>NC_047160.1:13905134-14637634 GCF_009819705.1 Hippoglossus hippoglossus | reverse complement strand
TCCGTCTGTTTTACCCCCTCTCTGTTTCTCAGAAAATGAGAGGAGACAAGTGTTTGCCTGCTCCACAGCGTTTCTTCCTTCTCCCTTCATTCCTCAGCTTTTATTTTTTTATTGACAGAGGAATTACAGCGATCTTCTCCTCTCAGCTCCAGCTGTCACTCACACCGCGTCATTACAGTTACTGCAACTTGTCCTGGATCCAACTTATTGGAATTAATAAATTATTAAAGGTTTTCAAAAACCAAAATCCCTCACTTGCCACCGTAATGTCCAAAATCTGTGGGAGGTTTGTGTGTAGCATCGAAATCAGAACAGATAGACGCCGATAATGTGCTTTGACAATATCCAGTATCCTGGATCAACAAGGGGCCACAAGTCCACGTGTCATATGTTGATTCAATTAGAAATTTAATATAGAATATGCAACGTGCACAAAAGGAGATTATCACAGACATTACAATGGCTTTAAAATAAATCGTTGTTTATTTTAAAGACCAATTTTTAATCTGGAGCCTGTGTCAAAATCAATTAGTTTAAAGATATTGGTTTCAGTTTAGCTCTTCTTAAAATCATTAATTTAATCAAATTATCATCTAGAATATATAAATCCGCTTATAAAAAAATCATATACACCAACCTCTAACAGATTAATTTACTAGTATTCTGTTTTATATCATCCAGGGTTTTCCACAGCCTCATTAAAGCTGCTTTGATTCAAAGTATAAAGAATTACTGAGTAAATTGTATTTCCCTTCAATCTCATTATTAAATTAATTTTGATGACACCTCTGTGTTGTTTCCCTCCGTGTTCAGTTTGTGTCACAATTTAATTCTCACGTTGGAATAAAAAAATGATTCTGGATCTATTTGATTAGCTGTGTTGTGCGCCACCCAGTGGTGATGAGTGGTTCTTGCAGACACAGGTTTCAGTTGTGTTGTTGTGAGTGTGTTAGTGTTTCACGTGTTGTGTGAGAAGCTGCAGGTAAAGACTCCAAAGTTTTATTGTCTATTTAAGACTTTAATCTTTCATATTAAACCCCAAACGTCACCACAGCGGAAGTAAATACAAACCTCTCCTGGCTATTTCCGGTGACGTCACGCTAGCTCTCGATGCTACACGCGGGAAACAGGCGAAGCTGCGCCTCACATCCACAGTAAGATGAAGTTTTTTTTATTCTATTTATCTCATATTTACCAACTGCTCCGGAGACACGTGTGAGTTGTAAGAGAGTGTTTTCAGTCCTCGTGCTTCATTCAGACCCACTTTTATTTCCTTTTGCTGAATTAACATCACTTCACTTCTTTACGCCGGCCTAGCTCTGCGGGAGCGTTCGATTTTAAAGTGCGCCGCGTCTCTACGTGGCGGTGCGGTACCCCCGCATCGCTTCTGTGCGTTACAACACGAGGACTCAGCGGAGCACCGTGTTGTAAAAGAAGCTCACCCAGTGCAGCTAAAGTTAGCCTAGCCATTGTTGCTGGCGCAGCATGGACGTCAGTACATTCCGTCTCCGCTCGCGTTTAAGTGGCGGCTAACGGAAACCGCTGCTAACTGGTATATGTCAGGAGGAGACAATGGTTGAAACTTTAGTTGAACGTAAATGAGGGCAATGCTAACGTCCACAGACGCTAGCTGTTAGCTAGCTGGCATCTCTACTCGAGAGCAGAGATGTCGATATCACTGCAAACAAAAGCTAACAAGAAAAATAAGCTAGTTTTAGTTGTACAGCATCACAACATGGCGGTTTCTTGTCTCACCGTGCTTCATCAGTTTGAAGCTATGATGATGATCATGTGATTGTGATCATAATTATTGATAATAATCAATATTTCAGTAATATGTATTTATACACACTGTGTTGTGGGTCATACCACTGACTCCCACCATTAGCCTGCAATGAAACATAACTTCCTTCATTCCCTAAACTGAAAATACACTGAAAAACAATAGGTGTCTGTGTTCACAGGGGGAGATTTAAAGTTTTAAAAAGTCCAAAATATAATAATCTGAACTTTAGGCCTTTTAAAGTCTTTCATATGTTAAAATATTACTTATTAAAATACTTAGAGATTGGTCTTTCTTAACGATCATTTAACACTACTTCTATTGTGCTTTAAAAGGTTTTAATGCATTGTTTGTAATGTCTCCATCAACTAAATAAATATTTATAGTATAGTATATAGTAATAAAACCGCAAACAAGACCGTGGAACTGATAACTGCACCTTCCTTGGCTGTGGGAAAAACTATAGTTACTGTCGCCATAGTTTGAGACATATTGTGGTGTTTAAAGAGTTATTCTCTACTTGGCGACTTCGCCTTCAATTAGAGGGAAGTGTGAGTAATTCTCGGACCCTGATATTCCTCGTCTGTCATAGTTGACATAGGTATTGAATTTAATTCATCGTGGTCTTAAAAATTCTTAAACGTAACTTATTGAACCTTGCAGAAAAAGGCTTTCTTGATGCTTGTTTATTCAATGCATTCTCTTCTGTCTGTCCATAGAACATCATTCATCGCCTGGAGCTGAGATGGGAGACACACTGGAGTTCAGTGACATTTACCAGGAGGTCAAAGGCTCCTGGGTCAGTATCCTCATCAACAACCTCTGCTTTCTGATGTGTAGAGAGGAATCATACTAGATCAGAATACTTTCAATACTCGCTTTGATCTCCTCTTTAATAAGTTTGGGTCAGATACTGCGTAATTCCAGCGCCCCGACCACTGATATCAATATTTTTTGTCTTGTATTGTCATGTAAGGGAGAGAAATATGACATGGTTTATGAGGTCAAGGTATTATTAAAAGGCTAATCCAGAATTTGTGGGGATAAGAGCCGATGCCGGGGTCTGTGTGTCGTCAAGAAAATAACACGATCTCCGCAGTGGAATTAATTTGTCTCTGCCTGCTGCACTCGGCTGCTCCACCTCTCGTCTGAATAATGTGGAGGATTTGTTGCTGTTGTGAGCACATCTGTGCAGAGAACCTCCCGCTGCGTTGTGCATGTGTGTAAAACAAACTGCGGGTAAAGGCCGGACCCAATTCTCCAGACTACCCGCAGGTCTGTAAACAGGTTAAAAAACACCATGTTGCTAATTAAAAAAAAGATAATTTAACTACAGTATGATAAGACTGAAATGAGAAAGATGCTTTGAATTTACTGAGACCTGATCAAAATGACTAATATGCTTCAAAAATATCAGTGTTAAAGTATTAAACAGGTCATCTAGAATAAGGGGTTGATGGGTGTGTGGTTCTAAAGACACCTCCACGCTGAAACTGAAAGTGAAGCTAAATAAAAAAGATGTTCAAAATTTTGGAGCAAAGTTTGTTTTGGATTATAAATCTTTTGATCTATAAAATATCAGTAAATGGGTAAAAGATTTGAAGTCTCATGTTGATGATTTCAAATTCAATTTTTTCCGACTGCAAATCAAATGCAAAGATAATTTTTATTATCATAGAAGAAATGGAAAGGAACAAAAAAGTTAATATTTGATAAGTAGGAATGAGAAACCTTTTTGTATTTTTTCTTAAATACTACTTGGAACAATGAATTTACTTTTTTTTTTTTTGAGTAGTTGACATTTTAGCTTCACTGTGGAAAAAGTCTTACTTTAAGCCTCAAACCCCAACATTTAACACAAATTCCATCTCTTTTTGCATCTCTTCTTGCTTCAGAACGACGGCCGGCTGCGCTTCAGTAAGCAAAATGTGGTTTATAAGAGCACCAAGACGGGGAAGGTGGACAGCATCTCGGCTGGTGACCTCAACCTGGCTCAGTGGAGACGAGTGTGTTTAGGTCACGGCATCAAACTGGGCACCAGCTCAGGAAACTTCTACAAATACGACGGCTTCAGAGACACGGTAAGTGTGTTCCGCTCGACAAGACTTAAGATCCGCAGGCTCTGTAAAGTTTTGTTAATTTGTGTGTGTGCAATAAAGAAGTCGTTTTATTGTTTTTAAGGCTTAGGCATCTCTAAAGCAACAGTGGAATATTACAGACTGACACGCTGCTGTTTTGTTCAGCGCTATGTTTATGACGAAGAATGTAACACAAGCAAGGGGACCACTTCCATCCCACATCTGACATTTCCACGAAAAACTGTTCCATCTTGCGTAAAGGCCACCACTTGTGTGCGTGCATGCTTTTGTGGGTTGCTATCAAAAGTATGTGAATGAGTAGGCTCTTCTCCCCAAAGCTCCTAATGGGATTAATGAGGGAAACCAGCACTAGCATGTGTGTTCCATAAACAGTGTAATCATCGGCTCATGTGAGTCAGTGTTTATATCAATCCATTGAAACAATTTGGCTCAGAAGACAGACAAGGAAAAAAAATTGTGGTCTTGTTTGTTTTCTATCACTCTATTTTATTTTTTTTCCCTCCATTGCTCTGAGTGTATGGGGAATGTCAGCACACCAGTGAAAGACTGGGATGGAGGAGTGGGTATAACCTGGAGTCCGTGGTTGTGAGAGCCAGCGTCTCCTGGGGTTAATCAGCAAAATTTTTGGTTGGGATGAGATGGATCCTCTTGTCCCGGAGGGCAGGCTGTGATGTCATTGTTTATTATCGCACAGCCAGTGTCGGTAATCGTGAGTTGGCTGGAGGTTTAGCCGCTGGCGAGCTGAGCAGAGGCTTTGATTTATCTGAGTGTCCTTGTGCAAGATGCTGAATCTCTGTCGGAGGAGCCGAGTGTTGTGTAATTGTCGTCCGTTCATGTCACTCACAAGTGTAATATGTAGCTGGCCCAAGACGTCATTGTGTGTGGCATTCTGCTAACAGGGCTCACTTTTTCTTGTGCCACCAAAATGTTTCTGTTTTTAACTAAATCTGGCATTGAACCTGGAGCTTTAAAAAAATAAGTCAGGCCTAAGAAATGTATCAGCGACCATCGTTTCAGTCTCTTGTAAAGAAAAAGTAACGGCTGTCTTTCTGTTTTATATTATTGAAGACTGAATATCTTAGTGTTATAGAGGGTTTGACTAAAACAAGGCATCATATTGACATAAGGAAATTATGATTAACATTTGTCTAAAAGTTTTAAAAGTATATTGATTAATTGCGAAAATGGTCCGCCAGGTCGATGGTGAAACGAATTGTCATTTGCTGCTGTTCCAAATGAATAGTCAGAGTTGTAATCATTTTTTAAATAGAATGGAATAAATAATGTCTATTGAATACTCCCTCTGGAGTAAGTTGGGTGAGTTATATGTGTTTGTGTTTCTCTGTGTTGGGTAGTGATGGGGGCCTGTGTTTATTATGGTTTAATGAGCTGAGCTAGCCCGATGCAGTATGATGAACTATATCATGTGACAAAAGAAAAAATCTATTGTTTCATATCATGCTCTATTGTTTATTTCTTTTAGTTACAAATCACTCTTTATAGCAATATTCTTCATCAATTGGACAGTGTTTTGCTTTCTACAATATGGCACAGATGCAGGCAGCACAAATAAACGCGGAGGAGAGTAAAATATGCTATATCGCGATATGTTTCGTTATCTGGATAGGAATTGACCGATTTTAGTCATATTGCACAACCCTAAAACGAGAAACAACAAATCTGCCTCAACTGCAATGAGATGTAGAGAAACACTCAGCAGCAGGTCTGATGAGGACACAGTGAACATGCGCACACACACACACTCAAGCACGCATGAACACCAATGGGCCACTTCTGCACAAAGTCAGATTTTATGCATTTACACATCTGCTCACACATGTTCGCCTGTCTAAACAATGCCTTAATCCTGGCTAACATGCACACTGATAGACTTGCTCTCTCTCTCACACACACACACACACACTGGGCTCTAATTGGCGATAATAACCTTGTGGATAGGCAAATATCCAGGTGCCTAAACTATGTTTCCCACAGAGTCTCATTCTCTCCCCTGCACACCACAATCATTTCCACATGTGGGGACTACAGTGTGTGTGTGTGTGTGTGTGTGTGTGTGTGTGTGTGTGTGTGTGTGTGTGTGTGTGTGTGTGTGTGTGTGTGTGTGTGTGTGTGTGTGTGTGTGTGTGTGTGTGTGTGTGTGTGTGTGTGTGTGTGTGTGTGAGACCATGTGTTTGTCACTGTGTGTGAGTACGAGTCCTCTCCAGTTGTAAGCGAGCCTGCAGGATAAATAAATAGGCTGATTGTCAGGGCTGGTGTGGAGGGGAGGCGGACGACGAGGGCGGATGGATTACATTCACCTCCACTGTTCCCAAGTGGCTCAAGCGGCGGGTGCGGTTATAATTGCCTTGTGATTAATTAGGGTGTTTTGCTAAGCTCTGACCCATGCAGTGCCAGTACGTTTACTGCCTTTAATAACTGAGTCTTTTCTCTTTTTCATTTTCTACTGCTGACACTCATCTACCATCGGCCTCCATCAGGACTTTGAAAAGATCTCCGAGTTCTTCAAGGCGAACTACAAGGTGGAGCTGACAGAGAAAGACATGTGTGTGAAGGGCTGGAACTGGGGAACAGCCAAGTTCTCAGGTACAAATACACATATTTGTATTAACATCAGACAGGGGGGTCACTAATTTAAAGTATGTTATGTACTAAACATGAGAAGTAGACTAAGAATCAACTATCAATGTGTAAACATCAGTTCATTCTCAGTGATTAAACTTGTATCAACTTGTAAACGACACATTTGAAAGATGTTCTCTTAGTTTAATCAGAGAAGATACAAAATCATGACACCTGGGTGAACTGAATTTTGCCCTCAATTGAACGACAGCACAGCAGTAAATCAAAATACTGGAAATACATTGTAAAACTGGAAATGAAGCTGCTGTTGACATTTCTCCCTTGTGTCTCCCACGACAGGACCACAGTTATCATTTGAAGTAAATGACAACTCAGCCTTTGAGATCCCACTGTCCAACGTCTCCCAGTGTGCCACAGGGAAGAATGAAGTCACTCTGGAGTTTCACCAGAATGACGACACAGAGGTGTCGCTCATGGAAGTCCGATTCTACGTCCCTCCCAGCCAGGCTGATGAGCGACAAGACCCTGTTGAAGTGAGGAAGGATGTTCCACGTCCTTTTCTATTCCTTGTTCCTTCTCCATAAAACGCATCAGTGGTTTTAATGTTGCTAAAAGTGTGTTTTCTTACAGGCATTTGCCCAGAATGTGTTGTGTAAGGCCGACGTGATCCAGGCCACAGGAGACGCTGTGTGTGTCTTCAAAGAACTGCAGTGTCTTACTCCCAGAGGAAGGTGAGAGATCAACATAAAACACAGTCATGAAAAAGTGGAAAATTTACCATGAAATTACATAAAGTCTCACTTCTTAATGGATTTATTTGTACAAATCTCCTTGCACTTTCATAAATGACACACTGGTAGTTGGATGTCCAGTTTGTTTTAGTTCCATTCTCTCTAAAATGCTGCTTTTTTCTTTTTTCTTTTAGATATGACATTCGTATCTACCCCTCCTTCCTTCACCTCCATGGTAAGACCTTCGACTACAAGATACCCTACACTACTGTCCTCCGTCTATTCCTGCTGCCACACAAGGACCAAAGGCAGATGTTCTTTGTGGTGAGTGGACTTTTGAGTTGACTCTTAACTGAGTGCAACACTCTTTCTCTTCTTCTTCTCTCACTCCTTCCCTCATTTTCTCCACTTATTTTTTCACCCCTTGTTGTCTTTGTGTTGTCTTCATAGATCAGTCTGGATCCTCCCATCAAGCAGGGACAGACGCGTTATCATTTTCTGATTCTGCTCTTCTCCAAGGAAGAGGAACTCAGCCTCACTCTCAACATGAGCGAGTGAGTAAAGTGCACCATGATTTTGCATAAAAGGCCTGTTACATTGATTATAGATTAAAAAAAACAATACCTCATGTGCTAACACATGCTACTTAGTGCAAACTTCCACCAGGGGGAGGCAAAGCTCTAGAGAAGCACATGTCATGTTTTTTCAGCAGCACAATGAAAACCAGAAAGCTGGAGATTAGACCTGTTCCTTTCTTCTGTGTGTCTAACAGAGAAGATGTGGAGCGTCGCTTTGAGGGCAAACTCAGTAAAAACATGTCGGGGTCACTGTACGAAATGGTCAGCAGGGTGATGAAGTCGCTGGTCAACCGCAAGATCACTGTGCCTGGAAACTTCCAAGGGTAGGCCCCTCCATTTTAAAATACACATTCATTGACTTCAGAAAACCTAGTTAACACGCCTAATTCTTCCACAGTCACTCTGGGGCTCAGTGCATCACCTGCTCGTACAAGGCATCCTCAGGCCTCCTCTACCCGCTGGAGAGAGGTTTCATCTACGTCCACAAGCCGCCCGTGCACCTGCGTTTCGAGGAAATCTCCTGTGTCAACTTTGCCAGAGGAACCACCACGACACGATCGTTCGACTTTGAGATAGAGACCAAGCAGGGAAACCAGTATACCTTCAGCAGCATTGAGAGGTGGGGACACTGACTCTTCAATGCAGGAATGTCTGTAATACATTTGTTATACAACAAAAGCAGATCTATCGTGATAGTCAAGAAATACTTGTTTTGTGAGTCTCTACCTGGTTCATCATAGAGGAACCGTTTTATTCATGTTCTGGTGTAAATCATTTCAAGAAGATCCAGTTTTCTGTTAAAGGTGGCCATGTTTTTTTCCTTCTTGACATCCTGGCCACTGGATGAAACCACTTTGTCAAGACTCCACTGTGGTTTCTGGACTCTGCTGCCTTTACCTTAAGCATGAGAACAGAAATGTCATGTACTGATGTAGTGAATGTAAATTTCAGATAAATGTGACAGTTCATTGTGATAGATATAATTTGTAGATATATCATCCACCCCTGTCTTCTTTCCTTTAGAGAAGAATACGGCAAACTGTTTGACTTTGTCAACGCCAAGAAGCTCAACATCAAGAACAGAGGGTTCAAAGAGGTAAAACCCTTCTGTCATTTAAACATTTCCCAGTTTGTAATCAAACATATTATATCCTGTTTGTGAGTTTTGTTCCATCCCACATATTGATGCCTGTTGCTCTTCTCCTGTGTGTCTGTCCTTGTACCCTTGTAGAAGAAGGTGGGTATGGTCATGGGCGTCACGTGTGAAATAGGCACTTGATTTTTACGGTGTGGAGTTATTTCTGCTTGCATGGCGTCCTGCTGATGTATGTTTCTGAGACTGAGGATATCGTCCAATGATCTTGATTTGGTTTGATGTTACCAATACGACTGGTGTAGAACCTGATGAATCTCGGGTGATTTATGACTAATCATGGGATAAGGGGGTGAATGAGTGTGTGAGTGATAATTGTGTGTGTGCGCTGATCTGCTCGTTTGTTTGCATCGTCCTGACTAATGTGTTCCTGGTGGCTTCTGGTGTGCTTTAACACTTCACACAGCTGTCATCATGACCTCTGCCTAAAATGGGCAGTGCTGATGCATTACCCATAATGCTGTCTTCTGAAAGGCCCTGGTTTGTCTGGTAACAAGGCCATCTGTTGCCATGGTGACAGGGTCAGCTGAGCAGGTCGATGAAAGTAAATGGGGCTGTTCTCCATTTCCTGCCGGTCTTTTAGTAATACCTGTGATGACTTGTCATCTGTCTTTGTCCTGAGAGACTCAGATACTGGTGCATGGAGGTGGAATGAGAAGAAAAGTCTTTGTTATTTTAGCAATTGTTATTTGCTAAAGAGGAAGATGTTTCACTAAACTGCTTAAAGTGAAGATAAAGGCTGTCAGCAGGATTGTCCAGTCCACTTAACCACCAATATTTTCAGTTTATTTATTATTTTTAAAGAATAGCCAATGACCAATGTCTCAAGAAAGAAATACAAAATTGGAGGAAAGTCATAAATGACAGTGATATATTCACAGATAATGTATCTCATGCAATTTTGATGATCCAATCTCCAACGTGGGGAGATTTACTGATTTTGCTTCTTTCTCCTGATCAGCATTTTCCTCTATTTTCTAATAATTGAATGGCTAAATAATGAATGAGTAATGAAATCATTAGGACTGCAACTAACCCTTATTTTGATAGTCATTTAATCTGTTAATCGATTAATACTCGGATATAAAGACAAAATGAAAATTCTTACTATGAACAGTGAAAGAATGACTAGTCAAAATGACGTTGCTGATATCTCTAAAGTTAGTTTTGGATAATCACATTTGTTTAACTAATGTTAAAAATGGCTTGTCCCGCTGAATGTGTGTTTGTCACTCACAGCAGACCATCTGCACTGGACTGAATTCATGTCTGTATTTACACAAAACTTAATGAACCAGCTTGCAGCAGGTTGTTGGGCTTTACAATGTAACCACTGAAACAATCCGATGGCTTACTGCCCACACCTCAGGAGACGTTGCCACAGTGTGTGCCCTGTATTATATCAGGCCTGACTAATCGATCACTAAATTAGTTGCCAACAATTTTTATAATCGATTAAATTGATTAGTTGTTGCAGCCCTAAAAATGATTATTACTTGTTGATAAAAAAAAATTCAACTCAGACATAATCAATGTTGTGATAAATGTACCGCATGAATGCAAACATTTTAACAGTTGTTGCATATACTGTAAAAGTACAGTATAACACTATTAGGGTATGAATTTGTACCCTGTAACATGAAAGTGTTTTGTTAGTCTGGTTGTTTTGGGGTTTAAGCCCACGTTATGTTTAACGAGAGGTCATGCTATAGACCGGCCATCAAACCCCTGGGTTGATGAAATGTTTCCAGGGGATTTGTCGTAGCTCATAGAAACACTCCTCAGTGGGCGGTGTTCTTGTCTTTTGACCATGCAGTTTACTTTCAGGGCATGAAAGGTAACAAGGACGAGTACAGCGACTCTGACGACGACCAGCACGATGCTTATCTGGAGAGGATGAAGGCTGAAGGCAAGATCAGAGAGGAGGGCAATGACAGCGACGAGTCAGACGGTGGAAGCGGTAAGGGACTGACTTATTATGACAGATGTAAGGAATCCATGATGACTCCAGGAGACCAGGATGTTTGATCGTGGGCTTTTCTGTCTTGTTTCCCCTCCTAGATGAGTCGTTTAACCCGGGAGAAGAAGACGACGACATCGCAGAAGAGTAAGTGACTGTTTTATCAACATTGGTGTCAGCTCATCTGTTCATCTTTTCCTTACTACAAGGTTTGCTTTCTGGCACCCTGGAATCTTTCACCAAGCTAAAGATTTCTTGATTTGTTTGTCCTACTTTGAATCAGGTACGATAGCAATGCCTCAGCAAGCGACAGCAGTGAAGACGGCGATGAAAGCGGCGATGAGGGTGAGAAAAAGAAGAAGGTCAAGAAAGAAAAAGTAGTGAAGGAGAAAAAAGAAAGGAAACCGCGCAAAGAGGTGAGAGGGCAAAGAGCGTGGAAGAAAACACTTGAAATATGATTGTGTATTGAGAAAGACCCCATTATATCACACAGATACGTTTATATAACTCTGTATAACTACACATATTTACCTTCTGATTTCCTTCTTCTTTTCAATTTTAAAAGAAAAAGCAGAAGGACCCCGGCGCACCCAAGAGGCCGATGAGTGCCTACATGATTTGGCTGAACGCCAGTCGTGAACGAATCAAGTCAGAGAATCCAGGAATCTCCATCACCGAGATTTCAAAGAAGGCCGGAGAAATGTGGAGACAACTGGAAAAAGAGGATAAAGAGGTGAGGGTGGATGGCAAGAAGAGTAAAAGTCTAATCTCATACAAGTTATTACATTTTACAAGAGTGACAGTTGTAATTTTACATTTTATACTTCAAGCTTTATTCAGAGAGACTTTCAGTGAGTGAAACGGTATTGTGTTCCAAGAGAATAGTTGAAAGTTGTTAGTGTGATCATTTTAAAGATATTCTTTTAGATATATTTAAACTATTGAAATGTCTTTATATTTATAAATCAAACTCAGTCAGTGTTATCCGACCAACCCTGGTAGAGTTTTTGAATTTACCTAAACTCACCTGATGGTAAATTTCAACGTCTGTCCTATTATTCTCTTACACTTTCATGTTTCATTCAGGAGTGGGAAACAAAGGCAGGAGAAGCCAAGAGGCAGTATGAGAAAGCAAAGAAGGAGTACAAAGAGAGTGGTGGTGGCATTGGCGTTGGCGTCTCACCCTCAAGTTCCAAGAAGTAAGAGTTATGACACTCAAGATGTTTTTCTCTGTTCCTTAACACAAGAAGTCTTTAAACATATGTCAATGTGTCACCTGCACTCCTTCAGGGAGAGTAAAAAATCAGGAGGTAAAAAAGACGAGAAGAAGAGGAAGTCTGCTGGTGGAGAGAAGGAAAAGGAGCGAGGAGGTGGCAACGACAGCTTCAAGAGCCGCGAGTTTATCGAGACCAGCGAAGAGAGTTCATCAGACTCTGACCACAAGAGCAAGTCCAAGAGGAAGAAGAAGAAGAAGGTAAAACTCAGAAATGATGGACATCATTGTCCAGCAGACTGCAGCAGGATCCATTATCCACGAATTAACATTAAGCAGCATTCAGTCAGCAATGCAGTGGACATAATTTACACACAATTTGAAAATAGTGATTTTTGCATAAAGTTTAGCAACAGTATGACTACTGAAAAGTCCCAGTGTTGTTTGACTGGCAGGTTTCAAATCATTTCTTGTAACCCAACAGTAAAACCAACACCCATGATCAAGTTTTGCTCCAGTATTAAACTCTAAGTAGGGACAGCAACATTCAGACTTCACTTAAATGCTTGATTTCAAAATCCAAAAACAACTTTGAAGAATAGCACTAAAACTGGAGGGAAAAGAAGAGAGGAAATAACTGCAGAAACGAGATGTGGAGAATTTGCAGGTAAGAATGAGAGGGAATAAGAGCTGATGTGCATGGGAGACGGAGATGCAGAAACCTGATCGAGTCTTGGACCACAATGCACGTCTGTCCCATTCTTGTAAATGTGATATTTTCTCAGAGCTAATTCTTGTCCCCCTGACCCCATCCATTTGATGGGATCCATTGTCATCAACACGCCTGTGCACACAGAGTGCTGAAAGAGTGTAGAGATGGAAGGGAGGCGCATTTCTGCGTTGTCATTTCCTGTTATTCATCATTGATCGTCTAGATGTGGATGCTGCTCAGTTTTAAGTTTGTCAGCATTTTACTCCAGACCTCACCACTTTTCAAGTTATGCAATATTCTTAGTAGGTGAAATTCCTTTACTTTTTTGTGACGTTAAATGAAAATAGAAGCTAAAATGAGTTATACTAGTAAATTAATGTTGAATGAGTCTTCCTCAAATGTAATGGATAATGTGGAGGCAAGACACATACCTGACAGCTTGTTGATTTTTCCTTTATCTAAACTGGAGCCTCAGATTTCTCCGTTGCAACCGAAGGTGTTAAATCAGACTGGGATTTGAGCCTTTAGTCAGATCTCAGTATCAGTCACATCTTTAACATCTATTTTCACTTTATCTCACATTAAAGAGGAATTCACATTCATCATTTTGATTCACTGACATTCACACCAATACATCTAATGCTTCTCAATATCTTCTTTATCCAGGAATCGGAAGAAGAGGAGGAAGAGGCGGCTTCCACATCCTCAGTGGAGGAGTCCGACTAAACACACGCTCTTACCCCGTCGTACACACAAAGGACCAATCATTTATACTTTTCATGTTGATGTCACACAAACAGACTGACAGACAAATCAGAAGACTCGAGTTGGTTTTTTCTTTCTTCTACACATTTTGCTTCGAGGGTACAACTCGTCTTGTGACAGGCTCTGAAAGCTCATGGGATACTCTAGCAGGTTTCAGTCATATGGTGGTATACTGGTGTACCATTTTATCTCTTCCCCCCCCCCCCCCCCAAATTACTGAAGTTATTTTTATTTTTTTCATCTCAGCCATTAAGATAGTTGTTGTAGATTTATAGCACTGGACAGTGTAGGACTCATTAGTTGATTCATGACGTGAAACTATGTTCTTCTTTTGTAGAGAATCTAAAAAACTGTTTTCCCATGTCATGTTTTCAGGTTGAAATAAATAAATGAAAATTTTGTAAGAAATACTCTGCTGGTTTCTTGTACACTGTTTTCATAATTCTGCTAAGTTATATTAGACACCAGAACCTTTTATAGCGCTTTTATATTTATACAGGTTCTTTTTGTATTGTATCTGCTGAGGAAAACTCACTCACTCAGGCTGATAGGACCACTTCTCTGGACATTTGGAAGTTGACTGACCGTCACAATGTCCAAATGGACTTCCTTTTTACTAATCAGTACAGGGTGATTTTTTTTTTTCTTTCCGTTATTTTATAAAACATTTTCCAAATGTGTGCACATTACTGCCCAGGAAGGTTTATGCTCTAAAATGAGTTGATGGCATGTGCTAAATTCTGATAACCCACAATGCATCACTCTTAAAATTATGTTTCATATGTGTTCTCAAATGACTGCTCACTCAAGAGTAAACTACCATGTGTCCTATACATATGGGTCCTTGAAAGGGAGCCACATTATAAATATGACATTTGTTTTGGTTGCCTCAGTTTAAGGGTCCTGCACGCTCGGATGCTTTATCATATTGATAAGAATAAGTTAAGACTTAGAGGGATACTTGATTCGTGTATGTCGTGTACTTTTCCTGCTTTTCCATGTGATCAGTCCTTAAAATGCTCAGAAAATCTATAAATTTGAACATGTATAATTCACTGGCAAAACCCACCAACTGAATTGATTTAATGCAAAAAAGAAAATAAACCACCGGCACACAGACCAGCGTGCTGCCACACCTCGGTGCATTTTTTTGTCATGCATTAGCCACCATGATAAAGGCCTTTTAATTTTTACACAGCAAGAGTCCAATTATTAGTTTCCTCTTTGAATCATACATCATCCTGCGGTAAAGAGCACTTAATGGGATTTTTTGTGTATATGTATTTTTCCAAACAGACCCACTCCTTTTTTTGTTACATCACCTGAATATTGGCATTTTTGCAAAAAGTCTAGTACATAGACTGTATTCTGTCACCATATTAAACGGTCTGTCAGACTAAAAAGGTTCTGTTATGACTCTGGCTCTTATGAGTCCCTCCCTACATTACCTAGCAGGAGAAGAATAAAAGCTCTTTACTGTCGACTCAGAAAACTCCCATAGGATTCCTGTCTGATGTGAAGATATGCATCAGGCCCATTTAACTAGGCAGGGTGGTTAGGGAGTGAGTGTTATCAAGGGAAGTTAGATGGCGACTCTGGTGAATGTTGGAGAGAAAGTGGTTTCAAAGGGGATGCGAGGGCCCAAGTATGCAGAGGTTTGTAAAAAGGCTGATATAGTGTGGTCGGAGAGGGTGGTTTTTAAGAGCCAAACATTCCCTGTGTGGTTGACTTCCACTTGGATATTGTTGGTTTTGACAATAAGGTACTCAATGTTCTTCCTGCTGCAGTAACACTAACTGGATGTCCTGAGAATGACCCCACCTCTTTCCGTCAGACATTTTTATATTAATTCCTCTAACGTGGCGTCATTTGTATCGATTCCTGCATGAAGCTCATGCTGAGTGTTACTTTGGAACCTCTGAGGCATGTCATCCTGCAGTTGAAACATTTCTCTCAGAAAGACAGATGTCGACCTCATAGTGGCACCAGAAGAACTTCAGGGGAGTCAGAGTCTGGGATTTATTATCTAGGAACCATGACGATACAAACTTTTGTGATAGTTCCTTTAATAAAAACTGAGATATTCTACAGGGTTATTCAAAACTAGGCCTGAAGGTGGAGCTACAGGAAACATCCGTGAGATTCATCCTCTGGGGAACTTTAATATCTAGACATTTCCATTTCCACATCAATCCGTCTATTGGTCGTTCTTTATATTTAAGAGATGGACCCACCGAGCCGAGGAGCCGTAACTGTTGCAACAAGTTACGGCTGGACTGTGAACCTATTTACATAGATCTCTTCCTGTGGCATGATGATCACTTTCACTATGGTTTCTCCTTTCACACAGAAACACATCAGTCTCCCTTATCGTGTTTGTCTGCATCTCTAATTTGACAAATAGTATCTCATGTTTTGTAGATGTATAGGCTTCACAGTATCGATGTACAGGACCCATGTTGAGACACTCATGTCTTTGTGATAGACGTTATAGTCACGTGCAGCCTGAAAACTTGTGTGCTCGTCTGTACGTCCACAGCTAGCATGTGTGTTTATGTGTTTCCCGTTTTGTATTAAATTACCATTAATTGACCACAAACCTAATGGACGCACTTAAGAAATGACATAGTCTCTAGGCACATGCATCACATGCGCACACACACACATTGTGATTGCATCATTACATTATCTCCCTGGTGTTAGAGGCAATAATGCTGCTGCTACTCATGGCTGTATTGAGAAGTGGTCGTATCATATGGCGCAATTATTGCACATTTGTCACTAATGACAAAATTTAACAAATTTTACAGTGCATTTACACTCAAGCTTCTTATACAATCAGATTTATTTTTTTATATTGTTGATTTACAAAAATGAAACATTATAATGTTTAATGGAGACATGTTGAACATCTGGATGAGTGTGAGTGGTTCCATTTTTGGTTCCAGTTATGACTTTTCTAAATCCACTGAAGTAGTTCCAGTAAGAGCTGTCTGAAAACATTTAGGTGTTGTTCTCTTACAGCTAATTGTTTACAAGTATCTGTAAAACATGGCTTTTTTTTTTTCAAGAGTCAGAATAAATATGGCAGCACGTCAGAAACATTTGGACTTAGAAAGAAAGACTTAAAGAAAGACTTAAATTGCAGTGGATAATGGACGCAGCCCAACTATGCACCGGCCTTCCAGTAGGAGTGGGCAGTATGTATAAAACCTTATCCCACTGTATACTTACTTCCACCAAGGCAAAGAGGTTATATTTTCATCCCCGTGTTTGTTGGTTTGTCAGTTTGTTTGGCAGGATCACACAAAAACTACTGAACAGAATATGGTTCAGGGAAGAGCCAATTACATTCTGTTTTGGATGCAGGAATTTTAAATCTCTTTCTTTAACATTGCAGAAGAGGGTTTGTTATTTGGATATTTTTACTGATTTCCCCAAAAAATTATTCATGAATCTTGATGAAAAAAAGTCAGAACCACTACTGAGTGCCATTCTAGTTTATATTGCAATATCAATACATATCATGTCTAAATCTATTGTTGAAAGATCAATGGAAAACTGTTTATGGGTAAATAACCACGCAGTAATGTCTGTTTTGACCAATGCAATGAATTGAATACCTGAAATACTTCACCACATTGATGAAAAAATTGAATTATATTATGTAATAATAATACATGGCTGGAATTAGCCAACGATGGAGAGAGTAAAGAGGCATGGGAGATGGGGATTTGTGGTGAAGAATGAAAGAGAGAGGGAGGGACAGAAGAGACACTTTCATGATTTCATAGCTCATTTGAGGAAAGGAAGGGGAGGTCCAGTTTGTGCCATAAACCAATGAAACCGGACAGTGAGGGAGAGGAGGGAGACAGTGAGGGTTAACCATCAAATTTGCAGTGAGAAGAGACCACAACCAGAACTGAAGATTAAAGCCATCATTTAGAATCAGGAGTGAGCTTTACCAACACGACATTACAGAAGGAGCCACACTTTTCCCTGAGACTCTGGAAGAAGAGCACTTGTCGTCTGCCTCTGACTCGCTCTGACAAGCAGCCATGGGTAACTTGGTGTGGGGCGCCGTCAATAACTTCTTCACCTACGAGACCACCAAGTCTGTGGTGGTCAAAAGCTGGTCTGTGGGCATCATCTTCCGGATCGTACAGCTGCTCATCATCACATATTTTGTCGGGTCAGTAGCCTCCTCTTTTTTTTTAAAACATGTATTTCGTATCCATCTGAGACTTCTGCCATTATGTCAATACAATCGAGGTTAATTCTGTTGGTGGAGATTTGAAAAGATTAAGTTTTACAAACTCAGCAAACTTTACAAACAAGCAGCTCATTTCTACAGAGAAAAATAGCAGATAGTTGCCAAATGATTCAACACCATTGCTGTGTAGTGTTAAAATACATTGTCCCCTTCCCCACCTTTAATTTTAGATGACAGGAAAGAAGGAAAGGTGAAGTAACACCACACCTCACCTGCTGAACACCCTCTTTACAGAACAGAAACTACTCAGAACCATTATTTAAGTGAAAGTATAAATACCACAATATACAGATACTGCTTTCACAACTCTACTGATAAAGACTTCATTTCATCAGCAGAATGTTACTACAGCATCAAAAGCGCTCATGATGCAGCAGAATGGCCCTTATCAGTGATACATCGTGATATATGAAATTATTTTAAGGTTATTACAGATGCCTTAACACGTAAGCAGATTTAAATTGTTGCATTTAGTTGCCAGTAAGTGAATAATAACTCATATTTGGTTAGTTAAATCAATGCATAATATTTTCAAACAAGACATAAAGTTATATTCAAGCTTTATTTGCAGTAACCTCAGTAGTAACTAGTATTTATAGCTGTTAAATGTAAAAGAGTAAAAAGTGTGACACTTCCCTATGAAATGTAGTTTTATAGGTGTAAACAATAGGATTAGCATATAGATACTAGAAGTATAAAAACCTGTATAACCACCGAACTGGAGATAAAGTACTTATTTATTTAAGTGCTGGACAAAGGGATACAGAAACACAAGGGACCAAAATCAAACTGGAGACGTACGATCACATTTGTTTACATCTACGATTTTAAGGCTACAGGGAAAATGTGCAGGTATTTCTTATGTAAAGAAATGTGCCCATGATACGATCTGTATTGGCAGTTTCCAGTTGTCCACTGACACTGCTGCTGTTATATATATTTTTTGTGTCCTTCGTCCTGCAGCTGGGTCTTCATCCACGAGAAAGCTTATCAGACCATTGACACCGGCATCGAGTCCTCCGTGATGACCAAAGTCAAAGGTTTTGGTTACCATCAAGACCGTATGATGGATGTGGCCGACTACGTCTATCCCCCACAGGTGAGTGTGACCCTGATAACACATGTTAAACGCCCCCACACAGAGGTAAAGCATCACCTTTGACCTCAGGGGGGATCTCTGCTTTCCAACACCTTTATTCTTGCTTTGAGAAATGGATCATCTTAATCTGAGGTTTCCTATCACACATAACCTCCTCAGGGTTGAATTTAAGGTTTTAGTTCATGACTTCATCCATTGTTCTGTGCTCGATGTGAGACTCATTTGGTCCGGTGTGGACTTGGGGATGTGAAATACATTCACCTATTCTATGATTTAAAACTGATACACGTTTTTCTTTACTTTGAATTGTCTGCTTAACCGGTGATGATATTTATTACAGAAGAAGTTGAATTGTTTGTTCATCTGATGAATTTTAAATGTTTTTGTGCTCTACAACAAGTTGCCTCTAGGAGGACATGAGACAAGCTCTTGAGGACAAGTCTAAATCGGCTTTTTAATGAACCTGCAGTAAACCATGATGTTGTGCTGTGTTCCAGGGCGCAGGTGTGTTCTGCATCATGACCAAACTCATCATGACTGAAAATCAGTACCAAGGAAGATGTGCGGAGGTGAGGACACATTCAAATCCCTGGTTTTTATTATTGATCTGTTTCAATGTATTGTTAGGTTTTACTGATTATATTTAAAGACCCTCTGAACCAGACTAGTACCACAAATCGTCAGGCAGCGATCTCCTGACACATTCTGTATGTGTTATAAATGTTAGTTCAAATCTGATCTAAGTGTATCTATGGGTGTTTGGACTGTGGGAGGAAGCTGGATTACCCATAGAAAACCCACGTAGACACAGGGAGAACATGCAAACTCCTCACAGAAAGACCCATGGCCGAAACACTGCACTGCACCGTGCTGCCAATGGCACTTTATGAAGACTGATCTCCCTCAGTATAAAATCATTCATCAACACTCACCAGGCTGAGATTAATACTGACTAGGACATGTGGTTGAAATTAGAGCTGTCAGTGCAACCAACTTCAGAGACCCAGAAACAGGGTCCGCAGGAAGTCTTTAGTGCGACCAAAAAACCAGTGTGTGTGTTTTTCAGACTGACAATTTTTCTTGTAAAACGGATGAAGACTGTCACAAGCATTATGGGTCCATCCTTTCCAATGGTAAGTGTAACCCACTGTTTACAATATTATAATAATTGTAATTACAATGTGAAATCAAGTTTCTTACATGAACCTACAGAGAATTATCACCTGAATCTGTTGCGTCTCTCCGATTTATGGTCCTTTACAGGCTGAGCTCATTCTTCAGTTGTTTACTGTCTTAGAAACAGATAATTAAAACAAAAATGAGTGTCTCTCTTTTTAACTCTTGAGAATTTCCAATTCGACACACCGTCTCTCTCTTATCTTTCTTTCTCTCACATGACAGGAGTGATAACAGGTGTTTGCCTCAAATCTGAGGCAAACAACACTGCTGGTCAGTGCCAGATTGAAGCCTGGTGTCCAGCTGAGAACGACAGGGTCTCCATGTGAGATTCACACACTCACAAATATACGGACGTGTTTGTGAACCTGATAAAACCTCCCTCATTTAAAATTCTTTCTTGTCATCCTCACACCTCAACCTCTGTCAACATCCTCCTCAGAGACCCGATCCTCGATGTGAGAAACTTCACCATTTTCATCAAAAACAGTATTCGCTTTCCTCTCTTCAATGTCACCAGGTACGTCACGCACACACACACACGGCAAGTATACACACATATTCACACATATTCTAAGCAGAAGAAAACACGATGGTAGTTTGATAAGGGTATGTGAAGAATATGTAATAACCACACATCCTCCTTTAAGAGCTACAAAAATGTTTTTTTTTCTAATCATGAACACACAATGTGACATGTTTGTCTTGCAGAGGGAACTTTCCCACCACAATGAATGCCTCAGAGATTAGGAGCTGCAAGTACCATCCAGAGACCAACCCCTTCTGTCCCATCTTTCGGGTCGGGGACGTGCTGAGTTACACTGGACAGTCTCCGGAGAACCTGACAAAAAATGTCTCATCTCTCTCATTTAATTCACTCATCATTCTCAATGTTGAAGTGTTGTGACTGTACAGAAGACTTCACACACACACACACACACACACACACACACACACACACAGAGTGGCTTCAACATCTCGACTCTAAATAAAGACGGACAATGCGTCTCTCACTATCCAGAAATTAAGCTAAAATATCCTGGATACAAACGCTGCCATTTTGCAGAGCCAGATTCTGTGCAGGGGATGGAGCTGCAGGAGCGAGGTCCCTCCGATACACACACATTCGACCAATCGCAAGTCTGTCTCAGCTGTCAATCATGACATGTGAAATGTCATGCCCCTGTTTTGAATTAAAACCAAACATAAAATAAGGACTTGAACATTCATCAGTGTGAAAGGAACTAAAATGACAGAAACCATCTTTGAGAAAAATGTATTTGATGTGTACTTTGACTTATCATTTTGGTCCATGTCCTATCTACTAACATGGAGGGTTTATGACCTGTACCACAGCCAGCCACCAGGGGGAAAACAAGATGCTTTGGCTTCACTGTTTGGGAGTTTACATGACAGTCTTATCTTTATATACAGGCCATCTAATGCTCAAGGTTTTGTCTCTCCTTCTCGCTCAGGGTGGAGAAATAGGAATAAACATTCATTGGAAGTGTAACTTGGACCTGAACATCGACAATTGTGTGCCCAAGTACACATTCACACGCCTGGACGCACCATTTGCCAGGAACGCCATCTCCAAAGGATACAACTTCAGGTGGGGAGGAGGACTTTTCTCCACTTGACTTCCACTCATTTTTTATTTCTTTTTTATTCTTAAAACCTTTTTTGCCCTTCCTTCTCTATGAATGCAGATTTGCCAAATATTTCAAGACTGAGAATGGGACTGAATTTCGGACACTTCACAAAGCATACGCAATCCGCTTCGATGTCATGGTCACGGGCAAGGTGAGTTGTGGGAAATTGTTGCAGCCATGGAATTTGTGTGTGTGTGTGTGTGTAAATTTAAATTAAATCAAATTAACATGTATATATAATGATTCATAGGGCTCAACAATCTGTACACCCTTGCCAAGAGTTTGGAAAATCTACAAACAAAATCCATGTTATGTGTAACAATCAAATGTTTCTTTTCAAACATAGCACCAGTAGATTGTGTCTGTCTGGAATCCTTTGATCAATTCCGTCAAATCCTCTGGCTCCTCCATAACCATGATGAAAGGAAAGACTGTACACAAAATACAATGGGTTATTTAGTGAGCTTTAGAGGAGCTGGTCGGTAGATTATTTTACCTGTAGAACCAGGCTCTCTCCTGTTCCAGACCTATTCTAAGCTAACAGTAAAAAGCTAACTTGTTATTGTAAAGATAAATGAGGGGCGTTGATCTTCTCATCTGCCTCTCAGCAAGAAAGTGAATAAGCACATTCCCCGTAATGTTGAATGATTCAAATCATCTTTAAAAAAAAAATGCATCTGCTTCTCTACACACAGAATGATGTATTAAATAGTGAAATCTGATTATTGTTATTATATTATTTAAAATGTGAATATTCTGCACCGAGCGCTTCACTCTGGGATCGTTTGTTTACTGTGTCACCTAAACTGACTCCGTCTCTTCCTGTCTGTCTCTTCAAGGCAGGAAAGTTTGACACAATCCCAACACTGATCCAGTTGGTGGCTGCCTTCACCTCTATTGGACTGGTTTGTCATTTCTGATCAAAATACAGATGATAAAAATGTATTTATTTGTTGCCCTCGGTCCTCAGTGCTCTTTTTTTGTTCTTCCTTCCGTCAGGGTACGGTTCTCTGTGACATCATCTTGCTGAACTGCCTGAAAGGGGCAGATCAGTACAAAGCCAAGAAATTTGAAGAGGTAATGTGTTGTTTTTTAAATAATAAAATTGTGTGATAAACACCGAGGTGTGAGTTTGACCAAAATGTCCTTTGAGTTTCTCTGTGAGCACTTCATCAAAGCTTCTCCTCTTCTTGTTTTGTCCGATCAGGTGTCAGAGGCTCAGATCGAAGCATCCCTTGCTCAGAGCCCCGGCAGCCAGCTGTCACTCAAACCAGGCATCAAGAGCTCCTACGACTCCGGAGCCGTTTCCCTCGCGGCCTCTGACACACCCATGTGAGTGACGACAATGACGAAAGCCATCTGAAGAAATAGACTTTCTCTTCAACAACTGCCTCGAGACAGATTGATTATGCTTTTTATTCTGGATGTCGGGATCCTGCACTCAGATTTAGTTTGGCAAGTTTATGGAACTGGGCAAAGAAGGACAATGTCGCTTCGAGCTTCACAATTTCACAACATAGAAGCGGAGTCCGAAGAAAAAGGAACAATGGACTTGTCGCCTAAAAGAGTAACAGGCACCAAACCAATTAGCAACACAAAATAATTCAACTCAGAAACATATGGTAATGCAAATTCAATTTTATTATAAGCAGTTTCATTTTTTAGTAAATTTCCATTCATAAATTGTAACAAAATGATTAAGCGAACTAGTATTAAAGCTGAATTAATCCGCCTCTGTTTTCAGTTAGCTGTATTCAATATGAAAAACAACGCGGAGAATAAAACTTGTGGGAAAATAATTTGGGGTTATTTCTTTTTGTCGTCATGTTCACACAAACAACGACTGCCTTTCTTTTCTTTTCTTCCTGCACAAATAAAAGCACTGAAGGCTCTTAATGGTGTAAAGAATAATGTGTGTGTGTGTGTTGTGGCAGTGGTACAAGTGTGTCTGTGTGTGTCTGTGTGTGTTGTGGTGGCGGTTTGAGTGTGTGTGGTGCTTGAGGTTTACAAATGGACCATTATTAGTCCACTTCTGGGTGATGACGTACAGTAGGAGATGTTACTACACAGACTAATGGACTAATGTGATCCTGCTTTTTTGTGTGAACAATCCATAAGTACATTAGGATTCTCTTACTCCCGTGGCTCTGTCCGCATTTATTTAGTCATCTGTCTGCCTATCTTTCAGTCTCGCTCCCTTCTCTCTGTTACTCCTCTCATTTCCCTATAAATTGTGACCAGGGCACTAATAGATCAGCTGAAGAGCCTCTTAATGGCTCGGACAGCGATTTACGGGAGCGGATACAGTGAAGGGAGGCCCCAGAGGAATTCACAGCAGTTAGCCACAAAGTTTGATGTAATAAATGAATCATTATAATGCATCGAATGGATAAATAATATAATACACTGGATCATAAAGCCCTCGGCAGCTCGTCTGTTGATAGAGAACAAATGTTCCCTCAGGCCTAAAAAAAGGTGTGTGTGTGTCCATGGGTTTGTTTATTGTGATAATGTCACTTTTTTCACATCGTCCCAATTCAGAAGAATTGATACATGTGAGTAAAAAAGGAGGTAGCTGGAGGAGCCAATGGCTGGAGGCATTATCTTTCCATCAGACCGTCCTGTTTACGCAACCACAATAATAGCAAAAACGTTTTTTTTCTCCAGAAGGGCCGCTCAATTGTATTGGGCAACTTGAGCCCGATGCTGTGAATGTCCATGGCCTCCGAGCCCCCAAAATAATATCTTTTACAAAACAAGTAACAAAAAACCAAGAGTGTGAGACTATCACATCATTCATTTCATGTTTTTTAGAAATACTGTTACAATATGCCTGATATTAAAAAATATATATCATTTATTTGAAGTTCCATTTGAGACAAACTATCTCAAACTGTTTTCATTTTAAAAGGGACACATGTATGAGACTAAATGCTGATGTTCTGCAGTTTCTCTGTCTGTTACTATCTGTGCTTCCTCCCAGTGTTCCTCCTCTTTAGAGCCTGTATCCAGGCAGGGAGGACAGACCGTCGTGCTGCTGCTGCTGCTGCTGCTGCTGCTGCTGCTGCTGCCACTGATGCTGCTGCTGCCGCCTCCTCCATCTCCAACTGCTCCACCTCACACTCCTGCTCGATCACAGAGTCGTCCTCTGCTCCAGAATCATCCTCCGAGTCTTCAGCATCCACATCCAGCTCCGGAGGGTCTATGGCCAACACCTCCTCTGAGAAACGAACCCTGCGGTTCTCCTCGACTCGCCGCTGATCCAGAGAAGATGAATAGAATGAAAAGGGGGGGGGGGGGGGGGGGGGGGAGGAATGTTAATAACACTCATTATAAATTGATACATTTGCTCAATATTTTACAACAGTTTAATCATTCATAAAATCATAGAAAGTACCATGTAATTTGGTACAAATAAGTAATAAATAAGTTTAAGATGGTACTTTTGTAATCAATCAGATCCATATAATTGCTCATGTAACATGGAGTCTTTAAAACCAATTAATGATAAATCTAACAGTAAATTCAACATACATTTTGAATACAAAAATAATGAGTCAATATATACATGGATTTAAATTAGGCATTTCTTTCAAGGCCCTGTCTGTTTTTCTTTATGAGGAAAATGTTCAGGATTTCACTGAACAAATAGAGTCAAATATTTTAATAAAATGTAATTTCCTTTCTCTGGTTATCTGCTACTTTTCACCAGCTGCGAGAATTGTGGGAGAATATGGTGTCACCAGGAAACTAATAAATCAAGGTTTAGAATTAGTAGTATGAATGCAGGGTACAGGCCCGCTGTGTAGATAATATCTTTCAAGCCACAAGCAGGCGCAGTGATATCCAACATCTCACCCTTTTTGTCATTATTTCATTCAAGGGCTCTGAATCAAGGAACATGGAGTGTTTGAGGACACCCCGAGGTGCAGGGGCGAAGGGTTTGAATGGGGGGAGAGGGGCGGGAGGAGACTTCAGGGGGTTTAAAGGCATGAGAGCATCATGCTGCGACTCTGCAGTTTCATCCATCACATGGCTGCTGGTCATACTCAGCGAAGATGCAGATGCTCCCATAAAAGAAGAGACAAAAGAGAGAAGTGAGCTTTTTAATTCTCCGGAGCAGAGTCACAAAAATGTGTCTGCCGCACATGACAACATTTCACCTGATTGAAATATGTGATATTACAGAGCATTAAGTGACTTTTGTCTGCGTCTCCTCCATTACCTGTTTCATCAGTGGCCAGCCTCGCGGCCCTGCCAGCTGAATGATGCTGTCTCTTTCTGTTCAGGTGGACTCTCTTCAGTATTGGGTTGTCCAGAATATCTGCACGCTGTGTTTGACAACCAGACGACAGGGTCAGCCACTCTCACAACAAAAGGGCATGTTCTGGTTTTCTTTTATCTCATTCTTCAGACTACTCACTAATTCATGAATCTGTTGATTTTATATATATATTTTATTACCCTATTATTCTTTTTTATTGATGTTCAGTTATTTCTGTGCGGTGCAATTGAATGTCTTGAAAAGTCACCCTTAAAAGGTTTGGTGTGTAGAGTTTAGTGACATCTAGTGGTGAAGTTGCATGTTGAATACCCCTCACTTAACCCTTCCCTTTGAAACATGAAAGAGAACTTGTGATAGCCATTTGTCATAAAAACTCAAAAGGTGTTTAGTTTGTCCAGTCTGGGCAAATAAAATGTATTATTGTTATTATAATCATTATGAAAACATATGAATTGGAAGAAGGATCCAATAATTTCTATGAAAAGTATATAAATGATATCTAACCTCTACAAAGGACTGAGGTCTTTGCTGCTGCCCCCGCCCTCTCTCTCCAGGCAGCCACTCCTCCATTGGTTCTGACTGATCAGCCACTACATAGTACTGCTGCTGTTTTCCCTCTGAGACATCCATGCTCACAGGTTGGCTCGGCGGCTCCACTGATGGTCTCTGATTGGCTGAGGCAGCTGGCAGGTTGGGGTTAAGGAACCTGGCCCACTCTTGACCTGTGACAATCTCCTCCAGGAGGCTGAATGAGCCCAGGCCAAACTCAACGTCACTAGAAGGCCTGTAAACAACATGAAGACATATCATATGAGCTGAAGAAAACTTACAAAGGATTGATCCTACTCAGCCTGATGTGTCTTATTCCTTTGTGCCATTAAACTCTAATGTCCCAAAAAACACACACGCACACGCAACGCCTTTTCTATCACACAACATTCATCCAGCACAGCTGTCAGGAGCTATTTGGGGTTCAGTATCATTCCCAAGACCAGAGATCAAACCACCAACCATCTGGTTAGTGTACGACCATCTCAACCCCTCAATATTTTTAATTTATACTGCACGATCTCTCAAATGGCAACTGGAGAAGTATTTCCTGTCAGATACAAGTGCCCCCTGGTTTGGAATCACTGTACTGGAGCAGCAAGGGTGGAGTATTCTGAAAAAAACCAATTTTTAAAGAAAATATACTTTTGTGACTTTTTTTTAAAGATTTATCTCTTTGAACAAGGCGTTGGAAAGACATTCATCTTTTAATTGATTTAGCTAACTAAGAATATAAAACAACTCCTGTCTTGTCCTTCAACCACAAAGGAAATAATCATGGGGGTTTCTACTCCATTACATTTCACAAGTATTGAGAAGTATTGTCCTTTTCACTCCAGTGCATTTATTTAACGATTATAGTTACTAGCTACTTTGTAGGCTTTAAAAGAATCAACAATAGGCACATAAAACATGACACATTCTTATAGTGAATTGTATATAAACAAAATGTATGAAATGGTTCAATTTAGCACCAACTAACACATTAAAGCATCGTTGATTACAACTGAAGTTATGTCCCTATCATCCGCTGGTGGCTGCTAACACCTTCTAACATCTACTTGTAGTTGGTAACTTAAATTGTGCAGAAGACCTTCAAACGTACTAGGGATATTTACCACTTTGTCCTATATTTTAAAATAAAATCAGTGACAATAGCACACTGTATAACTAACAATGATGAGGGTCGTTCTGCATGTGTAAAGAGTAGTTCTTCCTTTGTTAATTGAGTTAGATTTTGTTAATTGTACGTCTGTTTATATGTAAGATTTAGAATTTTCTTTTTCTAATACGTCTAATACACTTTTCTTTGTTGTAATATTATCACCTATACTACAGTAAAGCATCTGAACATTTCTTCCACTGATGGTCTCGTTGATGATAAAAAAAAAGTGCTATTAAAATGCCATGCTTATCACATTCCCTAAGTGTGGCCGAACAAGCATGCTGACAAGTGCTGTCAGTGAGAGGGGTGTGTTTGGCACATCAGATCAGGAGGACACATCACAGCGTACATATAAACAGCCCAAACTAACACCATAGCTATGGTTGGGTACAGCTCAGAAATACCTCACATATCTTACTGGTGTCGCTTTAGCGCTGCAGAGACGAATCAACAAAATCAAACTGTGAGAACTGGAGCTCGTGTCGGGCTGACTGAAGCGCTGGTTTTGCGTGTTTGATCACCTGAAACGCTCCTCGAGACAGCTGTCGTCTGTGTGTGGTGGAGGGGCTTCACTGCTGTCTAATGAGACCAGGGTCCCCTCTTCCTCTTTATGTGATGTAATGATGAGATTTTCTGCTGGCAGTGGCTGCTTCGGAGGTGAAATCTGTGAAGGGAGTCGCAGTTTCACTACGTTTGACAAATAGAGAATATAATCCAAAGTATAATCTAAAGACACTACTCACCTCAGTTCCCTGCTTACTGTTCTGGTCAACTCTCCCTCCATCCTCTTTCTCCTTTTTGACAAAACTCCCCTGCCTGTCCATCCATCTCTCCTTGATCTTCTGCGTCCATCTCCTTGGCTTATTCTCCGACGATCGCTGTTTTTGTCTGGAGCTGCTGTTAGTTGTCGTTTGGCCACCTGCGACAAACTGAATGTCTTTACTTTGTGCCGAAGCTCCAAATTCCCCATTTCCCACATGAAGCACTTTACTCTCTTGACTTCCTGTGTCAACATTTGCATCTGTGGGCGTCACCGACCACATGTAGACTTTAGGTGCGAAACGCTGAACCTTTTCCAGATCCTGGATCGCATTCTGTCCTGAGTTTGTGAGAGCAGGGACTTGCCCTGTCATAGCCGAAGTGCCAAAAGTCCCCCTTTCCCTATCAGTGTCCTCAAAGGAAGTGATATCAGCCCCTTTAAGTGATTTAGCAGGAAACGACTGCCCTGTTCCTGCTGGGGTGATCCGAGGTGATGTGGCCTCTCCCAACACCCTGTTCTCACCCGTGTCCTTATCAGTGTTGTCTTTCTGGGGGGGGGAGGAAACAAGACCCCCGTCAATTCCACAGCCATCACTTGCTTGGCGTACTTCCCCACCTTTGATGACTAAATTGTCCACAGCGGAGATTCCAAACTCATTCGTAGGGATTCCATTGGTACCAAACTCAAAGCCATTGAAAGGGTGGTTAGAGGCAGCTGTGATGGGCCTGGGGCTGTGCAGGAGGGGCTGATCCTCTCTTCCTGGCTGGAGCCTCAGTCTCTGCAGCATGGACTGCAGCATGCCCTGAGTGTCTTTGGGATTATGTGACTGAGACATATAGGAACAAATATTGTTGTGATTCAAATCCAAAAGTCACAGAAAAGCATGTCAACAATACGTAAACAATATATTCAACGAATTAGATTCCTCACAGAGTTATGTATTGTGATGATTTAAAAAGAAACTGCAGACCATGACAGAAGAAACTGTAGAAAAAAGAAAATCACCCCTGTGTCCAACTTCTTTTGTCAAGACTCCTGTGATGGTTATTTCTTTCTTTTATCATGTTCCAATCTTTTTCCATTACTCTCTTAACGGTTCCTCAGAGCAAATATCAACACAGGTCCATTTCTTATAACACATCACTCCCTCAGTTAGATAGAAACGTTTCTTTTTCCTTGCTGCTTGTGCTTCTTCTCCGAGATGTTTCGCTCTCACACTGGTCCCACTCCCCCATGATCCTCAAATGTTTCAGCAGCAGTCGTCTTGTTTCCCCTCAAAGTCTCGGTTTCATTTAAATGTCCACGGTTTCAGTTGTCACTCGTCTTCTCCAGCAGCCATTTCTGTCACTGTGATGGGAGGAGAACCGGAGCATGCCAGCGTTCCTTTAAACTTACACACTGAAGCAGACCAACGAGAAAGACCAGTAAGGTGAGATAATTGTGCATTGACGGTGACTCTCTCTCTCTCTCTCTCTCTCTCTCTCTCTCTCTCTCTCTCTCTCTCTCTCTCTCTCTCTCTCTCTCTCTCTCTGTCTGCCTGCCCATCTTTATATTTTCCCTCCCTTCCTTCCTACTCCTCTCCCCAACTCCACACACACACACGCATGTGTACACACACACATGCACACACACACACTCCCTCTTGTTTCCCACTCTGACCCTTGCACAGTAATTACAGGGCGTTTGAGAGCAGCTGCTATTTATGGGTCTTCATATTTAAAGAAATAGAAAATCTTGCAATGACTTTTGGGATAAGCAAAATCATATCAACTGTGAAATCTACAATATTATATTATACATATATAATATATACGTTAGCCTCCTTCTAGTTACTATATTATATTAACACACTTGGTTATTTCCAACTATTTTTTCTTTATTCAAAAATATTTTAATTTATTATTCCTAAATTATCATTATTAATGAGTTACAATATGAACTATATTTAAGTGTTAGAAGCTGATTCACATCATTTAAATTATGTTGTTTGTCTTTTTATTGTTCAAATATTGTTTGATATAAAATATTATTGTTTTATTATTATTGAAAGATGAGTGAAGGGGCCATTTCTGTTTTAGGGGACTTTTCTTTTGACCCAACGCGCATGTGTGCAATCATCCACGCCCCCCTTGACTTCCTGTCTCTCCGATTGGTCCACAGGGCGGAAGCGGACAATGGCGGCGTAAACAACGCTTGATCGGTGCTGGAAACTGCAACGGTCGAGCCCCCATCGGAAGTCAAACTGATAATAACACGGGAACAAAACAGATGGAGCATGTTTGCGACACAGGGAAGATTTCTACCCGATGTGAAAACAATCAAACCACCGCTGGTTCACTTTGCGCTGGTGTTTGAGCGATAGAGCCGGGCTAACTTTTAGCCGAGTTTGCTAACCTAACGGGAAAAAGTAGGACCTATAGTTTGCAGGAATGGATTGCGTCGTGACGGGAGGAAACGTGAAAGGTATGTTCAGTCCTGTCTTAACAAGCACATCAGATATTGAATGAATTAATTGTAATGATTGTGTTGTGGTCATGTGTGTCTGTGTCTGTGTTTGTGTTTGTGTGTGTGTGTGTGTGTGTGTGTGTGTGTGTGTCTGTGTCTGTGTGTGTCTACCTTCCAGTTCTGGCCAAAGCCATCCACTCGCTGTCCAGGATCGGTGATGAGCTGTATGTGGAGCCTCAGGACGACGGGGTGAGCTGCTGAGATACTGACGCACACGCACCAACACTTCCTGTTGCTTCACGTTGGTGTCAATGAGAAGAGCTGCTTTGTTTTTCTCTCCCTCTCTCTCTCTCGAAGCTCGCCCTGCGGTCTGTGAACTCCTCTCGGTCTGCATATGGCTGCTTCCTGTTCGCACCACTCTTCTTCAGCAGGTACAGCGTGTGTGCGTGTGAGAGAGAGAGTGTGACTGTTCAAGACATTTCTCTGAGTCAGAGCTTTAATCCAACTTCCCCTCACATTCCTCACAGGTACACCATCCCCAATGGGCAGGAATTCCGCTGCAAGATGGCTATAAAGGTGCTGAGACAGACACCAGCCATTGTTCTTCTACTGTGAAATGAGTAATGTTTAAAACATCCATCACCTGCCGTCTCTGTGTTAATACAATGTTGTTGTCATACAAGACCTAGTGACCCGGTCAGTGTTTATTCCGGGTCTCATTTTTTCTTTTTTTGCAGTCGTTCTAACTGAGTTTGCATTCATACGACCATTTAGAAGCTGCAGTTGCTTCTTGCCTTTTGTCTTGACCTCTCCTGCTTCATACTCACTAGTTTTTAAACTCAGGCAGAGTGTGTGATGTTACAACAAATTCAGGTCGTCAGGATGCACATCCTCTGCCGTTGTACTGTACATGGATCAACAGTAACCAACTTGTAACCATTTTCTTATCCTATTTATCTTGTGCCTTTCCCCTGAAACATTTTCATATCGAAACACTTTTGGTTATTAATGACCCAATTTCCGTGATTCAGAGCAGAACCACAAAATATCTCTGTACTTAACTTCAAAGACTATATTTCCTGTCAGAATGCTACTGTTGGTACTGCTCTGTGGTTATGGCAGCAATTTCAAAGAGCAGAATGTGTGTCACCAAGCAGTTGTATTGTTGTATGTAAACAAAATGTGGGGCATCTGTTCACTTGTAGATTGTAGAAATCAAAGTGCGCATTTAATGTAAGTGCTGTGTTTTCCTTCCTTCTTATGTTCCTCTCGGCGCGGTTCAGAGCGTGCAGGCCGTGTTCAGGTCTCTGGCGTCTCTCGAGAAGACGGTGGAAAAATGTCACATCGAGCTGGACAAGAAGAAGAACCGCCTCACCTTCACCCTGCACTGCAAACATGGTACCAGAGCCTCACTTCTCCCTCAGACCGGTTCTTAAAATGGATGATTTCATTACGGTTATCTCATTTACTCCGACAGCTGTGTTATTCTTTGCAGCACATCATGCATTAATTGGTCTGTATTCTGCGTGGAAGAGTCTGAGTGTCCTTATCTTCTCCACAGGCCTGCTGAAGACACATAACCTGTCTTTCCAGGACAGTGAAAGTTTACAGGCAGTGTTTGATAAGGAGACCTCTGCCAATGTGTTCAGGGCCCAGCCCAGGTCTGTGGGATCTCTCTGCATTCTGTCTGCTGCTTTCTATCTCGGACCATCTCTGTTACATTTGACGTTTGTTTGGAATTTAAGTTGTTCATTTAGCCGTGGCTCATTGCTGTCCTTCTTTCTGTGCACTTTCACAATTTGTTTGGGCTCCTTCGCTCTCAGGCTGCTGGCGGACACAGTTGTGCATTTCCCTTCGTCTCTGGACGAAGTGACCATGGCAGTGAATGATGATCGGATGTGGTTCAGGAATCATGTGGACGACGAAGCAGGTGATGTAGTTGTCAATCTGTTCACCAGGCAGATACAGACTGACTTACTAAAGAAAATCAATAAGTTTCCAAAAAAGAAGAAAAACTAAATGGACAAATAAACAAAGCTTGAGTGTATTTAATTATATTAATAATCCTGCATCCCTAATGAGTCATTGTGTTTTCAAAACAGCCTTCTAATATTAACATGACATAGAGCTGATGCTAAAGGGAGGGGATGGATATGAACTCAGTGGTGCCCAGGTGTGGTAAAAAGGCAAAACTACAGAATTACACTATTCAGTGTTTGTTATCATTAGTCAATTGAAGTCGTTGTTCAAAATTTGAGTGTTAACAAACACTGAATTTGAGAATACGTCATATTTTAGTTTGTTTAGATTTCTTTTTGAATGCCCTGATCCTCCAATCACTCATGCGTTTCTTCGTTTTCCCCTCTCAGAGCTGTCCAAGGCCATGCAGACAGAGCTGTGTCTAGCATCAGACGAGTTTGACCATTTCGCCGTCCGAGCTCACAACAGCGTCACATTTTGTCTGAAGGAGTTACGGGTGAGAAATCCTTTGCGGACATTGAAAGCAAGGTGGAGGCAGCTAAAATATGTTGTGGTCAGCTGATTAGTTTATTTCAAATTTTGGCATGAATGAGGTTTAGGTAATTTTTGTCATCTCTCCTCTAGGGTTTGTTAGTGTTTGCAGAGTCTGCTAATCTCCCTATTTCTATTTACTTTGATGAACCAGGAAGGTAAGGATACTCCCACACATACAGATATCATATGATCGCTTGTGTTACAATGTGCTGATATTTACAATGTGGGTTTCAGCCCTGTGGTGCTTTCAGTAACGGACAGTGTCCTGGAGGGGAACTTTGTGCTCGCCACGCTCTCTGATGATACCCACCAACGTAAAGACAACACTAGACGGTAAAACAAAACTCAATGCCAATGGCAGAACTGAAATCGGGAAATTAAAGCATTCAATGCAAGGATACCAGCACCGCCTGGTGGTCAATTGCATCCCCCGAGTGGAGAGTCAGTTGACCACAGACTGCAGGTGTGTGCACAGTAGTCTATGGTAAAGTCTAATTAGAGTTCAGTGTAGTTGAATTGGCACAAACAGCCATTTTAACCTTGAAAATAACATGAAATCCTACAGTTATTAAAGGGATAGTTCACCTAAAAATGAAAATTCACTCATTATCTACTCAAAACTATGCAGATGGCGGGGTAGGGGAAGTTTTCTATCGGGTCTTAAAAAGTTTAATCATCTTTAAAAAGTCCTAAATACTTTAAAATATTATGCACTGGGTCTTAAAAACATTTCAGGACGTCTTAATTATATTAACGTTCATTTAACACTACTTTATTACATCTTGAATTGATTTATTCTTATTTCTCTTCCACCTCTCAGAGCACACACACCACCTCCTCCCCCTCCAGATGATTTCATGAACGACGACATAGACTCCTATCTTATTGCCATGGATACCAGCATTGCACCGGGTCCCTCGTCTACAGGTCCACCCACTCCCCCGTTAGCTAAATCCACATATTCAAAACAGCCTGTCGCAGCCAATCACAGGACGAGGATACACAATCAAGAAGAGGAGGAGGAGGAGAAAGATGAAACAGACGATTCCGACAGACCACCTAATAAGAAGGTATGGTTAAGTTAGTTAAATAGATGGGTCGGTCAAATGTCATAAAAGGACTAAATGTTTTTTCAGAGTAAAAGCTCTCCGTTCGCACGTCTTTATGTTTTTATAGTTAATGAATTATTATTTATCCCTGTAAATAGCAGAGATGTCCTTTCTCATACAATCAGTAGTAAAACTATCAAATATACATTTTCTAACCTTAGCTTACTTTAAAGCCATCAAACCCATACATTTCATAAATTATGATGTAGAGCAGGTTCTAATGCACACAAGACACTTATATTATATAAAACATTTGTATTAACTGTCATAGCATCTATGCCACCTCGAACACTGAACAGTCCTATAATATCTTCCCCTCCTGTCTTGTCATCCCACAGTTCTGTTCCTTGTTCTTTGGATCTGTGCTTCCCCCATCTTCTCAGATGAGCACTCAACCAGCGACAAATCAGGAAGTGCTGGCCAGTGACAGTGAGGACGACACACAAGAAGAGTAACACTGGACTGATGGAATGTGACTCGAGAGAGATGGACTGACCTGAAAGTGGGCACATTTGTTTCCACTTTTATTTTTGTTGAACTGAGTCACCTAAACGACTTGAAAATGCAGACATGGACATCTGGGATCTTTATTTTCATCTTTACTGGCTTGTTTTTTATTACTTCATAATATTAATGGTGGAAACCTGGGATTATGTGAAAGAAATACATGAAGCACTTCCTGTTTATTTTTGTTTGGAGTCTCTTCGGTTTGTGAACAAGGGGCAGCGAAAAGAAAGTCCCTCAGAATAAAACACAGCTATTTTTCAAATTATGTCAACATCATTTATTATTTATTTTCAGGTTAAAAAGTTTAAATGCTCCAAAGATTAAGGGTGAGGGGGATGTCTCCTTCTCTGACCAGGAAGGATGAGATCTGGAATACATAGTTGTAAGGTGATGCAAAAATATGGCATTGGCTAAATGCAGCTTTTATCTTAATGCAGATCATTTAAAAATCGTATCCCTCCAGTCACTATTACAAACGTTTGTTAAAAGTAAGTTTCAGTGTTAGACGCAGAATATCGTGGCGTCTGTGAGCCAGTCTTTGCATGTTGACCGGGATCATTTTTACCTTTCTCCTTTTGCACTTGAAAACTTTTACCCCTCGTCTGCGGTTTCCTCCTCTCTCGCTCCTTCTCCATCTCCTTTTCTTTCTTCTTTCTCGCCCTCTCTCCCTCTTTGTCACTTCTCTCTCGCTCCCGCCGTATCTTCCGTCTCTCTCTGGAGCTAAGTTTCTCCTCGCCTTCATCCTGAACCACTTTCCCAATCCCTGATTCATCACTGAAGTCCTGAATCAAGATTTTGGGGACTTGCATTTTCTGTGCGCCTTTTTCCTTTGTCTTTTTGGACTGCTCTCCTCTCAGTCGGCGGAAGAAACCCAATCGTTTAGTGGTGGCAGGCGGCTCCTGCTCTTTTGCCGTCCTCTCTGTCACAGACAAGGACGAGGTGACTTCAGAAGACTGAGTCACATCAGGGGAAGTTGGGGTCGGGTTAACTGCTCTAGGATTGGGCTGTGATTCAGTGTGTTTAACTTCTGCGTCATTAGGGACAGGTTGTGGTTGACTCGTTTGCTGTGGGGCAGTGAAGAGGTCTGTGGAGAGCTTACGTGCCAACCTGGACTCATGGTAGTTGGAAGACTTGCGGACACAGAAATCCCCTGAAGACCGGCTACTGCGGCGCCCAGAGGCTTGTGTCAGGCCACCGTCATTCGGCTCGGTCAGAAAATCATTTTGATTGTGTGTCTGTGAGTTGCTGTCTATGTGTAGATTGTCTGTCACGTTAGGAGTAGAAATGAAGACGTTCTCCTCTTTTTCTTTCTCCTCTGAAGGACCCATAGTGACCCGGCTTGTCGGATCTTCGGGGACAGGCTCCTCAGAGACACTTGTTTCCACTGAACTTATTTTCCCGTCAGGCTCGGCAGTGAGACTCACTGCTTCAACCTGCTTTAAAGTCTCCTCCTTCACCGTAGATATGACAGAGTCATTAGTCTCCATGTTTTTCTGAGTTTCAGTTTGTATTTCCCTTGCTTGTGTTTGATCATCCTCAACCTGGGCCTCTGAGTGCACAGTCAAAATGATTTCGTCTTTTTCCTGCGTGGGTTCGAATGCTACCTCATCACACTCTTCCTCTGAACAGTGATCAAAAGCTTCACTTGACTCTGTCACTGTGTTTTCTATAACTGGTATTACAGCTTCAGTTTCTGTGTCAGCTACTACGTCCTTGTCCTGTTGTTCTTGGACGCATTCAGGTAACGGCAGGATTAAGGTTTCTGCTTTTGTGTCTGTCCTTGAATCTATTTCTTCTACTTCATTCTCTGATTCATCCTCTGTCGCTGTATTTTCCTCCATCTTTTCCTCACTTTCTTTCTCTGTTTGTGGGTCGAACTCTTCTTCGATTTCTTCAAATGCATCAACCTGTGAGCCTTCGTCTGCCTCTGTGATCACTTCCTCCTGTGTTTCTGCCTCTGTTGTTAGATTTGTGTCAGTGAACGTTTCCTCTTCCTCCGTCTCTGAGCCTTGAATTGGCTCAGTTCTTGTTTCTGAGACTTCGGTGACCGTGTCCACCTGCAGCTGTTGATTGTTTTTACTTTCTGTCTCCTCCTCTGGTTTCATGTCAAACTGAATCATCTGTTCCTCACTTTGGTCTGCGGGTACTTCCATTTCCTTGTGTGTGTATGCATCTGCAGTAACTTTCTGTGTCTCACTCTGGTTTTTTTCCACCACAGCTGAATGTTCACTCTCTGAAACTTCTTCTTCTGTCTCCTCCGTCATGTCTTTGACCTCAGTTTCCTGGTCTTGGCCTTTGTGAGTCTGTGATTGGCTGTGAGAGCCCAGCTCCTCTTCCTGTATATAGTGAGAGGTATGTTCATTTAGCTGAAGAATATTTTGGACAGTCTGGTCTTTGGCTGGACTTTGGTTTGGTTCAATCCCCACACTCGTTTCTTCACTGTCCATTCTTTCATCCTTTGTCTCTTTAGGGTAACTATCCGCCATTTCTGTCATTACTGTTTCAGCTCGGTCGTTCTCTTTTTTTACTGTTTCTGTTTCTTCTGTGTGCTCTGTCAGCATATTTTGGATTTTAGCCATCTTCTTTGGTTCCTCTAAAAGTTCTTTCTCATTACTTTGTCCTTTTAGTTTCACCTCACTTTGTTCTTTGCATGCTTCCACGTCCTCCTCCTCCTGAACGTCCGGCACCTTATTAAAATTTAAATCATTGCGGCTTCTCCAGTCATCTTTTGCTCCCAGTGAAAGATGCCTTACAACTTTACGTCCGCCTTTCCCCAACCTCTGGGGAAGGAGCGAAGGGGACAGCGACAGAGTAGAGGCCGAGCGAGAGAGCGGGACAGAAAGGTTGCCTTTCTGTCTCTCTTTCCTATCCCAATCTTCCTGGTTCTGCCGAGCCCTCGCCCACGCCACCCGGTGTCCCTGGCAGCGACCTCTGGGGTCAAATGTGGACGAGGGTCTGTCTTTTCTCCACTTTTCCAGCTCCTTCTCCGTTTGTTTCTCCAGATCTTTGGACGACAGCGGCACCGAGCACACCTGAGTGCAGGGAGAGGAAAACACTGGTGAAACCCTATTTTAAACTGTAGTAATGTCACTATTACAGTTGGACAGTATTGCATAATAATTCATGTACCAAACTAACCTAAGTGTAACAACTGTTGATGTTGATCGCACCAGGACAAGTGATAGATATACTGGTGAAAATTACAGTAACCATGGCAAACTGGTGCCTTCATGAAAATGAATGAGGGTTGATGGCAGTCAACGCAGTCAGTTTCTTACCTCTGCTATGAAGGCATCGTCTTCATCTTGGACCTGCTCCCTGACGCCCCTCAGCCTCTCCAGAGTCTCCATCTGACCCTGACACTGCCTTCTCTGCTCGGCACGACCCAGCACACGACGAACCAGCACCACGGCCACCTGGAGCAGCACCCGCACCCCTGCATATAAGACTGGAGAGGTCAGCGTGGACAGAGAGGTAGAAGAGACACCAGAGGGGACAGTGGCAAACATATCAAACCCATTTCAGCAGATTTAAACCAAAACTACAAAATTGGTATTCATCAAATTAAATAGATTTGACATTAGATGACATTTTGTGAAGGGGTGGGGCCAAGGAAGAACCCATTCAATTTTGGAGCACATCCAGTTTAACAGGCGGATCCAGGAATTTATTTTGTCTTTGTTTAGCATGGCGAGATAGGGCGTGGGTATGCACTCTATGATCTCACATGCAGGTTACTTTGTTGATGAAATTACTCATTAAGTTGCCTGCCTTTTGGGAAACAATGTGATTTGTCTGATCCTCAGCCTATGGCCTAGGTGGAGGATGTACCGTAGCAGAAAAACAGGTCCCAGACTCGTAGCAGAGTGTTGAATGGCAGGTGGCGTGTGAACAGACACATTAGCCAGTCAGTGGCGAACATGAGGGGCTCCACTTCGTGGTGCTGCAGGTGTTTATGAGCAGCTGGACACGTCCGTCTCAAGACCCAGGTCAACATGCCGGCATCAAACAGGACGCCCTCCTACATGTCACAGGGCAGCAGGTAAACAGGTTTGCAAGTGTCAGGAGCATTTCCTGTGATGTGTGGGGAACATGCATGTTCTCACCAACAGGGGGCTGTAGTATCCAGGAAGGTACTGCTCACTGATCTGCACCAAACACCAGAAGGCCTCCTGTAGGAGTCACACAGGGTCGGTTTTAGATGATGTGATTTGATTTGATTTCTGAACATTTATTACCCTGTTAGAACCAAGGTAGTTATATCTGAAGCAATCTTTGTGCCATGGGACAGGCTGCTGTTGCTAAACTGACAGTATATTAACAGAAAAATGAAGCAAACAGTTTTACAGATTCAGTGTCTGAAAGGGGCTTTTGTTTCTGCACTTCAAATTCAGATGAATAAAATGGTTTGCAGTGTATTTATTTAATATATTAAATTAAACTTGTTATCTACCTCAGCAGGCATGTTCATCAGCAGCACTGCAGCTACAGGCCCCTGTGCCTGGCAGTAACCCTCCTCTGGTTGGTACTGAGTGAAGGCTTTCAACACCCGGAACAAACCACGCTGCCTACACACACACACACCACAACAGACAGTACAACAAGTTTAAAAGATCCTGTTTAGATTAAACTCACTTGAGAGATTAATTTAGAGATTACTTTCTTGTCTAAATGAAGTAATAAGTTGCAGCAGAGACAGAGACGCAGAGATGTGGTGGGACTACGCCTGTAGAGATGTTTCCTACCCGTGTCCATCTTTGCAGAGGAACATTTCGTGAAAGGGGAACTGTCGGCCCAGGTCTCTTTCAATCACGTCCACCCAGCTCTGCAGAGCGGGCTGCGAGTCCAGAAGCTGGCACAGAAACAGAAGAGACTTAACTGAAATATCCACAAATGATATGATATAAATGTGACATAAAACAATTGAGAAAGTGGGGCCAGAAAATGGGCGGCATATTTGTTGCTAATCAACTAATTGTTTTTGGCACTATTAACTAGGTGTTCTTGCCTCGTAGAGGTTTTTATTTTGTTTCATCCTGTCAGTGGCTGCACTCAGCAGAGGCCAGCACTTTGCTCTCAGGGAGGCAGGGATGCCTTTTTGACACTGTTCTTTGACCTGAAGGGACACATGTGACAGAGACACACAATCAACCCACAGCAGATTTAAACACATGACTACAGAAACACAATTCTGGATTTTGACTGTTAACGATATGAGTGCAAACAGGCTTTTTTCACAGCGGATATTTTGACTTGTCATAAAAGGAGAAACAGATCTATATAACAGCTCTATACCAGGACCCTGCTGAGACAAATCAGCTACACTGAGTTCAGCCATCATTCGATTTTAAGGGTTATTTAAGATGGGACACACCTTACTGGTCTTCTTCAACATCATACGATCCCACTGGAGAATGATGCTGATCCACTTGTTCTCCCTGTGCCTGACCAACTCGGGTGGTGGGCCCACACTCCTGACACAAAACACCAGGTAAGTATTTTATAACAACTGTATTCTGATAGCAGTGAAAGCCTTTTATGTGTCTCACCCATAAACTTTACAGTATTAATGCTCATTTAACTGCAGACCTTTATGTCACTGTGCCATGTTTCTGCATGCACTTTAATGTGTTGTCGTTGCTGAAAAGGCAGTGCTCCGAAAAAACAAGACAGGAAACAGGAAAACCACAGGTTAGCAGTGTTACGTCTCCATGGCAACAAGTCAGGATGTCAGCACTGGGGAAAGTGCGAAGACGACAGGTGGCTATACTTGTGTCCTATTAACTCACATTGTTTTCATTTACAGCTTGCCACCAGAATTTTTTTCATGATTGTTTTAATGTGGTGTAAATACAAAGTCTTACTGATATCTGAAATTGAAAGTGTTCAGTATTTTACATGTTTTCTGATTCATTATTGTATCATTGATTATTGCAGCCCCTCCAGAGTCCTGTGATGTTGCAGTAGGTTTGATCTCTTCCTTGTTCCACTTCAACATTTAATCCTCGTCCATCCAACTTAAAGCCACTGTGGGCAGCATGTCTCTGCTGAACAGAGCAGTACCTGTGTAGATGACCCTATAAAACCACACTTATGAATAATCCTGCAACATGTTTAACTGTAGATTCCGTGCACAGTTTAATTGACCTTTCTCGTGTTTTTTCTCCTCATCTGATCTCACAGTACAGAGATCAGCATTGGGGAAACAGCCATGTTTTCCTCTCTGTGTAAACAAGGCTTCCTTTCACCTCTTAGCAGAGACATTTTTCTGCGTGTGGTCCCCTCTACACACTAACAATGCTTTTTATTCTCTAATAAATTCACTGGTCGTCAGATGACATGATCTCCGTAGACATACGTGGTTTTACTGTGGAGGAAAATGACTTGTTTTGAGGAAAATCTCATTTATGGGCCCTTTAAAATTTAGTTAATCTGCAGTTAACCTGCAGTTAAGTGATTTAAGGTCCGAAAGCACAAGCACAGTAGGAACATAAATGCTGAAGTGTACTGTTGACTGAAATGTGTATATTTACATATTGTATATCAATATGAATTTATTTTGACATTGGTTATAGGATCTAAGAGCTTTGATTTTTCTTATATGTTTCATACTCTATTGTGTATTTTGAATGTGTGTATATTTGTCCATTTCATTCTGTGAGCTTGCTGTAACAATTTGAATATTCTTTGTTGATATGGCAATAAAGTATTGAATCTTGAATCTATCATGCGATAATAATGTTTGAAAATCTCCCCAATCCATCTCAATATGATCACAAACATTTAAAAACCTTTGTTTAAGTAATGAAAATAAATAAATATATCTTGGTAATGGACTGAGATTTTAAGACCTCACATTGTGTTTTTTTGGACTGAATGTATTTGATTTTTCAAAATTTGTGGACATTAGGATCTGTATGTTTATTAATTTTGGCCATGCGACACCATTTAGTAATTTCAACAGCCACCTCAGCCTATATTTAACAGTTGCAGTCACAGTAAGAGTAGACAAGCACAGATGTGGAAGTGCTCACCCAGCAGTGGATCCATTGGTCAGAATAAATCCAAAGCGGTCGGTCTCAGGCTCCAGACTGACCTCTGACCCTGCATCAGATCCAGAGCCGTCCTCTTCACTGAGTTTCCTCTGGGCTGGACTCGATGCACTCATCATCTTACTGAGAGGAGAAGAGGAGGGTCTCTTTACTCATCTGGTCGTCTGTTATTATGATTATGAATGAAAACTGATGTGACTCTTCCTCAGAGATCATTCCTCCCACTTGGGCTGGGCAATAAAATGATAACAATAATTATCACAATACAATTTTCATCAATAGCAATATTTTAAAAAGTACAATATGTATTGATACATTATTCATGCGTTGAGCAAGCAAAGTGAGGAGGTATAATGAATAACTGACCTCCATCAGTGTTGCTGTTCAAGTGTTTCTCTGCTCATGAAGAGGAGTTTAAAACCACAACCTTCACTCAGGAGCAAAAATCTTTAAACTTAAACTAAAATAATAATGTGACATTTATCATGATGATTATCTACATCCACCGATATCAACATTTCTGTTTTGATAAAGTTTTTTGCCATATTGTGCAACCTTATACCTCCCACATGTAAAAAATATAAAAGATGTTCAACTCCTTAACCCCTTCCATAAGTACTTGTAGTAGTTTGTGGTGACATGCAAATAATTTGTGTTGATGCTCAATAGAAATCACTCTGCTGTGTGTAGTAACATTTGGAAAGAACATGTTTTACCACCTCTTTTATTCAAGCCAGGCTTGTAATTATTCAGTTTTTTGTATAAACTGATTCATTAAGTGATCTAAACACATCACAAGGACAAATCAAATCCAAAACAGCAGTTAAATCTCTTAAAATAGCTATGAAATAGAAAAATACCTTTTACATTTCCGTCCTGTTTGATCAGTCGCTGCGGAGGAGGTGGAGTGTGAAATCCTCCAGTGAAGTGAGGAAGACGAACTTCCTCCCTCTCTCTTACTCATTTGTACTCTCTCTCCCCTCCCTTTGCTCCTCCTCTCAGCTTTACAAATCCACGATGCACCTTAAATCAGCTTCCCTTTGTCAATCAATGCAGGGCTGCTATAGCAACAAAATGACTTTTATTGGAAAAGAAATGTCATTCTCATTTGTCATAGAAGTCATACTCAGTTGCTCAAACATGCTGATTCATCGTCCATTTAGTTAGGTAGTATGTACAGATTTTTTGAGTTAGTTTAATTCTTCGTATCTGTTTTATTGCTACTTTGCTTTATGTGCAATGCCCTTGACATGCTGCTGTAACACAATAATCACCCAATTTGGAAACAATAAAGAACATATCTATCTATCTGTGTATCCATCTATCCAGCCATCCATCTATCGATCAGACATGACATGAGAGATTACGTTAAGTGCTTCTTCTTGTCTGGACGACTTTATTGACACTTTTTCTCGCTGTAGGAAGTGTAACAACAACACAACTCCTAATGTACTTAAAATAAAGTGGACAATATCAACAAGAGTGCATTTGTCTGCTATTCCCTTACTGAGAATGTGAAATCGACGAGGTGCACGTGAATGCAGCATTGGTACAACTGCGTAGTTCAGGGTCCGCTGTGTATTCCTGCTCTACAGTAACTCAACTAAAAGGTGAGTGCGGTTAAAATATGATTATTAGGATGAAATGTTTCAGTCTATGATACTTTTAAGCTTCGGGAGCAGGAGCCATTCTGAATTAATCGAGTTGCTACTAGTATTCTGTTAAATTACATTAAATCAACCTGCTCCTCTGACAGAGAAGTTGGTGATGGACCTAATTGTTGCATGTTATCAAATTAATATAAACTAATGTGGTGTGGTGACCATGTTTTTACTAAATAAAAGAATTATGTAACACATTAAAAAGTTTTAACCGATTAACGGTGGATTTATTTGAAACGACGCGTTCACGTGCCTCATACAGTGCGTGAAAACGAGCATCCGTGCAACATAACTGAAAATAAAATCATTCAAGCCGTTTGCAAAATTGGGATTCAGCATTATGACGTCATATCAACACTACAATAAAATCGGATGATTAAAAATAACCAATGATTCTAGTGGGGGGGCTACATATGGTTTGACTGTCTTTGACTCATTAAAAATAGTTAATTCACGCTTATTCTCTCTTATTATTTGTATTAAAAAGCTAGATACTATCTGCTGGTCTTGTAACGGTGGCTAACAATCTTTGAATACTCCGGGCAATGCTCCTTCACCGTTTAAACTGGATTGATCAATCGTTTTTCCCATTCTGATCAAAAGCCCCTGAACTTGCCACACCACTGACGTCATAGCAGGGATTTGGGGCGCCAGATTACAGCATGGATGTTCTCAGTCAGCTGTTCTCTCTCTCTCTCCCTCACCCTCACCCTCACCCCTGGTTACAGCGAGGATATAATCTACTGGGAACATTTTAAATCCTCTAACACACAAATACTGAAAAACACATACAAAATATATCAATGTCCTACATGATGACTTTCATTGGCTGCCATCAGGAATGCATTTCAGATTGCATGTATCTAAAACAAGTAGGGAGACGTCCAGGTTTATTCCAGGGGCCATCTGAATGGTTGGGGATGGTCAGTTTACCTCAATGAATGCACTTGCACTTTAACCTTATCCGATCAATTAGTTGGCATTTTCCAATATTTTTTGTTATTCTAAATGTGTATTTTTAGATTTGTTAGTATCGACAAGCAGTGTTATAGGGATGAATTGTCTGTGCTTTTTTGTTTGCTCTCCTGCTTTCCTTGAATTGCCCCAACTATTTTAAATGTGTCTCACCTATTTCAAGTCGCTTCCCCTCTCTCCTCTCTGCTCAGATGTCCAACGTCACTGCACTCAGCCTGCGACTTCTCCACTGCTACTCAAAGCAGGGTACTACTGAAGCAGGTGTCAATAAATTCTGTGTTATATTTTGCACAAAAATCAGGCCTCATCACATCACATTTGTATTATATGTATCATCAGGTACCTCTGGACATGGTCCTGGTGTCATGCGCCCGTTTAGTCTCAGTGTGCAGAGGGAGGGTTTCAGTAAGTACTGCTGCAAACCAACAGCTCTTCACATAAGACATATTTTTGGAGATTATTTGGAGCCAACTTGTCTCTGTTTGCAGAGTATGTGAACGCTCTGGAGCTGCCAACAGACCTGAGGTCCGTCACTGACCGGGCTGCAACAACCCTCTTGTGGACTGAACTTTTCAGAGGTCACAGACACACACACACACACACACACACACACACACACACACACACACACACACACACACACACACACAGACACTGTGGTTGGCTCTGCACCCTGTATCATGTGTAGAGTTAAAGGATACGCCTTGTGGTTTTGCTTTTTATTATTGTCTATTGGGTCAAAGCCAGATTTAGATCTCCAAAAACTACTAAAAGCAAATAGAAGTAGCAACACCACTGCTCGTTCATTAAAACCAATTGTCTCCACATTTACTCATTTTTTAAAAAGTTTGACAGTGTTTTATGAAACGATGCTGCCTTTCATTAAAATGATTACGTCTTTTTAAATAGAAGGGGTCACACCGCTATGCATAAGTTGGATATAGAAATATAGAAAAACCAGTCATCACCTCTTTGTTCCTTTGGCAAACCCTCCCTCCAGGTTTGGCGATGACCATGAGTTACTTGTTCCGTGAACCGGCCACCATCAACTACCCATTTGAGAAGGGACCTCTGTCACCCCGCTTCCGTGGAGAGCACGCCCTGCGCCGCTACCCTAACGGAGAGGAGCGCTGCATTGCCTGTAAACTGTGTGAGGCCATCTGCCCTGCTCAGGTGACAACCCAGTTCCTGCTTTCACCAAACAGCCAATATGACTGTAATGTTTACTCCTATAAGCTCTGATTAATTATCTGTTGAAATCCCTGTTGTCCTCTCTGACTCTGTCTTTTCTATTCATTCTGTTTCTATGTTGAACCCAGGCCATCACCATTGAAGCTGAGACTCGAGCTGACGGCAGCAGGAGGACTACGCGCTACGACATTGATATGACCAAATGTATTTACTGCGGCTTCTGCCAGGAGGCCTGTCCTGTTGATGCCATTGTGGAGGTAGGAAACAGCTTCCGAATAGATTCTGTGGAGCTGAATCAAGGTGGATGTTGGCAGACTAAAACTGTATTTCTGTTACTTTCCTCTAGAGATATGTATTTTATTGATTTACTCTGCATACCAACACATGTGACACACTAAGCTTGGTGCGCATGTTTCTGACTAAACTGTCACAAGCAGACTCCATGAGGGTGACATGAGGCTCCTCTAGTGGAACCTGTGCTCACAGCCCAGCACCGTGCAGCGGGTTCCTCCTGGTGCAGGACAAGGCCCGGCCTCAGGTGGCTGAGTATGTAGGCAGTTCCTGGATGATGAAGGCATTGATGCCATTGAATGGCACTCACATGCCCCTGACCTAAATCCAATTGAGGACCTATGGGACGTTATGTATCAGTGCATCCGACGCCGCCAAGTACCACCACAGACTGTGCAGGAGCTCACTGATGCCCCGAGCCAGGTCTGGGAGGAGATCACCAAGGAAACCATCTGCAGACTCAACAGGAGCATGTCCAGATGTTGTCGGGAGTGCATACAGGCACACGGAGGCCACACTACTGAGTCACATTATGAGTTGTCGTGATACAATCAGCCTGTGATTTCAATTTTTACTTTGATTTTCTGTGTGGTTTTCAATCCAGCCCTCAATGGGTTGATGATTTTGGTTTCCATTGACTGTTGTTGCGTAAATTCTTTCTCAACAAATTATACAATATACAGTAAAGATTTTCAATTTGGAATAGTTCGTTCATCAAGATCTAAAGTGTTCCTTTAATTTTTTTGAGCAGTGTTTATACACAAGTTAGCAAACTGTGCATAATTTACTCAACTCACCATCAAAATCCTATAGCACAATATGGAACTGAACATATGTGTGCATTTTGACATGCAGACCTCATATTTTTCTTTTCTTCTTTGTCAATCTCTCCACCAGGGTCCAAACTTTGAATTTTCCACAGAGACCCACGAGGAGCTGCTGTACAACAAGGAGAAGCTGCTGAACAATGGCGACAGATGGGAGGCGGAGATAGCAGCCAACATACAAGCAGACTACCTGTACAGATAGACTGTTTAATCTGCACACTGACAACAAAGATGTGTGACACGTGAAATGATGCATCTCATCATCGTTCTATGCACTAAAGAGATTACTGGTAGTGAAGCCTTGCAGCCTCAGACTCTGTCATCAGAACTGAGAAAAAACATAGAAACGCACAATTCAGTTCTTGTGTTTTATTGATATTGCACTTTCTGAAGTTGATATCATAAACTGTAACCCATGTAACCTATGCACATGTCTGTTATAGACTATCTTTTACTGCACTTTAAAAAAACAAGGTTCATCTTATTTAATAGGTTGGACATTTCTGAAAATATATTTATGTATGTTGCTGACGCTATTTAGGAAAGTGAAAGAAGTAAATCCTGTTTTTAAACTTTAACTGTCTGTTGTATTGAAGCTGGTGCTGAAACAATTAGTCGATTGACAGATTAGTAAATGCCCATATTTTTGCTATTTAATCGATTGTTCAAAACATCTGGATCCAGCTTATAATATGTGAGGAGTTGCTGTTTTTCTTAGTTTTGTATGACATCAAGTGTATTCTGTGGTTTCAGAATGTGAACAGGGTGTTTAGTGGACTGATATTAATGAATATGTGCGATTTGGTGCAGATCCAAATGAAAGTCTGGATCTAGTAAATTTAAATGTGGTTACATAAACAGTTTGGGCCTTGGTGGAGGTTTGTACTATAATGAGTGCTAGTTGAGTTAATTCTGTAATGTCAATGACACAGTTTAACCACAGTTTAATATTAATTAGAGCTAAAGAGACCAAGCAATCAAATAAAACTCAACTCAGGGAATAAACACTAATAATCGATATTTAATTCAAATAATACTGTCTGGCTGTTGGTTTGTTCACTTACTCTTTAGGATGTGATAGCAAATTCAATATAGTTGGTAAATTGATTGGATCAATCAATTGTACTTGAGCGTATGGTTAACATTGTTTCTGATATCTAGACCAAACATGTATTTATTTAGTTTACGGGCATATTGACAAGCAATAGTTGTTGTGTCTTAATACTGCAGCATCTTAGTCTGTGATCAGAGACTTGGTGGTTGTAAATGATACAATAGGAGCAGTTAGCACAGTGTGTACCGAAGCTGGATGTCAGTATTTTAAATGAATTGCTTTGGCTCACACAGGCTGAGTGAATTTTTCCACGACCTGTCGCAGTCAATAACCAGCCTGGGGCTGTAGTCACTCAGCGGGGTTTTTTTCCTTTGAGCGCCGGGGTTGTCACGTGATAAGGGCGGAAACTGCCTCCTAGTCCACGCTGAATCTCCCGCGAACGCGGCCATTTACTCTTTTCTCTCCTCGCAGCAGCACCGGTGAGTCTCTGTTTCCTTCTCCCATCGCGGCCCGACTTTGGGTGTAAGTTTGTGTATTTGAGGAAAGTCTGTTTAAGAACTACCGCAGACCTGACGGGGTTTCTGCTCCGTTGGGTGTTTTATCTGTAGCCACGTGAAGAAGCCGCTACCAGACTAGGCCATTGGGTTTTTTCCCTTTCCTCGTAGCTAACGTAGCACGTTAGCTAAGTGAATGGCTTCCATGCCGTGCTGGCTAATCGGCTAGTAGCTCTCCCTCATCTCATCGCTTTGTTTCTGAGAGCCTCTTCATTTATCTGATCAACTATATTTATTATTACTGACTTAATGAGGAGCCTGTTGCCGGTACTGTGTGTTATGTTAATCCCTGGTTGGGGCGGCAGCAGCGGGGAACACGGTGCGGTCTCCCGGGTCGATTGTTTCAACCGAACAAGAAAAAAGTGCGCTCGCCGTTGGTATGGCGCACTCAAACCAACGGCAGCTAGCTGGCCAGTTAGCCAGCGAGTAACTGCTAATCTTTAAAACACGGACTCATAGGCGTGATAGACGAGCTTCCATTCAAAACCTCCTCGCAGGGAAACACGTATGTGATTTACACCTTTCTTATTCAGCTGTTAGCATAACTGAAACGCAGTGTGTTTGGCGTTAGCTTGCATAGAAAGTGCTAGAAGCTGATATCGCTACCAAGCATCAGGCTGCTGGTTGTAGCAGCTTGATGTGAATGTAGCCGCTCAAAGTGTCATTATACCTGAACTATAACACACAGACTGTTGCCTTATAGTTCCTTTATGTATTGTTAACAGCTAACCATGTAGCTGCTAACAGCGTTAGCTCAACGTTAACTGGAGGATGAAAGACGTTCTAACTGTCCCGCCTTGTTTTGTTCAACCAGATAAAGAGCAACCATGGCCGACTCAATGACTCAGTGTGTGGTGGTGTTCAAAGTAAGTTTCTGAAATTATCTAGTAAATGATGTAAATTGAACAAAAGATAATGGCGGTATTTGCGCCAGCAGTGCTGAACCAGTACCAACCAGTGTAAACTCTTCTCCCTCCCAGCTCGTGTTAGTAGGAGATGGAGGCACCGGGAAAACAACTTTTGTGAAGAGACACATTACAGGAGAGTTTGAGAAGAAATATGTCGGTGAGTATCTTGATGTCTAGAGAGAGTGACACGTCAGTTTGGGACAGATAACGAGCTAACAGACGATTCACCAACCGACAGCAGGGGCTAATCAAGCAGTTAGCAGGCCCTGAGCTGTGGGGGCCAACTGGTTCACATGTATATCGGGCTGACTTGACAACATATTGAACAGAAATGCTTTACTAGGTTTTATGTTATTTAGAAAGTGTCTCAATTACGTGATTTGTCCACCAGAGAGCACTGACAAATTGACTTCAACAAATTTGTTGATATATATGTTTTTTTTTTTGTTTTTTTTTAAAGATTATGGGTTGGGCCTTAATTGCAACTTCCAAGATTTTACTTTTGTTGTTGGTCTGTATTATGCAGAACCTGTTTGATAAGGGAAATCCAATCCAGAAAGTAAATGGGTGCATTTCCTCCAGGTGGATATGCCATATGTGCTAACAAACCAATTCAATTTACATCCACGCTTATACAACTACCAATTTCTTTAAACTGAACAATCCTCCCCATTTGTGTTGCTCATTCCTTGGCCCATCCTGTTATACTTTTTATGTTTCACATACTCACCTTTTTTCTTTGCCTAATATTCTAGCTACTCTGGGAGTAGAGGTGCACCCACTGATGTTCCACACCAACAGAGGAGCCATCAAGTACAATGTGTGGGACACAGCTGGTCAAGAGAAGTTCGGAGGCCTGAGAGATGGATACTACATTCAAGGTGTGTTGATCAGTCCTACATTGTGCTGTTACAGTTATTAAACCTTGAACATTCTCTACAATGACTATACATTTAAATGTAAATGTGGGAATGGTGAGGTAAATCATCTGTTACTTCCACAGCTCAGTGCGCTATCATCATGTTTGACGTCACATCTCGAGTCACCTATAAGAACGTGCCTAACTGGCATCGTGACTTGGTCCGTGTATGTGAGAACATTCCCATTGTCCTTTGTGGCAACAAGGTTGACATAAAAGACAGGAAAGTCAAAGCCAAGAGCATCGTGTTTCACCGCAAGAAGAACCTGCAGGTATGTCTGCCCTCATGCCTACTCCAGTCACGTGTGAAAAATGTCAAATAATTGGTGTGTTCTTTTTAACAATCGTCTGATTGCACACTGTTCTGCCTCCAGTACTACGACATTTCTGCCAAGAGTAACTACAACTTCGAGAAACCTTTCCTGTGGCTAGCAAGGAAGTTGATTGGTGATCCCAACCTGGAATTTGTGGCAATGCCTGCCCTCGCTCCCCCAGAGGTCCACATGGACCCAACACTTGCTGCGAAGTACGAGCACGAGCTTCAAGTGAGTAAAACATGCAGGTGCCATGTCTGTTAAATTGACTGTATGTTGTAATTCCAATCCAGCAGCTTCTAGGTCTGGGCCAAGTACTCAAACTCTGCAGTGAACTCATTTATAACTTTAAATCTCCATCTTCTCCTCACCAGGTTGCATCAGAAACAGCATTGCCAGATGATGAAGATGACCTCTAACCTGTTACCCAAATTGTCCCTCTCCCTCCTAGCCGTGGACAGGAAGTTGTTGAAGTCTTGACCCCCCCTTACTGTAAAATCCCTTTTCAGATTTTTTTTATTTTTGAATTTTTTCTGTTTGTTTTAAAACTAAGAAAGATAACTTGGTGAAAAAGTTGTGCTTCTAATTTCACTGTATAAGACACACCCCACCCTAGTGTTGTCATTGGCATGGCAACGTGCTACTCTTCATCGTCGAGCACCCTCCACTGCACTTAACCAGCCCACAGAATGCTGTTGTATGGTGTACTGGAAACACTATGGGGAGTAAACTTTGAATAAAAACATTCTCAATATGACATGTCCTTTTTTTGTTTGCATTTGTTTTAATCTCTCTAACAGTGTTGCTGAAGCTAATGTGATACTTTGTGAGTTGAGGTCGCATCATTAAACCCCTTTTTAAAGAAGACGTTTTGGCCCCTTATTAAAGTGTGACCGTGATCCAGGAAGTTCATAAGGAGTCAAATGGAATTATAAAGTTTATTTGTACTTTTAAATCATGTAACTTTCTACATAGCCCTCACAAGCTTAAATAATAGCCAAACACAACTTAATATGAAAAGTATTGGCTTGATTATGGCAGTCATTTTCACTGTGGTAGGGGACTCTGGACAGGGTCGTTAATTGGAAGTAGGAAGAAAACATTGATAATCAAAAGTGAGACGGTTCAGAGATATACTACTCTTGAATATAATCCCCCCCCCCCCCTGCTAGTTTCCCCAGGTGCATGACACTAATAAATCCCTATGCACATAACTTGATATTTTTGCAAGTCATGTCCACTTTTGTTGGACGGGAGGCTGAACATTTGCCTCTTGTGGGGGCTGTAGTAGACATTTCAGAACTTGTTGAATTCACATCCTCAGTATTTGTACAGGCTTATTTGACTTTTTTTATTTTGATCTAACTGATTTAAACAAACAAATTGGATAAATGAATTTCAGAAAAGACTTAAAAGAATGAGGCCTTTCAGTAACGGCACAAATGAAAACGTGCAAAGTCACTATTGTAAGTAAGGGACATGTCTTGTTACGTGCTGAATACACTGATGTCCACCAGGGGTCACTCATGTTCTTTCAATCTCATTACTCCCTTTGGCATTACCTCATAGTTTGAGGCCTCGTTCACCGTGACGTCAGCCCTCTTTACAAATGACGGTTACAACGTAGTTCAGTCATTTGCACATATATGCTTTCTCACCAATCAGACATGGTTTGATATGTTATAGTCATGAGGTACAATACAGATTTCATTATTGTAAGAACAGCAAGGAGAAAGTTAATTTCTAATAAACTCAAATAAGCAGTGACACAAGCTGTAATGGTCATGAAAACATTTTAAATGATTATTCTGGTTTCCATCAACTCCACAGTTAGCAGGGGAAATGAGAAATGGTGCTTGAACACCATTAAGGCATCCAGGTTTTTATTCTTGAAACTGCCTCTTCAGGCTCATAAATGTCATGTTTAAAGAAATATTGGATTAACAAAAAATGAACTGGCTAATTATAAATTACTTTTATCTGCTTTGTTTGTAATCCTGTAAAGTAGCTTTGAACATTATTAGAAGTGCTTATGTTTTGACCAATTAGCAACATCACCCACACAGAACAGGTAGTTACTGAATGATCACCTTTGTTGCTGTTCTTAAGTACATTTTTCATGTATCTGTACTTTCACTTAAGTGGGATTATTATGACGTATTTTTTACTTTTCATGTTTTTTTTGTTTTTTTTCCACTACTTGTGTTGCTGATTATCTATTTTGTGAGGCCATGGATGTAGTAGTCTGCTGCATTTTTGGAAATAGGCTACAATTTTACTGATTCAAATTTGAGTAGTCCCTCCTCCACTGCTGGGTAGCAGTAAATCCAATGGCTGTCAAGTGGCTATTATTTTCTTCATCTCATCATCAATCACGGAGAACAGGTCGTTGCTCTCTTGTGTGTTAGGTAAAATTGGAGTATTTGCTCCATCACAGAGTGGCAGTAAGTAATAGCATGTCTGCAAATTAAAGAGACATAAAGTTGCTAGTTTTTGTTGGTGGACTATTAGTGTGCATGGGCAGTTGTCAAATGGAGCTGCTTTGTCACCCCCTCCCAATTGCCACGAAGATGGAACCATCGAACACCTGCTTCTACAATGTCAGAGGTCTCCAGATGTTCAGGTGAAAGTGACATCTATTGGTGTTAACATTGATGCAAATCTGTCATGTATAATGTATTAATAGAAAAACTGCCCAGTTCACACCAGGATTTCTGCTGGACACTGATAAGTACAATAGTCTTTAATGGAAAATGAGGCTGGAGCTCTGCAACAAAACCATCATCCCCAGTGTTGCCGCCTAGAAACAAATAACAACTGAATTGAAAAAAACAAAGATCGTTTGATGTAAAACAAAAGACACTCAAACTCTCACATATAATCAATGTCCTCAATTGTAATAATGTAGAGGCAACATTCTATTGTTTTTTTTAATTGCATTTATTTGCTGCTTCTGCTTAGGTTTTAGATTTTATTGTTCCATTTCATTGCTGCTTACATCAGTACTTAGTTTCCTTCCCTCTCATGTACCTTGTGCTTTTGGAATGACAATAAATCTTCTTGAATCTTGAATCTTTTATTGATCATGAGGAGATTCTACCACGTTTCCTTGTTGTTTCCACGTTACCATCTCTTTATGTACATGTATATAGAAGTTCTCTGCGGCCAGTTTCATTTAATAAAGTCTATTTAAAGGTTCAGTGTATATAGAATTTAGTGAAATCTAGTGGTGAATTTTCATGTTGCAGCTGAACACCCCTCACCTCATCCCCCCCTTCCCAACATGAGAGTGAACCTTCAGCCTTCAGTTGTCATAAACACTCAAACGGTGTTTAGTTGGTCCAGTTTGGACTACTGTAAAAAACCATGGCGGCAGTATTTAAATATAAATGGCCCATTCTAGGGTAAAAGAGTTTAGATGCTCACACACTTGTGAAAACATCACAAGGATTATTTCATATTCAGTCTCTGCCAATAGATCCTCTCACATAAATCCTACGCACTGCTTTAAAAAGTAAAGGTTTCATTCAGGCGGTGAGGTGTTCAAAGTTTGTATTATTCACCTGAACGCATCACACTGCTGCAGGTGGCTCAGGGCGTGGCCTCCTCCCCGGCGGACGGGGCCCACCGCGCGCATGCGTGAGACGGAGAAGTGCGTTTTAGAATGATTACCGTCCCGCGCGGAGAGACACAGATTAAACTGCTGCACACAACTGTTGTTTTAATCCGCGGCCCGAGGAGATTTAGCGAAGAGAAAACACCGGGTTTAAACCCAGCAGCCATATTGTATGGGAAAAAAGCGACGGAACGGTTATTGTCGCCCGGGAAAAAAAGAGTGGTCTCCTCCTCAGACTCTGGAGTTTAGCGGAGTTTCATGTTGTTTCTCAGTGGCGGAGGGTTTGTGACGGACAGCTAGCCCAGCAGCCGGCGGAGGAGTCCACGCACCGGGACTAGCTTTTCAACACGGGTTTCGTCAGCTTGGTTAGAAACGTGTTGACTCAACCATCGGAAAGATGAAGGACCGACTGGAGCAACTTAAAGCGGTGAGTGATGTCCAGGAAATGTCAGGGTTGGCTTCAGGTGTCCGTGTCTGTCTCTTCCTCCTCATGGGTCGTTTCTCTGAACGCGTTGGAAAAACACATTATGGAAAAAAAAAAGGAATAAATTCAGATTAATAAAAGCTCCCCCCCCCCCCCCCCCCCATTTCGAATTAATTCACTTTTCAATCAAACCTTTTGGATAAATACATAAAACATAATATTTTGTCCATTGGAACCAACACCCTACCCTGTGATGACATAACTCCTGATGTGTGTAGTAAAATGCCGGTTGTAAAGAGGGTCATCTGTTTAAACATCATTTCCAGTTTCTTTACATGCAGCCATGTTGTGTGGTTGGATATAATTATTATTATTAACAATAAGAATGTTAATAATGAGAAACTTAAATTACATAACACCTTTCAAAACACTGTTACGTTGTACTTCACTTGTTTAAACTATTGAATTAAGACGTGATCTAAATTATTGCCCAATATCCTCTTTACATTGCATATTTAAGCTGCTGCTCTCACCACCATCGCTTCCTCACATGATGAAGACGTGTGTACAAATATCTTTACAATTTACTCAGGTTTAGTTTTGAGCGGTTAACCATTCCGTTTTACTTTCACTAAATGATACCTGCCATTAAAGCTGAAACCAAGAGTTGGTTGTTTATTTAGCTGGCAGACAGAAAATATATCAAGAAATGTGTAAAATATTCTCATTTCAGCTCCTCATATGTGGTGGGCGGTGGTTTTATGTCAATGGATATTAAACATCATGGTTGTGATCTGATGGTCACACAAAAAAATATTTTTTATAACTGTAATATGATTTCATAGACAAAGTGATTATCTAAAGAAGAAAACAGAAAGGTAACAGATGCATAGTAACAATGGAAAAGTCATTCTTTACAACTGTAGTTCCCCTTTTTGCTAGGAATACGTTAAACCATTGAAAATACTAGAATGACACTTACTAGAAATCTCACAATCTTAAGAAGAAAAAAAAATCTAGTTCGTTTTAGAAATGAATGGTTATCGATGGTTCATGGAAATTGGTTGAGTAGTTTTTACGTAGTCCTTCTACAAACAGACAAAGGCAGACGAACACATAATATTTTTGGTGGAGGTCATAACAAGTATAGTCAAAGTATAAAGTTGTAAAATGGATACAGGATCTAATGTTCGGGTTGACTGTATCTGAGTTCAAGGGCCCAAACAATCCATTCCTATGTCTCAAGTCATCACAGTCAGATTATTATGATTATTAAACAGAGTCATCACTGGCAACACCGAGGTTTCCATTTTATTCACTTTTTCTCTATTCAAAACCAAGTTAATGACAGTAAATACACTTGCAGGGGAGGGGGGTAAGGCCTTGATCCTTTTGTAACCCAAGTCGGGATGTGTTGCTATAGCTACTGCTGGCCAAATATTTGCCCCCCAGGCGTCTGTATCTCACACAGCTGGCTTCTTTTCAGGGAAAAGAAGTGCAGATAGCAAATGAAGTAGGTCAGTTATTTGTTGGGAGGTTATGTTAAAAGTTGGAAAGTCATATCACTGCTTCCACCCTACACTTTCCAGGATGCATTCCTCAGTTTACCTTCTAATGTTTAACTTGATTACTGTAATTTAGGCTGTAAATTGTGTGGTTTGGGTGGGAGCATGTATTCATGTGAATGTGTGCTCATGCCACCAGCGTGATTATGTCACCTGACATACCTTAGACCTGGAGAAGCTTGGGAAAGAGAAGCAACATGGAACCAGGAGCTTAACCTGAGCTTTGGCTCTTTGTGACAGCTCATGCTGGAAGTCGTTTACTCACGTTTTAATACGGTTGCCTGCTCAGACCATTTTAAACAAAAACATCAAAATCATTAGTTAGTTACATGTTAGCTTGACAACTTTAAAAAGACTTGAGTAAAGCTCCAACTACAAAAATATATTGGGAAAATATTTTTATTGAAAAAATGCTCCCATGTTTCTAGCTCATCACATGTGAAGATAAGGTTTTTGTCCTCTTTATCATTGTAAACTGAATATTGTTCGGTTCTGGACCATAGGTCAAAAGTGTCTCCTTTTGATGGACACATTTTTTTGATATTCTTTGACTGAACTTATCTGGTGGCTGGCTGCAGTATTGCTTGTAAATCCATCCTCCTTCATGTTGGATGGGACATGAGGGAAACAAACACATCAAGTACATTTTTTCACAAAGATGTTTCTGTCATTTTAGGTAGTTCTTATGTTTGTTGAAGTTTGGTTTTAATCAGTTATTTGATGCTGTAAAAATGGGCGGAAACATCATTAATTAACAGCTGAGGCTGAATCGCGATTGGTTGAGCATATGTGTTGGCAAGACCTAGATACCACGGCTCCATCCCCCGATTGCTACTGCACAGACTCTGGCTCTAAATGCGCAAGATGGCAGCTTTCATATCCAAGCTATTTCGACATTTCTGTATACTCGGAGGAAGAAGAGATGCGTTGTCCATCTTCTTTACTGTCTATGGCCAAAATAGAATCGGTGAATACAGTCTTTACGTGCAGTTAGTCTAAAGGCTGATGTCAACGTGACGGCTCAGTGTTCTTCATCCTTTCTGTCCCATTTCCCTCTTAATATTTTCGAATGTCCTTTCAGTCAAAGCCTTACCCTCCCTGCACACTGTGTGACTTTCCTCCGCGATATGGCTCCGATATCAGCACACTGAATGGGGGATATTCTACCGGCACAAATGTGTTTTTTTACTATGGCACATGCACTTTTTAAATCCCTTGTCAGATTTCAGCGTTGCATTAACACAAGTCCTGATGAGAGTATTTTGGCTTCTGTCACCATGCCGCTGTAAATCCGACCTCAGGTCTCTCTCCTGCTGCTGCTAATAGCTGTTGGCTCACTCTCTAAACCATCCTGTGGGACAATGTAGTGCACAGAGCTGCACCTAAAAATTATTTTCATAATTATTTAACCTGCTGAATGGCTCTTTTCATAGTTTAGTCTGTAACATGCAAAACACAATTTTGTGTGACTACAGAATACATTATTGATGTTCTAGGTATAAAAGAATGAGTTCAAGGTATAAAATGTTACAATTCTTAATGAAAATGTCTAAAAATGACAAACCTATGTTATATATTTCATTGACTTGTGAACTTACGTCGTCTAAAATGTTTCCAGCAATGTTCAAACCCAGGGAAATCCCAAATTTTTTCAAGGGACGTTTCATTGTGGTTGCCTTTTAATCATGTCATATCTGCTTTACCGCTGGCTTTTTTCCTTCTCTGCTATAACTTCCAGAACAAACTATGTATGACTAAGGAAACACACACTGTTTAGCCAGTTTGCCTGTTAGCTGTTTTGTCCATCCACTGTATTAGTCACTCGTAATGGATCACGATTATTCATTGCCGGGATCTGCATGTCTAGTTGCTGAGGCTCTCCCAGCAAAACACACACTGTAATGCTGGTGAAAACACCAACTCCCACACGGCTTCACGACGTCTTCATACTAGGTATTTTTGTTATTGTTTTAATCAATGACCAAAATAGTTGCTGATAACTTTTCTTTCAATTGTCCGATAGATTCATTTACAAACTATTGCCGCTCGACTAGTGGAACCATTATTGTGCCCTGTAGTGTATCCTGTTGAATGTGTTATGCTACTGTTTCGTCCTTTTATGATCCCCTGTGACAAAGTCTGCCATTTTATCAGCTCTGTTTCCTTTAGATGACGGAATCACGGGAAAGATAAGAGAGTCAGAGGGTTGGCCCTGTGTTTATTGAGTTTTGTGCATGATAATGAGTCATAGAGGTCACTCCATTTTTATTTTACATTGGCTCTGATGCATATTGTTCGTGTGTATGCTGAAGTAAATTTGACTGCGGGGGTGTAAAGGCCAACCCAATGAGCTCTGTCTTTGTACTTGTGTATGTGTCTCTATTTTTTCTATCCATTGGTTGGATCCCTCTTTACGTAGTTTCCCATTTGATCAGACTTTCCTGAATCATAAAGGTGTCATCTAATTGGAGGTCAGATGACATTGTGTGCAAAGAGAGCCAGTCAGTTTTATGACCATCTGTATTTGTGAAGCTGACGCTAGTTGACTCTATCTGCTGCAGAGTAAAACCTCGGCTCAGTCATTGCCTTGTTGAGAGGAATTATGCAACATGACATATGGTGCTTTGTCTGCAGAATAAGTGTCATTAAATGTTTTGTATAAAAGCAATGAGCCTGTATCCGGGGTCACATTTCTGTCCCTCATGTGCAGCATGTGTCGTATTTTCTAATATGATGCCAAGTTGTCCAAATGTTATCCTGTGTGTGTTTTTTAATGTTTTCATGATTACACAAGATGTAACTAAGCATGAGATTATAGTGTTTGTGTTGATTTAGTAAAAAAAAAAAAAAAAAAGAAAGAATCTAATTTGCTGCTGGACGGTTGACTCTGTGAATTACCATTTTGGCACAGCTGCTTAAAGTGGAATTAAACCTAGTTTGTTCACAATTTATATATTTAATTTACAGCACCGAGATAGGGAGTGTGTTACTTTCTCCTCTGCATCAGACAATATTGCACAAAACGCTGTAAAATACTGGTCAGTTTGCACAAAAACCTTGCAAACAAGTCATGAAAGGTTACACTGCATTACGCCGCTCACTACCAACCCCCATTCAGTGTTAGGAAACAGTACAAGGTTACTGAGTAATGATTACACTTTTTGATCCAAAAGAATAAAGCATGTGTGAGGTTGTGTGTTCGGCTCAATTCCCTGAATTTATCTTTTAATCTTCTAACCAGAACAGGTGCTTCCAAGTTGAATCATAAGATCAGTGAGTGAGTTTAACAAGAACTGTTGTAAAAGTTTTCTTGATGACTGCGACAAAGTCACTGCCTCTGATGGTTACAGCCATTATCAGCCAGCTTACATGAAAGAAACTGTGTGTGTGTGTGTGTGTGTGTGTGTGTGTGTGTGTGTGTGTGTGTGTGTGTGTGTGTGTGTGTGTGTGTGTGTGTGTGTGTGTGTGTGTGTGTGTGTGTGTGTGTGTGTGTGTGTGTGTGTGTGTGTGTGTGTTTCCTCTTATTTTTGCTGAATGAGAGACACTGGAAGGAAACGAGCACTTGTTCTTATCTTGCTGCTGCATAAGGCTGTGTGAGGGAGCATAATGTATTGGCCAGAGGTTCAAAAACAAGCAGCGTGACCTGTGTGCGTGTCCGGTGAAGTCTCTGTTCCCATGTGTTGTTAGTTACAGCAGGCTGAAACAAATGGTCCCAGGCTGCATTTGCAAGTCAAATTGTAGACGAGGGGTAGAGGGTTAAAGACAAACTAAGAGTCTGCATTTTAACAGTTGTGGTAAATGTGTTTGCACAGAGAGCGAGTTAAACTATATTTTGAAGTGTTGTACTGATATTTATTGAGATTTCCAGTTTAGAGATGAAAACTAAGTCAGTTGATATGAGAGAGTGGAGAAGTTCACAGGTTGGTTTAACATGTTGAATGCTTTGTATTGATTAAAAGGAAGGACACCACCAAGTGTCATCCATTGCCAAACAGAACGAGTGTTAAGGGTGTAGTGGCAAAGCAAAGCTAATCGGGTGTTTAGTGTACACATGTTTGACTTTAAATGCATAAGTAATCAAACGGGAGGGAACACATGGAGCTTTACTTCCTACTCCCCTCCCTCTAACTCCGTCACAGCACGGCCCGATGATGTCTGTTTACACTGCAACTGAGCTGTGGTTTCTTGAAGTCAGTTGAAAACAGGTTGAGTTCCTGGAGCCTGGCCCTCGTCCCTCACCGTGTAAATATTCACCAGCCGCGCCGAGCTCTGTGGGATCGGCCCTGTGTGTACCCACTGTGCCCTGTGATGCTTTTATGACTTCAGCAGAGGGAAGCTCTCTGATGAATTTAGTGTTGGCTGATTCGGATCAGACCAATGTTTCCAGTTGACGTATTCGTAAAGAGCTGCGATAACCAGGAAGCAATTTCATTATAATGGCCTTCAATGGTGGCTCATTGTCTAAATGCTGCTCAGTGTAGGCTTCCTTCCCTGATTAGAAATAAACATCTGGAAAACGCTTTGTATATTTAGACAGAAATTGTGGAATTGAAAGTTGATATCAATACAGTATATTTGAACGTCAGTTTTCAGTTAAAATGTTTGTATTGGCTATACAAACTCAGACTTCATGGTGGGATGATCATAGGAATGTTGATTATTTTGGGACTACTGAATAGTTGGTCATAGTCTGATGTTTGTGTACTTACTTACATTTGATCTAATTTCCTGGTATAAATCAATGAACTGTGCTCATTTTCATTTGGGCAAAGTTTTTTCATATTGCTTTGTGTTAAGACACAATTAAAGGACTAGTTCAACATTTTAGTGAACGTTAATATTGTTTTCTTGTCCCGAGTGAGATGTGAAGTTTATTTCGGTTTTGAATTAATATTTCTTTAACCTAGTGGGGGTTCTCCTGTGCCTGTACTATGAGAGGGAAAACATTGTACCCCAGTGTAGCTCCTGTATAATGTTAGCCTGTTTCAGACTGCTGTGTTCTGCCTGTGTCCTCCATCCTCCTCTTCTTCCTCTGACGTTACTGCTCTAAACTACACGGCTGCACAGTTGAAACCAGCGACTGATTAACATCTCATTGTATTTATAGAGCAATAAAGAAAAACAATATTTACATGTGTTGTTACAGAGTTTCCACTGCAACTGTAGCATTGACAATTGTAAAGAGGTGAAGACACAAGAAGTAAATTGTGGAGTTTCATTGTACCGGTAGTTGGGCCCTTGTTGTCTGGCGACGTTTATAATGGCATTGATTAAATGCCTGTTGACGCTTATTAAACACACGTATTTTCTCATGTGCATAACAAGAACTCTGTCTCTTGAGCTTGTAGAAAGTGCTGATATTGTCAACAGCTCTCATGACTGTAACTATGAAGCTAGAGCCAGCAGGTCCAAAGATCTGTCTAACTTAACTAAAGTTGCCCACCTTCACCATCAAAGTCACAAATTAACACATTATATCTGGTTTGTTTGTCTCCATACGAAAAAGTGTCAAAACAACAGGTTGTGTATTTAATAGAGAGTTAGTGTCTGACTATTTCTTGGTTTGACCCGAAACTTTAAAGTTTCTGCTTCCACCTCACTGTGATGGCAATACTCATGGAACCAGGCCTGATGCTTTCTGATATGTTTAAGAAATGTGGCATATTTTTTTTCACACATGAAAGAAAGCTTTTCTTGTAGAAAAAAACATTTCCTCCCTTAAACTAATATTTAGATACTAATCTTAATACTTTCAGAGGAAACAGAGATTTTACAAATTGTTGAAAGACACAGACACCATTAGGCTCACATGATGTGTGCTGTACACAGACGGGTTAGATTTGTTTTAAACAGAGATGGTTTGGAACCATGTTTTTGCTTCAGACTAGTCTGTTTAACAGGATCTCTGAAATTGTTGTTGACATAGATTGTATCTATTCTCCTTCTTCATGTCATAGAAAACATGATTTAGTGCTGAGCAGTGAGCACTGATAATGAAAATTACCACACAACAGCTGGTTTGTTCTGAGCTGTTTGTGTAGCAGCTTTCAACAACAAGGGAGTACAAGTTGACATAAAACAGAAATGCATTAAGACAAGATATAACAGAAACATAAGGCAATTTAATGAACAGAGATGGGACATAGAAACAGTAAAATAAATTGAAGATAGATAAGTAATGGTCATAAATTGCTGTACAGGCACACATCTGTCTGATTTTCTGTTTTTACCCTGGTGACCACAATGAACATCAGAGTAAACCTTTAATCCCGAGGTGTTGATGACACGCTTTTTATTTATCCTGTGCGCTTCAGAGAAACACCCTTCGCACGCTCTCCCTGTCCAGCTGGACCTGCTGGTATGACTCTGATGCAGTCTCTTCCTTTTTCTTCTCTTAGACGTGTGATCAAGATGACGAAGAGGTGGAGATTGCTGTGGACAACGCAGCCTTCATGGACGAGTTCTTCTCTCAGGTGACTGTTACTGTCACTGCATTAAAGGGGACACGTTGCTGTTGTTTTAGTGATTTGCATATGTTGTGTAATTTTCTATATTTAACTTTTGTGTTTCAGATCGAGGACATTAGGGGCAGTATTGATAAAATTGATGACAACGTGGCTGAAGTCAAAAAGCTCTTCTCTGTCATCCTTTCTGCTCCCACTTCAGATCAGAGTAAGATACCTCACCACCACCAGCCGGACATTTATTAACAATGTACTCACTTAGGTTCCCATTAAGGATGGTTTCCTTCCCAGACCTTCACCCTTAGTAATGTTTTTCATTTACAGGCTGCATTAAATTTTTTGTGTCCCAAATTGGATTCTGTCCTACTTTTGCTCAGAAAAACTCCCCATCATTAAACCTTAATTGATTACTTGAATTGATAATTTCAAGAAAAATTATATAGATGTGTCATTAACTGATTTGAAAATGTCAGAGAATCATAATTGAATAAGCTGACTTGTATCTTTTCCTTTTCAGAAACACAGGATGAACTGGAGGCAATCACTAATGACATTAAGAAGATGGCCAACAATGCAAGAAACAAACTCAAGAGTGAGTCTGCTTCACACACACCACACACACACACATCTCAGAATAATGGTGATGTTTATTCGATATAATGTGAAACAGTGAAGTGAAATGTGAAGTGACAACATGTGATGTGTAATGATCAATCATAAATTAGTATATTGGTTTGTTTCCAGCCATCGAGAGGAATCTGGAGTCGGAGGAGCAGGAGAGGGTCTCAGCTGACATGCGGATACGTAAATCACAGGTAAATGATGCGCACCTTAACTTTCAGGGGGCTGGTTCCACATAATTGTTGTCCACCCATGTTTAATCTTTAACTTACTGCTACGCTATATTATATTTTCTCTGTTGTCTCCCAGCATGCAGTGCTGTCAAGGAAGTTTGTGGAGGTAATGACAAAGTATAATGAAGCCCAGGTGGACTTCAGGGAGAGGAGTAAAGGACGTATCCAGAGGCAGCTAGAGATCAGTGAGTAATTCCCACATACACAGCAATAAAGTCACATGATGGTCCTGCTGTATTCTTTGTCATTTACCCTTCCTTTCCTTTCCTCTTTCCCTTTTCATTTCTCCTTTCCAGCTGGAAAAGCAACCACGGATGAAGAACTGGAGGAGATGCTGGAGAGTGGGAATTCTGCTGTGTTCACTGCAGGGGTAAGAGTGTGTGCTTTTAACATCCACTTTGTTGTTGACACTGGTCATACTGTCAAGTTGTCAGTGGCTCTGGAAAAACTCAAAATGGCTGCATCAACAGGTTAAAGATTAGCTGTGCTTGAACCTATTGGGCTCAAAGTCAGTTTGTTCTATTGGGCCTTATTGAGCCCTCTGACCCTCATTCACAGATATAACAGCCAAGTGGTGCTTCTCAAAAACAAAAACAAATAGAAAGAGAAGAGGATCATTAACTTTTCAGGCAAGAATGCGTTGTATTTTGAAGTGGGCTATCTGAACAAATGCTCTAACATGGGTTGCAAGAATATGATGACACATCATGACAGAGAGTGTTTTGTTGTTTTGTTTCAGTTGCATGGAACCTCTGGTAAAATGAGAGCAAAGTACATTTCAAATTGTGAGAAAGCTTCTCTGAGCACAAGGTTGTTTCCAGTACAACCTGAGAAGAATTTCTTGCACAAGGACACACAATGTAGTTTGACATTCTCCGATCTGATAGCAACTAAATGCTTTAAAAAACGTGCCTTAGCCAACGTGACCATGAATGCAAATAGAAAGGGAGAATAGAGAAAGTTTGCGATGAAATAGTCTCAGTCCTTTAGATTACAGTGTTTTCTTACTACAGTCCTCAAACCAAAATTCTAAAATGACCAACTGTGCTTCTTTAAAAGTCAGCAAGTATAGTGACACTGAATTCATAAAAGAAAAACAACTGAAGGAATTGAATTGGCTTAATTTTACCTTGGTAAGGTTTTTACAGTACCTTTGTATTCAGGAAGTTTTAATCTGTGAAACATAAAAAGGTTTAGTAGAAAAACAAATGTATGGTCCCTAAAGTAAAGTATTGAAAAGGGATATGATTTTGATGTTCTCTCTTCTCCACAGATTGTGGACTCTGGGATCTCTAAACAAGCCCTGAGTGAGATCGAATCCAGACACAAAGACATCGTGCGTCTGGAAAGCAGCATCAAGGAACTGCACGATATGTTTGTAGACATTGCCATGTTGGTTGAGAGCCAGGTACACTCCTCCACTCTTTTGATCAGCCCATCATTTTATCTGCCCATCAGTTACTTCAGTAACCTAATACCTAATCCATTCGTTTATTCACTCCTTGCATCGACCCTGGACTCTTATCTGCAGCTCTGTTTAATCCAGACTGTATTCAACTCTTTTTCTTCCTGTTTGTTTCTCTTGTCATCACTTCTGTGGTCTGACCATCGATCTGCGTCTGTCTCTGTTTCCTCTTTTCCAGCTCCATGCATGTCTTATACATCTCTTTACATTCTCCTTCCACTGCCTCCTCCATCTCATCACCCAACACTGATGGAATCAACATTAATGCTTTTAGTAAGATGTATGAATTCTGCATCATTGTAGAACAGAGCAGACTTTGCACTACAATCAGTATAAACACGTGTCAGTAACTGTGTGTTTTTATGTGTACATGAGTATAACTACATATTTCTTGCTGCTTACACCATGCTTTCTGAGGGAAAAGCTTGTTTGAGGTAAGGGACACTGCACTGTTTGTGTTGGGTGAGTTTGCTGGACTCTTGTTTTCTCAGCAAGAGCAACTGTCTCAACCAACTCTTGACCTTCACCATGTTGTATTTTAAGTTTTTTTGCTGGAAGAAGTTTGTTCCAAAGAAACTGAGCAATATCATCAATCATGGAAATTGACCCTAGCATTAAAAGCTAAAACTAAACTGGAGTCATTATTGAAACTGTCTTAACTAGAATATTCTGCCAAGGCCCAACAGTCCCCTTTAAATTCATTCAACATTACATAAACTTATAGATGTGAGTTCCCTAATTGTGCCAGATTTTTCTCAAGATTCATACTTTTTTTAAACGTATCTCACAATGTTAAAGAATGGAAACTGTCTGAATATCAAAAGTGTTTTTCACAATATAATAAAAATATATATTTTTAAAGACATTCCAAAATTCTTCAATGAACTTGAAACTTATGAAAACATGTGTCTTTAAACAACTCTACTACTTGTGTTCTACTGGTTGAGTTGTTGCTCTGCATCTTACTGTTTGTGTTGTGTTTTTCAGGGTGACATAGTAGACAACATAGAGCAGAATGTATCCAAGTCAGTGGACCACATAACAGTCGCTAAGGAGCAGACCAAAAAAGCTGTAAGGTACCAGACCAAAGCTCGCAAGGTAATGTGATGCAAGGATGCCCCAGCTTGCTCGTGACCTCTTCCTATTTTTTCTGCTTACTTTCTATACACACTAACACTTTTTACACTGTTTGACACAGCGTGTGTTGACAGTTCACACTCCCTCACCCTGCACCCACAATACCAATGGTGCGTAACTGTTGCATTCCGTGTGCTTTGCTTTTCTTTTTTTCTGCCTCTCTCACTTGTCATATTTATTTTCTTGTACTTTTCGTAACGTCTCGTCCCCTCGACCCACGTTAGGGTGGAATGATTGAAAGGATTGAGAGCAACATGGACCAATCAGTGGGCTTTGTGGAAAGGGCTGTAGCCGACACTAAGAAAGCAGCAAAGTTTCAGCAAGAGGCTCGCCGTGTGAGTGACTACGGTCAAGAACAGCAGTCTGGTTTCCCAAAAGCAACAGTAAAAGTTTTGTTTTTATGGATTTAAAGAAGAATGTCGATGACCCTGAAATCACTGATCTACAAATTTAAATACAGGGGATGAGAAATGAAATGGACGCCACAGGACAAAGATTGAGTCAGATTCATGTTCACAAGTTTGATCTTACATAACAATCCATAATATATTGGTGGTCCATGCATGTCGGCCAATGAAGCACATGTTTCTGGTAGAATCTTTGTTACATAAACCCTTTTTTCTACTGTATAGTTTAAGATCATTGCAATGAAAAGTGGAAACCGTTTTAATCACAGATTGCTTTTGGGAAACCTGCCTAGCGACATGAAGACCATCCCATCACCATCGAGACCCCGATCTTCACCTTGTTACGTGTGATGATCCCCCACCTCTCCTGTCCTCTTGGTCCTGAGCCCTCCACCCTGTGGTTCTCTGTGCTTTGATCTGCCCAGCACCAACAAACAAAACCAAGACCACCACCCCCCCACCCCCCCCACACACACACACAAACTCACACACTTATATACATGTTCTACACTTAACTCTTTTTCTCCCACTTCTTTCTCTTCAGCTTTAACCCTAACTTTGTCTCCGTTTACAGTTTGCTCAAGACGTCTGCATTATTCTCGTTGTTCTTATTCTTTGGTTTGTTTCGCAGTGTGTTCGCTGTTCTCGCTGCTTCAGTATGTGGGAAAATAACTGTTGAACTGTGACATTAACATAAAGTCAACCTTGTTGTGCCAAGTGAAAACTGATTTATCAGACTTCATTGAAGCGCAGTGTTTGGGTAGTTACCAACCAACAAAGAGAATAAATGAAGCTTGATATAGCCATTGTTCACTCATAAAACTTCTATAAAGACTTTATAGTGTACAGCAATAGTTACTGTAATGATCACACATAAGTATAAAATAAGAGTATAATTAATGTTGTTTCAACACTGAGAATGATCCTGATGGTGCTGTGTTGGTTGTTCCCAACAGAAAATGATCATAATAGTGGTGGTTGTGGTGATCTTGCTGGCCTTACTAGCTCTCATTATCGGGTTGTCAGTGGGACTGAAGTGAAGCTGATGAGCTAACTGAGTAAGAGGAGAGCTAAGGGTGAGTAAATCCGCAGCAAATAACACCTGCAGTGCCATGTTGGGTGTGTGTGGGTATGATGACGACTTTGGAAAAGGGTTTGCAGGTTCTTTTCCTCCGGCTCCCTGAAGGTGTCTGTGTGTTTTTCCTCTGTATCCAGAGGGCTTAATTAAGGTGTGTTTGTGTGCTTTTGAAGTTATTGGGTGTGTGTGTTTTTTTTTTTCTTCCATTCTGCATCACTTGCCTCTGGTTGCTGCTAAACAAACAAAGCAGAGCTGACAGTGAGTTAGTCACACACCGTTTTAAGCTGGTGTTTCGTCTGTGGGCTCGTTTCAGTTCCCATGCAGCTCATCACTAAACGCTGCTCTCTCTTTGTGTCTCTCTCTGTAGAGGATGATGGTTATTGGTGCCGTCTGTGCTGTGGTTGTTCTCATCCTCCTCATCGTCGTCCTCACACTAAAGCAGGACCTCTGTGTTGCTGCCAATCATCAGTTCATTCATCGTCACTCCATCCTTCCCTCCATCAGCTGACCCACCAAAGAACAGTTTGATACTGGTCACTTCAGATGGATACAATCATATTTCATCCAAAGATCAGCAGTTTAAAACTGCACCAAGAGTGGAGGAAGGCTTGATGTGACATTTGAAAGCTGAAAAAAAAAAGAGGACCTACAGAAACATAACAAAATATTTCTGACTTTTGAATTACTTTCATCATTCCCTTCCGAACCATCCTCCCTGAATTGTGAGGGTTTGTTTGACTCCTTCATGCAGCTTGGACAGATTTGAGGAAGCTCTACTGTAAATGAGGAAACATGATTGATGCTGAGGTGAGGTACAATTCCCACTGTACTATGTACACGTAGGCGAAAAGGGAATTGAAAAATAACTGATCGTAATTCCACTAGTGTCACTAAACATTTCATTGTGCAGCATTCGGTGCCAAAGAATCAGCCTGGAAGTTTTTGTCAATCTGAGATTTATTAAGTCCCAGTGAGACACGCATCACCTCCACTGTCTTCATGTCTTTCCTTTATGAGCCTTGACACATTTGTGATTGAAAAGCTTGCTACTGTAATGGGATTTTTGTTTTTTTGGAGGAGTTTCAGCACTTTCACATTTCAAAATATGACTTAATTTCTGTGATTAGGCTCAGATGATGATGTAAATAATATAAATGTTATATTTTCTGTTATGAATATCTGGCCTGAATATGAAGCAGTTCTCTAAACTTGAAGAGGATCGGTGTGCGGACTTATGATTCTTCAGTTTTATAGAGCACGTTGGTTTTAATGTTAAATTTGTGAAGGATGATGCTTATGGAAACACATTTCATGGCTGGGCAGAGCTAAGATTAGCAAAGAAGGAAAAGGGCTAGCGGCATAAACATGCACTCCTTGCTTGAATATTTATCTGAACACTGTAGCACTATTACATATGAAGGCATGATTGTCTCGTCTGTAAAAACATGACGTTTTAATGCCACATGATGTAAAGAGACATGATGTAATTACACAAGTGGCTTATTTGCCAGAAGAGCCAAAATAGTTTTTGTATTTATTATACGTTTTGATGAAGTGTTGCTAATAAAGTCACACAGGATGAAGTGTAAATGGAAATTTTAACTTGCAGTATTGTGTCAGTGGCAGGTGGCTGTGAAACCACTGTGAGATGCATTTTCTGCCATGTTTTAGGTCTCATAATATTTCTACTATAAACTTACAACTCGGTTTATAAGGTACAGCAATAATCCAATCTAATACGACAGCCCTGGTTGTTATAGTTTGTGATGTTGGTTAAACTTAGTCAACATGTTGGAGGTTGTAGTTTGTGGTGCTGTTGAACTGTATTGCTTTATAGGGAAGAGATGAGCCTGCCCTCACTTATATAACTATAAAGACGTATAATTCAACAAACCCACTAAGTGCAAAATCCCAAAACTTTCATATTTGCATGTTTTTTCCAGTTTCAGTCCATGTTTTCTGAAAAGTCAATGACTGAATTAAGTATACATGTTTAGCAAATTAGTGGAGGATTTCCAGCCGGGCTGTCGTACAAGACTGATTTAGCTGTAAAATTGCAGTTGAGTTCTATTCTGGTTGGTCATCACCATTTCATTAGCTCATTTTTGGTGGAGAGAACATGTCAAACTTTCAATTTACTGAACCACAGTGTACATATGGTCATTCTGTAGCTTAATAGGGTAGTTAAAGCAGCTTATTAAATACTGTATTATACACTGGTTATATCAGCCATCAAAGGTTTTTCAGTGCAACGACAATGAAGTTACCACAAGAGACACAGTCACTCAGTGAAATCCTTCAAACGGAGCCTGGGTGATGCTTTTCATTCAGCTTGTGAAGGAAACACTTGACAATGAGAGGCCACCAGCTTGATCTGTACACCAGTGCAGTCTGCTCTGTTTGGCTTCTGTCCACAACCTTTCAATCCTAATGCTTCTATTCAAGGGTTTTCCTTCAGCACAGGCTGCAGGAAGAGCTCAGCTGAAACTGTTGGAGTCTGTTTTTAACTTAAATGCCAATGATTTTAATGGTGATTAAAGATTTTATGTTTTTTAACTACTGTTTGAAGAGTGCTTCATTTGCAGAGTCATGCTCATCTGCCCAGCTTGACTCTGAGGGACACGAGGTAAATATGTAATTGAATTTGTACTCTTTTTGGATGACTGGAGGATCTGCGTGAATGTTTTTTGTGGGTGCAGCATGTTTATACAGAATATTGTATAACCACTGTGTTGCAAAGTACAGCCTTTCAAAGACAAGTGTAAAAGAGGAGGTACGTTTTTCGCGCACACACACGCACACACGCACACACACAGACATGTATATAACCACTCTGACCCACTTCTCCTTTTTGCTCGAATCATTTCCTCAAACCGTTGTGTCCATACATGTGAATTATTGTCCTGTGTTTGGCTGCTTTGTGTTTACAATCATGACTTGCAGTTTAATTTTTGTGTTTTTAATTTCCATCTTTTTAAAATCTACAGAAAAAGATGATGATTACTTTGTGCTGTACCATCATTGGGATTGTTGGGTTCTCCTATCTCTACAGCTTCTTCTCATGAGCACTCATTCACAGGTAAAACACCTGCATCGGGCTCTAGCTTTATGAATTCTCTACTTGCACACTACATGTAAATAAAAGTGTATTTTTTTTGTCTTTATTTGCTGTTTCTAGGAAAGATGCTTTCTCCAAGAACAAGAATATTTCCTGATATGCCCCCAGTTCCACCCTCAACATTATTTGAATCTGTTTTAAACAATACAAAGTATATTTAAATTTTTGAACCATATCTATCCTGAACACTTACCTCTGTATTTAATATTTGATTTAAAAAGATTTTCTTGCTGTATGAAGTGTTTGAAAACGTGTTATAAGTGTGTAGATCTTTCTCAACCTGTTCACTGCCACTTGACGAGTAATTGTTTGGGGTTTTAGTCTACCGCCCCCTGGTGGTACATAAAGGGAACCATTTTATTTAGAGAAAATTTGAATAAGCTGAAATTATTATTATTATGCATTAAAAGAATGAACGTGATCTTTTTCCTTGCCGTGTAAGCCACCAATGTCAAATCATACACATATAGAAATGAGCTCTGGTCATACATATATCACATTCAAATTAAGTAGTGTTTTTTTTATTGTTTGATGTCATTATTATTTTAATGAATTGTGTGATTTTTATGTTGTTGTGTGTGATCTGTATGAGTCTGTGTTGCTGCAATGCTTGTATTAATGGTCGTCTGTGTAACTCGCTCACTGGCTGTGTGTCAACCCAGTAAAGCCTGTTATGTAATAAAAGATGTATGTGCGTAAAACCGTGTTGGTTCATGCTTCGTGTGTGTGTGTGTGTGTGTGTGTCTGTGTCTGTGTCTATCGCCTGTTTGCACTGAAGGATCCAAGCTTCTACCGCCCAACACATGTTAACTGTCAAAGCTCTGTCCATGTTATGTCTCGTTTCATATGTTTATTGTTAATGTGAGCGCGACCTAACATCCGTGCGTGAAGCTTTCCTGACCTAATTTCATCCCTCACCACGGAGCCAGGCCCCGCCCACCAGTACTGCGTGGGGCGGGTACTACGCGAGGGTGCGTTGGGTTTGCTGCTTCGTGTTTGGAGGAACCTGGAGCAGTAAGACAATTGTGTTAATGGTATGAAGATCTGTCCATGAGCTGATGAATTGACTGATCAGCAGCAATCTAAATGATGAAATCATTATTTATCGTTTTTAAAAGGGTAAAATGTTTTCTGTTTCTAATCCATCAAATGTGAAGATTTTATACGTTTCTTAGTCACATAGTAGTAACATTAATATTGATGTACTGTACAATAATAATACATTTGAAGACGTCACCTGTTGGGGCTTCTTTTTTCTTTGACATTTCTCTGCAGTTGGAAGACAAAACAATATATTAATTGAAAATCAACAGATTAGTCAGTGATGAAAATAATCATGAGTTGCTGCCTTGAATACAATGCTTTATTATTGATAGTACTGGAGGTACATCCACTCAAGTCAAGTCTACTACTACTACTTCAATTTTGAGGTACTCTATGCTATGATTTATCTTTCTCCCCCCATATATATTATATATTATATTTGTATTATTGCGGAGGAGTCGTCACACTGGGGAGACTGAACCAAACACACTCGTACTTTAACATATTGTAATCTTGTTTAAAGAGCACCTGCATTGACCAATGAGAGCGACTCTATGCTAATCGTCAGTGACCAATGACAGCGGCCCTATGCTAATCTTCAGTAACAGCGGTGTCAGCAGGGGGGCGGGTCCTGACGGTTCTTTTTTTTTTTTTTTGGTGTGTGTATGTATGTGTGTGTGTTTTCTGCACAGCTGAAAATGGCGGCTCGGAGCGTCGAGTCGTCCTAACTTTGTCGCACCATAATAAACACAACAATATGCACAGCTGTTAGCTCGTAACATGGGGAGAAACTTCACCGAGAGGCCGCCAACGCTCTAGCTGGGAAACGTTACTTTGACCACTGCCGCTGAAAGGAGTTCCAACGCCGAGGTAATGACCAAGAAGCCTTCAATTGCCGTATCGATGCTAACGTCAGCTAGCTGGCTAGCCCCAGCGTTAGCCGACGACTTATGAAAGGGATTGTCAACTGAGCTAGTTCGCGTTAGCCGATAACGCTAACGAATAACGCCACTAAATACACACGTTTGCTCGGAGTATTTCTGCTCAAGCGTCGTCGCCTTCGCCGACTCTTGTCCTCACACAGAGACTCGTGCTTAGCGTCAATGTTTGTAATTGTGTGTGTGTATTGCTAACCGTAGCTTGCTAGCTAAAGCAACACTGGAAGCTAATGCTAGCAGAGCTATGTAGCTAGTCTGTACACAGGGAGCGATGTGTGTGTGTTTCTGGCCGACAGGATTTAAAAACACACCATAACATCTCGGCAGCCATTGACTATTTAACCCGAGTGTTTTAACACGACTCCCGAAACTTTGTGTGTCTTCCACAGATTATGGAGGATCCTCATACACGGTACAGCAAACGCCTGGTGAGTAACACAACCATACTGGTAACTCCCGGAACACTTGTGTTTTATGTACACAATGCAACTGTGACGTGTTTCCAACTAAGCTCGGTGTGTAACATTAGCATTTTTAGTCCATACGAAACCGTTCAGTGGATAATACTGACTGGGATGGTCCACTTTCTGTCGGGGTTTCTCATGGCAGAGGGGCTCTGTTGTTGTCCACCCCAATAACGGTAATGAACATGTCTGAAGACTGGGTTCAGCAGAGGGTCAAGTTCACTGTGTGACCTGAGCAGCTTCTTTGCTGTGACATCTTCACCCCTGACTGTCTTTCCCCTCTTTGCTGTAAAGTGATACACTCAATGCTTGCAGACTCCTCTGTGTGTAATCAAAGGGCCACAATTAATACTAGTGTTTTGGAAATTAAATTATCAAATGGAACTTAATTTTAAAATATGTGAAAAGACGGATTCTTCCGTTGCTGACAGGACCGGTTTGGGAAAGCATTTGAACACACCCAACACATTGTTAATAATTTAATGATATCCTTTATTATGTTAGAATATACGATGAACACAACAGCAATTAAATAGGGTGTGTTCAATCCTCACTTATCAAAGTAAAGTACCATCAGAGTTTAGATAATACCACATTAGGCGTACAGCGATGGGGGTGGGGATATCTGAGAGTGGGGGGTATTGTGCTTGATTCATCTGTCTAGCCAAGCAGAGCTGCATAGGGTGAATGACAGAAGGGGGGTAAAGGGAGGGGGGCTGTGTGTGGAAGATTAACCCCAGCTATTGTTTGCAGTATTGTTTGTTCCCTACATGAACTGATTTGGTGGCTGACTGACTGACCAGCTTGGATTGATTTATTGTGATTTATTCCTTGTCTTGGGATGAATACATGCATTCATTTATTTATTTTTTACAAATGGCAGCTTTAGTTTCTTTTTGTTTCAGTTATACGGAACAGCTCCCGTGGGTGTCACCTTATGTGTTAGAAATTTGTTTCCAATAAGAACATTTAAAAAGATACTAAACAATGCTTCAGAGGGTTTTTGTATTAAAAAATAAATAAAAACCTGTCTTAGCTAGTAGTTTGGTCAGAAGTTACTAATTACGCTAATTTCCTCTGTGTTGTGAATTTGAGATGGATTTTGAATTCGTTTCCATGCATTCCTTTGAAGTCCCTTTCAGTGTTCTGTTTTAAAATATGCGATTTGAAGTCAGCATTGCTGTCTATTTGATATGCTTCTATAACCCAGATTTGTCCTGACATGGCACTGACTTATCGTCAGTGTTTTAATGCACCCCATATTCTTCACTGCCAGAAATTCCAGCCCTCTCCTCCGGTCTCCTTTTTTGTTCTGGACAAATCATAGTCTCCATGTCTGACCGAGGTTAACAGAAACCTTCTTTTGTCCTCAGCGTACAGGCACACGGCGCCGCTACCAGGACGATGGAATCTCAGATGATGAAATTGAAGGGAAACGAATGTTTGACCTGGATGAAAAGTTGCAGTGCGACAGGTTTCGCTCAGATTTGGTCAAACACATGGAAGGCAAAGGTGAGATGTCAAATGAAACATTTTGTGTTTCACTGAAACCGTCTCAACATATTTGCACGTGTTTTTTTTATTTTTATAATTGACTGTCTTAAGTTGTCTTTATGTATGTCTCCTTTTTAGATTTCACATTTGAATACATCCAGAGGGAAGGGCTCAGGGAACCAATCATCTTTAAGACAGCTGATGGTCTTGGAATACAGTGAGTCAAATTATTATAATGTTGAGTTGCAGAAGAATCTCTCTTTTTTTGAATTTAAAATGATATCAAAGCAGATACCAATTAACATTTTTACAAGTGTCCAGAGAAAATGTAAATTGTAAATATATTACAAGGAATTGTGTCCTTTTTGCAGAATGCCAGACCCTGACTTCAGTGTGAGTGATGTCAAGTTGTTTGTAGGTAAGGTGCTGCTTTATGTTCTTTCAGAGTAAATGGCTTTATTAAAGTACACAGTATGTTCTCACCCAAATACCTGGTGCAGGCAGAGCTAGAGCCAGGCTGATATATGGGTGATGTTTCCTTATTGCACATATCAATATCAGGAAATATGATCCTCGCTTTTTGTAACTGTCAAAAATCAGTACTGGTCTAAAACAAATCTAGAGTTAGGTGGTCTTCGGTTTCTTTGTATTTTAAACAGATATAATCATTATTACATATACAAAATATCTTGTTAATTTTAGGGCAGAAAATTTGATTTGTATTTAATGACTTTGTTCTCACTTTTTGAAATCCTTTTAATCGACAGGTAGTCGACGAATCGTTGATGTGATGGACGTGAACACCCAGAAGGGAATCGAGATGTCAATGGCTCAGTGGCGACGCTACTATGAGACGCCACCATCAGAAAGAGAAAAACTCTACAATGTCATCAGCCTGGAGTTCAGCCACACCAGGCTGGAGAATCTAGTCAAACGACCAGCTTCGGTAAGAGTATACAAATGGCCCAGATCATACCTGACATTAAATTGCATAACTAGCTTTGTCAATGTCTTGTGATATTTATGAACAGCTTGTAGGGATTTATTACAAATGCATCAAGCATCTTGGGTTTTCTGGTTTTCTGGAACTTGCCACTGAATAGATTCTGTCTCTATTGTTTGGATATCATCTTCTTTCATTTCTAGCAGGTTAATGCACAGAAAGTATGCACTCCACTCAGATGCGCACATTGATAATGTCATTTTTTTTTAACTTACTGCCAAACCAAGGCGCACTGGAAATGGCACTTACACACTACAGTTTTTTCTAATGAATGTGTTTGCTGGCTTGAAAACTAGGTGGACCTTATTGACTGGGTGGACAACATGTGGCCGCGTCATCTCAAGGAGCGACAAAGAGACTCCACAAATGCCATCATAGACATGCACTATCCCAAAGTACAGAAGTGAGTAAACCAGAGGCCTTAATATAGTAATGTACAACACTCACATCTCATCTATCTGTCGTTTACATCAATCTTTTTGTGTTTTTTGTTATCCCTCAGGTATTGTCTCATGAGTGTGCAGGGCTGCTTCACAGATTTCCACATTGACTTTGGAGGCACTTCAGTCTGGTACCACATCCTGCGAGGAGGAAAGGTCAGTCTAGGTGTCACAGAAAGTTTTGAGTCAATCATAATGTTAAAATTTAAGTAAACGTGATTGTGGTCTAACTTTAACCCGTGGCTCCTGCAGGTGTTCTGGCTGATTCCACCCACACCACAGAACCTGGAGATGTATGAGAACTGGGTTTTATCAGGAAAACAGGGAGACATCTTCTTGGGGGACAAGTGTCATGACTGTCAGAGGATACAACTCAACCAGGGCAACACCTTCATAATCCCATCAGGTCTCTTTCTGCATACAGCCGTGACACATACAGACACAAACACACATAAGCCCTTTTCGGACCTGACCTGCGGGTAAAGTCTGGAGAATTGGATACAGACTTTACCCGCAGTTTGCTTTTCACACATACACAACGCAGCGGGAGGTTCTCTGCACATCCGTGTTCACAACAGCATCTCTCACTCGGACTTTTGCGTTTCACATATGCACCTTCTCCGAAGAAAATATTGAGGATATGCGGAGTTCAGTGCATGTCTGAAAGCAGTTTTCCATACGACGCCTAAATGTCTCATACCTCCCGTATCTTGTACCCCATAGGGTGGATCCATGCTGTGTACACGCCAGAGGACACGTTGGTGTTTGGGGGAAATTTCCTCCATAGCTTTAACATCCCGATGCAGCTCAACATCTACAGCATTGAGGATCGCACACGGGTGAGCAGCTACTCACGTTCACTGTAGAATGTTTACTTTAATAAATATTTCTCAACAACCTGACTTTTAATTTATTTTAAACACCCATAAAGAGATGCTTATATATTGTTTTCTTCTCAATCCCAATTCCCAAACCTTATCTCAGGGTATCTCCTGATACCACTAAGTAATTATGAGCTGCCACGGCAAACTTTTTTCAGCTCCATCATGCCAGTATTTGAGTATAGAATGACAAATAAACTATTCGTAATGTGAATTGGCTGTCTCATATTAATGTCAAACACTGTAACAACTTATGACTTATGCTTCTGATGAAGAGAAACTGCTTCAGTGTAGTTTTTTGAAAAAATACTTAAAGCAACAGTAGACATATTAGACATTTTACTCAACGATATTTGAATATGAGGGTCTTGGATATGCAAATATTATTAAACAGATTTTTACAAATCTTTTTCTGCTTCTCTCCTCTAGGTGCCAGCGAAGTTCCGTTACCCTTTCTACTATGAGATGTGCTGGTATGTCCTGGAGAGATACCTCTACTGTCTGACAAACATCTCACACCTCACACCTGAGTTCCAGAAATACTCCCTTGGCAAAGGTGAGGACAGATTAACACAAGAAAACATTGCTGCATTCATTTTATTCAAATTTTGACAAAATTTCACTAACATAAACTTAACGATAACCATCATGTCCTCCCTTTTTTTAGGACTGACACGGGCTGACGTTGAAGCCAACGATCATCCTGGGAATGGCAACTCCAATGGAGTTGACAGTGACACTGAAAATGCGGAGATCAAATTAAAACAACCAAAAAAAGAAGAAGAAGAAGAAGACACAGAAGAAGATGGAGCAGCTCAACTTACCACACCACAGCATTTGATGACCCCCTTTGAGCTGGAGGGACTGTGCAACCTCTTGGGGAAACTGGAGGAGCTGCCAGTCCACAAAAAGTGTGTCCCTGCAGGCATCCAGGATGCTGCAGCCCTGCTCGAGGACATGAGGGTGGGTGTCACCCAACTTTGTTTGGCAGTTCATCGCACAATATTCTCACCTTGGTTACGCTACAATCATTCATGCTACACACACACACACACACACACACACACACACACACACACACACACACACACACACACACACACACACACACACACAACATGAATTAGATTTTGCTTTGGTAAGAGATAGAGTAAGAGTGTGTGAACTGCAGGAAATCAGTGGCCTTGTCATATTCTAAAGTTTGGAAAGAGGATGGAGAAGTGGTCTGCCAACAAATATCTGTAATAACAGTATATACACACAATGTTAATCAATGCAATGTGCCCTCTTGCTACTACTTGTTGTGCAATGTTCAGCACTGTCAGTTAATGATGCTCAAGAGTGAAGAGAATTTTATGGAAAAGGGGCAAAAGTTTTACAACTTCTTTACGGTGCTGTGTCAAGGTATCTGTGTCCAGATATGTTTGATATATTTGAGATGGACTGATTTATTTTTTTACTGCTTGTCCAGGCTGTTCTGAAGGAGCATTCAAATGATAACCCCAAGCTGTCCTACACTGGAGAGCCCATTGTCAAGTGGCCCAAAAGAGTGAGTAGAAAACTACTTTTCACACTCTTTTCACTGCGAATAAATACCACCAAGCCTCAGATGATATATTTTTGTGAGCAAATATCGTAGATTTAGAATAAGTGCTTCAGCTTGTTTCAAATCTTCTTTTTTTAATTTTATAATATATATCAGTATTGGTAGTGAAAGCTTCAATTATTTTTCAGATTATTTTGAAAGTAAATATAGTTGTTAATTATTAAGTTTTTCATTTCATTAAACAAAACTCATCCCTTTAATATATTTGCAGGACTTAATTCTAAACAACCTTTCTTGCTGTGTCCCTCATACAGCCGTCATGGTACGAGCCCTCCACTCCTCCTCCCCCTGTCATTTACCGTCCTCGCTTAGCCCCAAGCCTCCACAAGCCTCTTGGTCAGCGGCCCACCAAACGCTCCTCCATCTCTGCCCTGAGGAGAAGACGGGTGCGGTGCAAGCGCTGTGCCGGCTGCTGCAGAAAGGAGTGCGGCAACTGCCAGTACTGCCACGACATGAGGAAGTTTGGTGGGCCTGGACGCATGAAGAAGGGCTGCATCACGAGACAGTGTCTAACGGTGAGTGGTCATATCCATCATTTTTTTTAAACGACTGATGTCTATATTCTTATATAACTGCAGGACTCTTTTTAATAAAGACTTTTATTCACAATAATCTGCATCAGATCTAAAGTTTCCATATGATTTACTTTCAGTCTAAGTTACATTTATTTCTTCCTCCAGCCTGCTTTGCCAAACACAGCTCGATGTGCCATATGTAGAGAAGGGGAATTAGATGAATCAGATCCGAGCACTTTCTCACTCATGGAGTGCTCCGTCTGCTCGCAGATTGCTCATCGTCAGTGCATTAAGGTAATCTGCTTCAGACACATTGAAGACCATAAGATAAATACATAATCTGATTTTGCATGATCTGGTTTGCTGCCTATAGAGATGTATTTTAACATGGTAGGAGTTTGATTGTTGGTGTCTCAGATTTTTTATCTGCGCTCTCTTTCAGGAACCTGGTGAGGGAAAGATCAATGACGATTTACCCAGTTGCTGGGAATGTCCCAAATGTTGTCAAGGCAAAAGTTCAGGATCAGAGGTAACCAAACATATCTTCTCCTTCTCATTTCTCTCTCTGTGCATTCTCTCTTATTTCAGACTCTGGGACACTTTTCCTTTCCTCAGCAAAGTTTAATTTTGATGTAACCTCCGCCAGATGTTGATACTCAAAAGAACAATGTCACCCTTTTTCTTCTTCAACCATCTCTTCCCTTCCTTACCACTCCAGTCTTCCAGCGATGAGGATAGTGGGGAGTCAGAGAGCTCTTCCTCGTTGCCACCATCCAAACTTGCATACCGTGAAGGCATTGGTGTCAGCGATGGGGTGAGACGAGGGGTGTGTACCGGACCACAATCCCGACCCACAGCACCACCACCTTCTCAGAAACTCTTACTGCAGCATCAACAGAATCGCAAAAGAGCTAGTGCACTGGAGCTTAGACTTAAGAAGAAGGTAAAGTGTAATTTTTAACTGGATTTAAGATGCATATTTAAATGGTGATTTTAGAATTTTACAATGTTGAAATGATCAGAAGCAAGTATTTATTTGAAATGTATTGATTTAAAGCCTTTTGGACAATTTATGTCTCATGTCTTAATTATTGGCATATCTCTTGTTTAGCAATACCCCAATTAGTTTTCCTTTCAGCTGGTTCAAGAGTAAAAAATCTGTCCTATTTTGTTTCAGTTTATCATTGGTTTTGATCTATGTAATCACTGAAAGATCTTTTAAAAATCGAAAGATATTAAAAAAAAATTGTAGATGTCAATCTGTCAGTGAGGATTATTTGTCTGTACTTGACATTATTTCTTATCCCCCAATCTCTTTCTGTTTATTGCAGATAAAACTGGAGCGTAGCAAACTCTTAGTGGTAAGTAATATACTTTTCCTTCAGTGGCTCTATTGCATTTAAGTAATACAGAGATAAAACTTCTCTGTCGGCACAACAGATTTCCATCAGTTGGATTCAAGGGAATGAAGATAGGTGTAGTACTTAATGTGGGGCAAAAACTAGAGGAGGGTGTTACACTGTGATCCCATCATCCGTATGAAACCATGAGATGTAGAATGCAGGTTATTAAAAAGGAAAAATGACAATTAATCACCAAAACACAAATATTCATGTAGGCTGAAGGCGTGTAGCTACACTTTTTCTCAGCTGCCTCCACCTTTTTGCTATCAATGGGCAGTGGCTTCAAAGCTTTCCATCAGCAGCGGCTGCTTGCAGAAAGCCAACTACTCATCTTAATTCCAGCAATTCATTATATTAATAATTGTTTTACTAAAAAAAAATGTTTTGATAAAGTTTTGTGTGTGTGTGTGTGTGTGTGTGTGTGTGTGTGTGTGTGTGTGTGTGTGTGTGTGTGTGTGTGTGTGTGTGTGTGTGTGTGTGTGTGTGTGTGTGTGTGTGTGTGTGTGTGTGTGTGTGTGTGTGTGTGTGTGTGTGTGTGCACATATTTAGTTGAATGTAATAATAATGTACGTCCTCGTTACACTGGCTATTTAAGAAAGCACTGGTGGACAACTTGACAATTGTTCAGTCAGGATTAAAAAGTTTAGCTTTTCCCATAATCACCACACTGATATTTTGGGGGCTTTATGAATTTACAAGTGAATGAATTATTTACATTGAACGTTTTTACAAAAAGGCACTAAGATGGATTGTAAAGTCACGAAAAAAGGCAATGTTGTCAAAGAGATACGAGACATTACAGGACAGATGTGAATGCAAACAATTTGGTTTGTCAATGATGCAGCCCATGCATGAACGTTTTTTTTCATATAATAAAATTAGACCTCGGTTATTAAAAACAGTTGTAGTTGGAGCACTGTATTTGGTATTTGAAACATCCATGATCTTGTTTAATTGGCCAACCTGTTTTCTTTTCACTACCTACAGAAACAGTCGGCACTAGATCGTTCTCCTAGGCTGCTGAGCTCCAGGCTGCTGTCCAGGCTGCGCTCTCCAACCAGCAGACTATCTCAGGGCAGAGGTCTTTACCACGGCTCTCCAGGAAGGACCCAGTCCTTCCTCCAGCAGCAGTCTTCCCGCAGTCTGGTACTTGAGTCTAAGGGAGAGCCCCGCAGAGGGAGGGGAAGAGGGGTGAGGCTGCGGGGAGGAGGAGCAGGAAGAGGTTCTGGAGGTGGCAGAGGTCATGGAGACTTGGAGGAGGAGAGTGACGACAGCAGCAGCAGCAGCAGCAGCAGCTCCACCAGCAGCAGCAGCAGCAGCAGCAGCGACGAGGAAGAGGAGAGGGAGCAGAACAGTGGGAAGGGAGGGGATAAAGAGAACCAGCCTCAGTCGAGAAGAGGACAAGCAGCCAAAGAAGAAGAGGAAGCGATTGAGGTGGCCAACCAAAACGGTGCAGAGGATGAAGATGAGGAGGAGATTGAGCAAAACAGTCAAACAGGGGACAAGGATGGCTCATATCTTAAAGTGACACTCCAAAGGCCAACCAAGACCAAGCGGGACCCATCAGCCATTGTCCCCAAGCTAGAGGCTATCGCCCCTCAAGCTGCTACTTCCACATTACCCAATCAGACTAGACCCCTCGCCAGACCCCCAATTAGAATTCGTGGCGCCTGTCCTGATCAATACTCCAATAGACACACCCCCCCACATACTCGTAGTGGACACACAGACTCTCGCACATCCCACTCAGAGAGGCTGGAGGTCTCTAAAAGACAGAGGCCAAACAGGCCAGCTAAACTGAGCAATGGTGCTTCCTGTTCTTCATCCTCAGAGCTTACCCATCTCCGCATCCCTCTGTCCGCCCTGCAGGAGGGAGGGAGTGAGACGGACCGGGAGAGCGGTCTTGGTGGGCCGGGATGTGAGCGGGAGGTGTGGGTGTCTGTCTTCCGCTACTTAAATCGAGCAGATCTCTGCATCTGCATGGCTGTCAGCAAGAACTGGTACAAATGGTAAGACCTCTAAGATGATATCTGTCATATTCTTAGTAGGGATCGGTTGTGATAACGAGTTTTATTTTTGATCTGTTTACAGGGGGCAAAATACCTGTGTTTGTTAATTTATTTGATCTCTCCTCATTAGCTTAAAAAGAAGATACTCTCTGACCCCCACACTCATTTGTCTAAAGCTACTGGTCACGTCTGTGTTGGCTCAGATTAGGTGGGGTAGTGGTCCTGGGGTTGTGATTGGATTGGAGTGTGATTGGACAGGTACACACTGCATTGGTATTTGGCAGGGAGATGTGTCGTTGTGGTTCCGTCTCTGATTATTGTGAACTGAAACTAAAGACTTCTGGACCACAGTGTCGGTTTTGGTTCGAGTATTGTTACAGCCTTAATTCTGATCAACATCACTGGAGGCAGATCAGATCAGCTTCAAGTGTTATGTGCTCTCTGCAGCCAGTGTCTATTAATCCAACGATTGATTGAGGGATGAGAGATATCATTCTGTAATGCCACCTACAACTGTGAGTGCACTATGTGTGTTTAACTGGGATGTAACAATGCAATGACTTTTACCGAGGGGAAAGCATCCAGCTTATCACCTCAACACAGTCCATGACAAATAATATCTTTCTATCTGATCAACTCAGTAGTTCTGAGTCAGTACCTCATTTATATTATGTAGCTCAAGATGTAGTGGGTTAGTTTATCATTTCATACTGTTGAGCTCATTTTCAGGTTGTTGGTACATTAATATTACTGTAAAAAGTGTTTCTATTGTCTGTCAACAAAGGGTGACTCTGAATTGTTATTTAGTTTCCTGCAAACGTTATGAAGATTAATCTAATGAGATTCAGAGAGGATTTGAAGGATTTGGATTTGATAAGTAGATTTGGATGGACGTATTCTTCATGAGTGTGTTTTTGTCCACAGGTGTTTAGACAAGCGGCTTTGGGCGCGGATTGACCTGAGCATCAAGCGCACTGTTACTCCTCAGGCCCTAACAGGCATCATAAAGAGACAGCCTGTGACGCTCGATCTGTCATGGACCAACATCTCTAAAAAGCAGCTCAACTGGCTTGTTGGACGCCTGCCTGGTACATAGACACTTTCACTTTCACTATATTCTTTGAAAATATTATTATTCATGTATAAATATGACACTATAAAAACAAAGAATCATTTAAAATCATTGAGAGTTCATTTATGTTTGTGCAATTATCTCACAACCATTATTATTGGCTGTTTTTGAAGGTAGAATCCTGGGGTTTTCAGATGAATTCTGAATTAGTCATGTTTGCACTCCACATTCTATGTTGACATCTGGTCTTGATTTGGCAGCGCTTAAGGATCTGATGGTGGCAGGTTGTTCCTGGTCGTCTATATCAGCTCTCTGCTCCTCTGGTTGCCCTCTCCTCCGTTCTCTGGACCTGCGGTACGCAGACGGGGTCAAAGACTCTCAGATCAGGGATCTTGTCAGCCCTCCAGGTGAGGAAAGAGTGCACAACATAACTCCCGTTAATGAATTCAGTTGTTTGCTCCTATATTTGTTATTTTTCTCATTTTATTTCCTTTTTCTCTTCTCCTCCTCAAATGGCTCCTCCAGGCTGCGACAATCGCAGTCAGTTGCGGACCATGCAGTGTTTACGACTAGCAGGCCTGGACATCACTGACTCCACTCTGCGCCTGGTGATTCGCCACATGCCCCATCTAACAAAACTGGACCTCTCCCACTGCAACAGCCTCACTGACCACTCCATCAACCTGCTCACAGCAGTGGGCTCCTCCACCCGGAACACGCTGATAGAACTCAACCTTGGAGGTGAGAGATTGATTGGATTAGCCAATATGCAACATGCAAAACTCAATTTTTAAAAACAAAGTACATACACACATGTTGCTGTTGTATTATTCCACTACTGATGTGTCTTCTTCTTTCCCAGGCTGCAGTAAACTGACAGACACGTGTCTAAAGTATCTCCGCCGCCTCTCCTGCATCTCACTGCTTGATCTGCGAGGCTGCAAAGGGGTCTCCCGCAAGGCCTGTGAGGCCTTCATCTCCGAGCTGTCAGTCAACACGCTCTACTGCCTATCGGATGAAAAACTGATCCAGAGGATATCCTAAGCGCCTGCTTCCTCTCACTGCAGAGCTGATTTCAGGGGCAAAAGCAGGAGGAGTGGATCCTGATGTGAAACTGTGACTCAAAGGACACAGTCAGGCGGGGATGTTCACATGCGCCCAGGTCGCTTTAAATAATTGGTGGAGTCTAAACTGGGAGTGTGTTCTCACTTAGCTGGTGTTGGTTAAAAGGGGGTCTCACAGCTATAACAGTGTTTCTTTTCTACACATTTTTTCCTGTGTACCTAAAAGAGACTCAGGAGCTTTTTTTTACGCTATTTGGGAATAAATGTTGTGTGGAAAAGCATGTCTTTCATTGCCAGGAGTGGGAGAACAAGCAATTAATTAGCTGCATTAGACTGCACAAACTGCTCAACTCATTTTTTGTTTTTCTCTTTTTGGACAGATGCCATGGTAACTCCCATCATAAACTCCTGCCTTGAGAAAGAAACATTTGAGTTTCACCCTTTTGGGATATATCTGCATTGTTCTGTTTGGCTGATCCCTATCAAGTCTTATTTATCACGTGACACATGTAAACTTTTGATTTCCGCTACATTTTGATGCTCCAACTAGATGGTTATATTTTTGTCAGATTCAAAAGAGCTAACGTTAAGGCGTTGGATGACTTTCGCTTTGTGCACAACTCCTACGTGTTGAGATTTTTTAAAATAAATATGACTAAAGGCGACAAGTTTTTCACATCAAGTCTTCTAAAAGTGAGTTACTGGAATGGCCTGTGTTTACCAGCTGTATGTTCGGGTTCATGAGTTGTTTGGGTGAGACAATAGTTCAGCGGTGTTCTTGATAAGTACACATGGACATTGAGGGTAAAAGGACTGTGAGGGCGGTGGACTTGGCAACAAGACCTCACCCCAACAGGGCGAGACGTATCAGGTGTACGGGGGTTAAGCCAAGGCTCAGGTGTCGGATAAATGGTGCATTTTCAACCATTAGACTTCAGGTGCTATTATTTCCAAACTCCTCTTGCTTTGTTTTTGTACAGAGACGATATTTAGAGCAAAATTGTTAATATTCTTGATGAAACAACTCCCACCCCCTCTTTGATACATGTTTCTTTTCATGGATGAAAATACTATCTACTTTTCACTGAGTTCATGACCTCGTCTGATTCAACACAGAGATGTATGATGTTCTTTTTTTTATTTTGGTGGATAAGTGGGTGCTTGCTCATTTCTTTGTTCCCTACATGTCCAGTGGTTCGGTATCAATTATCTCTCCCCCCAGACTGCTCCCCTGTCCACATCCCTCCGATGAATACAAGTATATAAATATATACTTTTGTGTAAATGTGTTGGTTTTTGTCTTCCTCTTTTAGATTTGCCAAAATGGGAATCCTGTAGCAATGTAATTATTTTCAGAAGCCTTTTTCACTTTATGTTGTTTGTGTTATTTTCCAAGAAAAAAATAAAAAAAATGATAAACAACAGTGAGAGATACATTAAGTCCGATCAATGTCCACATCATTAGTTAATCTTCCTGGTAATATCGCAGTTTATTTGCCCAGTTGGATCGGATGTCAGTTTTCCCAGACTCCACCCAGCTGCACTCCGTAACCTGGAAATGGAGCGACGCCAGAATAGAAGAGTAAACTCCGCTGCTGCTGTAAATACACTTGATCCTGACGAAGCTGGCTGGGACACAGTGAACTTTGACAGATGTGTTGTGGTTTAATATCCGGACAGGAGCGTGTTGCAGCTGCAGCAGCTGCCTCCAGCTTCGCCCTCTGCTCCAGTGACCTGGATGTGAAACAGGAATACTGGCAGAGTCTCGCTTTATTTTGACGGACGGTAACAACCCTGCTGCGATACAAACAGGGGATGGGTGCCGCTGTTCCACTTTAACTGGGGATCCTGGCAACTGGTGATATGTTGTCTTTATTCCAGATGTTGCCGGTCGGTTGCAGACCCGGTCGCAGATTCGTCATTTTCCCAAAGCGCCTGTGTCTGAAGTGCGGTGATCTACTGAAGGTGTCGTTGAAATAAACATCAGACAAAAACCCTTCACGAGTTAATGTAATGTGTCCGTGTCAGCATCACGTTGAGACAACAATATAAATCATATGGGTACAAAAATAAATATAGTACAAAATACTTGAACGTGATTCGAATCGACATGGTAAAGCAGTATTAACTTCTGGACTGATGAAGATCTCATCACGTTACCGAGCAGCTGAGATGTTCGGTGCGCTTCACCTGAATGAAGCGTTTGTTACTTGTCAGCTGTATAACACCTGCTGTGGTTTAAGGAAAGGCCCATGTTATCTGGTGATAGTCCCAACACAGAATAAAACCTGCAGACCTAATAACAGGCTTTACAAACTGTCGGTTCGAGTATTTTATACTATATTTATTTTTGTACCCATAGGATTTATATTGTCTCAACGTGATGCTGACACGGACACATTCCATTAACTCGTGAAGGGCTTTTGTTTGATGTTTATTTCAACGACCCCTTCAGTAGATCACCGCACTTCAGACACAGGCGCTTTGGGAAAATGACGAATCTGCGACCGCGTCTGCAACCGACCAGCAACATCTGGAATAAAGACAACAAATTACCAGTTGCCAGGATCCCCAGTTAAAGTGGAACACCGTCGCCGCCGCATCAACACACAGCTAGCTTCACATCCTCTGTCGGAGATTTTCCCTTATGTCTTTTTTCTTCTTCTCCACGAACACATAGACGTAGACGATTACCCGAGTCGGCTGAATTAGTTGTCTCTGGGCAGAATGGAAAACATGTGCCGAGAGGAGCAGGAAACAATGTTGTTATTAGCCAGTTAGCTGGCTGTAGCCCCGCTAGCTGCTAGCTAACTACCTCAAATTAGTGGGCTGAGTTAGCATCGCCTAACTCAGCCCACTAATTTCAATAGACACGCACGGCGCTGTGGTGTGTTTGCTCTCTAACCTCGGCCACTCTGATCGATTTACTCAGCGACCGGTTTTTCCACTGACACATTTCTTGGTTTTGGCATTCATCGAGAAGGACAGCTAGCGAGCTAACCAGCTGTGCGGATCATCGCTGCTGTGGTGTCACTGCAATCTGTCGGCTGCACGAGCCACAGTCCGAACCCAGCTCCGCTCCGGGGGAAGTGTCCGCGGCGGCCATGGCCCAAGAAGCCTTTCCTCTGCACTTTCTGGTGTGGAACAATCAGTATCTGGAGCTGGATGTGGAGCTGCAGAAGCAAGAGGTACGTGAGGGGGGCTCGGTTGACAGCAGTCGATGGTGGGGGGGGGGGGGGGGGGGGGGGGGGGGTTCTAGGTGCGTTTGTTATGTGGCACTGCATTGCGCTGATGCTGCCTTGTGTGTTTGGTTCTGCAGCAGGATGCGGAGCGCCTGGATCCGAGGGGGCGCACCCCGCTGGAGCTGGCGGTGTGTCTGGGCCACCTGGAGTCCGCCCGCGTGCTGCTGAGACACGCTGCAGACCCCACACACAACAGCGCACAGGGCTGGACCAGTGAGTGCTCGGCCGGGGCTCCCTACTTTCCAATGGCTGCACCCAGTGTCATTAAACGTGGATTGCGTGTGTTTCAGTCTTGCAGGAGGCGGTGAGCACCGGGGACCCTGAGCTGTGTCAGCTGGTGCTGCAGTACAGAGACTTCAAGAGAGCCACGGAGAGACTGGCGGGCATCCCCGAACTGCTCAGCAAACTCAGACAGGTGAAACAGCCTCTCGGCGACTGAAAAGTTCCTCCTGTTTACCTGTTGCACAGAGCGGCACAGTCCATCCTCAGCCTCTGCTCAAAGCTTTGTCGAAAGGTTTCCCCAGTGGCAGTTCACTGGATGTCCCCAGTCTGCACACAACACCGCAAGCTGCTGTAACACAAGCCAACACGGGAGGTGTTTGGTTTTGTCTCAGTGTAAGAAGTTTCCCTTGGTGTCTTCCAGGCGCAGGACTTCTACGTGGAGATGAAGTGGGAGTTCACCAGCTGGGGTGAGTGTTGTTTCATTCACGTGTTGTCAGAGAGGTCAGTTTCAGCACCACAGTGGTCGGACAGCTCCGCCAGCTGTCGCTCAGCAGACTTTGAGAGACGGACTGTTTACACCAGTCAGTTTGAAAGACAGGGAAGTTCCTTTCAATGTATAACGACTGATAAACTGCTTAGAGTCTTATCTCTGCTGTATTGAACAGGACTGCTTTGCTTCTTAACGTGGTTTCCTTTGATTGGATGATTTTGCCTCCAGAAGATCCTCCTCTAAACAGTTATTTACATCTTGCAGCTTATAATTTTATTACCACTCTAAACCAGTATTTACAATATAGATCATTACACATATAACCTCAATATGTTGATGCCTTTTTAATGTGTATCTTTGCAATACCTGGTGACTTGAAGCAATACATTTCTAATCAAATGTTATCAACACAAATGTCTACAATTTCCTTACATACACATTTCAGTTAGTTTTAAAAACTGGTAGTACTAGAATTCAAGAATCCTCTGGTGGCGTGTCAAGCAGTTAGGCTACAAATAATTACAGTCATTTTTGGGACACGATTCACTAACTCTTTTCTAAATTGATTATTTTGGGGGGTTTAACGGTTTGTCAGAATACAAATAGCAATTCTAGGGCATCGTGTTTCCAATTTGTGTTGGACATTATTGTCATAATGAAAACAATCATTGGTTGTATCTTTAAAAAAACGAACTATAATTAAATACTTCAGGAAAATATTGAATCTTCCCATGTGTACCTGCTTTTCTTAACACATTCCCCGGGTGGTTACCTCCTTTTACTTTCCTGTTTGTCTTCTTTTTCTAAAACGCCACTCCTTGTGTTTAACTCCCCTCTCAGTGCCTCTGGTGTCGAAGGTGTGTCCCAGTGACGTCTACCGGGTGTGGAAGAGTGGCTCCTGCCTCCGCGTGGACACCACCCTCCTGGGCTTCGAACACATGACCTGGCTGAAAGGACGACGCAGCTATATCTTCAAGGGCGGAGGTGTGCACTATATTCCCAAAGGACAACATCCCATTCATACAAATAAGTGAACAGCTAAGGTTGATGCACTGATGATTTTGCTTTGAATTGTTTTCCAACACCCACATTTTCTGTGCCCCTCAGATGAGGGGGCAGTGGTGATGGAGGTGGACCACGAGAAGCAGGTGGTGTACACGGAGCCCCTCGTGTTGTCCCCTCGTGACGCGCCCTCCCTCCTGGCAGCCATGCAGCCGTCGCAGGAGAACACAGCACAGAGACTGACGTCACCCATCGTGTCCACGCACCTCAACACACGCAACATTGCCTTTGAACGGTACCGAGAACATACTGTCTACAAATATGCAGACAACAATCATTTTCGATATGTTCATGTTTGTAAGCCGTGTGCAGATATCTGCCTCACTGTGCTTCGTGGATAATTCACCCTTTAAGTTTCATTAGTTTGGTGCAGTTGAGTTTTTTTTCTGTTATGTTTTGAGCATTTTACTCTGTTTACATATGAGAAAACTTTAAACCTTTTGAAACATTTCAGTTTAGGTCTCGCCATAAAAAAGTTTACATCATGAAGACGTTTTTTTAGTTTTGAATTCATGTGCAACACCATCACATCATGTCACAACTACGGTCAACTTACAATATAGAGTAACCTATGTGACCTTGTTTTAGTTAAACAAAAACTATTTAAAATATAACACTCCTTTTATAGTGTCCACATTGATCCTGTACATCACATCCTAAAAGTCAACAATACACTGATAATCTCTGTGCCGCTGACTTTATCTCATTGCTTTGTCAGGAACAAGTCGGGAATCTGGGGCTGGCGTTCTGAGAAGAGCGAGATGGTCAGCGGGTACGAAGCCAAGGTACGTGTCTGCTTCGCCAACATAGCTCAGATTGCTTTCTCAGAATTAGCAAAGCACACCAGACCTCAAATTATTCAGCATTGCCTTATTCTCTTGACAAAGATTTATGTGGGTTTAGATTATAAAATGTGTCAAATGCAGTTTTTTTTCATTTTTTCTGCAAAAAAGATTTTTAAAAAGCTCAGTACTTTTGAATACATTTAAAGAAAAGTTTGATTTATGCAAGGAACCCTGTATCTGAATCTAATGACGGCCATAGAGAGGGTTTTTTGGGTAACACATTTTCCTTTTTCCAGATTGTCTTTTTAAGAATTAAAAATATTTTTTTACAATGTAAATGCAGACGAGAACAGAATTTTTTTAGCATCTGTTGTTTGCACTCACTTAACATTTCAATAGCTTGAAGGAGTGTTAAAATGAAGTCTAAAAAACGTGTGTTTTTCTTTATTTTGTGTGTCGATGTTTTCAGGTTTACAGTGCGACCAATGTGGAGCTGGTGACGCGGTCGAGGACAGAGCATCTATCAGATCAGGACAAATCAAGAAGCAAAGGTGAAAACACAAAAATGGGTCAGCCATCACTTTTGGCCAAAAAATAACTTGAGAGCAATATGAGAGAGACTCAATCGATGCAAGACAAAATTGTGAAACATTCGATAATTTCAACACAATACCTTTTGTAAGTGTATTATATTGTTTTTGCATCATAAAACAGACTCTAGTGTGTTTAGTGTCTTAGTGTCTCGTGCTTTCCACAAAGAGAACAATTGGAGTAAAAATAGAGCAAATTGATGATGATCTCTCTGCATTGTTCCCACTCAGGCTCAAAGACTCCTCTGCAGTCCTTCTTGGGGATTGCTGAACAGCACACAGCTCAGAATGGGGTAAGAGTCTCCACAGTACCTGTGCAGCACATCCGCACTCACCACCCCCCCACCGCCTGCCGCCTCCTCTGACAAACAGCATCACTTACTGTCTCTCTGTGTTTCTCTCAGAGCAACGTGTCACAGTGTGCCAGTCCTCACAACCCTACCGCGATCACAGCCGACGAGTACTTCAACCCAGAGTTCAACCTGAATAGCCGAGACATCGGACGTCCCGTAGAGCTCACCAGCAAAGTCCAGAGGTACGGGGAAGCAGCAACACAGATGTGGGTCACCAGATCAATGGCAGAGATGCCACAGTGTGGACATTTTCACACCGGATAATAAAGTTGTGACAACACTGATGTTACAAATTACACCGGACATTTTACAAGAAAAGACGTGTGTCAGCTCAGTATCTGTCAAGCTCTTAGTTTGATCTTAAATGTTACATTCCCCCGTGGGCAGGCCCAGTCTTGCGTGGAGCAGACACCGTCTCTTTCAGTTCCAAACTGCAGCATCAGACTATGTTTTGATGTATAGTATTTTCAGACGTGGGGCCAGTGGGCGAGTTATGTAATCGGTATGTGCCCGAACACAGACCACCTCTGCAACCTTAAATGACCAGAACATGAAACTCTCTCTGCCTCCTCTCCAGGTTTAAAGCTACTCTGTGGCTGAGTGAGTCTCACCCTCTGTCCCTGGCCGAGCAGGTGACGCCCATCATCGACCTCATGGCCATCTCCAATGCTCACTTCGCCAAGCTGCGTGATTTCATAACTCTACGCCTGCCGCCAGGATTCCCTGTTAAAATAGGTGAGTGCGAGCGATCAACTCAGAGTGCGTCTTGTGAGTGGTTGGGTCATTGACCTGAGGGGTTCCAGCCCACCTGTTGATCTAAACACTGATTCCAGATCAGCTCCAGGCCACTTCGTCTGTAGACGTCATTCTGTACAACAGCTGCTGCTTGACGTTCACATATTAGAACTAAGATAATAAGAAATAAAACATTTCACTTTTTGCATCCATGATTCTTCCTGAATGGCTTTTGTAGCAATTTGAATCTGTAAAAAAACAACCTTATTGTCTGGTGGTGGCACCTCCACCTTTTTGAGCCATTACTGTCAAAGTGACGTGTTTTCAATGCTGGTCCTTATGATGGTGTCTGAATTTAACTCGTCTTCCAGAAATTCCCCTGTTTCACGTGTTGAACGCCAGAGTGACGTTTAGTAACCTGTGTGGCTGCGATGAGCCGGTCAGCTCGGTGACGGTTCATAAACCAGAGAGCCCTGAAGAGGCTGGTAAATATAGACTCACACACACACACATAGAATTTTAGTTGAAGAACAGAAGGCCTGGTGACTGGTATGGGACTCCACTAACGCTGTAACCCTTCTTCACTCAGGCCAGTGTACCCCTCCCGTCCACTGTGAGGTGGACCCCTCAGTGTTTGAGCCCCCTCCAGACTACACCACCCTCGGTCCAGGCCGTACTGAGCCAATGAGGGACGAGGATGACAACCTGCTGCAGTTTGCCATCCAGCAGAGTCTGTTGGACGCCGGTACAGAGAGTGACCAGGTCAGAGAATTCATCATTTGTCCGTTATGTGTCGGATGTAGGATCTTATTCTTCGTCATAGTTGCACGTCAGGAAAAAAATTACATTGTGTGCTGGCCACTGATTTTGCTTTTTCTTTCCTTTTGTGCCCCAATAAATCATTTAAAAGCTAATGATAGTTTTTGAGTGACCCTACAGGGTTCTCTTGCCTGAAAATGCAGTTGAGTGGTTTACGTCTGGTTTTTAGGTGACCATCTGGGAGGCCCTGACCAACAGCCGCCCAGTGCCACCGTCTCCACTCTACGAGGACGACTCTCAGCTGGAGAGGTGAGCTGAACATGGTGTTACTGGTCCTGTTTTCCTTTACAGGGAGATTCACTCTGCTCAAGCTGGAGCGACGACTCCTGGTTCATAGTTACTTCGGTAATTTCATGAGGCCTTGAGTAATAACATCTCTACAGAAACCTGAGATACAGATAAAAGGGTAAATATTTTGTACTTTATGAACAGAGAATAACAAAAATGAGCTGTAGAAAACAAAAGTACTGTTCAAAGTTTGTATACGAAAAAAGGAGCATTTGTAGTTTTCACTGTAAAACCATCAGGTTTCATTCTGCCTGTTCATGTTTTAGTCGTATTCAGGGAAATCTCTTGGCTTGTGATGTAATTTAATTAAACTTCTCCTAATAGCATTCAGTGATTAGCTCTTTCTTTCCACCTTCTCTTGGGAACAGTGTCTCCCAGTCATCCTGTAATGAAGCCCGCAGGGACACATTTCTGTAATATACCTTTCCTTGTTTAAGAAGGTTTAATTGAACGTCTCAATATCCCTCATTTCTGTCTTTCCTCAGGGCGATCCAGGAGTCTCTGTCCATCTCACTGACCAGCAGAGAGGAAGAGGACACGGCCGACCCCAGCCAGCCCACCTCTGTCTCCCCGCTGGAACCCACTGCCAATTCCCTGCTTGCTTACAGCACAGGGACCGAGCCCCAGTTGCCGGGCCACTTTGGCGAGGCGTCGAGCTTTGACGAGCAGCTGCGTATCGCCATGGTGCTGTCGTGCAGGGACCAGGAGGAGACAGACAGGTGAAGCAGAGGAAACACTCAACAGATATTTTGTCTTTTGCTGACAGTTTTCACACGTTTTTGATTTTGTTGCATCATGACTGTAGTGAGTAAAATTTAGATGCTGTTCAGCCAAAGAGAACTCAGAAGGAAATCAGGGAAACAGTGTCCGTCCATTCATCTGTTTTCTATACTCTCTTTGATTAAGTCGATTTGCCACCCTGTCACAGATCTAATGTAAATTTAGACAAGCAAACATAATTGTCCGGACATTTGCCTTTCACGTATGAACAAAGTAGCAGGAGATTGTCTTGAGTCAAATGTTTTCCTGACACAAGAAAATCTCACACCCAATAAATTCCACTGTGGAAATCACATCTTGTTGTTCTTCCAAGTTGACACCTTTTTCATCCTGAGATATTTTTATCCTTTTTATATTTTTTTACTTTTGTGTCCTTCACTGGCTGTAGTTGAATTCTGACATTATCCTGTTTTCTCACACGGGCTCACACAGAGATTCTCCTGACTTTTTACTTGAGGGCTGGCAGGAAAAACTGACTCTGACTTTTGTGTTCTCACATACGCCCCATCCAAATAATGTCAGGAGAACATCCAGAGTTCAGTGCTTGTCTGAAAGCAGCTTTGAATTTCCATCTGTGAGTCACACGACCTGCATGTTTACCCTTTTGACTGTGGGAGGAAACTAGAGCACCCAGAGAAATCTCACACATCACTGCACCACCACCACAATGCAGTTTAAGGAACAGTGTTTCCTTCAGTCTCTTTAATCAGTGACTAAGAGGAAATTCTGGGAAACGGGGATGATGGTGTTCATGAGGAAATCTGTTTATTTTTCCTGGTAGTGTCTATTTACCGAAGCTTATATTATCTGCTGAAACCAAGTTGCCTTCTCTGGCCTAATCAATGCTTCCATGCAACTATTGGAACTAAATACTAAACTCCGACATTAAAATATCACAGCAACACAACTGCATAAAAGCTTTTGCTGGTGGTGGTGGTGGTTTATTCCTTTTATTTTTGTGCTATTAGCAGCTTACATTAGATTTTTTTTGTTTGCATCTGCCAGAAAATCTTCAACCAACAAAAGTTACAAGTGGATCAAATTACACAGAGCAGCTTTTAGTAGACAAGAGTGTCAGATGACAATGAGCCAGAGTTGATGTATGCAACAGATTTTCCTCCCCGGTTAAGTAAAGCCTCAGGTCAGCACATGTTCTGATCACATACAACCATTCAGATTATTTCAATCAGGAGAGACTTCAGGAACCCCCTCCCCCCCCTGCTGTGGTTTATGCACTGGTGGTGGATGGAATCTAGAAAATTTTTAATTTGATTAAGATGTGTAGTCAAAGTTCACCAAAGTTGAACTCAACCCGAAGCCACACTGCGGATTTGCTTTGCCACAGACAGCGAGTGTTTTGTTTGCCCGCGGGCTCTCACAGATTGGATTTGAACGGGAGGTGAAGGTTCGCCACTGCTACACTCGTCTATGTGTGACTATGCCCTTATAGTTTGACATCAGCAACATGATTGGCTGATTGAGACTATAGCTAAATCTGACAGTCGGCTGATAAGAAGAGGTCTGAAGAGTCAGAGTGAATGAATGAGACATCAACACTATTTATTTATTTATTTTAACTTATGTATGATGTGGAGGAACTTTTATACTAATATGAATGACTAACATCATTATCTGATGTTCTTTGGTTGAAATTGTTAGGAGGAGTAATCTATTCCTTAAAAAGTATTAGTAATTTCAATATGTTCATTACTTTGACTGACGAGCTTTCTTTTTTGGGTTTTTGTCACAGGCAGCAGAAGGAGGAAGAGGATGAGCTGGAGCGGATCCTACAGCTGTCACTCACCGAGAAGTAATGTCACAGCAGCAATGGGGGCGGGTCTTCAGTGGGGGAACAGTCCTCTTTAATTTATTCCGTTTTATTATTTTTTTTAATCCTGAGATATTAAGTTATTGCAGATATTTTATTTGTCTTTCACACACACGAGGGCTGCGACAGAAGATCGTACGGGACCAGAGTCAAAGCAAATGTGAGTGAAGCAGGTGGGAGGGACGAAAAGAAAAAAAGAACCGATACTGAAACACACTACAGCAAAGGACGAGACTAAAGGGAGATTATTTGTTTTTCCTTTTTTTTATTGACTATTTTTCACATTCTTGCTGTCTTTGAGTGATAAATGATCCTGAAACTTTAAACCTATGAAATGATAATGATGAAATAAAAAAAGGAAAATACAATCTTAAAGGAATAACCTATGAAGGTATGATTATAATATTTAAACATTTATGTTGGCTTACTCCTATGTGTGAAAAATAAAGGATAATGATCATCCTGGAATATTGTTGTTTTCTTTTTCTTTACTGTTCATGAACAAAGAAGGAAGCAGAAGATCCATGTGTATCTGACGTGATGTTTTTACAGTTTCATCGTTTTTTCACTTCAGTAACAAACATCGTGATCTGACGCAAAGACCATTGACACACATTTTTAATACAGTTGTTTGTACATTTTAATCGAAAGCAAATTAAAACTAAACAGTGATATTCAGTGTCATGTAAAAATCTTGTATCGGCAAATCTGCGGTTTTGAAGAAGAGGTCTCAAACTAAGCAGATCTGACCATGTTTAGATTCTGTTGTAAAATTTGACTTTTAATCGTGTTATTTCCTGTAAGGCAGCAAACCTGAACATTTTAATCAAGCTTCACTATAGCTATATAAGATCACTATGCTGGATTGTCTGTCTGTCCCTCTGAAATATTTTTTGAAATATAATTAATTATGTAATTTTCTTTCACGATATGTGCAACAGATATTCATGGTCCCTAGAGGGTCTATTGACTCAGATGAGCTGACATTCCCTTTAGTACAATCTTCACAAATACAGTTAAATCTACAGAATGGATTAACACAAAATATGTATTTGATATGTTTTTGTTTTTACTCTGTTGTGAAAGTGTGGGAAACCTTATCCAGCGCCCCCTGAGGAGGTTTGAGAACCCTGCTTTAAGAAATCGAGAACTTCTGTCATTTTAATTTAGCTGCCACATCTTTTTCTACCTTAAGTGCATTTTTAAGGGATTTTCAGAACACTCAATGGAGCAGAAGCTGGTAATCCCACATGGAAATTTGCAGAAGTTGAAAGCTGCACATGTAACAACAGCATATGTATATATATATATATATATACACCTTGTCCACTGGGCTGAGCAAGACCAATACTCTCACTCATTCTCACCCAGACGTAGGTTGTGGTAATCAGGCGTGTCATCCTCAGGAACCACATATTCATCCTCTGCTGGCTTAGTTGGAGGGAGCTGGAGCTCCTTCTGGATTTGCGGGTGCAGCATTGGCGCCACTTGTGCCTTGGGTACTGTTTTAGGTGTAGGTGAGGTGATGCTGATGCAGTTTGGAGCAGGTGGAAGCTCTGCACACAGAAACACAGTGAGAAGCTGTATTCTCATACTGAGACTATTCCTGCAAGCAGTGTTCTCACCAATGAGGAAGTCGTAGGGCTCAGACGTCACGTAGGGATGGCACTGTGTCTTTTCAATGAAGTATTTCAATACTTCATTCAAGGAGGAGACGGTCACCTACAGAGAGGAAGAGAGGCCCGCTTTATGATGTCCATCACAGGCAAAATTTTGATTATCTTTAATTTGCATATGTATGTTTAAATTCTCTATCATGACTTCACAGAACAGAATCCCATTTTGTTCACTTTTCCAAAAATACAAATACACAATGCCACATAAGTAAACACACTGCAATAAATTACTTAACAGTAACCAATCTTAGCACATAAACCTAGTGAGGAATAATGCTGTTGCTAATATAATGAGGGGGTAAGGGGCCCTGACATATAAATATCAAACACAACACAGGAATACTTTAATATTACTTTCTTCATTTAACATTCCCCTTATATTTAATCAAATTTCACTCACTCATAGAAATCAGTTCTTTAAATAATCAAGATTCATGAATTATTCCCGAGGAAAACGGTGGAAATGCAGAAAAATTGCAATGTTCAAGAAAGTAAAAATCAAATCCTGGACCTGTCCCCTAATCCGGATTTGCACCAAAATTGGATTGGTTCCTGTTAATCCATCCAGTAATCTTTGTGTTATCTTGCTAACAAAACAACCAACAGACGGGAGTGAAAACACAACCTCTTTTGCAGATGTATTGAGAACAAATTTAATGGACATTAGTTATTATTAGTCCTTGTGATTACAGATTCAAAAATCTTACTGTCTCTTACTGCAGTAATTAATCATTTAAAATGGGTGTAAACCTCTCATTTTGGATCTTTATATATGGTGGAGGGAGAGACCTGTCTCTTAACAAGCACATTATTCACAATTATTCACTCTCCCACTGCCACAATATTTTTTTACTCCAGGTTTTATTTTCCAGAATAGTAAACCCAGCTCGCTGTGCAGTTCAGCAGCTAATTTGAAGATCTCAGATGTTAAGATTTTCTTTCCCTGGAGGCCATGTTAGATTCATGTCCTCATTAGTTCAAAGTTATGTGAAGAGCTGTGGGACTTACTGGTGTGAGGAGTTCCATGACAAACCCTGGGTTTGTGCAGGCCACTCTGTAGTTCTTCATCACAGGCCCTCTGAAAAACACAGGGAGGAGGAGGAGGAGGAGGAGAAGGAGGAGAACAACAACCTGTCAATAAGTTGATCGTGGTTACTGATGGTTCGGATCAACAATCCCTATTCTACGTAGTTTAAGTCTGCAGAACAGCAGATTATATCAGGTCGTTGTGACCTTTAACCTTTGACTACTGAAAAGTAATAAGTTCACCTTTGAGTCCAAATGAAAACTGGTCAAAATCTGAAGGTCGACTTGATCATGCTCAAGAGGCCAGAAACTTAATTTGTGAGGCCACCGTGAACGTTGACCTTTGAACACAATCAGTTCATCTGTGAGTCGAAGTGAACATTTGTTCCAAATTTGAAAAGGATTCCCTCGAGGCGTTCTTAAGATATTGTGTACATGAGGCCAAAAGGTTTGACGTTTTGTGAGGTCATAATAGCCTGCCCATGACCTTTGACCCTCGAACTCTAATCATGTCCTCCTTGAGTCCAAGTGAATATTTGTGCCCGATTTGAAGTAGTCATTTATCATGTAGACTTGTCACCATTTCCTTTCTGTGTACATCTTCTTCCTTTACATCCCCATGTTTATTGTCCACTGTATGCAAAGATCACATGTTTGCACACAGTGGACAATAATGTTAACCGTGTCCCAGTTATTAACATTTTTTAAGGACACTTCTCTTCCTGTAGATGTTTGACAAACACTGAACTAAAGTAAAACTCAAAAACCAAGGGTTTTTATTTATTTGAAAAGTTGAGCTAAATATACATTCCTATATTGGTCTGTAATGTCCGAGGCTGAGATCGACCTGGGTGTCAGTTGTCTGATGGTCACAGCGTAGATGTTGTTGAGCCTGGACGGGCGGAGGATGATGCCTCCGTACTCCGGGTTTGCCTCCAGCATCCTCTCAGCCTCCTGCCGCGTCACATCGAAGAAGCACCTGCAGGAATAAGAGGAAAAATAAACACTTGGTAAAAATATGCAGGTATTTTCACTTCAGAGAGCCGTGGGACCGGACACAGACAAAATGTTCATCAGTGTAGGAGAAAACAGACTGTCGGTTATAGAATGCTTGTCTATAATAACCATTCATTTGTATTTGTATGTTTTGTTTGGTATTTGTCAGGGAGAAACAGTTTCTCACGCAGGCAGATCAGGGGTCATGTAGTCTGGATGGTCATCGGCTGGTTGAGAGGAGGGTGACGATGTGGAAGAAGGGAGGAAGGATGGTCGGGGCGGGAGCGGTGGGTGTGACGCGGTGGAGTTTCTCCTTCTCTCTGTCTCCAGAGCGTCAAGCAGCAGCATCTTCTGCCCAGGCAGCAGCTGCAGGTCACCGGGGATCTCCTTCTACAAGGAAACACAAGGAAAAAACTGAGTGATGCCCAAATGTTAACCCCCCTACGTGCCGACGTAACATGAAGCGGGATATAGTTTTTACCCCTGTCCTTGTGTGTGTGTGTCGATACTATAGATATTATATATGCGACCTAAAGTTTATATATATAATTCATGATCATAAGGTAGGAAAACTGTGTTTGTAGATATTCTTCCCCCCTGCTTGTAAGCTTGTCAGTCTTAAGGGAAGTTTGTCCATTTGACCCCTGTGAGCCAAATTATCACTTAATTATTAACCAGGAAATAATTTATTGATTGTTGTATTTTTAAAAGAAGAATTCGAAATTACGGTATTACTTTCAAAATGTGTCCAAAACATAAACAAAAACTACAGTTTGTGTTTCATTCCTGTCTTTGGAGCAGGTTTGTTATTGTTGTTATACTTTTTACAAGCAGGAATACACACAAACACTGTCAGCATTATGTGTGTGTGTGTGTGTGTGTGTGTGTGTGTGTGTGTGTGTGTGTGTGTGTGTGTGTGTGTGTGTGTGTGTGTGTGTGTGTTTACTTTGACCATAGTCAGGATGTAAGCCCTCCACTCCGCTCCTGTGTAAGGATTGTCAATCTGCACAGTCACACAAACAACAAACAAAGAAAAGATGCAAACATTGTTTTGGTTATTTCAATCAACCAGACGACTGTGGTTAGGGTGAATTTGAACATTAATATCACTTTATATAGATCTCTCTAGTTTTCGAATATATCCGGACCTGGACGCTAAAACCATGTTAATGAGGAGAAAAAGACAAATCGGTCTCACCTTCAGCTGCACCTCCTCTGTGTGCAGGCTGAGGGTGAAGATGGTCGGCGTCTTCCTCTGATACGGACAATTTGACTGCATGGACGTAAGCTGCTCCAGGTCCAGCTTCTCTATGTACTGACAGAGAAAACAAGTTACGTGTATCCACTACACTAAAACATGCATCATTTGATCTAAATAAGTGTCTTACTCCTTCTGTGGCTTCTTATTGCCCCTTAACAGTGTTTCCTCTCTTCATATTATCAGTTTTATCACTTTCTTAAGCTTAATAAAGAACATACGTTTCCTTAAATAATATGGAAAGAGCAACAATTTGCTTACTGTAGTCTGTGATTCATCTTCGTACAGAAACAGCGTGGCTCCACGGAGCTCTCCATAGTAATTCTTGAAATCCTAAAAATCACAATTAATGTTCTTCAGCATTCACCTTCTCACGGTGCTGGAGAGTGACTGGTTTATTTACTGATACATGAACTTAGGCGCAGCTTTGGTGGACTCATGCTTTCTATGTTACTTTTTTCGAAATGTTTCTAAATGTTTCTGCCACTTTATTCTCGAACTTTATTGTAGTTTTATTAAAGTTATTGTAGTTTTTTTTGTAGCAGATTTCACATAAAAATATCTCATAACTCATGATATGTTGCTATGAATTAAAAATCAGCTCCTAACGTGTTAATGAATGAATCCAATTAGTCACTGACCATTGCTCTGTATAATGAGTTATATCTATACTTACTATAATACTAATGTATTTTTTATATACGTTTATAGTACTTTATCAAAGACTTCTTCCATCACTGCCCTCGCATATGAAGCTGAATTAAATGCAGTCATCTTTACTAAACATATTCTTAGATACTGAAATTTCACATCATTGCATCTCCTGCTTGTCTGATTTGTTTCTAATGATTTGACTCTGTTTGTACACTGGGTATGTTTCCCATCTTTGTCCTCACCTTCTCACTGGTGTTTTTCTTCAGCAGTTGTCCAGAGTAGTACAGAGGCAGAGCTGTGATTGTCGCCCTCCTCTTGTTGACGACTCTGGTGTGAGCAGACATTATGTCTGTGCCTCTTCTCCGATGGTTTGGTTCAGTTTGGCCTCTGCTCACTTCTGTTTGTCCAGCAGTATTATCATTAATGCTAAAAAAGTAAAGTGACGCTTGGCAGCGTTTCCGACACTTTTCTCCACGTATTGTTTCCTTGCGCACCTCGAGTCTTCAGTGTATCTGAGATGATTTTTCTTACATACAAACCTGCAGTGAAGTATCCTCCCTCTCTTCCTTCAATTTAACGCTGTTTGGACTCAGAGAATGAGGAAACTCTGCAGTGATTTATAATCAAGGAAGTAACTAGTTTAGTATAAAACTCTATTAAAAACACATTTTCGGACTTTGACCCTGCAGCAAAAACAAACAGTTTCACACACACACACACACACACACACACACACACACACACACACACACACACACACACACACACACACACACACACACACACATCAAGCTCAGTCTTTATGGGCATACCAGATGTGATGTGGGTAAACTGAGAAGTTTTCATGGAACCTCAGTATCAGTGTGTGTGTGTGTGTGTGTGTGTGTGTGTGTGTGTGTGTGTGTGTGTGTGTGTGTGTGTGTGTGTGTGTGTGTGTGTGAGCGCGCGCGCTTATATACATATACACAGTGAAAACATTTGCCACCCCCGGGCCTGATCTCCACACGCCTCCTGCAGACTGATGCCCACTGCTGGTCAAAGATTTCTCTCTCGGCTGCGTTCTTTGACCCTGAACGTCCCTCCGGAAGCTCCCATCGACTCCTTTAATCCCTCATCCTTGAGGGCAGGCCAGAGAGAGGCACGCCGGGGAGAAAACACAGTCACTGTTCTCCATCATGGGGCCTCTAATGATGCTCCACCTCACCCACTGACTGGGGAGAAAATGGCCACAGGGGTGGCAGGGACAGGGGATAATACATTGCACTGATGATGCTCTGTTAGGCCCCTGAAATAGCAGTATACATTTTGAGCCCAGTTTATGTATATAAAAAGTCAAAAATGAGTCATGTCATATCAGATTTATTTGAACCCACTTGCAAATTGTGATGAAGTGTTCTATCTTGATGTATTGAATTTATGATACATACAATTTCAATCAAATCCAAAGATCATTAATTTTCTTTCTCCTGGGATATTTTAGATCGTCCTTCAGCTTCAATAACATGGAGACCCTAAACAAGAGAGAAGATCCTTAGAGAAAACACACCGAAGCTTGACTGACACACGACATAAGTGGGCGTACTTTGATGCAGACTGACCTCTTGGCTCTGGATTATGACTGGCTGGCAGGCTGGGGTAAAAGGTCAGGCTGGAGACAGATGTCAAGCAGTGGTCAGAGTGTCGCCAGGCGTCAGCAGAGGAACGTGGCTGATCGTGGTACAGGAAGCAGGAGAAGTCCCTTCCTGGAAAACAAAACACCTTCAGTCCACATTCCCTTTTATCTCAATCTCCCTACTGTGACCTTTCCTCGTTCTAATTAGAGGAATGACAAAACGCATGCATGCCTGCACATTCCCATGTGCAACTGTGTGTATTTATCAGCTTGATCTGCAATTCTAATGGTTTCAGTGATGGAGGAGTGGAGGTGTAAGCAGGCCTGTAATGAGAGGCAGAGGTGAGGGGGAGGCAGGGAGGAGCACGACGCCTGCTGGCTGAGAGGACAGGAGCCCCGGGCAGTGAGGTGGAGCTCCAGCTGCGGAGGTTGTTTCATTCAGACTAATATTAACACAACGCCCTCAGCTTTACTCATCTGTCTGCTGTGTGGTCTGATAGAGAAAACCCTGTAATCCCTTTCCTCTCTGGAAGTAAATCCTTTTTCAGGAGACGTTAAATCCAAGCTGAAGTCTTACATTCTGTTTTTAATACACAAGAAAAGAAGAAATGGAGATTTCTTGTTTCAGAAAAGCTCGTGCATCGCTGTCATTTTCTACACTTAAGTTGGATCACTTTAATTCCTCCTTAAGATAATAATCTAAAAATGTTCCAAAAGCAGTGGGACAGATAATCTTGAATTTTAAAACACTGACTCTGGAATAAAGAAAGATTGTGTGACTTACTTAATTATTTTCTTGAAGAAAGGAAATAGCATCACTGCTAACATGTGTGTGTTACTTTAAAATGTCTTAAGGTACAAAAAAACCTGATTGTTTGTCAGCCATTTAATTTAAATTCTCATTTCTTTTAATGTATGATGTTGAAATACACTGTTCCACAACAACACAAATGTGCAACAAAAACTGGAGGAGCTCCTGACAAAAAAATATGAATAATGTAAAGAGAGCTTGTATTTTAAAATAAAATCATTGAATATCTTGTATCATTAATTATTTGCGCGTGTTAATAAAGTACATTGATGTCTTGTATTCCAAATGCCATAACAGTACACTATTCAAACACATACAAACACATACTGTAAAGTATCGGTAGTTGAAAAAAGCTTTGGTTGTGATACTTAATAAACCTTTTTCACAGCAGATATTTTGAGGACACAGTTGTGTACTTTTCCATTAAAGTTAAGTGATGACAGTGTGACAGTGAGTGAGCATAGACGATATCAGAGCTCTGAACTGAAGCAGCTAAATTGGAATCAATGGCTTTCTTACTGCAACGTGTCTAAATGTCTTCATAAAGAAGACCCATCAAACACAATCAACCAGGTTCACATGTGTTACCTTCTTTATATTTGCCGCTACACTTTCTGATTCCAAGTATCCCACTGATGGAATAGGTGGACTCAGAGGACTGGACTGTTCCCACGGCAACAGATGATGCTGATGACACTGCAGGGGCAGAGGTCAGTGTTAGGAAACATTAGAGAGAGGCAGGTAGATCAAGAGTGAGGAGGAGGGACAGAAAAACTCACCAACTTCACAGGATGCAGATTGGACTTTGCTTCTTATGATTCTGTTAAGACAGAGAAGGAACTCACTCAACTCACATGTTACACACACACACACACACACACACACACACACACACACAAGGTTCTCTGTACCTGTTGATGGAGCTGATGCTGGGTACGCTCTCACGGTCACACACTCGCTCCAGCACCAGCCTGTCTCTGATCTCCCAGGCGAACATGGCGGGGTTGGTGTGTTTCCAATGCAGGATCATCTGCACAACTCTGGGTGTGGCCACTTTGGGCTTGGAGCCTCCGATCACTCCTGGTCTGATGCTCCCTGTCTCATTGTACCTGAATGAGCAATTTCGATATCGGTCAGGAGAGGTTAACATCTGACCTGAGCGGTATGAGTTGGACTAAAGTGAGAGAAAGCTCAAAGCTCCTCTGCAGATTCAAAGACAAACACATCATCTTGAAAGAAATGAAATTCTGAATAATGCACCTTGGGATGGCTGCATGTATGTTTATCTGTATAAGTCCAATAGTACAATCACTGAGCTCTTTATTAGGAACACCTTTACAGTAAAGGTAACTGCATGATAAGCTGCGGTAAAGGCTTTACGCCAGCTTATCATGCAGTTATCCAACCAGCCAATCATGTGGCAGCGGTGCAATGAATCAAATAATGCAGATGATGAATGGCCTGATTAATAGGGACACACACACACACACACACACACACACACACACACACACACACACACACACACACACACACACACACACACACACACACACACACACACACACACGCACACATACATGTGCATTTATCTATAGTTGGACACTCATTGGCATAAAGCATTCCCTAGCCCCTTACCCTAACCTTAACCATACAAACTAAATGCCTAACCCTAACCCTAACCCTAAAATCAAGTCTAAACCCTCAAACAGCCAATTTAATTTGTGAGGACCAGCCAAATAGTTCTCACAATTAAGGTATTAAACCAAAATTGGCCCTCATAACTATAGATAGACACACGCACACACACAGTTTACCTGGTCAGTATTTTGCTGACACAGCCGTGACTGACGCGCAGGCTGCGGGAGATCTCACAGGGGCGCACTCCCAGTTGCGCGAGCTCCACGATGCGCTGCCTCACCGCGTGTGGCAGCGGGCGCCCGTTGATGAAGACTCCGCCGAGCTGGTTCACTCCGCCGTGCGCTGAGCACCGGAGCAGCAACGACAAGTAATACACACAGTTATGACAGTTATTATAGATACACCAGCAAGTGTCCTTCAGTGCGTGGATATCTGTGTACAGGCTGCAGGGGACTCCTCATCACTTTAATGTAAAACGAAACATCGATACTTACTGTGCGTAACGGTGAGCGGCACCTGTTCAAAGCGCACTTCCATCACACGCTGTAAAACGTCTGACGTCCTGCTGCACTTCACAAGCTGCTGGTGACTACGTGTGAATGTTATAGACGATCAAACATTTTCGTTCAAACATTAGAGCGAATCAAAGAAGTTTTCCAGAGAGTGTTGCTCAGATTGTGTCCCTGACTGACGGGATGGAACATGTACCTCTGCTTTCAGCACCTGAAGGTGGACAGCGGCAGGAGCCTGCCTCTGATTGGACACACACACACACACACACACACACACACACACACACACACACACACACACACACACACACACACACATACATACTACATACACACGTACTCACACATAGATTTTTTTCACAATCTGCAACTAATCGTGGTGGAGTAATAGATGGCCTGTATTTAAATTGAACTATTGTGAGTCTACGATTTTGGGAAAATTCCACAATGTGAAAGTTTATTTTTTTCAATTGGAGAATGTACACTGATAAACCAGATTAAGGCTCTGACATTCCCATTAAAAATACCAAGGGAGTGACATCAGTGTCCCCAATAGCTGCAGCCCTGCATTGTAATCTAGTTCACATATAATAATAATTTGTTAGTGTTATTTTGTACCTTGCACTCTGTAACCTTGTTTAGATAAGTGCTATACAAATAAAGTTCTTCTTCTTCTTATTTTGTCAAAAAAGGCTTTAACAATGTATTATATTCGGAAAAGAAGAACAACAGTTAATTCTACTTGTTCACACACAGTCAGGAATGCTGCCTTCTGCACAGATAACGTGTATTTTATGATACTGAGATTTGAATATTTCTAATATAATATATTTCAGTGACATGCCCTCAATAATAAATGCCAAATTACAAACAAGCAACAAGAGAGTACCAGTCCTTACAATCATTGTAAACACTTGCTCAAATGACGAATGAATGATATTTCATCATTATCAAGGAAATGCTCAAGTTTTGTACCTAATAGTTTTATCATGTCTGCAACATTAGAATAGCCTGTTGTAAACACAAACCAATCATTAACTTAACGTAATAACGTAACTGTTAAATCTACATTTACCAATACCTCTTTCACATTACCTTTATTTTTTCTACCTCCCATGGCCACAGTCGACCCTGCTTCTGTTGGTTTTAAGGTCTGGAGTCATTATTATTTGAGAGATAGAATAACTATAGCATAAAAACCTTTCGTAAATGGTGCCTTTATAAGCTGGCACTGTTTTCTGTTATTATCAGTAATTCAACATGACTTGTGATTTATAAAGGCATGACTTAACTCCGGGAAGGGCATTATTAGCCAGACTTAACTCTGGGTTCAGTTTTGGTTGGCCAACATTTTCTGCATGGCACCGGGTGAAGTGCTTTCATAAACAAGCGTGGAGACACCAGCCCGCTGCTGCTGTTTGGGGGGGAAACCGTAATATTTGTACTTTATCTGAAGCCACGACCGAGAGGTTGTGAACTGAAAATGGGCAAGGAACAGAAAATACCTTTACTGACTTTGTTTGACTTGGTTTTGTTGGCTAATTTAGCGCCATTAACACTCTTGGCTAATACGGAGCTAGTTACCGTTAGCATAGAGCTGGCTAGCCTAACGGTCACTTTTGTGTGACTACATTTCACATGTTTAAATTCAAAGTGAAGAATGTAAAAAGTAAATTAAAGCAAGTTATTCTATTTCTGCCCGGTTAGTTGGAACAGCTATCGCTGTTTGATAGCAGAGCAGCAAGCGGTCGCTGTGCGGCGCTGTTCAGTAGGCAGTATGGACCGTAAGGAAACAGAGGAGGAGGAGGAGGATGGCGAGGAGGCTCTGTTTGTTGAGAACTTCAGTAGTTCAGATGATGAAGGTGAAGGAGTGATGGAGTTAAGTGACCGGAAACAAGCTGCATGGCTCAGCAGGGATCCCTCTCCTCCACTTCTCCTGGCCCTCTCGTTCTCATCTGGACGGGCTCCGGAGGACAGCAGTGCCAGTCCGGCTTCAGGTGCTGGAGTGTCCCAGGCGGAGGAGGAGGAGGAGGACAGGGAGCAGCCCGTCGAGGAGTGGATGATCCTGGGAGGAGAGGAGCAAGTAGGAGACTCAAGCATTCATCTCAACCTGAGCTACTGGAACAACCCTGAGGAGGAGTCTGGAGCTGAAGGTAAACACTGTCGGTGTTCTTGTCTGCCTTTCTGTTTGAGTGTCCTGCAATATTTACCAGAAGGAAAAACAAGTGAGGAGATATGTCCACTTGAAGATATTCACACATTGAAAGTAAGTAAGAGACAGAAAGTAGGTTCAGACAGTTGTTACAATTACATTATACAGGCCTGAGCTGGGCGTTATGGGCAAAAATAACATCAAGATAAAATGTTTCATACATTCATATTTTTAAGAAGTATCCTGCGTGAGAGCCTCTCCATTATAGCCGTTATCCTGAAATGTCTTCATAACTCTGTTCTCAATGGTTTCTCCTACACAGATCCAAGTGTGAGGTCAGATGAAGATGCTTGGGCATTATCAGTGAAAGACAAGGTAACTTTTGGTAACTCAATTTGGGTTTACTTTATTTAGGAAAATATGTACCTACTTTCATGATTCAAGCCTCTAGGACTTTAAATGTTGAGTAGCAATCAAATATAAGAGCAAATATTCTACAAATGTAAAAATACTTTTAACGAAAGCATCCCAATGATTTTAAGTACAATATTGGAACAAATACAACTGTTTTATTCTAAACACTTTAAACAGTGAAGATGAGGAATGAATAATAGTAATTCTCAGCTTGAAAACTGGCAAAAGAATGTAAGAAAATAATATTTTGAATGGCTTCCGTCAAATATTGCTGTATGATATCAGGATTATGACTTTACATTATTTGATTTTTTTACTCTGACCGTCATCTCTTTGTCAACTCATATTATCTAGTTTGGTGCTGATCAGTCTGAGACCGGCCGTTATTTTTACCCCGATCGTAATCCCATCTGTAACATCTGCAACAGAGCGGGACATGTTGCCAGAAACTGCTACTACCACAAGGTAAAAGAAGACACACCCTTTTTCTCTCACATGCAGAAAATGTACTTTTTTGTTGCTAAAAATGTCCAATATGTGAGTTTGATACAGTTGTTGGTTTATATACAGGATTTCCACAGAATCTTAAAAAGTTTGAAATTTAATAATCTGAATTTTAGGCCTCAAAAAGAAATGTTTTAGCGGCATGCAGTTTGTAATGTTTCCGTGTTATAATTCTTTCTCAGAAATCCAGAATTGAGCAGATATATTTTATGAAATTCTGGTACTCTGACATTTCTTCATATCTGTCAAATGTTACAGGTCTTAAATTTAATTCTGTGTGTCCTTTAAAAAGCTTAAATTTAACCTATTGACACCTGCACAAACCCTGTATAAATACCCTGTATCGCCTTTCCTTACAGGCTGCCATAAACTGTGTGGAGACATCCACACTGTAGAAATCCCATGGTCACCTGTAGAGGATGACTGAAGATCATAACACCCATCTTAAAACCCTTGTATAACTTTTTTTCCTGCAGAAATGTCCCACGTGTGTCCTTTGTGGGATCCAGGGCCACAGCCAGAGGGACTGTCCCAGCCGACCCTGCCCCAGCTGTGGGCTGCCCAAACATGGCCTCAGGCATTGTGAAAACACCCCCGTATGGAAGCAGCTCTGCCAGCGTTGTGGGATGAGAGGGCACCTCTCTGATGTGAGTTTGCTACGTTGGCCCCCCGGGTCTTTTGGCCCCTTAGAGTGTGTATGTGCTGCTCTGTTGAAGGAAACTTTGAAAGCATTAGTCAGTTATGTGTGACATGTTTTTTAGCCTTTGATGTGACGTTTGATCTCGACAAACAGCTCCTCATCCTCAGTGAAGTTACACACTGCTCTGTGTAGTAGTAATTTTCTCATTTTTCATGGGTTTTCCTCAGTCTTGCCCTGATACATGGCGACAATACCACTTGACGGTGAGTTGAAGTTTTTTACTTTTTTCCCTCATCACACTCTTTTCATAAGTAAACTTCTGAACATTAAGTTTTTTTGGCTTATTGTAGAAACTCTGCTAGTTTGAGTTATTCGTGTTTTTGCTCAGAATTATGGAAATGAGGTCCTTTAAACAGGCTAACAGAAGATCCTATGTTACACATTGGTGATGATTGTCCCTTTCCAATGTTTAAACGTGTTCTTTACTTTGACATTTCTTCCAGATTCGGTCGCAGGTTCCTCTCAGACCAAAAACAATCCAGAGACTCAAATATAAGAGATGCTTTGCTCATTGTTACAACTGCTCTAAGAGGGGACATCATGGCTATGTAAGTAGTGAATGAAAGGAACCCTTCCTTTGCTTTTATTGTCTTTCTTGCCTTTTTGGCCTCTTTAATAATTTTTCCTTACAGTCTCATCTCTTTTCTCTTCTTAATATTTGTGTCCAAATTACCCTCACCCCTATCTCTCTCTGTTTTGGGCCAGACTTTAATTTATCTGCTCTTCTTTAATCCAGACTTTCAGTTGCATCTACTCTCTCTTCTCTTACCCTAAATTTTCCTTTTTTTCAAACATTTTGTATTCACCTTTCCTCTTAATCCCCACCTCTGTGTTTCTGTCTCTCTTTTGTCCATATCAGGAGTGCACTAAGAACAGGATGGTCAGTGGGACATTTCCTTCACTGCCTTATGTTTGCCACTATGACACCATGGAAGACATCCTCCAGCATCATAACAGAAGTCATGGAAGAACCAAAGGTGACAAAAACATTCTTTTATCTTTTGTCTGTGCTCTTTATTGATGTTTTCAAAGGGGAGAGGCTTCAGATATAATTGTATCTGATTGGAAAGACAAAAACCACATCGTCCAAAGGATAATCTTTCACAGATATATGATGACAAATTTCTTATATTTTAACAATTAATAGAGTTGGCAATAACAAAAAAAACTATTAAAGATTGACCACATAAAATTATGCATATAGCTTATATACTTCTAGCATTTTACAGGAGTTGCACGTAATGGCAAATAAACATGGTTTTTGCTTTTTCTTCTTTTCTAACTGGTTATTATTGTGTGTCCTCTATAATGTGTGTGTCATCCAACTCTAAAGGTGACCAGTTATCTAATTTTTATTGGTCATGTTGGCCAAGATATAATCACATGTTTAAGAACACCAGGTTTAAGCTGGTGTGTTGCTGCCCTCTGTGGTTGAACGATTCAAGCCTGTTTCACCGCTGCTTTGTTGAATCTGTAACCAGTAGTGATGTCACAGCCTCCTAGACGGCACTTTTAAGTTTAAACTTTGGAGGGAAATAGTAACAACATATTTAGGGGTTTACTTAATTTAAGTTACTATTGAAAATAGTGATATTGTCATCACTTTATTGGTCCACTTCGGGTCAGCAAATTAAGCTGTAAACACAACATTGACATATTATCATGTTATATGGCTGTTTGTATCCAGCTGATGTAAACACAGAACATAAGCATTATCTTGCAGTCATGTGTTTGGCCACTAAATGGATTAAAATCCAACATTTCGTTTTTTTGGCTTTGTTTTGGGCTCCAATACCTCTTTGGCTCTTTGTCTGCTTAATTTGCCATCATGTTCATAAACTGATCGCTAACTCATCAGGTGGATTTATATTAGCTTTGTTCATGAATACAGCTCCCCCACATAGTTGGTTAGGGTGGAGAAGTAGAGCTGAGGGGAGTCGGTTGATAATTCTTTGTGGGTTAGTAAGTGAGGAGCCTCTTTCACATTGCGTTTGACCCATTGTTGATATGAAAATATTGATTAGAGCAGCTGTAAACACCAGCCTTTATAAAGGCTTACACTGATTATTAAGGAAATCTTTTTTACAATTGTTGTCTGTGTTTTCAGAGCTTGGGGGCGCTGGATCCATGCAGCACCCGTCTGAACCAACAGGGCAGCCTTGGGAGGAGAATCAGCCAGTCCTTTGGAGGAGCGGGGCAAAGCAGGAGACATGTGGCCGAGCAGGCAGGAGGAAGACGTGGCCTGAGCGGCGCAGAGAGAGACAGGAGGTGAAGAAACTAAGGAGAGAGGCTCAAGCCAGAAGACAAGGAGGTCTACTGGGGAGGTCTCATCCTAATTTTGATGATGAAGCAGACCCCTTCAAGTCCAACTGTCATCGTCACCGGCAGTCCACACCGCCTCCGAAGAGGAAAAAGAAGGATGAGGCAGCTGTCAAAAGGAGCAGGAAGAGCAGAGAGACCGAGAGGTGGAAGAAGAGAGGAGGGATGAAACGTGGGGAATTATATCCTCATGGTGATGTCGACAAGGGAAGTGAAAACCTGCTCTCCCCAAAGCAAAGAGTACGTCACAGAAGAAGATAAAACAACATTTTTAAGTGACTTGCAACTGGATAACAAAAAGGTGAATCGTACCTTAATGTGTTTTGATTGATTGACTTGTATTTATTGTTAACACAAAATACTGTAGAATAGCGCATACAGTTAAACTATTTTCATCTTCAGTGTACCCGGTTTGAATGTACCTTTGTACTTTCACCTTGTTCTGTAAGAATGTTTAATTATTATCCTGGCTGGGCCAAAATTTCCAATGGTTTGTTTTGTATTTTGTGATCAGCTTTTACACGGTGCTCTTTGGCTCCGTTGTATTGTGTGTTTTGTTATCTCGTTAAATGCACAGCCAGTTTTACAGTAACTGTAATTTTCTGTCATTATAATACTTGAAATTGGTTCAGAGGCACAAACCTTTGATTGTCCTAGGATTGCAAAGCTTACAATGTTTTTATTTTTTATTGTAGATACAACTACAATAAACATGCATTTCCAGAGAAAACCACGTATCATTTGTGTTAAAAAATACGTTAAAACACACGAGAAAAGGGGGTTTGGTTTGTGTTATGCATCGTAGCAGGCTTCAGACGTGAGTGTATCGTCCCTCTGCTGTCAAGCTGCTGAATTATTAATGAGCTGAGCAGCTGCCCGGGGTTTACCAGTCCAAAGCAATCGACTCTGATCACAAGCTGCCACTTAAAAATCGACATCTACCTCTGATAAATAAACAAATGTGACTTTGGCAGATGTAGCGCGACCTTCATCGTCTCCTCGCTCCGGGTCTGAGGGATTTACTCGTAAACACGAGGCGGATTTGCGTGGAACCCAGCGTCACGTCTCTCTGCGGTCGATTGGTTGCGACTCGGCAGGGATGTGAAACTCCCATTGATCGATCTCCACTACGCTCCCTGCTGACCAGAGAAAACAGCGAAAGCGAGAGGGGATTTAAATGGGACAAACATCGTCCGCCGTGTTTGACGGATAACGTAGCTATCTGCGTCCGCCCCCCCCCACGCTACCCGAGGTAATCCGCTATTAGCTCCGTTGGACGACGAGACTCACGTTAACACGGCGCGACGCTAGCTAGCTTGTAATGTCGGCACTGTTGGACTTGTTTTCCCCTCCAGACCCCGCTTCCTTTTAGCCTCGGGCTAGCTGGAAAATCGAAATTGTGCCACTGAACGCGCAGGTATAGTCAGCCGACGCGAAGGGGTGTAACTCGACCTCGCACAGCGGGCTACTCGTCGCAGTTTAGCCGTAATTTATCCACGAACCTATGCTAATAACTTTGCTTCACGGCCAGCTACCAGGGCGGCGGGTTTCTTTTAGTTTGCTAACGCTCGACAGCTAGCCATCTTGCCTGTGCTGGGGGATCTAAGTATTAAACTTGGCTAGCTTTTGCTGGGAAATATATTTACTTCAACTTAGCAGTTGCCCGTTAATGGATAATTATCTCATTTGTTGAGGACCACATTGCTTTCAACCATTGCCTTTAAAAACACTTTATTCTACTGTGTGAAAGCCTGACACTGGTCCTCCGTGAACAGACAATAGAGAACCTGAGACTTGCTCAGTTGTTGCTCCGCTAACGACGGGAACTACCCATAACAACACAGAATAATGATTGTAGTTTGTTACTAGTTTAATGACTATATTTTTATACGTATGCACTTTCATAAGTCGTCAAGTAAATACGCGTTTTTCGTTCAGCTGACCCGCACAGACAGCCAGGGGAGAGACTGGATGGAGCCGATGCTGCTTGTGCGACATACGAGGTTTGTGCTTCCCTGAGCCCGCTGCTCCCAGGTGTCTCCCCTCGGTCGATTTCAACAGCAGCTTTAGATGTGTCAGAAAACACGAGCAGTGACCGGGCATCGTCAGCGGTAACTCGGCGGATCGACAGACGCGCAGAGGCGGGAGGCTCCTGTCCCTTTCTCCAGCCCACCTTCATCACGTCCATCCACCACCACCGCCCTCATCATCCTCCTCTTCTCCAGCCATGGACCCCCCGAGGACTCGGTCGCGGTCTCGGTCCGGCTTCTATCATTTCGGCATGAACGGCAGCGTTGGAGGCAACGGCGGCGGTAACGCTGTCGGCAGCGGGAGCTTGATGAACGCCAGCGGAGGCGCGGTGAGCTACCCGCCGCAGAGCAACCCCGGCTGGGCGCCCCACCACCACGGTGGTCGTAGCTACTCGGAGGGCCAGCAGCAGCACACCCAGGGGAGCTACATGTCCGCGGGGGCGCCGCGCCACTCCTCGCTCGGAGCTCACAGACACCCCGGGGCCGGTAAGCTGGCTTCAGTAAACAGGGCCTGCAGCCCGGGCTAGATGCATCATTGCACACACTCGCACAGGATACACCCCCTGGGGGATGCATGCAGACCACTGGCAGCTTAACAGGCTTTGAGACATTTAACTAAAAGGTTTGGTGCTTTCACTGCCAGGTGTTGTTTGAAAGGCCAGCTATATGCCATGTCAGTAGATCCAACAGAGGCTTAGCTTTAGAGGGTCGAGTAGCATTTACCTAAGTAAACAGAGCGCACCAGGTTCCTGAACTTCCTGTCCTGGATGTCACTACCTGGCTTCATAGTTGCACTGCAAATGATCCTGACCCTCAGTTGGCCAACTCAGTTGGAGTTATGCACTGCAAAAAATTCCCCTTGCAAAGTCCAGGAATGGTGTGGCTGAAGGCCTGAGGCTCATATTGTGTTACTCATGTGGAGTCCAGGGATATATGCATTTCCTAGTGGTTTAACCATGCTACATAGTCCCCCCCCCCCCAGTCTCTATTAGATCTGTTTGAAAATAGTCTGATTGAAAGAGCACACACTCTTTGTTTTGAAATGTAAGCTCTGTCTAGATAGTGATTTTCCATGCTGCCATAGTCGTCATAGCAGTTCAGCATAAATCTTCATGCTATTCAACTTACATTTAAGCCTATATACAAATCTCTACATTGTCCCAAACTAGTCAAACTGGGTTGTCCTCAGTAGTTCAGTGCTGGGCAAAGATTGATGTTGTACTTTAAAAGCAAACATAAATAAACAAGGGAATTAACAGCAGATTAGATGATGGTTCCTTCACTTTAAGTCAGATTGATTTATATTGCCCAGTATCAGTAAAACAGTGACTCAATTGACTTGTCATGCCCACAAGCAGCAGTAGTTCCCTCCTGTCAAAAAGAAAAAGAAAAAACTCCCCAAAACATTGAAGGAATTAGAGAGAGAAACAAATGAAGCTGATATAGCAGCTAATTAAATGCACAACTTCAGTTCAGCTTCCTTTCATTGATCTCATAGACACCAGGTTGACAGCAGGTTTCCATTGCTGACTATTGGAAAGTGTCTGGAGAAACCTTCTGTTACACCAGATTGGATCCCCTCAAAGGCTAAAAAGTGCTTTGAATGAATTAAAGCGGTCTTTTAATGGGCCTCTGTAATAGTAGCACTGTTGCCAAACACCCAAAATAACCCAGACAGAGGGGACACACGCACACAGAAACGCATGCTTCTTAAATTGAAAGACTACAGAGACGTTTGTGTGAATGTCCCTGCTGTGTGTGGTGCTTTCTTCCTCTTAGCAGCTGCACATGCCTCTTTGTCAAAGGCTGGGGTCTGCGTGTGACGTGTTCCGCTTGTACGGTGTACATCGCAGATTTCCTCTTTGCCCATGCTGCTTTGTTGTCGTACATGTCACAGTATTATGCCCCTCGGTACCACTGTATGCAGGAAGTTTCAGGATTGGTTTGGAGGATGTTTTGAAAATATGTCCCTGTCAAATTTTGTTCTCCTCCCCCTCTACCACTCCCCAACTTTCAAGAAATGACTGTTGCATCTCACAACGTGCAAGCATTGCAATTTAATAGCAACCGGTTTCTGAGACATTCATTAATACTGTCATGAAACCTCTACAGAATATGCGGGTAAAATAGGTTGTTCTTTATTTTTGGCCTGTTTCTTATAAATAATAGTTCACGTCTCTGTATCTAAGAATAAGAACAGGAGAAAAATGCTACTTGGTGACAGCTGATACTCAAAAGTTTTCTACCCTGCCTGAGTGGGTGTCAGTCTTGAAAGAAATGGTGTCAGTCTTCCCCAGCAGCCATGCTCGGGGGAAGCAAGGTCATGTGCTCGCCAGCAGAACCCGTCCAGTCTGGCTCACCATCCCCTCTCTTGTGGCCCCGGGGTGAATCAGCATTAACAGACCTAGTTCTGCGCAAAACACATCGGCGGCCAAGTCCCAGAACCCTATGAGGTTTAAAGAAAAAGGGATAGCAGATGAATAAAGATGTGAGCCAGCGTGTTGGCCCTCCTGTCGACTTGTCAGTCAACCAAGCGTCCCTCTGTTCTCTGCAGCCACTAGCAGGCCGTCTTTGAGCTGTCACTATCGGCAGACTTCACATGGCTCTGGAGTGGTGTCGTAAAGACAAGAAAAGGGTGGGGGGGCTGGATCCTAGATTAGTTTTTTCTCCCTCTGAGAAGGCTGAAGGGGCTGTTTGCATGAGGGAGAAATGGTTAGGGGTAAACAGAACGAGATGAGGGGAGGATAATTTTTTTCTCTTTTTGGTGATTAAAGGTTTTTAGGGGGGGACTGCTTGGAGGAAAGTCTTGTCAGCTGCGTTCAAGGACATCCTCCTTAAGCTGCTGAAATGTCTGTGTGCACATGCTGCATCTAGACTGCACATGTGGACTCTCAGATAAACAGCTGGGAGAGTATTGTGTTGGTCTGAGATTATGTTCGTGGCCTCAGAGCGTTATTCAGTGATGTATTTGAATGTTTTCAAACTCTTCATATTAAGGAGTCTTTTTGTGGTGGCCTCTTGATCTTTGGAGAGATTGTTATCACTTATTCCTCCACCACGAGGAAAAAAACAGGCACGAAATATGGTGCTTTCTGGTAATGGTTAATTTCGAAGGGAAATACTACAGTTTCCGTGATAGTTATTATTTTGTTTGAGTGTATAAAATGTAAAAAAAAGTTTTTATTTTTATTAACCATCCAAAACTAGAAGAAATTTGTACAATAATGCAAATTTTAACATCTGACAAGCTGAAACCTGATATCTGTCAGTGTTTGTGTTTGATAAAGCACTTATGCAGTTACACTGATGCAGATTTACTTTCTTTCAATGGACTAAATCAATCCATGAACCTCTACATAGTACACCAAAAGTGATGTTGACGAGGAGCTGATGTCAGAAGACAAAAGTTATAATCCAGACTCAACATATAACATGGGCTGTAACTTGGCCAGGTTTGATTGTGGACCCGTCTGTTACTGGGAGTAGCGTGGCGGACTTTCATGTTGGATCAGAGGGAAGGATTTGTCTATGAGAGTCAGAGAAGATGAGTCCATGGTGACATCTTCCAGAGATGGCTTCCTTCCTTGTCTGCCTGTTTAAAGCAGGGAATGTAAAGGCTGCTCTGGAAGACAGGCCCTAAGTGACATCAGGGGACCAAGACATTTCTGTTGTCACTGTTGGATATGGTGGTGTTAGGTCTGTACAACTGTTCAAGCAAATCAGCCAGGCTGTAACAAGATATTGACTTTTTGGCATCCAGTGTGGCGTTAGAATGGGGAAATGAAAAACCAAAGACAACCAGCTGCTTCTGTGTTGGTTTAGAAACTGTACGTCCACGTCTCTTGTGATGTTTTTTTTTCAGCGCTCTTATCTGATTGTGATTTTATTTCCTCTGTGGCCTGCAGGAGGAGTGCTTCATTTTCATCCGGATAATGTGTGCAATGACGACCGGGACAAAGTAAGTAGGAAACATGACCAGTGTCCGTTGCCTCTGCTTTGCTCCTGGTTTGAATAGAACTTGTATGTCATTGTTTTCTCTCTCATTCATTCTCCTCTTTTGTATGCCCTCTTTATCTTCTGCCCTCACCTCTGTGTGCAGATGGAAGACAGCCCAAGCCCGAAAAGGCAGCGTCTTTCCCAGCAGTCCATGTTGGATCTGAGCTCTGCACCTCCCTCCACTCCCTCCTCACCCATTCGTCCATGGGAGCTGCCTCCCAGTCGCAGACCACACCCCCACTACATGCCAGAGAGATGCCACACACCTGTTCGCAACCGCCGCAGGTAAGTATGTGTACATGTGTGATTAATAATACATATTACATTATTTTAATTACTAATCTGTGGATTGCTGATATAAAATGTCAAAAATATAATGATAACTCCCATCGCAAATTAAAAGATCCCAGATGTATATCTTGAAATGACTTGAAAATTTGAGAATATGGAACAAATAATAAATGTTTTCATGCAATAGACCAGAGTTCCCCAAAGTGAGGAGGCTTGAACCTCCCCCCCAAATATTCATATATTCAAATATTATTGTGGCCATAATCGTGTAGCCCGATCTTCTATTCACACATAAATTATACGCAAATCATACTTTAATAGACATATTTTAATATCTCTTATTTTAATTTTATTTATTTTGATGAATTTTCCTAAATGTAACTAAATTTTTACAGCCCAGTCTGAGACCCACCTGCTATACCCCCAAGGCCCACCAGTGGGCCACGGCGCACACTTAGGGAAAGTGCAAAAGACAGATGAAATCTTATAGTTATCTATCAGAATTTAATTTAATTTATTTATTTACTGCCTAATAGGCACTTGTGAAATCACTGAAATAAGGCTTTAAAAAAAAATATCTTGTCTCTATGTCTTCGCATGCTTCGATGTCAAAGGATCTGTCTTTCTTGAACACGTGGTAGAACTCTGAAAATCAGCAAATTTCTTTTTCCTTAGTCCTGCTCAGTGTTGGTTTAGTGTGGTCAGAAAGTTATACTCAAACCTAACATTTTGCAGTATGTGGCAGCTCCAGTATTTATGCTGAGAGAAATGAAGACCTCTTCTTTCTTCCCCTTCAGCCCTCCAATGAGACGCCAGCGTGGCCGGAGAGACCGTCTGACCCGCCACCACCACCACGCCCACAACAACCACCACCACTACAACAACAGTAACAACAACAACCACCACCACCACCACCACCATCACCACCCCAACGCCCACCATCATCACCACCACCTCCTGCACTCCCACCACGGCCCGTCGCCAGGCCACCAGGATGAAAACTACCGTCATCTGGCTCCTCCTCAGGGCTACCCACCTTACAGCCAGCAACCACCTCGAGGACCCGGGCCTGGGCCCGAGGAGCGTTCAGGTTACCATCCCCCAAACCCCTCCCCAAGACCCCTCCACCAGTCACCAAACCTGTCTCCGAGGCTGCTGCACCCAGCAGCCCACCCACAGCACCCACACCCTCACCCATCCCAGCATCAGAGCAGTTTGGTGCTGGACCTCCATGAGCAGGTGAGCAGCACATAGAGATGAGAAAGGACTAACATTATTCTAGAAAAACCTTGAAAATGAGAAAACAGGACTTTGTGTTTATGACATAGTTTGATTCTCAAAGGTCGTCCCTTCTTGTGCATTCTTGTCTCCTCGTGCTGAACCAGAATGAGACAGACTCACAAAACACTTTAGAGAAGGGAAAATGATACTACTACACATGAGAATGTTAACTTATTTTTAGCAAGATGTCGAAGATGTCAACTACTGTATTTCCATTCAACAAAACAAATTCAGCTTCATTTGTTTGTCTATTAACACTTCTAACTTGTGTGGGGAATAATTCAATGATTAATTTCGCTTCGTTAGAAGTGTTGTTTGTGTCATTGAACTTTTCAGAACTCCAAATACAAACAATTTTTTTTTTTTCTTAAGCATCTTATCCTGTATGTGACAAATAGCTTTTTTTATTCATCTAGGTTCATACCAGAATTAATATCCACACATTAGTGTCAGTTACAAAGGGAAAAGCCACTGGACGTTACACAAAATACCATTTTAACTTCATGACTTGTCCCACATCTAATTGTTCAGCTTTAAATTCAAACAAACTTCAATTTATTTTTATCGGTTTAAAAATGAAAGATGCAGAAAGACATTATGAACCAAATCCTTTCATGAGCATCATTAAATCACAAATGTACGAGTGATATTTTTGTTGTCATGAATTGAATGAGGTATTGATATGCTTTATTTGGTGCACAGATGTTGTGTTCTAAGTTTCAATGCAACGTTTGGAATCTTTCCCCCTCAATGTCAATATTCAGGGTTCAGCTCCTGTGTCGTATCCTCTGTCTCCTCCGGGAGCGCCGCCCGGGCTGCCTCCTCGCTCTGCCCCTCAGCAGATCCCAGCGTGCTCGGTGGTTTTCAGTGGACAGCACTACCCTGTCTGCAGTGTCCCTCCTCCTGTAAGAGATTAAATTCAGCTGTTTACATTTGACTGGATTTTCTTTATTTGATGCTTTCATTGTTGCTTACTTCCTTCATGACATCTTCTCTTTTTTTCTCTCTCCATCAGGTCCTTCAGACCTGTTCTGTGCAGCACTTACCAATGCCCTATCCCTTCCCATCCCTGCTGTCCAGTGACCCGACTTTCCTATTACCCCCTCCTCACCTCCCTCATCCCCCCACACACCTTTCCCACCACCCACCTCACTTGCCTCAGCCTGGACAGTTTGGACCCTATCCGACACAGCAGGCACGATCGGTGAGTCGGAACATGATTTTTCTTTCAGCCATAGCAAATCAGATGCATCTTTATGACATAGATTTTTAAAGACTCATGAGACGCTGGTATTTAACTTTCTATGTGTGCCTTAGAAAACCTTTTCTTCTTTTTTTTTTTTATACTAACAAAACCCTGTTTTCTTGTGTGGAAGTCAGCATCTTTCAGGAGCTTTAAATGTTCCACTTGCTTTAAGTGGAACATTTAACTGTATAAAATGCAGCAGTAAAGGTGCCCCACTATGTTAAAGTAAAATGGGTGATGCATATTTTATACAATAAACAATTTTCTTTCTTCTCCTTAAGCAGGAGCAGACAATTGGGGATAGTGTACGGTTTTATAATATATGAAGACTCGTAGTAAAATAGGCCATGGTGGCAGCATCATTTATAATAAAATGAGGTAAAACCACAGATGAAAACTAGACACATCTGTTGCTATTGGCTAAAGATAGCATGGAAACTATTGATTTAAAAACTCAATATTATGCACCAATGTTCAAATCCTGATTTTAAAAACCTGTATGCTCCCTGAAGTTCATGCTTGTTTAACTCCTCAAGCTAAAGCATATTGGAGTTTTTTTTTTTAAATGTCGTTCACGTTTGCCTTTTCTTAGTTTTTTTTATATTGACTGCTGATTGAATAAGTTGCACAAGAATACAAAGCAGTTTCAGACATTAATTGTTTAAATTAAACTCAATTATGCACCAGTATTATATTCAGTCGAACATATCTTTGCTTTTTTGCTTGGATTTTTGTTATATCTATGTAGAGTGTACTATTGTTTATGTTACATCCTGGGTGCCACGGTGGGGAAGGGGGTAGCACTCTTGTTACATCAAGAGGATTCTTGGAGTTTGCGTGTTCTCCTCGTGCCTGCGTTGGTTTTCTCTTGGTTCTCCAGTTTCCTCTCACAGTCCAGAGACATGCAGCTGAAGTTGAATGCTGACTCCACGTTATTTGTTTCCTCTGATAGACTGGAGACCAGCTGATTAGTTTTGATAGGCTCATTGTGGTTGAATTTCTTCTGTTGATGCGATTGCATGAAATTACGTTTGCCTCTTCTCTTCCGCAGCCATTACAAAGGATAGAGAATGACGTAGAGCTGCTTGGAGAGCACCTGTCTCTGGGTGCTGGGCTCCACTATCCGCCTGCCACGCACCCAGCCCTCAACCCACACTCCACACAGCTCCACTTCCTCTCCCATGATCCCCTGCCACAGGAGTTCTTCGGAGTGGTGAGCAATAAGAAGGAGTTGATAAAATGCATTTAAATTTTTTCTTTCCATAAATGATCTGACATATATTTGTTCTCACCCCTCAGTCCTATCCAAACTTCATTCCTCGGCGTCTCCCGGGGCGACGGTACCGTTCGCAACAGCCACTGCCACCTTCGCCTTACCACCCCAGCCTCCTGCCTTACTTCCTGTAAGTAGATCAGTACATGCATTCACTAAGATGAGACAGTTATGGTGAAAAAAGTTTTTCCTTTCTATTAGCAAAATAAACAGTAAATGACCTGATTTGATCACTTATACCTGAAGAACCATATAACAGATGATATCAAAACGTCTGATTTCAAAATGTGGTCGGATCATTGTATTTTGTTGAAACTTTCAATAGCAAAGGTCTTACATGGACAATATATATTTAGAGTCTTTTCCAAGAGAATAAATCTTTGAGTGGTCCTTAGTTATTAGTTAAATTGTGAAAACAGAAGAGAATCAAATGATTTAACAAAGGATTGGTTGCATAAGAGGATCCTGAGCCTTTCTCAGGCAGTTTCAAATCATGGTGAATAATGAATAAACAGAAATATATATATATAAAGTGAGAATAAATATTTCATGTAAGATGGTAAAATATAATTTTTTGGGGGGCAATTAACTTCATCTTGGATGCGAAGGCTATCAGAGCTTCTTTTTGTAGCTTTGAGTGAAGCTACTGCTACACATTATAGCTTCCCATCTCCTCCTGCAGTTCAATGCTGCCAGTCCAGCCCACAGGTCCTGCGATCAGCCTGGAGCTGGATGTCGACGATGGAGAGGTGGAAAACTATGAGGTTGGTCTTCATATGTCTGATTCTCTTGTCTGCTGGATGCAGACTCTGATTCTTGTGTTGTTACTCCTGCCATGGAGGTTAGGTTTTCATCCGTGTTTGTTTTTTCTTTTTGTCTTTAAATGCAACACAGGGAACATTTCTGTTAATTCTTCTGGCATTTTCCACTGTTTAGGAGTATATTTTATGACAAATTAATAATTTTGATTATCAAAACACTTCACTTTTTCCTTTAAATCTCTATTACAAGAACCAGACATCCTGTGTAGGATTATTCAGCCTTGTCTGAGGCAAAGGGTCTACTAAGTACCATTCTATTTGCTGATGATTTTCCCCTAAGGCTCTCCTGAACCTTGCTGAGCGTCTGGGAGAGGCCAAACTCAGAGGACTGACCAAGGGAGACATTGAACAGCTCCCCTCCTATCGGTTCAATCCAAATAACCATCAGTCTGAGCAAACACTGTGAGTGCCTTTTTACAGCCACAAGGTCATCAGCTGCTGAGAGGCTGAATTATTGTTAATTACATTTTCTGTTCACTGAGACAGAGAATAGGTGAACACAACGAGCACAATGTCCTAATTCTTGGCACACGTTTCACAAAGTATACGTATATATACACGTATAAGATGCTAGATGATCATAGACAGTTTCAGTTCTCTCACAATAGATTGTAAACTCATTTTCACATAAAAACTTTTCAGTCTCCAAGAGACATGGTCTCTTGAAAAAACGAATTCACCACATGATGTAGTTTTACAACTGGTCAACCTAAATGTCCTTTGTGTCACCTGGAGTTATTGTGTTGCAGTACTTTGCTTCATCGTATCTGTTGTGTTGCAGGTGTGTGGTGTGTATGAGTGATTTCGAGTCCCGTCAGCTGCTGCGAGTCCTGCCTTGCAGCCACGAGTTCCACGGGAAATGTGTCGACAAGTGGCTCAGGGTAAGTGTGTTTACCTTCCATGGCAAATCACGCGCTGTTCCTTTACATTTACATAGTTCAAGTAAATGGGTAAGTCTGGTTTTTAGTAAGTGACCAGGCAGTGCTGCGCGAGGAGTTCCAATAAAGTAAATTCCTTTTTTGTTCAAAGACACAAACGCGCTCTGTACAAGTCTGCATTAATTAAATGTCAGAAAGTGAGAGTCTCACTTTTCCAGAGATCTGTCAGATAACAGAAACAAACATCAGGCTTGTGTGTAAATGTTCCTAAATTCAGCTCAGAGGAGTCTGTGAAATTTTAAAAACCACACTAAACCCCAGGACGGGAACACCGGAACAATCTGCTCTACATAACTCCGCACAAGATTTCCTGCTGAAGGAAAAAAAGGCAACTTACTGTGTTAATCATGACATGGTCTTGTGATTTTTAGAGGGGTGACGCATTTTCCCAAGTGTCTGTGTGAATTGGGTTATGAGGATTGCAGTTCAGCAACAAATAAATGAAAAATATCTGAAATTTCAATGCGTAACTAGGTAGTTTAGTTGTTGTTCAAATAATGTATATAGTTTTAGAACGCCATTTTGTGTCATTCATATTTTGACGTGCTTCTAAACCCTTTTTCCCCCTCTGTCTGTCCTCAGGCCAACAGGACGTGTCCCATTTGTCGGGCCGATGCCTCAGAAGTTCAGAGAGACTCGGAGTGACCACTAGAGGGAGCCAGACACTCCTCCACTGTCTGTCCGACACGTTCAGTACTGCCTGCTCCTCATATAAAGATACACCTGCGTGCTCGTACACACACACACATGCACCAGTTCTTTGCCTTTTTGTACAGCACCCTCTCCTCCTTTGTTGTTCTTCCATTAATTCTGTTTAAGTTTCACTCTCCCTGAGATTTTCCCTCTTTCTCTGCCCTTTTCCAGTCAGTCTTTTTTCCTGCGATTTGTTTTTCTTGTACGTGTACATACACGCCGGTCCTCACATTTCTCAGTGAATGACCCACCATTCTCCAGTGGTGTGTATGTGTGTGTTCACATGCAGCACAACTGTGCAAGTGTTGTTTGGTCGGTCCTAGAGTGTGCGTGTGTGTGTGTGTGTGTCAGATTTTCTAGCTGTCCTGGAGCATGCCTGAGTTTCTGTTGTGTATCAGACAAGAAAAACATCTGAGAGTGACTGACTTGACTTCCTGTTTGTACGTTGATGCACTGTATGTCTGTATGCATACTGTCTGTATGTATGTTAGACTTTAATCCTTTTCTCTAGTTTGACACTAAGGGTCCATGCTGCCACTATACTTCTAATTTGCCTATTTGATCCGTTTTGTTTCAGCAGAGTTATTATTATTATTATTATTATTATTATTATTATTATTATTAATAATAAAAACTTCTAGGTGATTGTTTCATGCCTGGCAGTTACCTCATCTTTCTGGTTTTGGTTATTTTTCATTATAAGCGCTTCACAGTACTTCTTTGAAATTAAGCACAGTATATTATATATTTTTCTTTTCGTTTGATAGCAAAAATAAGTTTGTCTGTGACTTTGCAGTGGCACATGTGTTACATATATACATATATATATATATACTGTATAAATCTATGAATATCTGTATACCAAATAAAAGGCTTGATATTAACTTTTTAAACTTAGCATTTTGTATATGTTTGAAAATATTATTTCTACTCAGAATTAAGAGCTAGTGAAATAAATCAGGTGGTGTTTTTTTCATCCCTCTGTTGTAGTGCTGTTATTAAAATATGACAGACAGATTAACATGGACACCAACGTTCTGATATAAACTTGATCAAGACAATATTCTCAATAAGACACCGACATGGAAACTTTCTGATGACCTTAACCTGATAAGCAACAAACAAATGAAGGTGACGTAATCTGACTTTAGTCGCATTATGTAGACATCGCATTACAACGTCCTATTGGAGTTTGCAATTTAAAGAAAAATATATATATATAGCACTGGTAGCGTTTTGCATTCTTCTAGTTCAGGCTTGGGTTTTTAAATCCTGGTGGGAACCTGGAACACATGACATAGAGGATGCAATGCTGCCTCAAATCTTAATCAGATTATGCTCTCTAACATGCAATGACTTCCATTAGCAACTGGTGTACACATCATACTCTGAGAAATGTCTTATTCAGAATAAGATCAATAGTCAGATTATTGGTGTCCATGAACATTTTTGCCACTTACTTCAGACTGCCACTAGGCGGTGACACTGCTCTTTCAGACCACCCTCACTCTACATCAGCCCAAGCTGTTAACGGTTTTGCTTCCCCTCTTACATACACTGGTTTACATGTAGCCAATATATATGAAACACAAATTCAATACAGCAAGTTGAATAAAAAACATAACAGCACAGACCTATAAGACAATTATAGGTCTGTTTTATTCTTCATTCAGTCTGGGCTGTGTATAAATGGGCCATGTTTTCTTTTCTCTCAAGATAGTCAGCATCTCTAGGGGTTCCCATCTGAAGTACTGGGCTGGAGTTAGATTTTACACATGCAGAAATAAGTTCTAAATAATTTCTAGAGTCATAATAAGCTTTAAAGTAATTACTGTTGTCATAATAGGCCTTAGAAGAAGTCACTCGATTAATAATAATAAACCGTAATAATAGTCGATTCTGCAGCAGTCTCAAATAATACAGTGGAATTATTCAAAATAAAACTATAAGACAAACAAGCCGGTAAATTAATATAAACCAGGAGCTAATGAGGGTCACAGCTTAGGGTAGAATCTGATATGAATCCGAAACAAACATGGAACCAAGCATCCTACAAATTAAAAGCCATAGTGAAGGGCTTAACCGATAAGAGTTTCCTACTGAAATGCTCCTATTACATCAAATCGACAATGCAAATGTCTGCACACGGTGTGAAGGCAGAGAATCAGGTCGTCTACCTCTCAACACACGTCTGTTTCCCACAGTCGACGTACACATGTTTCCTTGTGTTTCCTGGGCAGCACACGCCTGTTGTCTTGTGAATATACAACAACCGCTTTAACACAGAATCTACAGGGGGACTCACAAAACAGATGACACCTCCAGGATTTACATCACCCACTGATACACTTTTACAAGCTACATGCGCAGAGCTGCTTCTGGCGCAGGGAACACGTCATTGTTTTTCAGTGGAGGAAATCTACAAAGCGCATTCGGGGAATGTGACAGAAAACACAGGCTCCAAGGGACATTTTTTATCTTTGCATATCGCCACTGATTAATGGAAACACACCCCTTTTTTATTTGTGTTTCCATTTCTGAGGGGCCCAAGGGGTCAAGGGGCTAAACTCATGTCTATGACTTGCTACATCTGGTCTTCTGAAATCCTGATATATAGGTGTATATATAGGTCTGATTACCACAATTTTTTACTTCCTATGTCTATATCTGCATTTACTGGTTTGTCTGTTTGTTAGTTAGCAGGTGAATGCAAAACTAAGCACAGATGACACTTGGTTGAAGGATGCAGTATGGGCCAGTGAAGGAACCATTACATTTTCAGTGGGATCAGGATCAGGGGGTGGATGCGGGACTTTTTTTTTTCACTTCCTTGTGAATGTTTTTTAAACATTTTCATTGATTTCTCAAAGAATAATTCCTGGAGCTATAGATGAATGTGGTTTCACAAGGGGACTGTTTGGCCTTGGTGGAGGCATGAACTCTACTGGGGCCCATTCTAGTTTGCATTTGGCTTTTAAACTGTAGTAAAGCAGTGGAACCACACAGGGAGGTGCTGCTTTGTGTCATCTGAAAGTCACGGAAGAAAGTGAGATAGTTTCTTTTCTTTGAGAAACACCGACGATGTACGTTCCGAGTTCATGTTTAATTAAATGAGAAGCCTCTTGGCCGTGGCCTGATGACTCACTGTCCTCCTGTCCCTGTCTTTCACTCTGTCCAACTTATCTGAATCTCTTAACCCCCTATTTTCTTGTTTTCTTTCCTTTTCCTCCACCGCTTCCATCCTTTCCCTCAGTGACTCTTCGTGCTCTTGTCCTCTTCATGCACTGTCCTCTGTTTTTTAATTGATTCTCTCTTTCAGTTCTCTTATTACTCTGTTCTTCCTCTCCTCTAATCTTTTCTGTTCTTCCACCCTCTCTCCTCTTCTCCTTCTATGCCTGTGCTGAGAACACCACCCACTCCTTTAACCCGCTTCCACTTTGGAGCGCTGAAGTGGAAATGATGGGGTTTTCTGCCTAAAACTGTCTTACCAGTTACTCAACTCAGGGAATAAACATTATTTGTCTTGTCTTGCTTCCTCCTGTGTCCTTACCAGGGTTGTTCGAGGCTGGAAGTGGGCTAGTCCTTTATGGCAGATCCGTCCGTCTTGAAGTTGTAAATTTTCTTTTGTTCCAAAAGGGAAAATACTCAGTATGTTGCAGTGTTTTTCTTAAAAGTAAAGTACCATTGGATTTAAATCAATTTAACACTATTATTGCAGTCATATACAGCTACAAAGTGTAATAAGGAATCTTAACAACACCATGTTCACTTTCACATTTTGAATTAAACTCTACATTGACGCAGTTGCTGCCCACGAGGGGTCCCACTGGTGAGAATTCTGGTTTGAACGTTCTCTTTGGTTGGTTGGTTGTGTGCCAGTCAATCATGCATGACGGGCTGCCCTGACTTCAGGCTGTGCTGGGAGCTGCCGACATGTTTCAGGGAGGTCGTTCGACAGCGGCTGTGAGGAAGAGGAACTTTATTCAACTCGGTTTAGGGTCCTTGGGAGGGGAAGAAGAAAATGTACATGAAGAGGAACTATCATAATTTCTTTGTTTGTCAGTGTCAACATCTCAAACAACATATTTATTAAATCTTCAGACAAATCAGACAACAGAGAAAACACAACATGCCTCCATACTGCTCGTGTGGTGTCATCAAGGTGTCCGCAAGCTCCGACATTCATATTCGACTCGAAACGAGGTCATTTACACCATGTTTTAAGCCTAAACGTCCACCGGAAGTGGCTAAGCTAGCCACTTTCTAGCTTAGCTAGCTTTTCGGTGAACTATCCCTTTAACTGAACCTCCTCCATGTTAAGTGGAGTGCATTAAGGGAAGTGGAAGTGGAGACGTGTCATCCACCTTTATTTACAGTCTATGCTCCAGACATGGTTTTAAGACACACATTATAAAAACTCTTCTTTCAAAAGTTAATTTAGAAAAGAGTTCTTAAAAATACATCCACTTCATGTTTACTGAAAAATCCAGTTTCTAACTTCATTGACAAGCTAGAGCACTGGAGACTCCATGTTTCCACATTACACTTGTATGTGTTGAATATTAGATGAAAACAGGTTTCCAAATTAGTTCTGATGTCATAAACTGAGAAACTTTCCCACTTCAGCAGATGAATATGAAAACAGCTTTTTTGTGTCAAACATCTAAAGACATCACCATCCTTCTCAGTGAAGCTCAAACGTACAAATAAAATAACAATAAGTTAAACACATTTTTGATCGGCGTGGCCCTTTAAATATCAGCGATGGTAAGACTATATGAGAAATAGGGTCAGGAAAAGTATATATGTAAGCAAAAAGCTGAATATAAGTCAATGCAATGTCCTCACAAGTGTGTCTGTATACAGTTGAAAAGTGAAAGGTTATATGTCAGCCATCTTTTTGCTGAAACAAGCTTCTGTAAAATCTCAGAGGAAAACCTTTGGAAAAACTGCTTAGATGGAGAAACACTGACTGTCAATGACTGTTTGACTGTTTTACAAAACGATACAACAAACATGATCGATCATTACGGCCTTTTTTGAGCAATCAAAAAAAAACTGACCAAAATAAGAGAAATGTTCTATCATCATTTTCAGTCTGTCCTTCGTCTGATGTCGAAACGAAGAGAGGAGAAGCTTTTACACCTCTGTGGTCTCTGCTCCGCTCCTCCTGCCAGCCTCCACTTTCAATGTGCAAATGTAACAATACGTGTGTGTGTATGTGTGTGTGTGTGCCGTGTAGACTGACCTGAGCTGACAGGTACATGGATTCTCCATCCTGTTTTTATATAAAAAGAAAATGTGGGCACTGTGCTCTGCCTGCTTCGGTTATATTCACACACACACACACACACACACACACACCCTCACATACAGACACACACACACACATATGCACAAACCTCTCTTCTTACCTTTTCTTCTTTCTTACATCTCACCGCTCTCGGCAGTGTGAGGGTTAAATGAAAATGCGTCAGCAGCTTCCTGAGTGAAATCTGTGTTTAATATTTATTTCATAGGGATTTCCCCATCCACACTCTGGCTGTTGGCCATGTCATCATGTTCTGAGCCGTCAAAGGCCATCACTGTTACTCGTGGGACATGAGATGTGTGTGTGTGTGTGAGAGCGAGAGAGAAAGAGACAGACATAATTATGAGCAAGAGTGCGCCGATAAATGTGTTGGATTGAAACCCTTCTCCTAACGTTCCTACTCCCACTGAGCCAGTGTGGCACTACATCACACACACACACACACACACACACACACACACACGCACACACACACACTTTGTAGGGTCTATGTTTAAAATGGTCCTCACACGCAGTGACCATGGACAGCAGGACCCTCCGGTGGTCTTCCCAGTCTGCTGGATAATTCCTTCTCCAGGGAGCTGGTGTGAGCCATGTAGAGAGGAGCAAAGTTCATGAAGTCAAAGTAAACACAGTCAGTGCGATTAGTTGTCTTCTGTAGTTAAAAAACATACTGTATAGTAATATTAGACAGCCCAAAAATGATACAGAAATTCAAATAAAATCTTGTCACTTACATTGTGTCTGCAGCATGGTGATGCAGTGTGAGCACTGTCGCTTCTGAGGGAGAATGTTGTGGGTTTGAAACACAGACTGTCTATAAAGGTTTAAACCAGCCGGCTGGGGCCAGTTTCCGTGTTCTTACTGCGGCGGTGTGAGTTTCCTGTGGGTCCTCCAGCTTCCTCCCACGGTCCAAGGCTTTGCTGATTGGCAACACTTAATTGCCTGTAGGTTTGTTAAAAATGAAAAGTTTTACACAAAGTTTTATGCCACCTTTGCCGCCCTTTTTCACAAATTTAAAAAAGACATCTTTGAAAATACATCCCTTCCTTTCTGCTGCATAGCTAGCATGGTGACCATCAATGGTGAGAAATGTTTTACTCCTAACGTTTTGACCATCTGCATGTTGCCACACCATCTCCTGTTGAAAAATAGCAGTTAACAGTTCTCATGTTGCCACATCCCACACATCTTATGATGTAACAGCATCAATTTAACATCAATTTACCCAGTAAAACACAAAATATTCTGTTGTGCAGATGAGTTTCTCCAACGTCCCTCTGGAAAAGCGTTTTCTGTAAGAATATACACACATGACTGTATGAATGCGTGCATGTGCACACCTAAAACAAATGGACACACACAGATACACTCACAAACACATCAAATATACTTTTAGTGCTGCAATGAATATGACTTAGGTTCTGAGATTAGAATTATATCTTGATATAAGAGACACCAAACATATTTGCCATCTCTCTATCCTATTGTCTTTACTCTTTCTCTTTGGTTATCATTTCAAAGCCCTCGTGTTTATGGTGCCACATCGTTTTTCTCCACTGATATGATATTATTTTAGATACTGAACGGTGCATCTGATGCCAGCTGGCCTGGGGATTTTTTTAAATCTGGGGTTTATGCTTGCTCATGCCAATATGTCAGGTCATAGAAATATAATTTATGGCTGTATTAAGGTGATAGTTCTGAGACAATGAAAATGGAAACGGGTCAAAGGGGCAAATGGGCCAATATGAGTCACATAAGATACAGTCTGACAGGGAGGATGGTACAGTTTGTGTCTCCTCAGAGATTTATGATGTCTCGGTGGTTTCGGTGGAAAGGAGGGAGCAAGACAAACAGTTTTAAGATGTGTGTTATGAGAGGTAACAGAAAAAGAAGCAATAGATCCAACATATTCTAAACGTTAACAAATGCGTCAATAAGTAAGAACTGTTGTCTAAAACATAAAACCATGAAAGATAAAAGATGTGATGATTTGCAATGAAGATACAATAAAGATGGAAATTAACGTAGCTATTTTGAAGATGGTTAATCTTTTTTTATTTCATGTTTTATTGCTTTAAGACAAACCTGTGTAGACGCCACAAAGAATTTCATAATTTCCAAAATGCAAGTGGTGCATCCGTCTGAGTGTACACGTGATTGTGCATGCCTGTACGTGTGTGTGTTTGTGTTTGCAGATGTGTCATTTCGGGACAAGGTGCTGGCTGCAGGCCCCACGGCACCCTAAGTCAGGTGTGATGAGGTCAACCTGCACACATGGTGAAATAACAAGTCAAGTATTTTTGTGTTGTCTCGTTGCTCTATGTTCACTGACTTGTGCTTAATTTGTTGTTGGAAAAAAGAACTTATTTGCCCTCAGTTCCTTTGGGGGTTAGAGCTCCATCTCTGATGCTGTTTCGTTTGCTCCTAAACTGTTGTGGTCCTAGCTGTCTTTCATCTTTGTTTAAATAAAGTGGAAGTTTAACAAAGTCTTAGGTATGAAGTAGTTTAAGTAAATTAAGATTGTGTTTGATAATTTTATTTATTATTTATTATATATGTTACAATACATAAACAAACCCAAATGATAATTTTATTGCTTGATTTTACTTATATAAACTCAATATATTGTAAGGTGTCCGTGGGTGTCTAGTAAGGCACCTTGAAAAAAAAGGAATATATATTATTACTGTTACCATAAAAGTTAATCTCTTCATCTTTATGAGAAGCTTGCTGACAGGAAGTACTTGCTATAGCTCATTTCTGGGCTTAACCTATACCGCTAAGACGCTAATTAGCTATAAACATGCTACTGATGGTTACAGAAATCTTTCTTTCTGTTGTGTCTGTTCTGTTCAGTTTACTCCCACCTTGTCATTTTGTTCACATGATTGAGCATCATTATATTCCCCAAAAAATACTTTCACTGAAGAGGGATAAAAAAATGACTTCATCAAGAACTGCATAATAGACGCAGTGGAAACCTTGCTGAACTAATTCTGGACATAATACACTTTTAAAAGACATTTTAATGACGATTATTCAATTATTAAAGTCTGTGCTCCAGTTAAGCAAGGTGTATGTAATTTACATAAAGTTATTGTGAGATGTAAAAGTTTTCTTCTGTATGTTAATGTCCTTGTTTCTTCACTGTCTCCCCCTATTGTGCCTTAGGTAATCTGTTGAATGTGCCCTGTTATGTTTTATTTTCTTGTGATTTCTTCTGCTTAAAGGACGACTGAGATGTAGCCATCTTGCATTTGTTTTAGTCTCTGGTTTTAGTTATTGTAGCTTAAGCAAATATCAGTGTTATTGAGCTTTTTATTTTCATCTTTTTCACACGTCTCGACTCCGGCCCTCCTGATGTAGCAGTCTGGTCCCACACTGTTTGACTTCCTATTTCTGCTGTTGAGTTGAATGGAGACGAGCCATTTTTGTGCATTGCAAACAAAATCTGTATATTTCAGCACACCAGTATCTTGTTTCACTTTATTCTGGGTCTTGTGCATTGAGCATCATCAGGGTCACAAAGAAATGAACCCAATGTTTTTCATGTTGTGTGTAAACACCATATGTGATAATATAGTTTAAAAAACGGATAAGGATCAAATCCAGGATCCTTAACGCACCTAGGTTAAGACGCTCCATTTGTGATTGTTGTTTTGATTGCTAAGGATCACAAGTCCAGAGTTTATTCAAGACACATTTAAGCTTTTATAGCTGTGGCTCTGCAGGCTGCTTCCTCCGAGCCATCAGTCAATGGCACACACTCTAATTGTGACCTTTCAAATCCACTGATCAGTTGTTTTTTGGGGATAACTCTAGCCCTTGCTGCTAAACTTTGCCGTCTTCAATGCTAGTGATGATGCTTTTACCTTTGTTTTCAAATCTCATTTTCATTACAGTACAGTAGGTGCAACAGCCGGTGGATATGTGTATAAGATCTTAAAGCATAACCTCATTTTGGATCATCAACATTCCTGATTTTGTTAAAAAACCCTGTAAGCAAACTTCCCTAAGTCGTCCCTGCTGCTTTTGGAACGCAGCAGCAACCTTTTCATGCTCCAGCTTTGACCTTTTCCATGAGGCACATTTGTTCTGTAACAGACTGTATATTCTGCTCCAGATAATTAGTTCACATCTTGTTTCTTACGCTGCGGTGCAAGGAAGGTTCAACCTATACAAGCTGTACTGATCTGCTCGCATACATTCAAGCATACATGCGTACTAGGATGACAGCCGGAGGTTTAACTGGGTCAGTTCTTTGCTTCTGAACTTGTGTTCAATCACCTCAATTCAATCTGTTGAGGGTAATTCTTGAATGGAGATCTGTTGAATGTTGCAAAAGCATTGGAAACTACAGTTGAACGTCCATAACGAAAGATTTTGTTCACGGACTGTGTGTTTAATCACTTTCTGTTCTTTGCTGTCAGGTCAGCCCTGTCAGAAATGCTCTGCGTTGTCGAGGATCGTCTTCGTTTCGTTCAGCCTCCCGGGTTCAGACCATCTGTTGCTCATTTACAACCCGAGCTGTGAAAATGTACAGTAGGTGGAAAGGTCTTGTGTTTCTCATCTTCTGGTCAATTTGATTAACCACGAGCGAGTCACCACTCCACTAATGGATACAGATCCACCTACAGTTTACTGACTGCTATTGAATGCAACAGATTTAATGCTGAGGGGGACAAGAGTCATTCCAGGAGAAGAGACACAGTATAGAACACTTTATTATTTATGAGTGGTTATGTTCATTTGAGTGCACCTAGAAAAATGAAATGTAAAGACACACCTGCATCTCAAACCAACCGAGCACTGATAGCACCCGCCACTGTTACGGACAATATATATAAGAGAAAACCGAAAGAGAGCAAGAGAATGCTGCTATTACGTTTATTATTAATATTCTTAAAATGTTCTATATTTTTATACTTTAATATATCGATCAACAGGAGAGAGGAGCCTCCTACAATCTAATTGTACCTGAGTATAATGAATACAAAGATCTTTCTGATTCCTGATTGTGATGATATACACACTTGCAATCATTGATCCGATGAAATAAAACACCTATCAACAATAGTTTTAAATTTGAGGTCTGCTGGAGGGATTGGTGGAATCAGTCTGTCATAGGTTACATTTTTTTTTGTTCTACAGCTTGCAACAAAATGCTTTTTTAATAATTTCGTTTTTGTGTAGGGATCCTTCTTTTTTTGTAATACCAATAAGGACAAGCTTGACTATTCAAACAGGTTTACATTTACAGTAAAACCTTATGTCTGTAATTGCAGCTGTGCTTTCATGGATTTAAATTGATGGTTTCAATCACTTCAGCTTTAAGCGTCATGCACCAACTGTTTTCCCCTTAAAGTCTCCACGTCCCTATCTTCCTCGCTCGGCTCTGGGCAGGGAGCACCATGTGTCGCAGGAACAAACTGGATTGTGTTGGGCTGTCATATTTCTTCTGCGGCGCATGTTTGTGGGCGCCATGCCTGTCAGATTGTTGTTGCTTATGTCTTACATGCGGTGCTGAATCTTCTCCGCCTGCAGTAAAGATGACATGAGAGGCTTTGTGGGGGGGAGGAGGAGAGCCGCTACCTTCAGAGATAGATGCATGCATGTACACACCATCCTGCACACCCTGAGCCCTGTATGGACCTTTTTAAATTTTGATAAACCTACACACTTGCATTCGTATGGTTGAAATCATTTCTGCTCTGAGGTGGATTTTCCACATCATCGAAGGCTGCGCCGCCTCTAATGGTTTCCCATACAACTCCTCGGTCCCTTAGTATTCAAAGAAGGATTTATGAAATCCTGAAACTGAGAAAACACGCACTCTCTCGTTGGATTTGCTCACTGAGAAAGATTTCGGGGCAATCCTGAGGCTCCCACAGAAACCCACCTCCTCTTTTCAAACATTATAGCACAGAATGTGGCCGAGCTGCAGTTTGAAGACATGCTCTGATGCTGCGGGCCCCGTTCGACTTCAGCCATGATAAGGGTCCTACATTTTCTCCCACCCACTGGGAGCTGGGCAGGGGTTTACATGCCTGTTTGTTTTAAGAGAGGAGAGCGACAGGGTGTGTGGACGACTCAAGCAGAAAGTCGTAAGAGGAACACTGAGAGAGCAAGCACATGGATAGAATGAAGGAAAGTAGCAGGGAGACTTTAGAGCACAAATATGGACTGAAGGGAAATCAATGATGGTGGGAAATGCAGAGCAGCAACCGGAAGATAAGACGGAGATAAAGATGGATGATGGGATGCATTCATCACTGCACGTCCGGGAGGTCCCATCGTACCAATTCTGTTTCACCGGAGTAGGACGGTGACCGGCTGTGACAGGCGACCGGTCAGAATCCTAGAAAGTCCCATCTCGTACTGTCGGTCCAAGACACAATTGTCCCCCAGTGAAATGAATTTATGATAAAGATAAAAGCAGCCGGGGAATCGGCCACTTCACCGGGGCACCCTGTCTCTGACTGTGCCGCCTGCAGGCAAACAAACACGCAGTTAGAAGACGGGGCGGCTGGTGAGGAGGCTCTGTGGAGAGGAGCAAACTAAACAAACTTAATCCACTGAAATGATATACAGTAGCGCTGTCGGGTATGCAGATGCTGTGTGTTTGCTGAGACCCCAAAGGAGTGTGCGTGGAGTGTGCGTAGAGTGTGTGTTTGTGTGTTTGCACCTTGAAGATAGACGACATACACACATGGAGGTGTGCGCAATACATGGCTAATTGGATTATGATGACAGAGTGGCTTGGCTCTGGTAGACATTAGACATCATGGCTGCAGGAAGTGAACTAATGAATGATTATGCAAATGTTCTTAATAAAATACTTCAGCCCTATGACTTCTAGAGTGAAAGCATTTTTATACCTCTGTCTTGCCAGGGACAAATGTGGAGAAGGACACAAATCCTCTGAAGTCATGTCTCTGTTTTTATGCGTCAGGATTTAAAGGATTATCTACAGATTGAGGATATATTTACTTTCCTTGAGGATTTTTTTAATGTCGATATTTCACCTTACATACGGCTGTTTTTCCACTTTGCTTCTATCTGAAAAAGATGAATATTTTCTTGTTTACAAGTTGTAGAATTCCTATCAGACAATTAAAAATGGTTGCATGATGGGTGGGCCTTTGAGGAATTAAAATAGCATTGATAATGTTGCACTACATTCAATAAATTGATTCACTACACATCTTTAACGGCTCATACGAGTCATCTACTGTATATATTTCACTTCTGTGACTTCTATAGCCAGCCCCCTCTGAAAAGATTACTGTTTGCCAGGATTGACATAAGCCCTGTTTACAACCTTAAATCTGGTGATTACAGTAACTCCAATGTGACATGAATGTGGCATTAAGAGACTGATGAAGATGTATGTTGTCTTGAAGCACAGAACCTGAGAGTGACAGAGGAATCTGTCCTCAAGCTGGAGGAGGAATGGAAAACGCAGAGGTAGCACAACTTCACATCTTCTCAGTTACATTATTGTTGCTTGATACAAAAAAAGCAAGAAGCCCTTGTCAGTGTTTTGTTGCATGGCTTCGATTTTCATAGCTCTTTAAAGCGACAGGCCCTTTTCACAGCAGCTGTTTGTGACTCGTCCTTGCAGAAAAGCAAAAGTGAAATCAGCATAAACAATGGCACTGTTATATTCAAGAGCTACAGTAAGTCATGACAGTGTGACATCACTGTCACACTGTCATGACTCACGTCAGCGTGGACAATACAGGACCCTGAAACTGAAGCAGCTTCACGGAATTCAACCATAGTTTCTTTTAGTATTTACACCTTTTTTTTGACACATGAAAAAGGCCAACTCTCAAGTGTCCATGTTTCACACAATCACTCTCCAGAAAGAGTGTTTAAAGCAGCTCCTGCCTGACACTGCCTTTGTAATGATAATGTGCCATTTTTCCTTTCACTCTAATGTATTAGCCATTTCCTGCAACTTATTTTCAGCCTCTGAGTGAGAGGAAATACCTGGAAGGCAGAATATCAATCTAATATCTTATGCTGTCCTTTGCAAAACGCTCGGCACTCACGTACGCAAATTGTAAGTGGTGAGTTAAAATACCTGTATGGGCTTTTAATAGAATTATGAGCTGCTTTGGGGTAAAGTAGCTCAGATATTGTGTCATCACGAGTGCTTTAACGAAACAGTGTTTATCATTTAAATTGTGTGTGTGTGTGTGTGTGTGTGTGTGTGTGTTCGCATGTGTGTTCGCGGGATGTCTCCTCCGAGCCACAGCAGACCCCACAGAGAGCTCTAAGTAGCTCTGATTAAATTTGGCCTCCCTCTGCTCCTCTCCGCTGCTTTTAGGAAGCAGAGATAATGTTCATTAGGGGAGAGACGGGCAGGGAGTTTGGGAGGTGGATGCTCGCATGTTGCTCGAGTGTGGCTGTAATGGGGAGAGATAGGAGGGTAATACAATTTGCTGCATTTGGAGCTGTGACTTTGGGTTGATTTTATGGAGTGTGTGTTTGGGCAAAGTTCAGGTGAGGCATGGACTCTTTGTTCCTGCATCTTCTCTTGACTGTTTGAGGGAGTCACATAATTCTGGTTTGTTCAGGCGTTTGTTGCTTTGCACTACTCTCAAGGAACAGACTGACATTTAATTTCATTCATTTTCTTGCTGGATCATCTGATTAAGTTGCTTGCCATACTAGCAACACATGGACAAAACAGCATATCATAAGTAGTGCATAGAAGCGACTATCAATGAAAGAAAATATAAATTAAAGTCAGAACCAAATATGATTGTCAACAAAATTATAAATATAATTAAACAACAGCAAGACCTATGAATGATAACTACATCTCAGGAGTATTTACGGATGGCAACAAATACTTTATATGAATTGCAGAGAACAAAATTATTCATCAATTCATCATTTTCAGTCATTCGTTAACTGAACATATGGTGATTGTGAGCGACTCAAACTCAGGAACCGCTTCCAACAGGTTCAGGAGTAATACTGAAGACTCGTCCCTGAGACTAGAAAGTCATTAACAACCTTAATGCTACAATATTCAGCAAGCAAACTTTTAAAACATTAAGAATTATGAACAGAGTCCTTATGTTTGCCAAAGTGACAGCATTTCCAGTTACCTGCCTGGGATCATGAGGGATGTACTTCTCCAAAAAAGGACCATACGGCTTTAATTCTTCCCTCTTATTTGTACTTTTATTTATTTTTGTTGGCCTCCTCTCCTCCTCCTCCTCCTCCTCCTCTTCTCTGTGCTGTGAAATAATTAATTGGAGTCACTTTGTGGAGCACATTTAAATCCATGTCTGCCTCCTGTCCTCACATCATCCAAAGAGAGACCTCTGCGGCAATGATACAGCTTTGACTTGTAAACACACACACACCAGTGTTTACCCGACCAATTTGGGACTCAGCTTTCATAACATTGTTTTGTTTTTCATCTGAATTATTTTTTTTCTGGGTACTCCGTCTTCCTCCCACAGTCCAAAGACATGCAGATTGGGTTAGGTGGTTTGGAGACTCTAAATTGTCTGAAAGGTGTGTTGTCTCTATAAAAGCTGTGTAGATAATAGACGGGTCAAAAGACCTAAAGTCTTTTAGACTTGAATTATTTCGACAGCTGGCTCACAGGCTCCTGTTGTTTGCTGTTGATCAGCCATACAGTTACAGTTATTGGGATTTTGCTGACATCTCTGTCTTTGTGTTTTGGTGAATACAAACAAATGATTTAATGAACGAGCCAATGTTCAAAAACATTTCGCAAGATAATGTTTCCTCCCCAGCTCTTGTGTGTTTTCCTACCCTGACCTTTAACCCCCCCCCCCATGGTAATGATGCTGTGGAAATGTGCAGACAAATGCTGCACAGGATTCAACAAACCAACACATTTATTGGGTGTTATTTTATTTCAAATTGCGAGCAGACTTAAAGCTTTTAATGCTTCCTGAAACCAATGTCATGACCCCCATGTTACCTCAGACCCTTACCCTCACCCAAACCAGCCTCAGGGGGAACAACCACAATGTGCTTAATGCAGGTAACAGCTGAGGCCTCTACTGAGTTGCTATCAGAGGGAAGACAAGGCAGTTTTATTCATGAAGCACATTTCATACATAGGTTAAAAATAAATAAATCTGTATACAAAATAGATCCACGTAATTTCAATCTTTGACGCATTTTATTATTTATTTTCTCCAAATTAACAGATTAACTTTTCTTTGTGTAGTTTCTGGCCTCAGTCCAACCACTTCCTGCATCAGCTCCCCCCTGAGGTTCATAAAAGTGTCTTTTGAGGAAGTCAAAGGGACATTTAATGGACGTTTGATTGGAGAGGATGGAGTTGCCCTCAGGACAGTTGATGTTTTCCTGGGGGGGGGTCTCTGAATCTTGCCGCTTCCTGTTTGTTGTCACACATGTCAAACTGTGTCCATCAAGACGGCACAGAGTGAAAGTGACGCCCGACGAGGGAGCGCACAGGGCGGGCAGGGCGGCGATGTGAGGACCGGGACGCTTAAATCTTGTATCTGTAAGAATGGTCGCTCCGGTGATAACGGAACTGGCGTGTTTCCCCACTGGCTTGACTGGTTCCTGACCCATATTCCCGGAGAAAATCGTTTTGAATATCGCTCAGGAGGAATCTGCTCTCTGTGGAGGGTTGGTGGTGCGCGCACAGCTCCAGGAGCAGCGGAGGGGTCGTTGCATCCATCCTCCTCAGTCAGTGCTCCTCTCTCCGTGCCTCAGAGCCTCAGTGACCGCTCGACATCTGCGGGATTCCCTGCAATGAAACCGCAGTAATCCAACCTGTGTTTTCCCTTTTTCTTTTCTTTTCGATATTTACTTCCCATCGAGGCGGGGGAAGAAGAAAAACCAAGCCCCGGCTGCAAGTTTGCGAGTGTGCGCCAGACTGGAGGAGGGAGGGAAGCGATGGCAAACCCGGTGAAAGCAGCGTTGGCTCTCCTGGTTCTCAGTGTGTCAGGTGAGTAATCCGCTCAAATCCTCCAGGAACGGGACGGAACGGAACGGCACGGGACAGGGACAGGGAGGTTTTAACTTTGTGGGACTGTCATCGGAGAAGTCTTGGGCTGTCCACTATGAAAAATCTCTCCCTGGGCTCTGTCCACGACATCTGATATTACTGATCTAATGCGATGTTAGAGAGTTCCTTTAATCTCCCGTGTGCTTTGTAGTTTAAACACTGCTCCTGTGGGCTGAAATATAAGTACCTCTGTGTTTTATACATTTATATTTTGGGGAAGTGTTTGAGCCTCATTTTAACATGATAAATAACAGTGTAAAGTGGGAAAGCAGGCTAGTGTGGACTGGAAGTGGCATCAGACACGTGATTCGGCACGTATCAATTAACTGACGTGTTCCTCTTTACGCAACAAAACCGCTTAGTCAAATCTGAATTGCTTTAAATACGCATGGTCTGTGATATTCGAGACGGGTGCATTGCCATTGCACACGTTTCCCAGCAGCCCTCACCTATAATTGAACAACAAATCCAATAGCTGCGTTTAACCATTTGGCACTGTGGTCTCCCCGTGGCTCATTACACACGCACGTACAGACGCGCACACACACACACACACACACAGACACACACACACACACACACACACACACACACACACACACACACACACGTTTAAATGCTCCTGGTGAAGTCTCATATCCTGTGGCCCTCACTGTGCCTAATGGCCTGCAGTGTGTGTGTGTCAAGGCCCTCTGATGATGATAATAGATCAGAATGGAGTGGGGCCCCACGGTGGACTCCTACCACGTGACGAGCAGTGGGAATCTGTTTCTATAGAGGAGGCTAATGAGGAGCTGTCCGTGGTGCTGAAAAGGGATCTCACTGTGTCCACACATTATCTGCGTCAACAGATCCAGAATCCACTCTGTCTGCGTCCTCAAATGAATTGAGTGTGTTCAAATAGTTTGAGTGTGTTTTCATTCACAGTGACCTGAGTTGGAGATGTTCTCTTTGCAATAAATAATAAAGGTTGTGCACAGATGATAGAAATATGAATTAACACGGCGAGTAATATTTAAGATGTATAAATAATCCCAACATCAAAGTACAAATTAGTTTAGTGTGTTTATAAGTAACTAAATTATTACAATTTGAAGTTCATTCGAGGGAAATGAGAATTTAACTTTTCAGTTTTCACTTGTTTCCCTTATGAACATATAATTGCTTGTTTGCCTTTTGAAATTCTAACTCTCTGTTTTACATTTGTATCCACAGAATTATAGTTGTATTATATAATCATATGTTTGCATCAAAACTTTACATCTGCAATACTAGAAACTCCCTAAAACCTGTTTTATCAGAGTAATTTATTGCCAGGTTTCAGCTAAAGAGCACATTTGCTCTCAAGATCAAGTTATCGTTTATTAACCTTTGGCAGTTTGTGCAATATTTACATGTATTTTCTCTTTGTCTCATTCTGTGTCTTGTCTTCTCCTCTAACCTGTTCACTCTGTGAGCCACTCTTCAGTCTCTTCCTGGACGCCACATTCATCTTAGATAGTTCATGACCCCTCCTCATATTCTGTATCTTCTCTGACGTATTCAGTTCCTCATCAATAACTCCTCTGTCTCTCGGCCCTTCCTGTCTCTCTCAGTATCAGCTGCATGCTGGCGTAAATGTGCTAATGTGTGCAACAGCTACGTATCCCCGATGAGATGTTTTGCTCATTAAATGTTTGCACAATGCCTAGGAGCGCGAGAGGGGGGATTACACGCTATCTGCATTTAGCATGTTGCACGAAACCCTCACACGACCCTGACTTGGCTTTTCTGCAGCCCTTGGGTGAAACGTTATCCTGTACGTGGGTGGGCAGAAGTATGCAGCTCTAAATCATGTCCCGGGGTCATTGTGAGGTTGTTGTTGTTTCTCTCGAGTTTAAAAACTGCTTTCTCATAACTGCAGACATGTGGTTGGTCAAGACGACTCTGTGTCAGCGAGTCAACACCTCAGAGTTAACTGTTAGTCACCGTGTTGGCTCACTTGCTTGGATGTTGCAGAGAGAGACAGACGGCGAGAGAGAGAGTAATGTGGAGATGGATGCATTCAATGCATTTAGAGGAAAATTTGAAGAAACTAGTGCAAAATTAGGCAGCAGTAACATGTGATGGTGAAACTGTGGGAGCTCAGAACGGGACGTTTGTTGCTTATCCAGCTTCCTGCGTCTCTCTTCTGTCCTCATCCTGCCTCTGCTGAGAAGACAAGAGCAAAGCAGGGCAGAAAGACACGAGACAGAAGTTGTGATGGATAAAAAAAAAGAAAAGATTTGTTGATTTATCCTCGTGGACAGTAGAGCTGTCTGTGATGAACAGTTTGAGGGCAGCCAACCAAGAGGAATTCCAACGAGACGCTAAAAAAAAACCCCACTCACAGGCAGTGAGTGATGTGAAGTGCCTTGTTGTAACTCAGAAGTGAATGGCACGTGGGTTGTCTTATAAAAATGACTGATTCACGTCCTGAGTAATTCCAAAGAAAGCTGAATTGAACTGTTTCGGTCTCTGAAAGGCCACAGCAGATGGTAACACACTAAATAATTCACCTCACGAAAAGAACCGAGGAATTTGGATGCGTATTTTTCTTTGTACTCTGCGCTGATGTCAAACCATGTGCCATGACTCATCTACAGCAGTGTGTCTGACAGGTTATTTTGTTTGTTTGCACAGTTTCCATATGTTGGAATGGAGATTTTATGTTGATTCTCTCTGATTGAGGATGACTTGGAGAATAATATTTAATTGTGTTTGACTCTCAGTGCTTGTGAGATGATGGCATTTTTATTTTAGCAGCAATGAATTATTGAGGTGTGGAGAGTGCAGCGAGGCAGACAGGAGTGTGTGTGTGTGTGTGTGTGTGTGTGTGTGTGTGTGTGTGTGCGTGCATACATGTGTGATGAGACCTGCTGGTTGACTCTCTTATTCTTCTTACATCAGCCTCATACACATCTCATTTTCACCGCATCTACCGTTTCACCATTCACTGTCAAACCCAAAACCTTTACATCACTTTGCATGGCCTTTATTGTGCTTCCTCGCCATCCTGGGTCCTTCCCATGACATCATTTGTCTTTCACAGTTTATTAATTTTTTGTGCTGGGTTTATTTTTACACCACTCCCTTTACAATTTTATGGTGGCATGCAGCTATTATTTCTTGAAGGCAGAAATCACAGGAAGTGGGTAGAAGTCAGGAGCCACTACACTACGGACACGATGAATATAATTATACCCTTTTTAAATATGTGAAATTTTAAATAAATCTACTGTATTTTACACAGTAACCTTAAATTAATGCATTTTGCATAACTTTGTGTGTGTGTGTGTGTGTGTGTGTGTGTGTGTGTGTGTGTGTGTGTGTGTGTGTGTGTGTGTGGGGGGAGGAATCGGCAAGAGTTTGTTTGTTTTGTTTATGTCTTCAGCCGATGTCATTTTAATTTCCCACTGGATCAAGAAGGTTCTCTACTGACAGGAAACGCAATACCAATGTTGGTTTGTGATATTTAGGTTGCTAGAGTTGTGGAAAAACCTTCTCCAGCATCACACTTGCTCTTTCTTTTTTGCAGTAGATCTCTAGTGATTATATCAGAATGATCACTTCTGGAAAGGGACTACAGGGCATCCATGCCATATTCAATTTATTAACAACTTATGAAAGTTCAAAACTGGAGTAGATGAATAAAAACCCTACAAAAGAATTTGGTTTAATAATGTAACCATATTATTGCCACATACCCTTTTAACACTCAGTAGTTTGTCCTATTGTGCAAAAAAAATTCAAATGCTGCAAATAGGGATGTTAAAACTAGTGCGGTATAGTGGTTCATTACTTCACTTGCTTCACAGCAAGATGATTTAAGAAAAATAAATCCAAAATCCATAGACGTCCAGGTCACCTGTCGATGTGACTGTAAATTAAAAATGAGACTATAAACATTTATGTATGATCTGAGAACTAACACCTGACAAAATTGTATTGACTGTGAAGTAAATAAGCCAAAATGAATTGTTAAAGGTTTAGTGTGTAAGATTTAGTTGAAAGGGATCTATTTGCTGAAAGGGATCTATTGGCCGAAATGGAACATAAAATAATCCTAGGGATGTTTTCGCAAGTGTGTTTCATCTAATTTGTACAAATTGTTGTTTTCTTTACCCTATTTACATCGGGAGCAGGTCCTCTCTACAGAGGTTGCCATGTTTTTTACAGTAGCCCAGACTGGACAAACTAAATACCTTTTGATTTTTTTTTATGACAACTGAAGGCTACCACAGGTTCTTTCATGTTTGGAAGGGGAGGGTGAGATGAGGGGTATTCAGCTGCAACATGCAACTTCACCACTAGATGTCACTAAATTCTACACACTGAACCTTTAAGCCTGAAAGTGAGCTTCAGATTAAGTTTGTTACTGAGCTGGAATCTCTGAATATACAGGTGGTTTGGAAAAGGGATCTTTTGGCACCCAGTAAAGTGCATACCTCTGCCAAGGGCCAACAGTTTCCATAAATAAAATCAAGCAGCACCACATTTAACACACATGGATATCATAGATTATTCTCTGGGAAAATGGTGAAAATGTTTAAAAACACCCTCACAATGTGAAAACGAAATCCTGGATCCGGCCTCTATTCCAGATCCATACACATTTTTTATGGATTCTTTCCTGAGCCATTCCACATCCTTCCAAGGTTCGTGAAAATCAGTTCTGTTGTTTTTGTGTAATTTATTCAAATGCTTTTAAAGGCTGTATAATACCTGTAGTATCATGAAAAGTAAACTAAAACATTTGTGTAAAACTAGCCCTTCAATTCAATGGACATTTATTGATGCTTTTGTTTAACGTACTACTCAAGTTCCTCACATACTGTGACATTTACGGCTGCTCATCAGTTCATCACTGCCTTGTCGTTTATTATCTCCTGCTCTTTATCGAACCTCTAATAAAAAAGTCACGAGAGCACAAAGACGATGAACAATGAGCGAGACCAACAGGATTAATAGAAAGTGTCGTCTCAACTCCCAGGCTCCCAAAAAGCTCAAAACCTCCTTTGCTTTTAATTGGTACAAGAAATCTGTGTTCCAATATGAAGCAGTTTACACCCTAACTGCACACAAACAATGAGTTAGTGCTGAGCTGTGAGCCCCTCGTGCTCAAACTCATGAATCACTGCGATTTTCCATTAATCGTCACCATAATGCGACATGATCCTATTTCATTTTATCAGATGATTGTACAGTAATCTGCAGATTGTTTTGTCTCGCACCCTGACTTTGCCGTTGTGTGTGTTGTCCCGTCCTGCTTATGTGTCTCTCTTCTCTGTCTAATCCTGACAGACAGGACCGACCGAGCGTTGTGTTTCAAAGCTCTCTGAGGACGTTTACCCTCGGGGCTCAGTGTCATGTCACAGTTGCTCAGACGCTGGACACGACTCGTCTCCTCCACAGATGGAGGTCCAGTAGAGGTTAATGTAGAGTGACCAAGTGTAGAATACACCTTCGCCTCCTGCAGTTAAAGCTCAGTGTCTCTTCTCCTCAGTTTGATCTTGACACGTGTCAGAAAACCTTTTTTTATCTGGTATAGATATTGATATGACAGCCGGGCGCATAGCTGAACCTCGGTGTAAGTAAAGTGCCAAAATAAACAATATTCATAGTAAAGCTGCTAAGTGCACAGTTTTGAGATGTCGGCACCAAAGTACATTGCTGATGTCAGAACAGAAGTGTTTGCACAGCTGTTTCACTACGAGTGTTTGACTGAATCGCTGTATGTTTGCGGCTGAAATGAAACCACTGCCAAATCGAATCAACTGTGCAGTGATATGATGTAATGGAAAGTCATTAGTGATGTCCTTGTTAGTCGTCTACTGGCAGAGATCTCAAAAATCGATGTTGCACCAGCTTCTGTTGGCTCTAGGTTCTAAAATCAGACCAAGGATGTCCCCGTTCTTGCTGTGGTCTGATAAGGCCATCAATGACTCACCTTAAAACAGCCGTGACTCACAAACACCACAAACCTGTGGTGACAATTTTCAAAAAGACTTTCCTTGCTCCCCTGAATATCGAGTTGTTTTCACACTTGGATCTAGACGGGTAAACATGAGGTTGCAAGATCAAATTAAAACATATGTTATGTGAAGCATTTAAATATATCCGCTGAAACTAAATCTCCACTTTTGAGCTGAATCAGATTTTGGACAAACAGGGATATGACTTCGATCCCCTGAATGTGACTGATTATCTTTCTTCAAGATCCGTAGATTATTCCTTGGAAAAATGGTTAAAAAGAGGGATCCTTTGTTTGCTGCTTTCCCTCAGGTTTCAAGTGTTGTGGGATAGACAGTATTACAGGTGTCGCTTGAGGGAAATTATCCATTTGTGGTTTAAGCCAATGCAGATAAAACTAACATCTTTAAGAACTCAAGAAACTTTAAGAACTGGAAACATGAAATTTTGTTCAACATTTGTTCCTCTGTATGGTCAGTTCTGAAGTTTTAATTTGAAAGAAATCACTTAATTCATTAAAAATAAGACACCTGGTTTTTCTTGAGTTTAAATGTCTAAATCTCTGGCAGAGTCCAAACCGCCCACTGCCACTGAAGCTCTGTGACCCAGTCAGATACTGTTCTTTGTTGATCTCATGGGTTTGGGTTGTCAGCCCTGCAGTGGTTCTGTGTGCGTGTGCGTGTGTGTGTCTGGACAAATATGACTCATTATTGTCATATGAACTTTAGATTGCACGCGTTATTAACAATCAACATATACAGTGAAATGCCTGAGGGGTTAGTCGTTAAGGTAAAGAGGATTTATGCAATGTGTGTGAGCGATTGCCTACTCTCTTTCCCCCTCACACACACACACACACACACACTCATTACATCTGAGGATATGCAGCTGGGTACATTGCTGTGGCACCTAATTATCGCGACCCTACAGCACGAGATTTAAACATCGCTTCACCAACCACTGCTCCAGGCGTGAGTGTGTTCGTGCTTCGCTGAGGGTTGTCTCACCGTGATCCTGTTGATAAACAAGAGGTCAGCAGGGATCTGAGCAGAGAGCTGACTAAGAAGGCAGTTTTGAAAGTCAGAAGAAGTCCACATGTTGGTGTCAAGTGTTTCCTCAATTCATTTTTGCTCAAGGGTTGTGATTTATTCTCGCACTCAGTGAACCAGATTGCTAAGTTTAAAAGCTAAAGTTAAAAAGTTCTGAATGAACCAGCTGCTTTTCACCTCTGTTCAAATGTTCACTGAGGCTTTGGGCTTCATCCATCCGTGAGACACTCACTATTACACCCACGATTTATTCGACATCGGAGCCACTTTAACCTGTTCTGACTCAACAGAGCAAAACATAAGTCGATTAAAACATTATGAACCAGAACTGTGGAGCTGGAAAGTTCAACACAAGGTGGCCGGCCTAATCCGAGGTTTATATATTTACGCAGAGACGAGTGCCTCCCCCCCGGTGTCCAGTCACCACACGTAATCAGATGCACAAATTAGAACACTATTTTTTTCTCCCCATATTTTTCGTTGATGCAGTTGTTCCTGGCTGAAGTTTGACATCTTTGTTGTTTTCAGCTGCCTTGTGTGCGGAGGTGGAGGAGCGGCTGGTGAGTCACCTGTTGTCGCCGGAGCGCTACAACAAGCTGATCAGACCAGCTGTCAACAACAGTCAGCAGGTCACCATTTACATCCAAGTGTCTCTCGCCCAGCTGATCAATGTGGTGAGGAAACACACACACACACACACACACACACACACACACACACACACACACACACACACACACACACACACACACACACACACACACACACACACACACACACACACACCCACCCATCAAGATGCTGAACCCCGGGTGCCCCTCATAGAAAAAGTAATGGCAATAACCTATACTGTAAAGCACTTTGAGTGGTCATCAAGACAAGAAAAGTGCTATATAAATACAAACCATTTACAATTTTAATCCACTGATTCAACATAATCCAGGAACACTATTAATGGAAATTATTTTAGAAATAAATGCTGCAGATCTACTTTTTGGACATTAATAAACCATCTTTGTCTGTGTGTGTGTTTCAGAATGAGAGGGAGCAGATCATGACCACAAACTGTTGGCTCACTCAGGTTTGTGTCATTTATTTTTTTGTAAGTGTGTGTTTATGCGTGTTTGTGTGAGGTCAGGCCACGACAAAGCACCTCCTCATCGTGGCACAACACACCAACACATGTTTGCAGGAGAAATGTCCGTGTGCTGCTTTTAACTCCACTTAGGAGGTTCTGCTGTCACCCCTGTTTGTTTGTTGGTTGATTTGTTTGTTTGTTAGCAATGTTATTCAAGAATTACTGGATGGATGCTTTGGAAAAGAACCCAAAAATCAGACACATTAAGGGAACTGATATATATGAATTTGTGAAATTTTCGTGGAACTTGATTGAATATATATGAACTTAGTGGAGGTTTGTGCTCTACTGAGTAAATTTCTAGTTTTTAAATGAATTTTAAACAGGCAGTCAGGCAGAAACTGACAGGCCTTGAATGTGTTTGCATGTCATTTATAGGCATGCATCTGTATTTGTGTGTGTGCTGAGTTGTGTGGCTTTTGAATATATTCATATTGTTGGTTTGTCCGTGCACTTGGTCCTCAGGTATGGAATGACTACAGATTAATGTGGGACCCCGAAGAGTACGAGGGCATCAAGAAAATCCGCCTCCCGTCACAAAACATCTGGCTGCCAGACATCGTCCTCTACAACAAGTACGTCTGCGTCATGACACACAGAATGAGTGTGTCTGTAAAACGATAAGTGATTAAAAGAACAGATCTGTAATGGTCACAAAAAGCCCAATTTCCCCTAAAATGTTTTACCTTCTATCCTCTTATTCCTTCTATCCTCTTACCTCTCCTGTCTTAGCCCCTTGTCACCTCTTACAGAATAATGAACACAAGCATTAAAATCTTGTTAACACGGTCAAGACTCTGCAGGCTCATGAGAGGGATGAGAGTTGACAGATTTTGCAGAGAAAAAGTTGTGGAGAGAGACTGGATTTCTTGCATATCGAGCGTGAATGATTCAAACACTGGAGTAAGATTATTTTCACTTTGCGTGGACATCTAAACATCATCGTGCAGCTGTGATGGCTGCAAGGAAAAATCAATAGAGGAGAATCTTAATAAGTTATTCAAAGAGAAAATAGCTGCACTCCATTTTTCCACTGGAGCGTTTGCTGACAGACACAAAGGCCCCACCTCATCTGTCAATCTGGACTAAACTGTAGTTCAGACACGAATCACTCACAGGGATGATCTTCACTGTGTTTGAGTTTTACATTTGCAATGATTTTCTTCTGGTTGCTGATTCACATCTAATAGGAAAACCAGTGGGGATCCAGTTAGCTCATCTTGTTAGCTCATCTGGTTAGCTCACCTTCCGGCCAAAGGTTCGGCTCTGACCAAAGCTTCCACCACTCTCTCTACTTAAAATTCTGTCCTATCACAAAAAGATAAATGCCAAAACGTCTTACCAGAACCAATGGATGTTACTTTCAACATAATACAATTTTAAAACTTGTTAGTTCCACTGGGATGTAAAATACATAGCTGTCTCGCTAGTTAACTTCGTCCCCTCGGCAACACTGAGATCATCTGCAGCAAGTCTAACTGCCAAAAGAAAATCTGAGATGCAGCTTTTGTAAATTTCGCTCCAAAGTTGTAGAACAGACTGCCGCTAGTTCAAAAAGCTAGTTCAGTGAATGTCTTTGAAAGAAAACTTCAAACATTTCTCTTTGCTTCAGCCTTTTATCTCACCACAAGATCACTTTCAAGCTGCCAGTCATCAGCACATAGTTTTAAACCAAGTTTCAGTTTTGAAATTCCACGGTACTTGAGGCTCATCAATCTGCTGATGAAGACTATGTGATATCAATAATAAGATCATCTACTAAAAAGACCTGTGTGTGAGAATGTTTTCTAAATTCCTGTGTCAGAGGTCAAGTGTATAATGTAAACCTGAGACTGAGATGTTGTAACAGGCTCACAGCGTTTGTGTTCTGGTCATCGTCAGTGTTACCTCACCATTCACCCCGGCCTCTTCGAGCACAGATTGCTGGTCAGCTAAAGACCATGTAAGCAGCATAAAGGCTCAAGGGGCACAATGATGGGACATGATCAGCACTACTTCCCCACGTCAGCTTCAGATCTCTGACCAAGTCAGGTGGTGCAGACCCACAGTGAGCAGGTGGGGGCCTCTGCATTTTTGATTAGTCTGCATATTCACAGCAGCTCCAAAGCATTAGAGACTGAGTGTGATGGTTGGATTCCTGACCTGCTTTATAATTGATAGGCCACTTATCTATAATGCATCACCTGCAGCCTCGGTGAGATGAAGAAGAAAAAGTCAGGCTCAGCAGATTTGAGGTGGTGAGGGGGTGGGCAGTTGTTGCCATGTTGCCGGCATGTGTCCCCGGGGGCGGGCTCTTCTCCTGAGACGATAAAAGACGTCCTGTAACTTTCAGCTCACACAGAGCTGTTGCATGTGCCACGTCACCTGCAGCCGCATGGTGACAGACAAGAAATCATTTTCTCAACACGCCATCAGTTAGTGGAGTAAATTAATTTACTCAAGTCAACTCAGCTGTTTGCCTCAAGACATTGCTGAGGGACAGACTCCAATGTTAATGTTCACGCTTCAGCATCACTGGCTCGTTCATCGGCTGCATGGCTGACGAGTAATGCTCAATTGATTTAATGCACATGTGTGGTGTTGCAATTATGATCTTACACTTCTCACTATTAGTGCACGTTCATCCCATAACTGCACTATAAGGCCAAAGGGTATGTTTTACATCCTGTGCGGGCGATGTCATGAAATAAGATCCAGTAAGTCTGTAATAGAAGCACGAGTTTAAAGTATCGTCAGATGCCAAAACACTCCACTGTGGTTTTTATTATTAGGAGGAAGCTCCAGCAGGATTGTGGGATTGCTCTTCAGGGGCCAATGCAACACTTAACCACATGATGTAATGTTGCCATAGGTTTAATGCACATGCGTACTTATGCATGGTTACATTTTGGCTTGTTTCAAAGGTTACGTACGTTTTCCACAATGGCAAGTTTGAGTACATATATACTACTAGAATATTGGATGATAACATGGCGTCCCACTCTGGTAGCTTATTATACCCCTTAAAACTCTTTGTTCCTCAGTTACATATTCAACTGTTTGTCATGAAAAATGTCCCCTCATGGCTTTAAAATGACTCAAATGTAACACTACACCTTGAACATGCTGATATGACCTCGTCTGCCCAACCTCACAGCTCACCTGCAGGTGAGGAGCCTTTCCCCAACTACTGAGCCCCGCCCACAAGTTGACAGGATTGGTTTCTTAGTTTTGTGACATCACAAACTCTGTGTTACGTTGGAAATACTAAGACCTGCGTTGACTATTTATTTTGGCTAAAAATACAAATTAAGGGGTTTTCTTGTTTGTTACTCAATGCATGAGTTGATGTTGACGCATCAATGCACCTTAAATGTCAGTATGACAACGTGGGCCATTTGCTTTTATTGTCTCTGATGTATGACATAAGCTTACAAATGTCAACAGGAGGAGCAGTTCTACTCCGTCCTTCTCATCATTACATTTTAGGTTTATGTCACTTTAATATGTTGTGTGCTTTAAAGGCCGGAAAAATAGATATAATTTACTTTAATAATTATTACTGTTTTGAGTGCTTAAACTTTACCTTTACCTTTACCTTTCTCCTTTCTTTTACTCGTTTTCCCACTTTCCCTTCCATCAGTGCCGATGGGACCTATGAAGTCTCCTTCTACTCTAATGCTGTGGTTTCCAACAACGGGGAGGTAGCCTGGCTTCCACCAGCCATCTACAAGTCTGCTTGTAAAATTGAAGTCCGTGACTTCCCCTTCGACCAGCAGAACTGCACCCTTAAGTTTCGCTCTTGGACCTACGACCACACGGAGATCGACCTCATCCTTCTCAGTGACTTTGCCTCACGTGACGACTTCAAACCCAGTGGCGAGTGGGATATTGTTTCATTGCCCGGACGAAAGAATGAAGACCCTAATGACATCAGGTACCTGGACATCACCTATGACTTTATTATCAAGAGAAAACCTCTGTTCTACACCATCAACCTGATCATTCCCTGCATCCTGATAACATCCCTGGCCATTCTGGTGTTCTACCTCCCGTCAGACTGTGGTGAGAAGATGACTCTCTGTATCTCTGTCCTTCTGGCCCTCACTGTGTTCTTACTCCTGATCTCAAAGATTGTACCACCTACGTCTTTAGCAGTGCCTCTTATCGGGAAGTACCTAATGTTTTCGATGGTGCTGGTCACCTTCTCCATTGTAACCAGCGTTTGCGTGCTCAATGTACACCACCGGGCCCCCAGTACGCACACCATGCCTCCCTGGGTCAAGCGTGTCTTCTTATACCAGCTCCCCTCTTACCTCTTCATGCGGAGACCTGGTAGCTCCAACATTCGCGAGAAGTTCCGGAAAAAACACCAGCAGCGATCGTACTCTGACCAGAAGATGCGTGGAGCAGACGGAGGGACAGGAAGCACCGTGGGAATGGCAGATTCCTCCTCGTCCTTCTTTGTCAATGAGGATTCAGCCAAACACTACGGCTGGAAGGTCAGCGACTTGTCAGAGAACACAGAGTTCAGAAAGAGGATGACTCTCAAGTCTAACATTGATGTGGAGGATGCAGTGGATGGAGTGAGATACATCGCTGAGAAGATGAAGAGCGAGGATGATGATGAAGGGGTAGGGTGTTTGGAAGAAAAGTGTCTGTGTATGTGTGTGTGTGTGTGTGTGTGTGTGTGTGTGTGTGTGTGTGTGTGTGTGTGTGTGTGTGTGTGTGTGTGTGTGTGTGTGTGTGTGTGTGTGTGTGTGATAATGGCAATTGCACAGATAGTAATTACACGTGACCCCCTGACTTTTCCTGAAGTGCTACGGTAAGGGGGACATTTATGGCTCCGAGTAAAATGCTTCAATAACTATGGAACCGATTAAGATGGAATTTAGTACAGACATTACCATCACTCTTTGGATGAATTGTAACAAATTTGATGATCTCTCATCTTTTTTTTTTTATTTCAATTTGCCAAATATGTTCTTTTTTATTACAATAAACCTGCGAAACTAATGAGAATTTCCACAGCTTCAGCTGAACTGGCTGGTGAGGGCTGATTACAAAATCTTGCTAACACGCTAACTTAGATTTCAGACATACCTGGTTAACATCAGCCTGTTGGTCATTGAGAGCAGGTTAGCATCCCAATTGTAGCATCTAGCTCAAAGCAGCACTTACTGCCCTTTAGGTCTTTATGTAAAATGTTTTAATTTATTCAAATTAATTATGAATGATTGTATTAGAATAAATTGTATATTACTTATTGTGGAACTGCAAGGACACAATATCATAGGTTTGCTAATGCTGATGACTCTGCTGTAACAAAATGGTTTTGCTTCATGTTATATTTATCGTATGCATTCTATTACTTAAAAACTAAATTTTTGTCATTAACTCATTTAATCCTTGCAATGTTGTGTTGGCAGTATCAACAATGGAAATACGTATTGTGTAACTTCCCCTTGTCTCTGCAGATCATTGAAGACTGGAAGTATGTGGCCATGGTGATCGATCGTCTCTTCTTGTGGATCTTTGTGTGTGTGTGCGTGGTCGGGACGCTCGGCCTCTTCATGCAGCCTCTGTTCCAGAGTTACAACATCCCCATTGTTGATGACGTCGACCATAACTGAAACTTTTGATCCCAACATGACCCGGACAGGAACCTCGAGTCCCCCTCCCCTGCCCCACCCCCTTGAAACAGAACTCTGATAACATTTTAACACAAACTCACACGTCCGCCTCACATGCCACTCTCACTGGGAAATGATTATGATGCACTTTAGCCCTCAACCACCACCTCCATCCCCTGCCCCATTCATCCTGCATCATCATCATGACTCATCTGTCATTCGCAGAGGAACTATATCTATTTATTTCAGATAACTTAAAGGATCATTCTGTTTTATAACAAACACATTTTCATAGTTGTTGGCCATTGTTCAGTAGACATAATCATGATCTCAAGTTAAAATAAACCAGAATTATCTTTTAATTCAAAATGTGAAATGAATCCACCTTTCAGCCATGATGCTGTTGCTTGGGGGATAAATATATATCAGCCTTTTCCAGTGTCACCCTGTCACATATCAGAGCTTTATCTTTCCAACAGCAACTCAGGACTTTTTTTCTGTTTAGAACAGACTTGTTTTGCACTTTTGTCCTGAACCATCTCTCTGTATCTAAATCAAATGGCCCTACAGGACACTATGGGGCCAGCATGCATACGACACTGTTTACTTGTTATAATTTCTGTATCTAAACTTGGAGAGAACATGCCCAAAGACGGACAAAGCCTCAGAGAGCCTCTGCAGATAAGGGCCTCACATCGAGGAACATCAAGAGTTCCTACTATGTACCGTGCATAGAAGATCAGCTCTAGTTTCCCTCAGCCTAAAGCACACATACTGTATGAATTTCTTATATTTGCCTTGAAAATTAGGACACAATACAGCAAACTGTTGGACTGTTTACACCTCACTGTCAGCCTGGTGAGACAACCTGATCAAATCCATGTCAAAGTGTTGATATGTGTAAAACGGAGGGGGGTTATTACAATGTAGAGATATACAATACAAAACTGAAAACCAATGGCCATAAGGCTGTTGTTGCTCACCATGCCTTTTTGGATAAAGGTACAGTGTTCGCTCGAGTCATCAAAGCCATGCTCGTCAGTATCCTTCACCAAGGAAACCAGCAGCAATAATATTGTACAGTATTTTATACACTGACCTTGAGCAAATTAACCAACAAGTCTGACTCTTCACTTGCTCTCTCTTCATCATACTGTACTTGTTATTATCGAAGCCTGTTATCAGAAACATTACTTGAATCTGTGCTCTATGATTATTTGTACTATAACTGGTCTCCGGAGCGGCGAAGGGGACATGGGCAAAAAAAAAAAAAAGTTTCCCCCTGCAATCTACTCGGGTGGAGTTACTAATTACTAATGATAAAAAATCCTCAAAATTATGCTAAATCATATTTTTCTAAAATGTGTGTGCATGCAATACTTTCTGGAAGGAAACTTTTATGAATTTTTTTATGCCCATGTTTCCTCAGGGGCTCCGTACTGGTCACCATCATAACGCACTTGCTGTCACTGCTTCCAATTTAAGCCAAGGAAAAGGTGAACTAATCCAGCAGCATTTTTTTTCCAGGAAATTCAACTAAACATAATTTTGTTTCCTCAAAATGGCCAATAATGTTGCGTGACTTGTTGAATTTTGTCTGTCCTGACAGTATATAAAGATGGACAGCATGACTCCCCAAAAGTGAAGTCAAACTCTCAATCCCACCCTCCTGGTGGTTTAGCTGCAATATAAGTCATAAGCCCCCCCTCCTCCATGTTGGTGAGGAGGACATGGACCAAACCGTTTCTCAAAGATGGTTTCTGTCATTTTAGGCAGTTATTGCGATGTTTGTTCAAGTGTTCATGTTTCCAGTAAGTCTGGTTTTAATTAGTTAGTTGATGCTACAATGGGGTCAAACATCAGGATTGACAGCTGAGCCTTACTCACGATTGGTCGAGCACGTGTATCGGTGGGACCTCTACCGCAGCTCCATCCCCTAATTACTACTGTGCAGACTCTGGCTCCAAATGGTGCCAGATGGCTGCATTCCTATCCAGCATTCGTATCTGGGAATGTTTGGCTTCATTTCTGCATTGTGTAGACATGTCATCCATCTTTATATACAGTGTATGGTCTTGACAAAAAATACAAAGAATTACAAGAAGGAACTGTGATGGTATGTGATGTCTTGCTATCTAGATCAATAAAGGGAAACGAAAGCAACAAGCAAACCTGATGAATTGCACAGTATTAGTTTGTTCGATGTTACAGCTTATTAATTGTAGCATTATCCATAATGGTCATAATTAAAGTTGCTAATGAAAGAAAACCAGAGATTTGGAAACAAAATCACCAACAATAGCTGCATTAGTAGGTTTTATATTTGTATTTTATTATCCCAATTATCCAAATAAATTGTAATTTCTGTTTCCATTCGTGTCAGAATGGATATTTAAAATTCCCTGATTAGTTAGAACTCAGAAACTGCTGATGCCTCCAGCAAAGACTCTTCTCTGCCTCGGTTTTCCAGTAAACATCATTTTACACACACACACACACACACACAAACACACACACACACACACACACACACACACACACACTCAAACATTGACTTAATCCTATAATATAGTGACAGCCACTGAATTGGAGTCAGGTTCAGCAATTACCGCTCTGTGCCCCCACCCTCCCCTGCTTTGACTCATATATTAGATATTTGACATCTGCATCAATTTCCATTAAGAGAGAGACTGCCTGAGGTCGTGGAGGGTCAGAGGGGTGATGGGATGTTGTTGTTGGTTTCTTGGAGGTTCCGGAGAGTCAGATTATTGATTTTTATAATTTCTAAAACATCACAAAATATTTCTATTATTATTCTGTTGCATAAGTAAGTGTCATGGATGATTGGGTCAGATATTTATTTTTGGATCATGCCTTTTGGCGCACATCAACTCGAAATTAATTTTTTTCAAATTCAAACATTTTTCCGTACAATCTGTCTGCTTAAGTTACATGTGCAGTTCCCTGTGTTACAGCCCCTGTATCTGCTGTAGCTGTCAACTATGAGAAGCTTCGATGTGTCAAGTGTCTCAGACTGATGTCTCTGTCCGTCTGTCCTCGGAGGTTTCTATGGTGGCTGAGATGTCTCACAAAAGAGCTTTCACGGAAAACACAAAAACAAGAGCTGCAACAAACAACTGTAATATAGTTTGACTGTTTGTTTGAAGAGTTTACTGAAATTAATCATTGCTTACACATTATATCCATATGTCTGGCGGCCCACTGTGGAATTCTACACTCAGCTGCCAACCCAAGTGACACTTAAATACAATAACATTGTCTTTATACCGATTAACAGGCATGACCTCCACAAATCAAGTGGCAGGGGAGGGGTGCACGACCAGGCCTGTTCTCAAAGAGTCAAGAAAGCTGAAGGTTAGAATGAGAATAGTCAGGCTGAGATAGAGACGGTGTTGTGGTCTCCATGTCTGATCATGAAGCGTGACCAAAGAGATGAAAGTGGATGGGTGGAGGGAGAGGGATGGGAGTAACTAGCAGGGCAGGACAGATAGAGAGAGGTATGATAGAGGGAGCCAGGGACGATGATCGGTCATAAACAAGAGACACAGGCTTCTGCAGTCTGTTAGGCCACAGCCGACATTACAGGCCGCTTCATTCTGTAGTCGCAGATCAATAAGCATTTATTCTTCTCTGCAAGACAAAGCTCAAATACATGTAAACATATGTGTGTTTGAACACGCACAGGCGGTCAGAGGCAGGCGACTATATGCAATGGAAATATGTATTTAACTTTTCGATAGGATTGTGTGGGAAAAAATGACACATTTTATGAGGTTGCCTTTTTAATTGTCTTTAACTGTTTTTATTTGGATCTTGTTTTTGAACCTCAGAAAGAAGAGAAACTTTGTCTTTGAAGGAATTCAATTTCTGAGGGAAATTCTGAGAAGATCAACTACATTTTGGGCTTTTCAAAAATTAAGACATAAACCGTAGGTCAAAGGTTATTCAAATACACACACACACACGCGCGCGCACACACAAACGTATATCTCGTCTGCACTGACACAACATCCATTATTTTCTATTCTACTCTATTCTATGAACCTGCTGTAGTCGGATGCAGCAAGGTGAGTGTCAGCAGTTTCATTTGTTTCTTATAGTCGGCTGCTTCCCTCCATCTCCCCCATTATCCTCCACAAGGATTTATACCTGCCATTGCAGCTCTGTGGTCGATATTTATGAACTTCCTTACTGTGTCACAGCATGTGTGCCCTGCAGTTGAGTCAGGGGGGCCATCAATCCTCCGCTCTGAGCTGAGGGGACAGACACGAAGCTGTGGTGATGGCCCTTTACAGGGTTTTAAACTGGGCTCAGGGGGCAGCTCGGTGTAACGTCCCTGCTGGAACAATAAATATCTCCTCTACTCTGCTGATGGATCAGGGCACCTGCTACTGCTGACTAGTGGTCAAAAGGGACACTGCAGAGTTCAGCAAGAAAAGAGGAGGTAAAGGTTCTGTCATTGGTCAATTACTTATTTATTTAAAGATTAAATAATTATGGCCTAATATTTGTAGTTTGCTTCGGATTTATTTGCATATTTGCGCAGAGTGTGTTTAATTAAAAAATGAAACATTAGAACATATATGATTTTTGCACATCAGGATGTTTGCACAACATGATTTACAGAATAAGGAAGAAAACCCACATTTGATTTTGCTGTTTTAAATAGCTACACAAAGTTTCATCATATAGGACGAACATGGGTGGAGCAGATAATGATTGAGCTTCATGTGGCTCCTCGGCTGCTGCCGTCATGAGTCTTTGTTGAATTCAGACAACAAGACAAACAGTGAGAGAATAAAAAAGATAAAGCTGCACATTGCCACAATATGTTACATATGATGTCTCGATCTGTGTGTGAGTGAGTGAGTGTTAGAGGGAGAACATACAGAGGGGGAGGGAGGCTTCGTGGGGAAAAAAAACAGCGCAGAGAGAGATGACAGTTTAATTAGCAGCTGACGGCTTTAATCAGATAACCGATTCAAACAATGAGTGGACTTTAATTAGTAGCTGGTGGCTGCAGCAGGCCACAGCCTGACCGAGCAGACTGCACACAGTGGACGGACGGAAAATGGGCAGTAAACTCTCTGTGGCGTTAATGGGTGTGCACAGAGGAAGAGGAGAGAAGGATGAGAGCAAGGGTGGACGGGGTTTCGCGGATGTGAACGCTACAGGGTGGAGCGGGGTCACAGAGTGTAGCGTGACTGACTGTGGGAGGAGAGGGGACGCTGAGAGCTTTTAAAGGGGGTTGGCGGAGGGTGCTGACAGTGGAGTGGTGGGATTAGATGGAGCAGAAGGAAGAGAGGGACTCATGGGAAGGAGGCTCAACTCTTAAGATGGGGTTAAAGGGTAAGGAAGGAAGGATAGAGAGGTCGGAAGCACACGTTCACTCGGTTATGAACTTTGAGATTGCATTTCAGTAACAAAGTGCCAGTCAATTATTCTAAATAATAAAGTTTACCCAAAGGTAACAGAGTTGAGGGGGCCTAAACAAAATCCAATCCCAACTGACATTGGGTGAGAAGCAGGGTTGGCAGTGTATCGCAGAGACAAACAACCAGTTGACCTAACCTCAGTCTGCATGTCTTTGGTCTCTGGGAGAAGCTGGAGAAAACCAACGCAGACATAGAACCTTCTTCTAGCGACATTGCTAACCACCGCACCACCCATAAACAAAACCATCAAACATGTAATAATACTGTAGTCTCGACAAAAACAGTACTTTTTTGTACTGCAAAATCAAATATTATATATATATCAATATATCAGTCAACACTATGCTGCTTACCAAACTTTCCTCATCATGTAAATGGAGAACGTGATCTGCTCTGCTCTGTTTCCTTCAAAACACATCTGCTGTTGTAAATATTATCAATGTTATTGGGTGGGCTGCGAAGTGATCAGAGCTTCATCCCTGTAAACTGCTGCAGGTGGAAACAAGGTTGACAAGTGAAGTTTGCACAGCCTAGTAACTGAAAACTAAACACTGCAGAGTTGTTGATAATACCATATCATGTATTTTAATATACTGTCTTCATGATATTGATTTACAGAGCTATACATCTACTAAAACAACTGGACAACTGTGTGTTAAAGCGTACAGGTGATGCTAAATCTGCTGCAGACACGACCTGTTGAATAATACAGATTGAGAATCAGATACGCTGCAGCGTCAGACTACAGGTTTATTACAGGCAGACACCTCAGCAGTGTGAGTGACACGTATTTGTGACCAAGAACGAACAGTGACAGGAACTAGATTAGATTTGGAAAGACTAAACCCACTTGTGCTCGTCAGTAGGAGCTCTGCTCTAGCAATAATGCAGCAATTACTTATGACTTATTGACAAGTCAGGTCTGTTATATGTCAGCAGGAGAGAGATAAAAGAGGAAAGAAAAGAAGGAAATAGAAAATAGGACATAATACATGAAAAAGTGACAGTAAGGTCATGAGAAGGATTGATCCGGAGAGACAAACATACAAACATGACAATGACAGAGAAAGGTGGAGATAATACGAGAGAGAAGCTGAGTACAAGGTTGATGAGGATGAGCCGGGACAGTCCCGTCTGACAAACGCTGCGCCAACCACACTTGCCCTTTTCTGTTTGCTTTGCTGTCTCCATTGGGCCTGCGAGGTCCTTCTGCTTTGTCTGGGCTGTCCGACCAGATGCCTGCTGCTGTTTTACAGTGCATTTGACTGTGGGATTGGACAGGGGGAAGGGACAGGACAGCGGACAGAAAAGAGACAGAGGCAGCAGAGAATTTAGAAAAAGGAAAGGTGGTGTATGCAGTAGGAGGGTAAGAGAGTATGGCACCCTGTCACCTCGGCTGGAGCTGGTGCCACAACACCCTCCTATTGATTGTGACACTAGTGGACAAGACTCTCTCCCTGTGAAACGGCTGCAGATTTGTCTTGTTTCCTTTTTAAAACAGACGTTTGGGATTTATTTGAATTTAGTAGTGTTCATGTACATAATAGGCTATATAAACCCCATCAAATGGATCATTTCCACTTTTCTTTTTTAATTAATGAAACAGGCACTTGAAGGATTTGTTAAATATTTACAAGGAGAACTTAATACTGTTTTCCAGAGGAATTTCTTTCTTCCAGAAATAGAATTTGCATGATTCATTGACCGTGTCTGAAATGTTTACTCATACTGTATCTCATGAGTGTACACATTATTATGTGACACTGTTTTCCTTTAGGTTTTTGAATCTCAGTAAAGCCCCTTTTCTTCCTGAAGTTTATTACAGATGAAGATGGAAGCAACTTTAAAGCCAATATAATATATTTGCACATTCTTGTATATTTCTGAGACGATTAAACGTCTCCCAAAAGCAAAATCAGAAAATCATTTATTAAATAACATTTTTAAATATTGTTTTCACTCAAACACACACCTTGGACAACCTGCCCAGTAAAACACACCCTTGTGCATTTAAAGGTAAAACTATGTAATGAATGACAAAGGTCACAGGTTGACCTTTCAGCTTTAAAGCTCAGCGCTGAGGGAAATACCTCCAAATGTTTGTTTTTTGGTGTTAAATGTCAAGAAGGCTTATTTAAATGTCCATCTCTATCTTGCAGGCAGTATTTCTCCCCGTGCCCTCAGGGAATTGTGCTTATTGTGATTGAGGTGTTGGAAAGAACAAATAAGGATGGAGGGAAAAGCTATAACAGGAAAACAGACAGAAGACACTCTGGAGGGAGAGAGGGAGGGAGAAAAAGAAAAGACCTCCCTCATCCAGACTGGTGGGTGGATTTTCAAAAAATACCTTCCTGCAAATAGATTCAATGGCTCTGTCACACTGAGACACATCAGGAAGCCCAAACTCTCTCTTCTCTTCTTTATTAGCCGCATCTCTCTCTCCGTGCTCACCCTGTACCTCACTTCCTTCCTCTCTGTTGTTCTTTCAGGGGCTCCTGCCTGACCATATGCAGCGCTTATAATCACTGCTGATTCGCCCAATCGGCGTCTGAACATTAACAACCTTGGTTGACTTCACTGTAGCGACAAAACAAATCGAGCTTAAAATTGAGGCCTGAGCAGCTCCAGTCGTCTTCATCCTCTTGGCTCTGGACCTACCAGCTGCTCACCTGCAAAACACTTTGCACTGTTACAATAAGTGTTGCAGAACACATTCGTTTTTTCCACTGGACCCGTTTTCAAGTTCTATGTAGTGTGCCCCAAATTTTAGAGGAAGCAGTGGTGTGTCTTTGTATACGGTAAATGAAATAAAAAGTAATATCTGCCTTGCTTTTCACTGGTGTGCATGTACGTCAGCAGCACTCCTACACAGATATTTGTGTATGGATGCAAGTGTCTGAACTCTGTCTCCAGGTTTCTGTGCCAGGAGGGTAGATTAGGAGAGGGTGAATACTGCAGCTTCAAAAACATCTTATTCTGCTGGTGCACACGTGCATTCATGCAGGTTCATATGTTCCATATATGCACGCACATAGAAGCATGAAATATTCAGGGACAAATCAAACGTTATTTCGGTCCATTCTCTTACATATTGGCTTGTGAAATAACAGTGTGACTCACTGAGACAACAGCAAATGACACAATCATCTTGTTAAGAAACACCGGAAGAAACGTCAGTATATGTTGTTAATCCCTGTCAAGTGTGATGATTTTATTCTATATTTTGTTCTGTGTTTTGTCTTTTTTTAAATTTTTAATTTTGTTGTCTATAATCGACCCACACGTCTGACATAAAGCTAATCTTAACATGTCTGACTGACTTTTACAAAAGATGAATTCTGGAATTTCAGCAAACAAGAAGAAGATACTTTGGTTGCAGATTTCTAAAATGTCCCAAGAGTTGAAAGACTTTTAAAAGAGATGGAGCTAAAAATAGTAATAAAGTAAATTAAGTCTGTTTACTTCTTTCTGCAGTATGATGTTGAAACACCACATTAGCATTTTAGTTTTTAAGGTGATATAGTAAATGTTTCTGGACGTGCATGATGCTCCAGAATGATTCTAGTGCTTCTTCTTAGCTTTAATAGCTTTCCATTATTTGAATTGGGCAGAGTCTGCAGCCTTCAAGGCTCTATTATAGAGCAGCTAATGCTCTAAGCTGCCTGAGCATTGTTATGCTTACAAAATCAATTAAGTGACTAAATAGGTCATTTACAGCTCAGTACTGAAAATATGTGATGTGTGTGTGTATGTGTGTGAACTGCATTTTTTCTCTAGAGCTGTATTGAGTAGATGTCAGGATAATTCTTAGTTTGTTATTTCCTTCTTTCTTTTTTACTTTTTAAGAGAAACTGTACATAGATAGATGCATAGATAGATAGTTACTTAAATAGATAGATAGATAGATAGATAGATAGATAGATAGATAGGTAGGTAGGTAGGTAGGTAGGTAGGTAGGTAGATAGATAGATAGATAGATAGATAGATAGATAGATAGATAGATAGATAGATAGATAGATAGATAGATAAATAAATAAATAAATAGATAGATAGAAAGATAGATGGATAGATAGATAGATAGGTAGATAGATAGATAGATAGATAGATAGATAGATAGATAGATAGATAGATAGATAGATAAATAAATAAATAAATAAATAGATAGATAGAAAGATAGATGGATAGATAGATAGATAGGTAGATAGATAGATAGATAGATAGATAGATAGATAGATATATAGATGGGGTGTTTCTTTAAGCCCAAGGATGCTTGGATATGAGAATAAACTAGATTTTCCAGTGGAGTTTGCCTCTGGGCACGGAGGGGGCCCAGAGCCAAAACCATTTCATTATTCCAAACATATCACCTGTGAGTCACTGTGAGTCAGGTCGCTAAGTTTGGCCCGTGGGTGAGTGGGTGGGAGTGCGGGACGTGGGGACGGACGGACGGATGGGAGGGAGGGAGGGAGGGAGGGGTGGAGGGGAGGGACATGCAGAAGTTGTGTATGTCGGGAGAGCGCAACGCGAGTCCAACCTCTCCAGCTCCGGAGCGCAAAGCAAAATGCTGTAATCTCGCTGACGCCCGCAGCAGGTTCATCGACAATAACTTCCCTCACCGGCTTCACATTTTCATCCGCAGGAGGCGTCGTCAAGCTTCGATGAGTCGATGAATTTCCCCGGGAAAGTAGCAAGCGTGCTCCTGCTGGTGCTCCTCGCGGCGCAAGGTAAGACTCGGCGCGCCATGCATGGTGAAGTGGCGTTACACTGGTTACTTTCTATACAGCCTGCCTGAGAGACCCTGCTTATCAAACCAGTTTCACCACCTCTGCTCAACTTCCCTGTGCGCTTCTGAGAGAAAGATCCGTGGAAACAAACTGACTTCATCCCCAATCCGGAGAGAAACGCGCGATAAAAAACAGTCGTGAAAATGTAACTGTAGTTGGGATATTTTTGATTTTGGGGGCGAAGGAACCTCAACTTTTCTTCAAGTTGAACAAAAATACTGGTCCTATTGCGTCTTGTTGATAAAGAATGAGCCATGGCAGTTTGTGAAAATTAGGTATGATAATTCATTCTGCGTCCAGAAGCGCGCAACTCCCAGCAAGACGAGAGCTGCACGCACGCACGCGGGGGCACACACACACACACACACACACACACACACACACACACACACACACACACACATGCACGTCTCTCTATAGTTGTGAGGACAGTCATTGACACCTAATTCTAACCCTAACCCTAAAACCAAGTCCTAACCCTCGAACAGCCTATTGGATTTGTGAGGACCAGCCAAAATGTCCTCACAACGTCGAAATGTCCTCACAATGATGGTATTTAACCAAAGTTGGCCCTCATAACTATAGATAGACATGCGCACTTACACACGAGCAAAAGATTGCACAGCTATCGTTGTCACTGCATTGACTTCCATTCATTGTGGACAGCCTAACCAAAACCTTACCCCTAACCTCAACAATGACCAATTTATACCTAATCCTAACCTAAATTTATTCACATCTGACCCCTAACTTTAACCAGGACCTCAGGTGAAAAAGGAATAAGTAATAGGTAACACAAATTCGTAAACACACACACACACCACCTGCATGTGATACAAAACATAATTTCTGTTTAGTCACTGTTCTGTTAAGTATATGTGTCGAGGGCCCCTATAATCAGATCTGGATGCATAATTCAAACAAGATATTGTAACATGCAGGAGGGGTTTAGTTTTCTCAGGAGATGGGTGATCTGGGATCATGACACGTCACATTAGCCAACTACCCCACCCCCGGAGCGACTGCGAGGCAGCCATGCATGTGCAAAACGAGCCAACACATGGATGACATACAATTCTCCAGCAGCAGCTCAATGACTGTCAACGTCGATTTCATACCTGAGCCCTCCACATGTGGGCTCCATCCGCCCACAAAGGTCAGAGGTCATGGTTAGTACATGGTCCTGTGGCTGTAGGCTGTGTTGCTCAAGGGCAGAGTGTTGCCAGTGGTCTTTAACATGGAAGGACAAGTTTAAGTTGGCACTATGAGGAAAAGTACGATTTCTCTGTGTGTGTGATCCAATTCCTTATGTGTTTTCACAGCTTATTTTATTATTTTCTAATCTCTCAAGTTCATTTAAGGACCAAGTTTGCTTTAAAACAGTTTTTGAAGTGGGGTCTGGCTCCCGGGGGACCCACATCAGAAGAAAGAGATAAATGCTAAAGCAAAACTTTTATGCTGTGTTTACATGTAACTTAACGGTTATTTTAATGCTGAGTTTCATCTCAGTCACATCCACAGAGAGTACAGAGAGGGAGGCCTCATGGCAGAGTGTGTTTACCGATGGAAGCAACCAGCCTGACACACATCTGACTGTGTAGGATAAAAAAGCAACTTGCTTTAAAGTAGTAAATATTTTTTGGCAGTGTCACTGCAGTTTTTACACTTTGACACCTGCCAGTCAAAAACTGTGGGTCGTACTTTGATGTAAGCTTCTACCTTAAAGTGCAGAGATCAGTCACCACAGAGGCAAAGTTTTCAGGCAGATATAATATTGTCATTCTATGCATTGTCTGGCTTAAAAACTGTTTCTCTCAAATAACAATTTCAGATGCATGTAATGTCTCTGCTTGTTACTCTACTGTTAATAGTTATATAATACACATAAAATCATTTGAATTAATCAATTTACAGTTAAGTTAGCTTAACCTCCGCAAAGCTAGTTCGCTGAAGCGTGGGTTTTCATCATCAACAGATTCATTTTATTAGTGATCATTTCTATAACAAACAGAAAACTGAATGACCAAGAAGTACAGATGTACTATAAGCCTTTCAGCTTTGACCATTATTTTACCAGGTAGCCTTCACTTTATGTAGCTAGCTCTTGCTTTGGCTTCTTGGCTGTTTCTCTGCAAAAAGTTGTTTTCACAGTCATTATGCTTTTCAATGGAACAGATGTCAGATTCAAATCTTAACTCAATCTTGACTAAATGACTTAGTGTGGTATAAGAGGCACGTTTCTCTATCTGTTGAACCACAGATGGCATCGGTGGTCATGTTGAACACCCTTCTGCTTTCAGACATGCATAGACTCAGGACATTTTCCTGAATTTTTCAAGAGGCGCTCAATGTGAGAGAGTCAGTTGCTCCGCACCTTTTCCCAAACTCTTCCTGTCTGAGTGAGCCCATGTGACAACACAGCAGGGAAATGTCCAGATATTTACAGCAAACGAGATTCTAGCATGTGATGGAGACAAAACTGAAAAACCAGAAGGAATACAAATATCTCAGCATGAAAAGTAGTTGCCATACTACTTTTCAGACGTCAGGCGAAGATGTCAAATTGCACAAACAATGAAATTCAAGAGCTTTTGGCCGACACAGGTATCAATGTGCTGTAAATAAAAATATGTGATTTATATAGAATGTACACATCATGTCCTGCCTCCCGAATGCAGGCCTCTCCCCTTGTCTGAATGTTCCCCACAACAGCATTCTTCATTCTTGGACCCAACTTTTTGGACATTTTGTGGAATTCATGTCTGAAAACAGATTGCCTCAGTTTATCCCAGATAAACCGAAACTTTTCCTTGGACCTATACGAGATACAGTGTGCTTTGAGCAGAGGCTGCAGAAGATGTGATGATTCTGTCCGTAGGCCAAATCTCTGCTCTGCTATGTGAAAATGTTGTGACCTCATAGTGCAACAGTGAGTTCGTCCCAGATGCGGTACTTGTAGTCTGTCCTGTGGGAGCGGCACTAAGTGTCTTCGTATCGTCACGCTCCAGTCGTCATGTGAGGGACGCTGGCTTCACACATGCTGGGACCTGACGCAGACTCCCTCACTCGTCTGTTTCACTCTCTTCTGAGCCGCAGCGGAGGCAAATGAGGCAAAGTGACAGGCTTTGTCACTTTGCCCTTGAAATGGGGAAATTTCAAAAGGAACAAGAAAATGGCGCTGTGAATGGACGGCAGTATTGGTACGCTCAAGGATTTTCTTCAAGTCAGAGGAAATCTGTTGTCTCTTTTCTAGTTAGAGGTGGTTAACTGAACTAAAACCTAGAAAAATGAAAGGATTTCTATTCCCCCACTCTGTCCCCCACCTCTCCTTCCTCCTTTCCCCAATCCCTCACTGGCTGTGTGGGCTTTTTTTCAGATTCTGAACACGGGGCTGTGTATGCAGATATATGCCTGCAAAACACACATTGACACACACACACTCCCAGTGGGGGTCCGATTAGTGGGCTACAGAAGGTATTGTCTCCTACCATCCAGGATCGAGTGATTTGTCCCCATAACAGAGGAATTGCTGATCCGACAGTCCTTATGGATTTGGGTGTTTTAGTCAAAAATAGAATCTGGTTGGAGAAGCTTGGAGGTACAGGGAGTGAGGGGGGGGGGCATTACTTTGAGTTATGATACTCAAAATTAAGTCACAGCCTGTGGGGGAGATGATAGGTTCCTTCAAATGTGATGATAAAATGAGACAAAATGCATGAGGCGTTTACTCGCAGCATCTTGCCTGATCTGATCTGATCCGCCTTATGTTCGGAGCCTGAATCTTGCATTTAAATAGGCTGCAGCTGTGCGTTTTAAGTGTAAAGAGGATAAATCGTTTTAACCAATAAAATCTGAAAGTGTAGATTAGCACCTTTGCTACAGATGACAATAAACATTAATTTAAAGAAAAGCAACTAATTTAAAGAAAAGTAAGTCATCACAACTGAATGTTCTGAGTCAATGGAGGTTTCGGTTTGGCTAACAAAGGCCAAATATCGAATCTTTCTTTCTTTTTTTTCCTTCAGCATTTGAAATGGATTTTATTAAGCCTCTGTAACCTTTAAGTCTGCTCGTATGGAGTTGTCTGCTTCCACCATCAAGCATATTTGCTCCTCTGCCAGACTAAAATGCTCTTCTGAGCTCGGAACTGCAGAACAGCTCTCCGGTTTCTCTCCCAGAAGCAATAGAGTTGCATTAAAGTCTGACAGGCAATTAGTGTGTGTTTGTGTGTGTGTGTGTGTGTGTGTGTGTGTGTGTGTGCTACTGTGTGTGTGGCTTAGGGGCTGTGTGGTGGCTTGAGGATCCTCTTAACACGATTGTCGTGTGATTATTGTAACCCAACAGCCCCCCTCTTTCCCTAGTGCACATGTGTGTGACCACCACAGGCATAGGCCCCTTTCCACCTTCCTATGGATTGGATTAAACCATCATCCCCCCCCGTTTTCTAACCGCCACCACCACGCTCTTTCTCTCTCTCTTTCAAAGATATTTTCCCCCAGACAGCACTGCTCCCTGATTCCTCTAAGACATCCTGGTCTTCAGTGCTGGCAAAGAACTGAGTCACACTTTAGCATGAAGGCAGAGATGGTGAGAAATAGAAAGCTACAGATGGGGTTGAGCAAGACCCCTCACCTGGAGGACAGGGATTTTTCTCCCATATTGCTTCCCCCAACACAGAGCATATTCCTGCAGAGCGGCACACTGCCTCTGTTGGCTTAACTTCCCATGCATCGTGCCTCCTGCAACTCGTCCCCAGGTCAACCACTTACATGTCCCCTGGCTATCTACATGATTTAAAAGAAACAATGATTCATCAGACCAACACCTTCTTGCATTACTCTATGATCCAGGACTGATTCGCAGAGGCTCATTGCAGGTGCTTTGGGCAGTGTGCAGGAGTCATTCCAGTCCATTCCAGTGTGGTGCTGCGCAGCCTCAAATGCAGCCTGCTAGTCAGTGTGGTCTGACATCTTTCCATCATAGCAGTAAAGTTTCCTGCAATTTGTGCTACAGTAGCTCTTCTGTGGGATTTGACAGAGCACTCAACCTTGACTATCCAGCGCCCACATGCATCGATGAGCCACTCATGACCTTCATCAGGTAGTTCACTCCTTTGGTCAGTATTGGTTGGTACGAATCACTGCATACTGCACCTATGCAGCCATCGTGATTTAGCCCTGATGTAAACATTGTCTTTATTGTTTTTTTGCTTTTTAAAAGAAGGTTCTTATATATTGTTATTGGGCCACACAGCCATGATGAAGATTGTCCCTTTTTTCTTGTTTTAATAAACAGGGCAAAATAAGAGTTAACGTAGTGGGAGTTTTATGCAGGACAACAAAAATATTTTGTTCTTCTTTTGAGATGGGCACTGTGTCCGATTTAAAGATTCATAAATTCTTGCTGTGACTCGGTCAGTAGAAATAACCAAGATCAGTCATAGCTTCCTCCAGCTGCTTGAATTAAATCGCTGAGTTGGACTGACTTGATAATTGCGCTCTCATATATTCAAATTTAAAATCTGTATATTCACTTCATGCAACTCATTTGAATAATTTTTACACAAGCCCAGACTCTGATATGATGAGTCAGCAACTCGCTGTTACTGAATGAATGTAAGGAATAGTGGACAGTTAACGTTGGCATTGAAAACACCACAAAAGTGCTCCAGCGTCCTATTGACCATGCTCATCTATAGAATGATGCCCTGATGTCTCCAGATGAAATATTACGACATTGTTGTTGTAATGGGAAGTCTGTTAAAGGCTTTCAAGATTTCAATGGGCAACTTGAACATAAAGTTGCATCATTAGCTCATCTTTACAATTGGGAAAATGTCCTCCTTTTTATTTACAAGTATGGGAATTCAATTAAAATATCTCACAACATATGCTACGAATTTGATCTCTAAACTATAGTACATCCTTTCAGATGAAGGCACGGAGGCAAAGAACTATTGAATTTCATGCTTCACTGAAAAAATCATATGCTGTTCAGAGCGAGTCAAATCAGAGGTGAATGGACATACATAAATAGGAACGTGTGCGTTCACACAGGCGTACGGACCGTATGTAGGCAAACCCTCGTACATGAAAACATCGTTAATACATGCGCCGTATGCTTCATGGGAGAGTCGCAGCACATGCAGTGATCACCGTGGATCCTCTCGTGCGTCACTCAGCATGTCACGGTCAGGCCATCAAAAACCCTGGAGAGCACCATCGAGCTCTTCTCTGCTTGTTCTCCCCTCTCCACTTCTCTCCTCCTATCTGTTCTCACCACTCTCTCTTTGTATCTCTTCTGCATGCACTCACACTCACTGTCAGCAGTGTATTATTGGAACGTAATTAGTTCCTTCAGAGTGTCCACCAGTCGCTCCCAGGCTCATCCTGTTAAGCACATGCCTGATCAAAGAGCTTCTCACATGCCGTGGGTCTTTCTGCAGCTTTAGGCTCCTGTAGCCACCGAGAGATAGACCCGCTGTTTGGCTTGCTAATGCTTAATCAATGTGGCTATATGAGGGTGAAACGCATGACTGCTTGGCTCGACTCCGCCCGCTTCAGAACAGATGATTGTCACTTTGTTAGCGCATCATGAAAGAGCGTACGTCTGCTTTGATGCAACACGACTGTCAAGCTGATTTCACATGAGCTTGTGTTCTCAAAGACAAACTGCAACAACAGTTTTGTCTACAATGGTTAACAACTTTATAAAGCTTGAGCTGAAGAAGCTGTTAGAAGACAAGACAGCTTTTCTTGATGATTTCTGTAGATTTTTTCTGGACTAGAGTTGTGACTCCTCCAGGTATGGAAGTGTTAATTCAAACTTAAATATATCAATTTTTGGATGAATTGCCATGAATATATGATCAATCCAAATCATTGATACCCTGAACCTCTAACAAACCTATCGCCATCATCTGGTCTACATTTTAATTTGTGTAAAACTTATGACACTGCTCGCACCCTCCACTTTACTTATTTAAGATTCTTTTAATAACTTTTATAGTTCAGAACGTTCTTGCCCCCAGTTATATTACAGAGCTAATCGTAGTAGTTCATTAGTCAAGGCTGGTAACTAAAGCTGATAACTTGGGCTGATAATTTAGGCTAGTAACCAAGGCTGGTAACTAAGGGTGACCAAACCTTTGCTTTCAGGGCCCCGAGGCTCGTATCTTCTTTGCCTGAGTAGATTAGACTTGCCAGCACTTTGCCCATTTTTAAAGTCTGTTTAATGCCTGATTTCTAACTAATTTCATTGGATGTTGTTAATTTTTATATTGTATGTTATATTTCTTATTTTAGTTTTGCCTGTGTTGTTTTATTCCAATTCCCGTTCCTTTATAACCTTGTTTAGATGAGTGCTATAGAAATAAAGTTTTATTTAATAAAAATTGTTCATGGTTTGATACAAGATGGTGAACATATACCTGCTGAACATCCACATATTAGTAATGTCATTTGTAAGCATGTTAGCATGCTGACGTGAGCATTTAGATCAAAGCTACCATGACTGTAGGCTCAGACCTGAGCTTGAGTTCGAACCTTAATGAACCGATTATGTCATAACTCCACAGCTGGATCATGTGTAATTACATGTGCTCTGGATTTTAACTCAGAAGCGTGTATTTGCTGTATATATTTTCTTAATGGAAGATTGATCCCCATAAATCATTCTTAATCATAATTGTTTTATCGCTGCCTGTTTCTTTCCACATGCTCACCCATAAATGCACTCTGTGACTCAAAAATTTAATTCTTACTTTAAATACCAGGGAGAGAGACACAGAGAAAATTCACATGCAGCGTCAATTGAGGTGAAAGAGCAAAGGTCATAATTAACTTGCTTTAAATTAAGTCTAGTTAAGATCTTCAGTGGCAGAATAAAGGAGGGAATCAAGGGAGTGACTGTGCCAATAGAGGAAGATAGGAAATTCTTTTTTTTTTTGTTACACTGAACAAAAGGTCCAGTTAATTGACTCGTTTTAATTGCCCTGGTTTCCCCTCACCCAATTAGAGACTTAAACAAGGTTCTGGCAGTGCAGCGACTCAGGGAGCAGCGGGCAGTTTTACGGCAGGTACCAAGAGCTGAAATTACACAAGTGTCTCTCGAGAGAGGCCTTTTCATTAAGCTGTAAGACTCAGCTCGCCTCTGCCAATGACCTCAGAAAACTTCAGAAGAGTTTAGAAACCACAATAGTATAATGTAACTTTTTTAGCCATATAGAGTACTGGAGCTAGATGTGATGGCTTTTATTTTTCATCATTTAACTTCTTGTTGTTTTGTCTTTTAAAAGTGAGTCAGCTTATAAAATCAAATCAGGTTTTTCTTTTGATATTTAGTGGCGGATCAAGGATTTTCTAAATCAGGACCCATAAAGGAGAATTAACACAGAGGGGCTAATTATATGTCCAACATCCATGCACAATTTGGGAATCAGTAAGACGCTGTTGGTTCTATAGCTTTGAGCAAAACCACACATCATTATATATATAAAAAACATTTCTTTGTTCAAGCACATTTTGTTCCTCCAGAAAAGCTTAGAAAATAACAGTAATTTACAAATTGTTATGTTTATGGTTAGTATTTTTAGAAAGTGGCTGGTTTATAAAAAAATTAAAATAGTACTGACAGAACAGGGGCAGATCAGTGGCCAATTAGATTTCAGCTGGGGCCAGTGCCCGTAGACCCGCCCCCTTGATTTACCAGCACAGATATCTATGGTGACAGTTCCTCGGAGTGGAGATCCTGATCAGACTAATCAGACTGATTCTGCTGAAAATCAATACAGCTGAAAATGTTGGGAGCAACAGTAATAAACATAGGAAAAATAAATCTGTGCAACCTGATTATATCTCATTGGACTTAAACGGCTTCTGCTTCCACTGGTCTGCACCGTGCATTGTGTGCTCAATCTGAACCTGATATTAAGTGAGTTTAAGTATAATAAATGAGAATAAATTAAGTCCTTGCATACTTTTAAATGTTGCTGCAGCATCCTGTTTTCTTTATGACCTTTACGGACAATGAAATATTGCAGTATGTGTTTGTTGTTGCACCAGATGTTGTGATTATATAAATGCTGAGAAGAGAATTTCTAGCTCGGTAAAATTAGTCTACCCCCGTCTTCTGAGATTAAAAATTAAAACTGGTTTAAAATCTGATTTCACAGTGTTAAATGTGAAATTATTGTTTGGCTATAACATTGGTTATAACATTGGACATGCTTATGATAGTTCCCAAAATAAATCAACAAGGGATACAATTCAATTATTATTTCCTCGGCCTTGGTACGTCTCCCAATATGAGAAATTGGACAGACTGTGATACTGTGATATCCACCTGAGTGTACTCCCAACAGCAATAAATAGAAGAACTGCAGTATGACCGTATGAACAAAGATAATAAAAATATATATATGTACACTTTCAGTAGAGACGGTCCCAACTGAATGACCACATATATTCTCATTTTCAAAGTCTCCACATCTCTATAGGAAACAACTACTGCCCACTTAGCTGCATTCTTGCGCTCAAGCCATACTAGATTAGCTCAGTATGGCTGGAGCTCCCACCGCAGCCACCAAAGGAAAGGGGAATGGATTGTGGATGAATGGATTTTCAGTTCATATATTGATCAGTTGCTTTACCACTAATGTTTGCAATGAAAGATACATAACCTACACAGTGATGAGACATGACTTATTCAGAGATGATAGCCTGAGGATGAAGAGTAGGTTGACAGGAAACATCAGTTTTACATGCTTCTGGTTTGTAGTGAGTTAAACTGACACGCACAGAAGGAAAGTTTGCCATTAAAGGACCATGTTTTATTCAGTTGTTGTCAAGGAGACAAACCTTTTCAGTGTACGTGGCTATTTGTATGGATATGGGTTATGCACCATTTGGCCCTTTGGTAACTCACATTCTCCTCCAGCTCTGAAATGGTTCACGCGGCTCGCTAAGTGCAAGTCTGATGGTTTGGGACTGCGTTGAGTAATGTGTGCGTCACTTCTTGACTTGAAAGCTACAGTACGATGGAGGAGGATTTTTTCATTTGTTGTTGGTTGTCTCAACATTTGTGCTTGAACAAGTTCACGAGCCAAGGGCATGCAGGAGGACTGCCTGTCAATATTTACATGCAAATATCTAACCTCTGTTGGTGGCCGGTGTTTAGTTGACCAGAAGAAAAGTGTTACAGAGGATCTGGAGCCACCACTGACGCCACTGACAGTATTTCTGAGGTTGTGCTGATGGTGTGACTGTGTGCCGTCCCAAGTGAGGCGACATTTTCTGCTTGGACAGGCGTGGGTCTATGTGCCATGCCAGGCCTCAGTGTTACCAGTTGCAGTTTTCCACAATATAACCTTCTATTGAGCCTCACAAAGGACAAACACACTCGTGCAGACGCACACTCCGGGACGCTTCATATTTGACTTTGAGCACTTTGTCTTTGGAGATATGATAAAAGCTTTCAGGCGTTGCCTTCATTTTGTAAACATGCAGCTGTATCTCCTCTCAGAACACTCTGATTTCTCTCAGCCATCATAGAGAAACAACATTGATTTAACAGTTAAAGGTTTATTTCACCTAAATCAAAATAAATAACATTGCATCTTCCATTTTCTCACTCAAGCCAAGTTTAGGGTCTATTTGCTCCCAGGATCATTTCTCTGAAAACAAAACTATCTGCGCAGCTAAATATACAAATATTGCTATTTTTGTGATTCTGCTGAAGCCATTTTTTGATTTAACGTGTGTGTGTGTACTCATTTTTGTTGCCTCTTTAGGACCTTTTTAACAATAACACTGACCTTGTCATTACCAGTAGACCTCATGGGGACCAAAGCCAGATTCTAATGAGACAAAACATAATTTCTGAGCACTTGGTTAAGGTTAGGGTTAAGGTGTGAACTGTGGTAAGGTTAAGGTTAGGGTCAGGCATTCATTGGTTACAGTTATAGTTCGGGATAAGGTTTTGGTTTGGCAGTCCCAATAAGGATAGCTGCACAAACCTGTGTGTGTTTGTTTATATTGCAGCTACACTATGAAAGATACGTAGAATAAAATATCCAATGAACAAGTGCCACATTTTAACTCAACTGACCCTTTATTACAGCGTAAAAATCATCTGTAATATTTAGTTTTGGAGACTCTAATGTTAAATTGTTTTGAGTGTCTGACCTTTTAATAATGTTGAGGTTCAGTTTCCTTGTAGTTTTTCGCTGGATTTCTCAACGCCCACAATTTAACATGATAAATGTAAAGTGACATTATTTAATTCTCTCTGAGCCTTTATTTCATTATATTTGCTCATTTTCCTCCTTCTCCATTTCTGCCTCCTCTCTTTTTCATCAGGCTGCTTGTCATCTAAAGGAGAAGACCGATTGTTTCGGAGGTTGTTCCGGAGGTACAACCAGTTCATCCGGCCGGTGGAGAATGTATCTGATCCAGTCACAGTGGAGTTTGAGGTCTCCATGTCTCAGCTGGTCAAAGTGGTGAGAGTCTGTTGTTTATAAGCAAAAAAATAACACAGATATATGGATCATCCATTCATCTAAGTTTCACTCTGATGACTAATTCATCCTTTGTGTCTTTACAGGATGAGGTGAATCAGATTATGGAAACGAATCTGTGGCTGAGACATGTGAGTTCAGGTTCATTCTACATGTATGTGATGTCTGCCACATTATTTGTACACGGTAACTTACACAGTTTTTTCTTGCAGGTGTGGAACGACTACAAACTGAAATGGGCCCCGGTTGAATACGATGGAATTGAGTTCATACGAGTTCCTTCCAATAAAATTTGGAGGCCGGATATTGTTTTGTACAACAAGTGAGTTTCTATTCACAGATGATGAGAAGTGAAAAACAAAGAGGCTGAATGATAAACAGTTTTTAAGCTTTTTCAGCAATAGATTTGTTTTCTGCTCCTCAAATTCATTATTCGAGAAAATATAAATGTCATAGTTCCAATGTGTGTCACTTTTTCCCTCTTTTTGGCAAATAAACTTTAAATAGACATCCCCCATCACGGGTACTTTATATTAAGAAGTTGTTCATATCTCTTTCTACATGCTAATGCTATTTATTTATGCACAGCATCTTCTGACATTTTCAGCTAAATGTTGTAACGGCCTTTAAGTGAAATGACCTTTACATCTCTCACAGCGCTGTGGGCGATTTCCTCGTGGAAGACAAAACCAAGGCTCTGCTGAAGTTTGATGGCACCATCACTTGGATTCCTCCGGCTATTTTCAAATCCTCGTGCCCCATGGACATCACCTACTTTCCCTTTGACTACCAGAACTGCTCCATGAAGTTCGGCTCCTGGACCTACGACAAGGCCAAGATCGACCTGGTGCTCATTGGCTCAAAGGTCAGTGGGTCCGTCTGATCACTGGGGAGAAATCCTGACCATTAGCAGTTGTGCAAATTTGATTTCACATGACATATTTACTATGCAGTGTTTCGCTGTATTATGGAATTAGTATTTTATCTTTCATGACAGCTTTGCAAATTCAAAAATATTGGCAGGAATATTTCACTCAAGCCGTAAATGTTTTTTTTATGTGATCATATCCTCGACTTGGAGAAGAAGTGAAATCTCCTCATCTTTATGTCAGAAAACACATGATAAGAAATCACAATTTACAATTGTACATTTTTCGAACATACAACACTTTTGCGTGGTTTCATAAGCAGCAACTGTGAGACCTAAACATTTTCCCATTTCTCTTCAGGTGAATCTGAAGGATTTCTGGGAAAGCGGAGAGTGGGAGATCATCGACGCACCAGGATACAAGCATGACATCAAGTATAACTGCTGCGAGGAGATCTACCCGGACATCACCTACTCCTTCTACATCCGCCGCCTGCCGCTCTTCTACACCATCAACCTCATCATCCCCTGCCTCCTCATCTCCTTCCTCACAGTGCTGGTCTTCTACCTCCCATCTGACTGTGGCGAGAAGGTCACCCTCTGCATCTCTGTCCTCCTCTCCCTCACTGTGTTCCTGCTGGTCATCACCGAGACCATCCCTTCCACGTCACTCGTCATCCCACTGATCGGCGAGTACCTCCTCTTCACCATGATTTTCGTCACGCTCAGCATCGTCATCACCGTCTTTGTGCTGAACGTCCACTACCGCACCCCCATGACTCACACGATGCCAGAGTGGGTGAGGTCTGTGTTCCTCGGGGTGCTGCCAAGGGTGATGCTGATGAGGCGGCCTATCGACCAGGGCTGCTCCTCCCCTGCTAGCATTACAGCGGGGACAGGAGGAGGAGGACGAGGAGGCAGCAGTGGGGGAAAAAAGAAGAGAAAAAACAGTATAGGAAGTGGCTCAGGAAGTATAATTGTTGGAGGTATAACTGGGGGTGTCGCCTGTCCACCTCTGGATAGTGTCACGGTTGGAGGAGGGACCTCCTCAGCAGGTGGCTCCATGAACTGCGTGGAGCACCGCGACATGAACCGGGATATCAACAGGAGATGCCCATACAGAGGCAAAGAGGTACCGACTCCTGTCCCTCCCCAAATGACCCCCCCTCCTCCTCCTCCTCCTCCCCAGCCATCCCAAACCCAAGGGCCCCAGGAGTCAGAGCTGCCCAAGCTGCCCAGGCCCCTGAATGTCTCGTCACCTGTCAACGCTGTGGTTGCCTTCTCCTTGGTGTCGCCAGAGATCAAGCAGGCCATCGAGAGCGTGAAGTACATCGCAGAGAACATGAGAACTCGCAACAAAGCCAAAGAGGTGCGTAAGCTAGCATAAAGTATTGTTGTCTGTGGTGTTTTCTGCTAAATTATTGTTTTCCATTTATTTTGGGAATGATAAAAGTTGATGAGAGTTAACCTTTAAGGGGAAACTGTCTGTTTAGTACCTCAGGAGGAGGAGCACTACTGCTTATGTGAAGAAGCTGTATGAATGTGGCTAGCAGTGAGAAATCTGATATATTGCTTGAAATGACTTCACCTGAGTCAGCATCAGTTGGCTCGAAATAATACGGGAATGAAAATGAAGAAAAACCCAAGGGGTGTGCAGTTAAAAAAGCGTGAGCTTAGCAGACCTCTGTAGCTCACTCTTTGGCTCGGGGCTACAAATATCATATCGCACCTGGGACGACCAAGTTGTTGGCAGTGGATTTGCATTGTGTGTAAAGCAGGCGCTAGGTCTTTGACAAGGAAGAAGAATGAGTAGAATAAAACAGGTAATTTCTCTGCCTCTACTGCACTGAGTATTATTATCATATTGCGTACTTTGCATACAAGCTCCTAAAGGGAGACACAAGCAGAAGACTTGGATATATATATATATATTTACTTATAGCATTATCTTGGTCCCAATTTAAACCATGAACCTAATTCAAGTCATAACCCTATAATGAAACTGTTAACCTTGTAGGGACCTTTACCATTTAGAATAGTGTGAATAGATTGTGTCAGCACAATACACACAGCACACATGCATAAACACATAACCTGTGTGTGTGTGTGTTATCTCAGTGGGTGAATTTCTACCTAGCTCAGTAAATGTTGCAGAAACCGTTTAGACGAAGCTATAAAGGGAGTGTAAAGCTGCTTGTTTGTTGCAGACGTGGGGCTTTGTCTGTGCCTCCTGTGCGCTCTGGATGGTCCTGATATGTTTGTTCTCTCAGCTCCATCTTTTCTAAGCAAAGCTGGGATCTTTTTTTTTGGGGGGGGGGGGCATGTAGAATAGCCTCCTCTATAGGGGCACAATGGCATTATGGTCAGTGTAGCCATGATCCCATTGTCCACACCTGACTGTGTTTATACGCACACACATGCTGTGCAGAGTCTAACAATAGCCAAATGCATGTAGGTTTCAGATTCTTTTTTAACACAACCACACACGTCTTTTGGCCATAGAGTTGTGCCACTATCAGAGATTTCACAATTACCAACAAAGGTCGCTGGGAGTCTTTAAAGGTAGAGAGATCAGTGTTGTTAATATGAATTTGTGTTTCCTAGATATTTTGTTTTCACTCATCTAAATTATTTTCTTTCCTGTCCCCAGGTGGAGGACGACTGGAAGTATGTTGCCATGGTCATCGACAGGATCTTCCTGTGGGTTTTTGTCACAGTGTGTGTGCTGGGAACTGTGGGACTCTTCCTCCAGCCGCTCATCAGCTTCTTCAATTGAGACACTTGTCTTTTCTCTGTCTCTTTCTCTCTCTCTATGTCTACTTCTGTCTAACACACTTGAATTAGTAAGGGAATTATCTGTCCCGCAGCTCTTTCACATCAAACAATATGGGCTGTCTTCTTTCCCCATTTCTGGCGTTTTGTCTCTCCCCCCCGACTGCATCTCTCCCGCCATCATTTCTAGTCCTCAGATGTCTGTTTCCTCACATGACTTACCCGCATTTTCTTGTCCCTCCCCTTTCTTGCCCCATCAATGTGCATGTAATGCTGTTATCCAGTCTCATTACTGTTTTTTTTACTGAAATTATAATCACATCTGCTCTCCTTCTCTGTTTTTCTCTTCTCCTATGAGCCACTACTGGCAGCTTTTCTCTTCACACTCATCTTCTGTTTCTCGCTGTGCTCAAACCTCTCAGATTTTACACTTTTTAATGATTTTTATGATATCTCTCATTTAATCATTCTAACTGAGATCTCTTTTTAAAGAGTGACTTGGTTAAAAGACCGACAATCAATAAAAGGAGACAAATACAACTGTCACACACAACAAACCCAATATCCAATTAAAATTCAAACCTACATCAAGGAGAAAATTCCAGCCATAACAGGTACAATTATGTAAAATGTGAAAAAGTCATTTTCTTAGTCCTTTGAAATTGATTAAAATCCTGATGATAATAATGAGCTCAGAGATTTTCAGGTTCAGAAGGAGCAGCATATTTAAAGCTCTTTTTCCTAATTCTATTCTAACCCTGGGGATCAACATTTGTAGAATGTTGTGAGCGCAAGCCTTCTTGATTTGACCAGCCCAAGTAGAGATTTATTCATAAAGCTAACAAATGCATGTGTGTGGAAGTAAGGCTATGGCCACTTAGCAGCAGCAGAACAGTGGTGTAAGAGGTTTTCCCAACCAGCTATACAAATGGAACACAATATTATACAGTACCCAATGTCTTTAGGTACTGGTCAAGAGCAAATCACCATAAACAAATGGCAGAAATCAAGTCTTTCCTTGCGTAAAGGGAGAAACAGGATTTACTCCTTAAAGGAGAGACTTCATTATTTTCAGTTTATGTTTTGATTAACAAGATTTGTCTGTGTAAAAATGTTAAAAATCTTAAATTAGATGATATACTTAGAAAGGTAGTGGTCCTAGTATCGAACCCTGGGGCACACCTTTTGATATAGAGAGGTAGGTAAAGGAAATAAGCCAATATTGTAGAGTCTTATCTGCCAAGGTAAAATGGTCAAGTATATCATAAACCTAGGATAAATTACTAAAAAATGTTTTCAGTCCAGTGCCTCGATAAGGTCATCACCATTTTAGCTATTGTGGTGTCTTAATGATGTCATGACTATTTGTGTCTAAAAACTATTTTTATTATTGACTATAAAACTTTTCTTCTTCATCATAATTTAGAAATCGACCTGTAGTTAATGACAACTGAACAAGTGTGCTTTACTGAAAATCTCCACCTGTTCATTTTTATTGTACTGTCCTATACTGTACTATACTTGTCCTATACCTATAACTAGGTTTGACATTTCCAGGTAATGATTTAAGTAATTGTGATTATAATTACTGTAATCACTAAAAAAGAAGATCCTGAACACATTCATGGATTTTTCAGTGGCATGCTGTCATCATATTCACTGCAATAAGGACACAACACTTTGAGAAATGTGAACCAGTACGTCCCTCTGTGGTTTCCAAATTAAAGAGAATTACATGACTAGTTTTTTATAGGTGATGTCTATATGTATAATACAGTCCAAATGTAATTTTATGGCTGCCACATCTTTCCCTGGACTGGTTTTCATGTTGTCAAATACTAATAATCATTTCTGTGTTTCCCTGTACATACTTTTGTAAAATATAAGTTCTGCATGACTTCTGAGAAGGACACTGACTATGTCTGTACACCCATAATTATGATGATGTGTTTTCCACATGTGCTCACACTAAGTATAATGATGCACTGCACAAAAAGTCACCATATCGATACAATCTTACAATGTATAGAAACTCTTTGAATTGCACAATTTAGATTAAACTTGTGTCTCAAGTCATTTCTAATAATAAAGAATTTCCTGGACTCTTAAGAATTGTCTTGATCTTCCTGTATGAAAGATTAATTATAAAGACATAAGGGTAAGGTGAAACAGAGACTCTGGTTATAGATGTGACTGTATTCATCTGTCTGTGTGGCCATGTGCCCTGGGAGAACCGGCCCCTGGAGAACACATGATTGAGCATACAGCTAAAGATCTAGAGGGAATAACACTGTCTAACCGGTGTAGTCTAGTGTTGTCTGTGTTGTAAGTTGATGGAAATGGCAGGAGCATGAATGTTTTTGGAGGCGATCTCTATTCTAGAAAGGGCATGTCAAGTAATAAGTATTTATTTACACTGATTTGTGTAATTCTAATAGTAAATATTAGAAATGCACATTGCACTCTGTTAACATATCACTGCTGTATAATTGGCATTGATGCACACGAGATGATTTCCCCGTGAGGTATCAAGAAAGGTTTTATGCTCACATTGCATACACATCATAGATAACTTCTTGCCTGTGGGTGTACAGTGTGTTTACATGTCACGGTGTGTATTTGTGTGCATTCCGTGGATGTTTTTGAGTGATTGGGACGAGACCAATGTCACACGGGTCTAAAGTCAGTTGCTGTAGAATAAGAAAAAGGGGTGAATGATAAAGGTGGAGGTTTAAATGATGCAGGAGAAGGAATGTGAAGAGGAATGAAAGAGGACGGGTGGAGAATATTTAAAACCGCAAAGCGTAGTGGGTCATCAGATTGGGTCAGTGGAGCGTGGTCACTGGCGGCTTATAGGCAAGAAGAAAGATCAGTTTTCAAATCACTGCAGGTGATTTTCAGACCCCTTCCCCCTTTTTCACTTGTTATTCTCTTGTAGCCTTAAAATAGTTTTTATTCTTCATCATTCTACTCTCAATGTCCCAAAGTGACAGAGTGAAAGACATAGTGAAAACAGAATTTTAGAGATAGTGAATTTAATAAAAAAGAAAGACCGAAAAATCACTTAAGTATTCAGACTCTTTATTATGAAACTTTTTAACTCAGATGTCTCCCATTTCACTTGATCTTCTTTCAGATGTTTCTACACCTTCACTGGTGGTAAGTCAGTAGATTAAATGACACAAACTATATTATTATACAGCTGACAGAGCAAAAGCTGAGCTGTGATGTTGAAGGAACTTCCTGGGGAGGTCAGAGACAGGATTGTGTTAAGGTACAGATCTGAGGATTTGGAGAATTTCTATTGCTAATATATGATCAGATATAAAGTATAATTTCTTTCCATTCTTACTTTTTTCACTTCTGAAAATCTTGAGTTTAGTGAGCAACACAAGAGCCACTGATGTGTCAGTGACAGATGGATAATCCTGCTGTCAGTGTTCTTATGACGTAACAGTTAACTGCATGTGTCCAAATCCTCCCAAGTTCTGTATCATAGTGTACTGTCTTAAATCATTTTAAATATGTTTTGGTAATATTGAAACTATACAGAAACCAAACACATACAGTTAATAATAGTGTGTATTATTCTTAAACAATTTTACCAGTGCAACTTGCAATGCTTCTCCTCTGGGAAATAATAAATGAGGATCTGTATGAATATTCACACACGTACTTCATCTTACACCAACCTCTGCAGCTGAATCTCACAACTTCAAGCCTATACTTGTTATTTCTCGTTGGGTTTGTAGCTGCTGGTCACCTAAAAAGCATAACACCTACTGAGACAACAGTGTGACAACAGTCTGGAAACATCTCTTACAGACGGTGATGAAACACAAGTCACACAGTCATACACTTATACATGTTGGCTGAAGTAAAACCCCATGCGGCACAAACAGCAAAAACAAAAAACAAAAAAAGAACAGCAAAGCATTTTTTCTTTGAAGCTTCTCTCTTTTTCTGACATATCCCTCTTTTCCTCCCTCCATCAAAGGTCACGGGTGAGTCTGAATGTGGCCGTCAGCTGAGACACACACACACACACACACACTGAAAGTTCAGGGTGGTGACGGAACAAAATGTAGCCCTTTCCCCCTCGAGTCAAATTGGAGTCTGACTCTGGCTTTGAATCGGACCACCCTGTGGCTCCCGACAACTCAATCGCTCACACTTAATCCCTCACATGTGTGCACCGAACAAGCATCCGCACAATTCTGCGAGTGCGTAAGTGTGTGTGTTTGTGTGTTTTTTTAAGAAGGGAAGGGAGAGATTACACATGTCACCTGAGCAGGTGAGAGAGAGAAACGGAAAGAGTGAGTGAGCTATAGTGACAGTGTGTGTGTGTGCCTTTATGTAGGCCATATACTGTATGTGCCCTCTTCGGCATGGAGCTCACTACATGGGGATTATGGGATGGATGGAGTCTAGTTATAAATATGGAGATGCGGCAGCGGCAGCCGTACAAAAGCCCCTCATAATATCCCATCAGTCTCGGTCTGCTGCCTGAAAGGGTCACGTTGGCACCTGGCTGCCTCAGACTGAAGAGATCAATCTGAGAAGCTGCCACCCGACTTATACTTTATTTTATTTTATTTTACAATTTTTACAAAATGGTTATCCTTCCATTTACTGAGTTACCCTTTAATTTTTTAACAGGGAATGAACTAGTGTAAAAAAAAACTGACAACCCTTTCTTTTAAAATCTGCTTCCTGCTAAAGCCCCCACACATACAAGGGCGTCTCTCTTCAGAATTTGACGATGCCAATTCTACAATATTTTGGGATGGACGCATTGGGTTTGCTGCTTCTCGAAAGCTGCCGCCACTTTAATCTGAATTTGTGATGGTGTTGGAATATTTGAAAGCAGTGGATCTTTCTTGAGTGATTGGACCTCAAGTGCTCGTTGGCCGTCGGAGTGGAGCACAGCAAAGCTCTTGGTGCTAAATTGAGGGATAATACATTATTAAGCCATGAGCCACATGGATGAATATTTTACATGATTCCTCACAGTTGACACTGACTGCATCCAGCTCCTGGGCTGCAGGATGACGTCACGGCGTGTGTGTCTGCAGGATCTAATTTCATGCTTTTTTTTGGTTGTTCTGTGATCAAAGTTTTTGAAAAATAAACTACATAATTCTGTGACATGCTACACTTGGTTATCTTTTAAGCAATCTCTTGTGGATCTTGCTTCACTCTATCTTTAGTCTCTATCTTTACCACTTGGCTTTTGAGGGAACCAAGAAGCGATGAGGGGGGCGTCTGCGGGGACGACCAGGGCGCATAGAGAGGACGGCCGGGGTGGCGTTGTCGGGTGAGATGGGGCAAAATGCAGGAGGGTGGATGGTGAATTAGGGTAGTCTCATGTGTCATCGTGAGCAGAACGGTATGTGCCTGCAGCCAGTCAACTGTGGATAAGTAAAGGAGACTCTCCTTTAAATAATTCATTCCAGTGGGAGCCTTCTCCACACACACACACACACACACACACATGCAAGCACGCACGCACAGTCTGCTCATGCACATAAATTGCTGTTTCCTAAAGTAGAAGACGAAACACACACACACACATGCACACAAAGAGCAGGTTTCTAATTTTACTCTGATGAATATTTATAGACGGATGAAGAAAGATTGTCTTAGGACCCGTAAGAAAGAGCATTTTGGAGGAACAATACCAAATTCTTGTGGCCCTTTCTGGGGAGAAGTTAACATTCAGAGAAAGAACACACTTCAGGAACAATATGCATTTCATTTCTCTGCTCTCCTGCATGGTGAAAAAAAAAACCTTATTGCCGTCTTAGTGTGACCTGCCCTGTCTGAACAGATTAGGAAGGTGTTTTTTTATCTTTTCATTAAATCTGTGGATCAAAAAAAGAAGAGAAGGATGCTTTGCTGCATGAGATGTATTCTGTGTGTTGCTGATGGGCTGTACCTGGTGGCATAGTGTTGTTAATCTTAATATATTGAAGATTGTGCTTATATGTCCACAGTGAGACAAGCATCCTAACTTGGGAAAGAGCTGCTGCACTGGTAGAGCACCTGTTTTGACCTTCATCAATATACATATACATACATATGGGCTAGTATACCTGATAACATGCCTGATAACAGACGATCATATGCCCTTTTTTTATTGTTGGGGGGCTTTATTCCTTTTATTCCTCTTTGTTTCTTATCTGTTGTTATTGTCTTTACTGTTGAGTGGTTTATTCCATCCTATTTTCTGTATTATTTTAATTGTCTAAATGTATTTGCTTTAGTCCTTAATACTTGTTTAATCATGTAAAGCTTTAAGTAACTTTGTCTTGAAAAGTGCTGCATAAATAATATATTTAAATATTATTATATCATATTATAACTGGGTGCCATGAACTCGATTCATTTAATTAATGAGTGATAACAGCCTCCTGAACTTATGGTCCAATAGGCCCATATGTTTGGGACAGCTGTGTGTTGATTTATTGGCCTCATAACAGTCTAATTGGGTGGGTAGAGAGACATTACTTGCTAAGAGCTGAGGAAACCACATTGACATACAACCAGACAGCCAGGACCAACACACAAATTGTTGGGATAAAATGAAAACAAATGAAAGATCAACCTCAACATTCATTTACTAAATACCGAGTCATCACCTCAACACTGAATTATACAAAAAAAAAACTAGATTAGCTTGTATCCTTGTTTCCTTTTGTCATTTTGAAACAAAAATCGCACTGAGCCATTTACAATATATATTAGAAGCTCATTGTTGTGTCCATAATACAGTTTTAATCTTATTTTAGAGCATGACAGCCTTTAGACAGGCAGAGACCCTGAGGGCTTCCACTTTATGATGCCCAGGGAGCTCTACAGGCAGCGGATCTGCAGCTCGGACAACGACAGCAGACAAACGTTTTCAGCACCTCCGACTTGAACTCTAACAAATGTTTCAATTATTAAGGGGCGAAGTGAAAAAGTCCACTGAACAACAAGAAACTCTCAAGTTCTACTTTAGGTTTGAGGCCAGAATAACAGTTTCTGTTACATTTGCTGTTGATACAGTTACCATGTTGTAATATTGTGTCATCCAGCTTTTCATTTGCTCATAAGACAGTGAAGATGTCTTGCGATCTTCTGCCAAGACTTGGCCAATTCCACGGCAGCAGCTTTACGTGCATGCAACATGCTGTATATGTGGGTGCGTGACAGAAGTTGCCTCATTATCTGTCCGGCCTGTCCAGAGGCTCTTGAAGGTTACACAACATATTTGTAATTCTAGATGAGACATGGAGAGTGATTTCTCCTGGGACAGCATCCACTGTGAGCTCCTCGTGGGCACTGACACACACTGACACACACACACACACACACACACACACACACACACACACACACACACACACACACACACACACACAGCCTTACCACTTATCACTCGACATGTATATATAGACATATACAGTATAGACACACACAGACAGTATAGACACACACAGACATACATGTCCAAGCGGATAAAGCGATAGATTCACCTACATGCATATTGGTAAATGAACTCAGATGCACATCACTCAAGCACATGGACTCACACATGCACACACATCTGGAAACTCACACACATATGCTCAAATGTAGATGAGACACATAAATAGAGCACTGCTTACTCACATCTGATGACAGCATCTTTGGTGTTCCAGTATTCACAAGCACACACACACACACACACACACACTTGGAGTTCACAATATTTTTATAGCATTTTTTAAATCACTGTACAAAAACGTGAATATGGGATGAGGGGAAATGGATGGTGTGATAAATACGATCTCATCAACCGTGCCTCCCAAAGGGTTCATTCAAAGTACAGCCACAGGGCACAATTAAATGATATGAATCATCATTGAGAGCTGTCAAGGGTCTTGATTGCTGCCTGAAATACTGACATGTTGAATTAAATACAGTATTTGGGAGTTGTTAAACCAATCAAGTAAATCAAGTTGACATTTGATTTTAATTCTAGGAGGAATATTCAAATCAAAGCAGTTTTTAATCATATTCTCATAAGGCTGCTCTAACTCTAAATATGATTATTTAAATAATTATAATACATAATCTGCACAAAAAGATCAGGATATGCAATCAACATTTCATTTTCTTTTCACAGTTGGTAACGTGTGTTTTTTTGGTATTTTTGTGTTAAGGGTCCACACACACACACACACACACACACACACACACACACACACACACACACACACACACACACACACACACACACACACACACACACACACACACAGACTTGAGATTCAAACAATCAGGGGCCTTTTCTTCTTATCGCGTCAGTCGGATGAAAACAAAAGTAAAAGTAGTGTTGTTATCGAGATGAAGTGTCATGTTACAGGTCAATGAATATTTTGTGTGCATGTGTGTGTGTGTGTGTGTGTGTGTCTGCTGAGTGAGATCTTTTTCCAGTCTATCAGTGACAGTTCCTTTCCCTTCCTTCCCTTTCATTTCCTTTAAAATGTCCTCTCATTATCATAAGTAACATCTTTTACTCTAATCTGGTCAGAATCCTTTCCATCTATTTTGCTCTGCAGTTCTTTGCTATTTTAGATGATTACAATATCAAATAAGCAAACTCTTGAAGTATCGATGAGTGGGGATTTGGTTTTTCATCACATCACTTGAAAGCTCGACTGATTTAAAAAAAAGTGTAAATCCTCTCTAAGCTTATTTGGGATCCATTGATATTCCAAAGTTTACAGGGTTATTGTGCTTTCATTTAAAGTGCTGGTGGTAGCGATAGTGGGCTAACAGTGGGAGACCACTCACTGATTTCTCCTTTGAAGCTTGTGTAAGGTTAGATTTTCTTTCTTCAATCCCCCCTCCTGCCTTTCTCGCTCCTTTAAATAAATAAAAAAAACCTTAACAAACAGATTAAGATTAAACCCGTAGGCCGTGGGAGACAAGGCTGTTTCCTTCTTTTTATTAAATATTTCTGCACCAAAAAATCTAATCAAATTATGCAGATTTTAATTATGAGCTCAACCACAGCTGAGAAAACAAAAACAACACCAAACAGACGAGAACACTAACACACAAACGCCTTAACATTTGTTAAACACACACATACACACACACACACACACACACACACACACACACACACACACACACACACACACACACACACACACACACACTGTGCAGCTGCCCACAGTCGTCTAGGAAGGGGCCGGCAGGTTTCCAGCCTGCGAGAATTCATGTTTCCGAATGATCAGAGGCGAGGAGGATGGGACGATCTCAGAGGCAGCAGCTGCCCACCCCACGGCTCCAAGTGGAGCAGAAAATCAGGATAATTTCATTGTGATAATCAGCCTCCCGTTATCCCCGTCACTTAAACCCGTGGAGGAGAAAGAGACAGGGGAAGAGAGAGAGGAGAGGGTACCAGAGAGAGGGAGAGAGAGAGGGGAGGGTGGAGAGAGAGAGGAGATGGTACCAGAGAGAGGGAGAGAGGAGAGGGTACTAGAAAGAGAGAGGGAGAGAGGAGAGGGTACCAGAAAGAGAGAGGGAGAGAGGGGAGGGTACCAGAGAGAAGGAAGAAAGGAAGAGGAAGAGAAAGAAAGAAAATGTGTGCTTCATGCCTGGTTAACTGCAGAATATACTGTATGTGTGTGTGTCTGTGCTGGTGTCTGTGTGTTTGTGCTTATCTCACTATACTTGTGAGGACCCACATTATCCCTCTTTAAAGTCATTTCACCTAAATTACAAACTCAATAACTGATACTGTAGTTTTGAAGATATTCATTGCAGATAACTGTAGTTGGGCATATTTAAAAACTCCACAGCAGCGTATCTGTCTTTTATATTTCATGCTCTCATATAATCCACAGACCTTTGCTGCCAACAGGTTTTACTGGAACTGAGAGTTGAAATATTTCGGTTTTAAACTCATCGCAGTGAAGTCTGTGGACCTTCAGAGCTACAGGGACTTCTCCTGAACATTTCCTTTATGCACCGTGGATAAAGTTTTATTCGCCTCCATTGTGATCTGCCTGCACAGCCTTCAGAGGCTGATCCTTTCAAAACCATCTCCACCTCTGAGCTGTTGTGACCATATAGTAGATTATTGGCTCACTATGTTTACCTCCCACTTTAGGATCTTAAAATTCAACTGAGGGTGATAATAATAATAATAATAATAATAATAATAACCTACAGAGCACATTTTCTACACTGTCCTGACACATACTGTATGTTTGAGTTCAGCTCAGGGGTTTTCATCATCGTTTGACTCACTACACTGCAGTGAATATATACATTGTATAGTAAGATATATATGGACGTCTTTGTGTACATGGCATCAGTGTCCCTCTTCTTGGTTGAATGGGAGAACATTTCTGTTGGCGCTCTCCAAAACTGTGTAAAGCACCACTCTAGTTTACTGATTCCTTAGACTATGTAATAACTCATATTGGTGTTTAATACTATCAGATGTCTACCTACTGTTGGCTGCACAGTGAACAATCCAGTTTTTTTTTTTTATCCTGAACAAAGAGCATTCATTACAACCAAAGACTGCACCAGTGCACTGACCCTAACACTGCCTTATATTTACCTGCACCCGGAATAAACACTCATAGATCCCATCAATGTCTTGTTTCTTACATTTGTCGAACCCTTTGAGGAATCAGACAGCAGCTCAGTGAACACACTCTGCAGCTGAATATTCAGCTATGAAATGTGTTGTTGTTTTCATCTCTATCTGATGACACTGACTTGTGTCATGGATAATTAAACATTTTTGTAAAAAGAATGTAAAACAATGCACATGCAGCTATATGTACTGCATGTCACGAGAGTAGTCACTGTATGTAGCTGCTTTTAGTGGTTGGAGAATAGGATCAATAACAGCAATGCAATTCCAGTTAAAGGAATACGTTGTCTCAAATTAAATGAATAAAGCTATGAAACCATGGATATGACCCTGTAAGATGTGGACACAATCATGAGTTCAGGTTGAGGGATTACTGTGAGTTTCCATTATATTCATGTTCCGCACCATTACATATTTGCCTATTCACCCAAATAACAGCAAAGACCTTTGCTGTCTCGTAATAATATGATGTCCTGGGTTTGGTGTTCCTATCAGCGCCCTCCAGTGGAGGAGTCTATGTGGGATACACAGTTGATCTGATTACATCTGCCAATTAGACCCTGATTCTGTAACCTTGTTTAGATAAGTGCTCTACAAATAAATGTATTATTATTATTAAAATTAATAATAAAACGTTCAGAGTTTCAACACATAACGATTGATGTAACACAGATTTGTCAAACAAGCAAACATATTTTCAAATACAAGGTCATAACTTCAAGTTTCTTTAGACGAATATAAACTAGTGGTTGTTTTTTTTATAGTTAAAGCAGCAGAATACTACAAGGTAATAAAACAAATTACTGGCCAGCAACATCACAAGAATAAAGCTTGCTTAAGATTTTTCGGAGCAGTTTTTAAACACTACGCCTCAGCCCCTCCTCCTCCTCCTTCCCTCTCCTCCCTCCTCCTCCTCCTCCTCCTCCAAAGAGCCGCTCCCCGCGACGCACCCACTCCTACAGCTACAGTGTCCGGACACCGGCCACATGCGCCGCCGTCGTCCTCTGTTCACCGGCAGCAGGGAGCTTGTTCTCCGCCTTCAAGCCACTGAGCACCACTGATGGAAAACCCTGCGTGTCGTCCATCTCAGTGTGCGCAGCGCAGCGTGTAGCTCCAGGAGCGCTCCTCCGGATCCAGGACACCGTCATCATGAAGTTGGTGGTCCTCCTCCTCTTCCTCCCCTTCCTCCTCATGTGGACGTCCTGCCCGCGGTGTCTCGCCAGCATCGCCGGTAAGAAAACTGAATAAATATGCGACTTTACTCATTCAATGCTTTTGCGTTTCTTTTGTGGCAACACGAGGACAGGATGAAGTCTGGCGAGAGACCATGTGGCGCAACACTCGTGGCTGATGAAGATTTAAATCAACTCTACACAGCATTGGACGACGTTCTCAAACAAAAAGTATCACCTGCTCATTCACTGCTGGTCTATTAGAGTGTGTCTTACAGAAATCGTTTTTAGTTTCCCCATATCTGTTATTTCTATTCAAAGATTGAACTATTTCCACAAAGATGTTTTTACTCTAAATGTGTAAATGTGATAACAAGAATGAAATGGAAATAATCCGATGCAGGCTGTAGTATTATTTCACTCCTCTGCACACATCCATTCAACCAGATCAGATTTTATATATCTTCCAGTAGAGTTCATCAGTGTAGTGTCATGGCCCAGCTCTGTCTCTGCTGAAGTCGATGAGACAAACTGGAACACAAGTGTCAGATGTCAGTGTCTCACTGTGCTTTCACTGTGACACACAGAGGTGACACTGTGGGATTAAAATGCACTTGATTGGACTGGTGATGCTTTACATTATTCACCCATGAGTCAGATGACGTCAGATGGGAAACAGGCTGCAGGTTTAAGGTCAAAGGTCGACACTCTTCCTCCCTACCTCCACACACAACTTGGCGTCCTCAGTGTCTTAATTTCATAACTGTGTCTCGTCAATATTATATATATAAATGTGTTTCTGTCGCTTCAGACACACCAGATCCCCTCAGGGTGATTGAAATGCTGACTTTTCTTCTTGATACAGTTTTGTTATCTCTGCCCCTCCCCCTTTATTTGAACCAATAAATGTCAGACGTTTGTCATTTTCCAGAGAGACAGACGTTTATCTCCACATGGATTGAGATGAGCTGGATTTGGAACATTAGAACCTGTAATATCCACCACTGTTTCCACTTGTTTTGCACATTCTTACTTGTTACACCAATTGGTTATAGAATAAAACAAAAGCACTGATCATTTCTAATGGGACACATTTTGTTGGATAACATTTGTTAGTGCTAAACAAACAAGACATTTTAGCCTGAAGTGAATTCATGCACAAGATAAATTTCTTACTTTGTAAAACATGCAAGTCCCTTTCTTCTCAGTTCGCTCTCATGTTTCTCAGACCTCCGCTTGGGGATTAAACTGTAAACAGTCTAACCATTGACAAACTTGTCTGTGCTCCTGGGCCAAACTTTTAATTAGCGGCCAAACACAATTTGTAACATCAAACAGTTGTTAATGAGCAGGGCCACAGAGATGGGTGGAAATAGTCCCAGAGGTCCTGTTACTTACTCAAGAATACTACAAGAGTAACCCAACTGCATCGTTAATCTTGAACAGTACCTTGTGAAAAGTTGATTAGTACAGTAGCGTCAACCAGGTCTGAACAGATCAACTTCAGTGACTTACCCATACTTATTTGCAGTTGTTTCTTTCCACTAACATAGCAGAAGTAAGGTACTGCCTGTGGAAGACAGACGTATATCACAGAGCACTGTAACATTGAATGGTCATTAATCCATATTCCTCCTTATTCCAGCTAAAAATGAGTTTGTGTCTTTGGCGGAGATGGAGGACGAGCTGCTGAGGAACCTTTTCCAAGGCTACCAGCGCTGGGTCAGGCCAATCCAACGAGCCAATGACACTATTAGAGTACGTTTAGGACTCAAGATCTCCCAGCTGGTTGATGTGGTGAGGATGAACGCACAAACACACACAATAACATGTCTACGCACCCATGTTTTCAAGTGGATTTATTCGTTTATCATTAATTTTATTAATGTTAAAATAAGCCTTAACCCTTTAACTTAATCTAAACTGAATCCTAAAACCACTGAAACAACAAGTGGATCCATCTTACAAACAATATACCTTTTCCATAAAACAATCATATTTCACAATTTTTAATTTAAGCTGTTGTCAGAAACACGTCAGTAAATACCCACATTAAACTGACACTTTAATCCTGTCTTATGTTTGCTAGACTTCAGTGGGCTTGGAATGGAATATTGATCAGTAGTAAATCGTCAGCCTCATCATTTAACTGCTAAAGCAAATAAACTTGCACAAACCTTATAAAACACAGACTTAAGGTTAAGGTCTTAATTAAAGTAAAGGAAGACAGTTAAATTAGAATCCATCCATCAATTCTAACAAAGGTTGTTATTTTGGTTCAGCCGTGTCGCTGTCCACGGTGCTGAAACCAAACAGCCGCAGTGTCACAGTGCGGAGCTTTCCGTGGTCCTGAAATAGATCCGGAGCACTCTCTTCGTATCTACAAGCGCACAGTCGCTCTCTCTGTGGAGTGTTTCTTTAATATTTCAGAGGCATGCTGTGATGGCTTTACTCGGTTTAGGCGTTCAAGAGGAGGAAACGGAGGATGCTTATAGAGGAACCACTCTCCTTTGCCTTAAATATGCATCTCACCCAGTTTAGGATTAACTCTTCCGTTCTTCCACCTGACACAAGTGGTAGCAGAAGACAATCTGGGATGAATTAAACAAAGCCTCTTTATGGTTTTGCAGAGAGTAGAGATTTATGTCCATGTTCTGTTGGATTTTTTAAAGAATAGATCAAGGGCAGAGAGCGAACCAGACTTACTGCAGCTCGGCTTCACTGTCCCCTGAGTGTTTCTGAGCTGCTGCATGTCTCTTTATTAGATTATGGTTCACCTCTGCTTTGTGTGATCACCAAAACATCCAACTCACTCTGACAGCCGGGGTCAGCTCTGGATACATTGAACACATACGTATTTAAATATATCTCTTTTCTCTTATTTCTCTGAAGTCTCAATTCTTCATCTCAAACTTTGGTGATGTGAAGACAAATGTTTAATTGTTAACCACTCTCCATCTCTCATTTCCTGTTATTCCTGTCCCGTTCTATTTAGCTCCTGCTGTATTTATATTGCTTCAGCCGGTCCACTGCACCCACCTCTAGCTTCATGTCTCTTTTTCTTGTTTGCTAAGGAAGTGGCAGAGACAGATAAATGAGATTATGTCTGCTTTCACAGAGGGAAAGCAAAGGATGATTTAGTTTGCTTGTAACCAAGCTTCTCATCTATTCCACTAACATCTGATGCTTTGATGGAATCCCTACATCAGAATTAGTGTGTGCTTAAAACATCTCATACACACCGACTTTTTTGTCAATAGATATGAAAGTATTACTTTGAAAATAGAGGATAATTTTAATTTAGAATATCTAGGGCTACTAATATCTGCACGTTTAATGTCTATATCAATATAAATTTAAGATATCCTAACCCTAACCCATAAAGAACATTAGGTAAAAGCGTTTATCTAAAGCTTATTACTCTGACATTTACAAACATCCCTGAATCTTTTACAGCATCACAAAATACAATTTAATTGTATTTACTTTTTATTTATTTGGTCCATTTATTTAAAGTCTTCTTAATCCGTTTGGGAACTTTGGCCTGCTTCAGCCATTTGCTTTGAATTTCCATGATAAGAAACCTTTATTTTCATTTTAACCATTATATGTCCCGACGACCTTCACATTCTTATTCTTCTTTTGGTTTTTACCCCATTATTTGACTTTTGGTCTGTTGTTTTTTTTATCCAGGATGAGAAGAACCAGCTCATGACAACTAATGTTTGGCTGTGTCAGGTAAGCAAGAGGAAACATTGAGTCTCTACATAAAATCTTACCACTTGAATCCACTGGTCAAGAAAAGACACAAGCTGATATTTGTTTAGCAGAGCCAAAAACAAAATTCACATTATCTAGTAATATTATTTATTGCCAAACAAGATAATAAGGCAGGTGTCTGATAAGATATAAATAATAATGCTGGGAATGGGTTGGCCAGATATGTGTATTCATGTATTCATAAATTCAAGCTAAACTGCTTATTCTTAAGTTTTATATATAGGTCTAATGATCCAACCCTCTTTGATCCAGGAGTGGCTCGATTACAAGCTGCGATGGAATCCAGACAAATATGGAGGAATCACGTCCATCAGAGTTCCCTCTGAAAATATCTGGCTGCCAGACATCGTCCTCTATGAGAAGTAAGAGTTCTCTTTCAAGTTCAGTTTCAAATGATTTACAAACATTACATGTCTGGGGAAGCTTTGACTATTTTAATAAGAGAAAACAAACCAAGCAAGATAATTATCAGTGAATTTAGTTTTTATGTTGTTTTCAATGAAAAAGACAGATTACTTTCTTTGTTTCTTCAGTGCTGATGGGCGTTTCGAGGGCTCCCTGATGACCAAAGCCATTGTCAAGTACACCGTATGATCACCTGGACACCACCTGCCAGTTACAAGTCGGCCTGCACCATGGATGTCACCTTTTTCCCCTTTTGACCGCCAGAACTGCACCATGAAGTTTGGCTCCTGGACCTACGATGGCCACATGGTGGATCTGGGTCTGATGGACTACCAGGTAGATCGAAAAGACTTCTTTGACAATGGGGAGTGGCAGATCCTCAATGCCACCGGTGCCAGAGGAAACCGGAAGGATGGCTTGTATTCATACCCCTTCATTACGTACTCTTTTATTTTGAAGAGGCTACCGCTGTTCTACACTCTCTTCCTCATATTCCCCTGTTTGGGTTTGTCCTTTCTGACCGTCTTGGTGTTTTACCTTCCTTCAGACGAAGGAGAGAAGCTGTCACTTTCTACCTCTGTCCTCGTCTCGCTCACTGTGTTCCTCCTGGTCATAGAGGAGATCATCCCCTCCTCCTCCAAGGTGATCCCACTCATCGGAGAGTACCTGCTCTTCATCATGATCTTCGTCACGCTCTCAATCATCGTCACCGTCTTTGTCATCAACGTCCACCACCGCTCCTCTGCGACCTACCACCCCATGTCCCCGTGGGTTCGTAGCCTCTTCCTCCAAAAACTGCCGAGGCTGCTCTGCATGCGCGGACACATCGACCGCTACCACTACCCAGAGCTGGCCCCTGAGAGCCCTGAGCTGAAGACTCGCTCTGGAGCGCGGAGAGCAGGGCAGAGGAGCGGAGCCCATGGACAGGCGACTTCTGAGGGGAAGGACGAAGAAGCCTGGGCGACCATGTTGGAGAAGGCCATCTACTCAGTGCGGTACATCAGCAGACACATCCGCAAGGAGCACTTCATCCGCGAGGTGTGTTTAGGATGAATCATCAAAGATTGAAGTAATAATCATTTAACGGATTAATGTGTCAATGAGTTGTTTTCACATCTCTCATTTCCCCTGTTTTTCCCAGGTGGTACAAGACTGGAAGTTTGTGGCCCAGGTGTTAGACAGGATCTTCCTGTGGGCTTTCCTCACCGTCGCAATACTGGGTACCATCCTCATCTTCACTCCAGCGCTGCAGAATTTCTTGAAAATCCCTCTTCCAACTGCGAGAGAGGATTCACCTTCACACTAGGGGCAATAACACGTGACTTTCACAGACAACCGCTGATCCACCTTCAAGAATCTTTTAAACACTTGAACAAGAGGAAGCCCCAGCAGGGGCTTTTTAAAGGTGAACACTGACACTTAGATTTTTAGTTAGGTTTCTTCTCTAGATCCACTGTGTAATATGTTCTTTATGTCAGTATGTGTACAATTTCATTTGATTTAATAATGATGACATAATATAGTATTTAAGCTTCAATTATATGAAACTTTAAGTGTAAAGTATAAAGTTAAACTACACATTTTATAATTTGCTTATTTCATGTACCTAAACTAATGTCCTCATTATTACTTAATGTTTTAGGGGACATTTCCCTTGATATTGTTGTATGTGGTGGATTTGTTTTCTTGAGTTGTGTCATTTTTGTATTTATTTCTTCAACAATCTAATTCACGTTATGATTATTCTGTCACAACATTAAGATAATCACATACACGAAGCACAAAATACCTCTTACTCTAACTACTAGTTATATATCATAGGGGAAAGAAACAACTTAATTGCTCAACGTGTCAACAACAACAATGTCTATATCTCTTATGTACTGATGTCTGTCTCGTCCCCTTAAAATAAAAAACTTGCTACATTTGGTCACTGCTCATCGACAATTCATTTGAAGCTACATCAAGTTCGATAAATGTAATGCATTTACATGAATTCTCTAAATTATACAACCTTCAAAAGTTCAGTATTTGTATGGCCCTGATGTATTTTATTACACTAATAAAGTTGTTTTGAATACACAGTTTTATGTAATAGGTGACAACCTGTTTGTCACTATTTTGTAAAATGAAACTCAAAGTTGTCCATTATATTATACAGTATATTGCATTCAATGGCAATGTGGAATAGTCCAGTCACACACGATAACAAAGCTTGGGCACATCAACAGCACCAACCTAGATGGCAGCACCACCTAGAGGTTAATCACAGACATGACAAAAATATCCCGTCTAAAAGACAGGATATTTCCCCTGAAACAAACCTTTATGAAATGAATTATTATTTTCTTCTCTGGAAACCAAGTCCACTTCCCCTTTCCTCAGACCACAGGATTGAATCAGGGTGTATATGAAAAACAACCTGCATCTTTAAAAAAACACCGTTAAATTGTTTCATTTGCTTTTATTTAAACATTTATTGAATAAAATGTTTGATTACAGATACATCATTCTAATAGTAAAAACAACTAAAAACAACTGATAGATAGATAGATAGATAGATAGATAGAAAGCCTTCATTGTTCCACTGTACTGTTCACTGTAAAACATATTATGCTGTTTTATTCTAACTGCAACTATAATGTTCAGATACAGTACAGTATAGAAAAACCAAACTAATATTCATCCACTCCTCAGTTTCCTTTGTCTGTGTCGTCTATCTGTGTTGACCTGTCTGACTGTCCAGGTGAGCCTGAGCATTACGCAGCATCTCCATATACAGCCTGTTGTTTTCACTGTAACACAGACAAATAACAGAGATACAGGGAAAAGGAAATTCAAAATTAGTGACATCAAATAAAAGAAGGGGTATCTAAACAATGCAAAGAAATTGATATCATACATTTAAAAGCAAGTGATGTGTTCCAGGGATCATATTTAAAGCTGCACTGCAATTCAGGGTTTATCAGTGGGGCACTGGTGTGGTAAAATGGGAGGAATATACTATTGTACTAAAACTGCCTTCACTTGCAAAATAAAATCTCGTCATGTCATGGTTCTGATCATCTCACTCACTCAGCCACGGAGCGGTCAAACATCAGGTTACTCATGTCCATGTAGTACTGAGCATCTGTCCGAATAGCCGTCCAGTACTCGTTGGCCTGAAACACAAAGATGGGTTATCATACAAAACCCTCAGACTGACTCATGGCGTGTGTCCACACCACGGCACAGTGTCACCTGTTCTTGAATGGTGTAACCCCACTGGTTCTGAGAGTTGTGTGGATCCCAGTATCCTGACTGTCTCTTCAGCCTGATGAAACGCTTTGCCTCCTCTTCTTTCACGAAGGGGGCGGCAAACATCCCTAAAACACAGTGTTAAGAGCACATCACTTCAAAAAAGACAATATACAATAAATATGAGGGAATTCTAAGGGTTGAATATAATCATTTACATGTAATTGAGTTCTGATTTTAAATAATCAAGTATTATTTTTTCTTTACACAGAACTTAAAATGTATGGATTGATATGAACAAAGTTCAGTCCAACTCACCACTCAGGAGGGCAAACAGGATCACAAACGTCATGTCTATAAAATACATTAAAAAGTCATGAATATCTGCGACACTAGGATTCATAGAAATATATTAATATTTGTGTAGTGGCTGCACCAGCAACCTCAGGAACATGGTGGTAACCTTTTTTCATCAGTTTAATTTGCTTAGTTTAGGTTTCTGTCTCTCTGGTCTACCTGCTTGGTCCCTGACAATCTGCATGCAATTATTTTTTCTCATGTTCTAAAATTTAACAATAGCTATATGGATACGTGATGGAGAAAATAGAGGAAAAACTAAAAAAGATCCAAAATTTAGAGGAAAGAGTGAGATTTACCTGCAGTGTGAGCAGTGAGCTGTCTGAGAGTCACAGCTCAGAATCCCTCAGCTGAATGTAAACGTGAACAAGAGTTTCTTTCACCGATATTTACCAGCAACCAGAGGAATGAATGGAATCAAGCATCAAGCCGACCGGTCAAGGCTGACCCTGACTGACCATCCAAACACACACACACACACACACACACACACACACACACACACACACACACACACACACACACACACACTCTGGCGAGTCCCCACGGGAACAGGTCATGGCTGTGAGATTCAACATTAAGATGGCGCCGTCTGCTATGTAAACAAACACACAGCATGACTCTTGATTTCAGCAAAGGTCTCAGTTATTCCACTAAAAATGTTTCTCTACTTGTGTTTGTTTTATTCATGAAATCAACAAGATTCCATAACCAAACTTAACTCTGTCTAAAAGGAATAAAGTTTAGTGTTCAATATGTGCAAACAACTACATGTTTTTTGTTTATTACTAATTGCCCTGATTGTTTTAAATTGTCTTTTTCTAATACAGATGTGAGGTTTCTGTCTTTTATATTATATAACAACAATCATTTGTGGTTATTGAAGTATTATAGTACATATATCATAAATATACAATCATTTTGTGCATGTCAACATTTTGTCCACTGGGTGGAGAGCTAACCACAGTTTAAATGGTTTCTGCACCAGTCACTTATCTAATGTTTGATACTAGTTGACATTAAAGACGATGACATTAATGGTAAAATAAATGCTCATTGTTCTTCTAAAGGTATTAAAAGCTGTGTCAATGTATTCAAACAATCTGCAGAGGAAGAAAACAAAGGAGAGCACAGATGGCGCAGTTAATTTAGGACAGAAAAAAAAGCAATGAAGGTGTAAAATAAAAGTCTTACTTATGTGTTGCATTTAATGGAGGAGGAATATATGCAGAGTGTAGCTTCACCTTAAGGAAAGGTAAAAGATTCAAAACCTCTTTTTTTTTCAAAGACAAGCTTCAAAGTTTCTTATTTCAAAGCAGCTCCCGTGAGTATTAATTTAGTTTCTACTTCTTGAGGTGCTGCATTAAATCAGGAGACTTCCTGTGAATATGTTTCTGTGTGATGTAAAATTTACACACTCGCTCAAACACAAGCCAACAGGAAAATGTCCACCCATAAGTTGAACTGAGAATAAGTGGATTCACAAAGAGACAGCGGCAGAATAAAATAATTAATTTCATTAATAATGAAAACCTTTTTTTCTATTTATGAACTTAGCCATGTCTAAGTGTGTGTATATAAATGTGAGTAACTCTTTCTTTCATCACACATTGACTGTTTCCCTTTTTGCTGTGAACTGTTTTGTGTTTTCCAGGCTGTCTCTCCCTCACCCTCGACGACACTGACCTTATCCACAGCAAACTTTTAAATGTGTGAGAGAGGTCTGACCTTTCTTTGACATCCCATAATAACCAGAGCCACCACCTGCACAGCGTAACAAAGACAAATGACAGAGGAGGGGTTTCTTCAGGAAAACGTCATCATGTGGGCAGATATTCATACAAACCTTAACAACATGTATTAAAGTACAGAAAAAAACCTCATATTATTCGTTACTTTGATCATTTTTCAAAATATAACTGCACCGTCGCAAGCACTCACACACAACATGCACACTCACAACCATAAACAGCAATTCTTATCCACAAATAAATACACACACATGCACACACACACGCACGCACACCTTGGCAATAGCTCTGGGACCTGTGCGCACTCTGTCACAGTAAAAGCTATTTTGCGTTTTTCACACATCAAAGGTAGCGACTCAGACAAAAACTAAAACTCATCTGACCCCATTCTATCACACACACACACACACACATACGCACACACACATACATGCAGTCACATGCACCCTGCTGGGACGAGCGAATAATTCAAGTACATCATTTAGAAACAGGGGAAGGGGGTTGAGAAGGATGTTTAACAAAATATGGGACTGGAACTTTAATACACATCTTTGAAGGAGTGTCGATCGAGTTGAGGAAACGTGTCAACATCAGAGTTTATCAGTTGTTTGTACCCTGGTGTTGTAAGTTAAAATGAGAGGAATCATGGGGCTCTGTCTGTGTTTGTTTTAAGCTGTGGAAGACAAATAGAAGAAAAGACAGAGAGAGAAGAGAACAAACGGTAACTCCACAAAATGTGAGTCCATTAGCAGAACACCTCTCATTTATAATAGATGGAGAATTAACGGCTTCCCTCAGGTCTCCCTCCGCACTCCTTTTAGCGCTCAGTCTTTATTCTCTGCTGCTGTTCAGTGGATCAGTGCATTTAAAAATATTCAATCGTGCTGCAGATTGGAACGGTCGCAGTGCAGCATGATAAAAAAACTCAACAACTCCCGTCTTTGAAACATCAACTAATAAGTCCACAAGTATCCACTCACATCTACTCAGAGTCTTTGATGACTAAACCAAGTGTTTGACCTGTTGAGAAGTGTCTTTCCTCCATTACTTAGAGTTGAGGGCTCAGTTTTGAGTTCATCTCGGTGTCTGTTTGTTATTTTTGGCTTAAAAGAGCCAGGGGTCCCAGAAGGCAACACACTGCTGGAGGTGTGTTTCTGCTTCCTGAGGTGAGAGATTGGGTTTTTTGTTGTGTGTGTTTTTTGTTGTGTATTTTCTCTAGTGTGTGACAGTATTTGTTTTGCAGCCGCCCTCCCATGGGGTGAAACAAGAAAGTGCAAAAAGAGGTAACACATCGATGGAAAAATATATATGATGAAGAAAAACACACAAGAAAATGTTGGCATACTATATATATATATATATATATATGCATATACACATACATCCTATAGATGAAACGATAGAATCAAATTATGATTCTAAACAATCTTTAGACTTTACAAGTAATAATGTCATACTTTAGTTGACTAGGCATTTGCACTGCAGCTCTTCATAAAACCTCTGTAAAGTTACACCAAACTTTTCAGCTTTCATTTCACAGTTGGCCCAATGCAGGGATTTCAAAATTGGGTCCCCAGCAAACCTGGGATTAGTTGAATGTCACCGCGCCTTTTCTCCCACTGGAGGTTTGCCCAGTGAGAGCGGGGATGAAGGTTGTGATCAGAGTTTTCAGTGAGCCCACCTACAGATCTGTACCAAATCACATCTAACAGCAGCACTGTTGGAGCTCCATGAGACGGAGACGTGCGGGATATGAACATTTTTAAAAACTGGTCTAATACCAGTGGCACAGGACTGACTTCTTAGATGAGACGACGCTGCTCCCATGAGAGGGGAGAGAGAAAGGGAGCCAGGCGGTGAGATCATTTAGAGAAGTGTCTCATTGCCTGCTGGATCCCATTTCTGACTGAAATTATTTATGGGCTGGAATAAATAGGTAATTTTAATATGCATCAAAAAGGAGGGAAATATGTGACTCAGTATTTGTGACTGAGGGGAGTGGGAAATGAAAGCACATCACGTTCACATGTGATAATCCACAGCTGTGGGAGAAGAAGAAGCTGGTTGTGATCTGCAGTCGTGTCCAGAAAAAACACTGACATGAGGGATGAGTGTATTTGTGTGTTTGTGACTCAATGACTAAACAAACACTTAACACAACATGGATATATACATTTCTAAAGTTGATGTGGTGAACGTTTTAGCGAACAGATGTGAACATGGAGGGACATTATAGCTTTTGTCTGCAGGGATATGAAGATGAATTCAAGTCCAATATTCTCTCTCCCTCTCGCTCGGTGGTGTAAAAACTTAGTTCACCAGCTAGTATCGAACTTTGTCTTTCTGCTGTTTGGTGCTGAGCTGGTCGTGTGCAAATGGTTAAATAGTGTTTGAGCTGAAAGCAGCAGCCTGATCAGAGCAGAAAGAGTGAACCATAAGTTAAACAAATAATAAAGTTAAAGAAGCTTAATAATTGGCTTTCTATGATCCCAGAAAAGTTGAACTACACAAACCATTAACAATCTCTCAACAAATCCAAGTTGTTCTATGTAGAAAGGGAATTACAGGATAAGTTTTTAATTAATTCACAAGTGAACAGCCTACAACTTGTGTGGCTCTCATGAGAGCACATGCTTCTGCCAAGTCCCCATATGAAACCACATTTAAATTCACTGGATCTAGATTTGGATCTGCACCAAATTGCACACACTCATAAATATCAGTCCCCTGAACATGTCTGATTTTTGTTTTCATCAGGATCCACGAATCATCATCTGAGGAATCAACGAAAATGATAGAAAGTCTACACAATGTTAAAGAAAGTGAAATAATAAAAAGTAGATCAGCTCCCATGTTGTGTTATGTTGTGTTGTGTTTGTGTTTGTGTTTGTGTTAGGGTTGTGTTATGTTGTGTTGTGTTTGTGTTGTGATCTGTTGTATTGAGTTTGTGTTGCATTGAGTTTGTGTTGCATTGTGTTGTGTTCATGTTTGCGTTTACAGGTTGATTTCTGCACTGCTCAGACGCGCGCCCCCGTGCAGCAGCGTCGCGTCGTGTTTGTGAGGGACTGTGTTCCTGTTCCTGACGCAGCGTGAACGCGCATATCTTAACTCCACTTTCATTCCGGTCTGTCAGTCTTCCTCGTCCTCTGTCTCCCTCCTCTCCTCCTCTTCCTCTGTCTCCAGCCTCATGTTCACACCACCACCACCGAGCCGGAGCACTTCACCTGTGTAGCCGACACCGAGAGCCCGCTGCCGGCGGCCGGCGGAGTCCACTGAGCGGTGCCAGGATGCGGTGCCACAAGTTTTGGGGCGCATGGTCCTTTGGGTTTTACGTTTGGACGGCCATGCTTTTCAGAGGTAGGTGAGGAGAGAAGTGGCTCTGGAGCCTCTCTGAGGGTTTTCTTTTGTTTTTAGACACTTTCTTTAGTAAGTGCATGTGTTTGGACTAATGAGGGATTTAGAACTTCATCATTTTGACAAAGAAAGCACTAATCTCCATGTAGTGAGGTGAAAGTAAATCTACATTGAATTTGAATCTGTGTCCTGACTAATGATCTTTGTATGAATCATTTTTCTACAACTAACTTGGTTATTTGGGCAATATTAGTACCTGACTGTATTTGGAAGCATTTTATTTTACTTTAATCAAAACCCTGTTACTTTTTATTGTGGGATAACAGAGATGGAACTTTTTAATATTTCATTTTAAGTCATGAAGCCCATGGAGGAGACCCCGGAGGACTGAATCATTGTAATTTAGTACAGAGTCAGCAAATGTTCTGTTTGATAATACTGGCTTCTGGATCTTTATATAAAAAACTTGAATGTGAAACAGAATGGTTCTCAATAGTTCTGACCCATTAAAAGGATGATTTAATACACTAAGTTATTTTTAAACGCTGTGCACGTTTATGTGTGTGTGTGAGAGCGATATTAATGTATGCTTGTTCATGTGCAATGAGATGTGCATCCATAATTCTCTCCTAAGCCCCAACTTATCACCATCATCAGCAGCAGCAGCAGCAGCTTCACCATCTGGGTTGCTTACTTTACAGTTTGTGACGCAGCGGCTTTGCTGAAGATTTCCCATCAAACCTTCTCTGTGCATGTGTGCATGTGTGCACCATAAAAGCTGCCACCATGTCCTCACCTCTACTGATCCAGCCAGTGGTTTTATACCCTGCAGGCAAGATTGGAAGATTGACCTTTAATAATTGAAACAAAGACCGAAGGACACGGTAAAGAGGGTTGGTCACAGGACAGGAGGCACAGTCATTTATGGACAGTTGTTGGTGTTCAGCATCTGCTTTGTCTGCTGTCAAAGTTGTGAGAGCACCGCAAAATAAATATACAGCTTCACAAGTCATGTCGGTTAGACCTTGGTATTGAAATCAAAGGGGCTTTCTGTATGAACAAGATGAGAAAATGTTTTTCTTTGCAGTTTTTGAGTCTTGGGATTGAAATGCAGTTAGTATGAAACAGTGGAATTGGGAACCATATGGACAGATCTACGGATTTCTTAGTAATGTTGTGACATGGCATTTGACTGTTGGAAGGAGAGTAGAGGCTTCCGGGGCTTTGAGCAATGGGGATTAGCGATCGGCTATAGCTGCTTGTAGGCCGTGCATGTGCACATTCAATGTACAATTGATAAGCAGCTTTAGTCTGTCAAGGGAAACACAAGACAATTGTCAAAACAGGACATTTGGGACGATTTAGATTCCTTCCAACTGACAGATGATTTTCTAATAACTTGTTCTTGATGCAAACAGACACAGTGAGTTGAGAGATGGTGCCGTAACAGGAGCCATCATCGGCATACATATGGTTGTTTAGTTTTTTGTTTAAGTTTCAGTTGCTCCATGTTCAACTAGGATCTGGTAACACCTCACAGACTAAATTGTTTTCCTGGCCGTCACTCAGAGAATCAGAGACTGGTAAGACAGAAGTTGCACAGATGCTGAGGTAGCATCCGCTTGATTTCAATGCAGCGCCTCATCTCTCTCCAAGTCTTCGTCTGTCACTTCCTCTCTCACAGACTCTTCCTCTCTCTGTCTGCCTCGTAGTTTTTTCATGCTCAGCAATATTTCACACCTTCCCAGACCTATTATCATGAAGTTTATGCAGTTTGGTTCAACCCTTGTTCAGCATTTCAGTCAGGTATAAGGTGACTAAACTACGATCGTCAACAAGTTGTGTTGCCGTCAGCGTCCTGTGTAAGGTCGTCCTATATGAGCATACCAGTATGGATGTGGCAGCGATGCACTCAGCGGTGCAGAGGTCTTAGCTCCTGGATTAGGATTAAACATCCAGTGGTTTTAGGGCTCCGAGCCTTCAAGCATAGATTATAAATCTCTGCTATATTAATCTGTCCATCGAAAACTTCATTAACACACCCACCGCTGTAGTCACATGACATTTTGAGCGTCACAAACACACGAAATGGTAATGAGCAACTCCTTTGCACAAAAAGATAGACAGAAAGTGTAGAAGGTTGTAATCTGTCTTTTTCAGCATTAGTTCATCTCTGTGGCCTCCTTTACTGTCCCTCATCTGTCTGTTTCATCCTCCCCTCTGTCTCCTTGATGCCCCCTGTTCCCCCTCATCATCAAAGATTTTATATGTCACTCCTTGTCAGTGACTTGCAGCCCCTCTCGTGCCTTTTTGTGTGGTGTATGCAGGTTTCAGAGGCCGTAATTTAAATCTTACAGTATTGCCAGCTGGAATTCTCCTTTACACAAGCAATGCAGCCAGAATGCAGTGAATGGAATCTGTGGTTTCCTTTAATTTATAGTAAATTACATATATAATCATATATAAAAGGGATACAATAATCAAATATTTAGGTACATAATTTATATTTTGGTCCAGTCCAAAGTCAACATGTAATGTTGACTATAAAAATCTGACTAGTGTTGTACTTAAGCATTAGTGAGCATAAGTGAAGCATAAGCATTGTGACATTTCACCTTTTGCGGGGTCATCTTTAGGAAATTATTCCAGATGCTTGACTTTTTCTCCATCTTGTTATTGTGTTGTAGTTGTAGTCTTAAGGCATTTTAGTAGGACTTACGTGCTAAGAAAATTTCTATGTCAATAAAGTTTATAGAAGTTTGTATGTACGTGTATGACATTGACGAACCAGGGGTGAATGAACTTAAAACTGACTAGTCTAGCTTTGATAATCGAATAAAAACAAATCTAGTGAGAACTTATCAACTCCTTGAGTTAAATCAGAAAATGTCTGCCTTGAACTGTCACATCAAAGCTAAGTGTGAATAGCAACCTGTACACAATTGTGAATGTAACCACTGTACCTTTTTTTAATGGTGACAGAGAATTGAAGGATTTTTCCTTGGTTTTACTCCAGTTACACTTTCACCGCCATTAAATTCTCTCTCTTTGTCCTCGCTGCCTTATTAAAAACGTCTCTGCTGTGTGTCTCCTGTTATCAGCGCTCGTTATCTCTTATTTCTCTGACTCTCCCCGTCTCTCCGTCTGTGTTTTGACACGTGTTAGATAATAGACTAGTAACCTAGGTTTACAGCTGCTGAACATCTGGCTACTTCACTGCTGACCTATTCTGACTCTTTCCTCCTCCTCCAAGTGATTAGTGGTGAAATAATGAGGTGCTAGACCATTGCACAAGTAGGAGTAACTTGGTTAGTTTTACAAGCAAACGTGTTTAGGCTACACACGTGCACGTGCTAATCACAGTAACAGTGGAGCAAATACAAGAATCATATTTAGTCTCCTGTGGTTTTCAATAGACACGTTTCCCAAACATGAATAGAAGTAACTGAACACACACATACATGCACAGACATTGAAACACACTTAAGTTACAGCCAGGATCTCATTGTTTCTTCACCTTGGGTACTTTTCTTACAGACAGTTAAAAAATATTTGTCCTGGTCGACCATGATAGATGCTTCTGTTGTGGTGGGCTCTGTCACAGGTTTTAGAAAGGGAAGTTTTTCGGCTTTTCGATTGTGTGTGTGTGTGTGTGTGTGTGTGTATCTTTCTCTTTCCCCCTCATACACACAGACACTCACTCTAAGACTAGATATTTGCATCAGAAAGACTGTTAATGTGTAGCGTTTGCTGTGGTGCAGACTGTCCTGGCCCTCAGGGAGCAGTGGTCTGTCAGCGGTGTCTTTGTGCAGCTTGTTCCCCTCCAGGTTCATAACTCCCTCTGTTGCACAGCATTCTGGGATCCGAGCCCTCTTATGTTCCAGACTGGATAATAACTTTTTGTATCAATAGTTGAGATTTATCCAGCATGTGTACCACAGTGTGAAATAAGATTACTCTATGTAATAAGGGGTTGATTTCGCGGTACTATGACTTTTATATCGGCATCGAACAAGCCTCAAAATAAAGAAGTTGCTGTTAGCATTTTCATAATGAGATGAAGTGAATGTCTTTTTAACATCCTTTTGTAATTCTTATCCTTTTGAAGCGTTTGTCACCACAGCTCTGTGATGTTCTTGCTGTGTATTCATCAGGATTCATGTTACATCAGGGGCCCCGGCCACACGAGAGGCCCCCTAACCCCGTTTTCAGAGTCTGTCGAGCAGGAGAGATCATTCATTCAAACAGCAGTTGATGAAGCCAGCTTACACTTCAGCTGTAGAAAAACATGGACACAGCAATTGTCACGTCACTCTGAAGTTACGTTTTGAAACCTGACATAAGCGGCAACCACCGCCGATGTGTAAAAGGCCTAAACAACTGTCAATCAAGCAAACACAACAATATTCATATACCTGTATCCCTACTAACAGGATGATTAATGCATTTTCACAGACACTGTTTCCTTTCGAAAGTGATGGTGAGAAAGTGAAGATTATAAGATTATACTGCTAAAGCTTAATTTTAGCTGAAAAAACTGAATATTCTTTTCTATCTCTTACATGTGAGTAGTACTGGGAAGAGCTCTTTTTATTAAGAGTATGGCCAAAAGTAATAAAACCATATGTCTAATTTTGTGGCACGACTCAAGGAAGAGTGGAAACTGATAAATGAGTGGATCCAGGATTTATTTCACTTTCTTCAACAAATGGGAGATAGGCTGTTGGAGGAGGTATCCTGGGGTGTCCTTCTAGTTGTGTTTGATCTTGTTTTCAGTGATGCCTCTGAGGCCTGAACCTCGATAAGACGTTTGGTGACATTATTTCTAACTTTTTCCATTAGCGTCACAGCCCTGAAATCCGGTCCTACATTAAAATAGAGAACTATAGTCAAGTTTACATGGGTTCGGCAGAAAGACTGGGGAACAAAGCCAAGATCATCCCTCTGTGTGTGTGTGTTGTATGTGTGTGTGTGTGTTCCTGTACATATTGCTATGTGAGGACCATTTTAAGCATTGTCCCTAAAGAGTGAGGACATTTTGGGAAAGTGAGGATATTTGGCTGGTTCTCACTTTTTCAATGGGCTGTTTGAGGGTTAAGACTTGATTTTAGGGTTAGAATTAGGTGTAGGTTAGGGTTAGGGTGAGGCATCTAGTTTGGATGGTTAGGGTAAGGTGTGTGTAAGTAGAAGACAGGGACAATGTGTTCCTCAGGCCGTCTGTGTGTACATGGCCTGTGTCTTATGAATGTGTTTGGAAGCATCATGTGAACACATTGACCCAGTAAAAATATTCAGATGGGACAGAATTGCCAAACTGAATTCCTCAGTGCATGTTAATCTGAAAGACTGAAAAAGTAGGACTGGAGGAACAACAAGAGAGAGAGAGAGAGAGAGGCATACATAGAGAGAAATGGATCAAAAGTGGGGATAAGGTTTGGAATGACGTAAACGGACCAAGGCATTGATAGAGGGAGAGACATACTTTCAAAATGGAGAAGAAAGAAGAATGCGCAGGAGAACCATTTTTGTGGCTTTTTAAATGAGAAATAAAAGCAGGTATAAAGAAATGAGATGAGGTGTGGAAAACTAGAAAGAGAGTGTGGGAAGGAAGATGGATAGAATGTGCTTCAGATTTTCTGTTATCGACTCAAATTTGCATTTGACATTTAAACGTGTGTTGAATCCTGTCGTTATTCTCTCTCTCTCTCTCTCTCTCTCTCTCTCTCTCTCTCTCTCTCTCTCTCTCTCTCTCTCTCTCTCTCTCTCTCTCTCTCTCTCTCTCCATCCATCATCAATTGAGAAACAGAACAGAGGTCATTCATTCTGCTTTTTGTGGTAAAGCATTAAAACTTTTAAATTGGTGTATAAACAGTATAAATTAACATATTAGTTAAAGTACAGGTTTGAGTGATTAAGTGAAGGCATCAGAAAAAATGAGCTGTTTTTAATTAGTTTTTCTTTGTGATCGTCTGTTGCATGAAAAGTTATATGACTAAACACAGAACTGAGTTCATAACATAAGTTCTATCAACATTAATTTGTTTAATTAATATTGATTAAACTGGATGTAAAGTTTTTTGAAAAAATGATGTAGTGTCCAAGTACAGAACAAAGGAATAAACCTCAACTAGTTATACAATAAAATTATTATAATCTGAATAACCTCTGACATAGTAGTGGGATACAACAGTCAGAATACAATAACAGTCTTCTTTAGGCTTCCTCACCTCTTCCCATCTGTCATATATACAGAGATCCCTTGTGTTTGAAATTTGATCATCCTCTTCATGGGGCACACTATCTAAATTATTCCTTTTAGCTGATGCTGAGTAAAATGATCAATCTTTGTATTCTACTAGGTTCATAGCTGCAGCTGCCTCATCCAGACTCGTCAGTTTGTTGTCACTTTCTTAATCCACCCGTCTGTCTTTATGTTGTCTGCTAAAGCGCTCCTTCTAATCCGCATAGAGAATAGTGGGTCCCATTCCAAAAACAGCCACAAAACTATTTATATCCTTTGTACTTAAACAACTGTCAAACTCTGAATTAGGGGCTGGAGGCCAGTATAAAATTAATAAAAGGCAGGGTGACACTTTCTTGGACAAGTTGTCCGACCACCACAGGGCATGAAGCATAATGCATGAAGATACTCGGAGCAGATTTACATTTTACTTTGTCTGTATTTTCATTTTCTCCCAATTTTCTTCTAATAAATTCTTGGTCTCAAAGGAGAACTTGTGAATGTATTGAATGTGTTTTGCGGGGTGCCGCTGAGCTGAAAAAAAAAAAAGGTTCCCTTGGGTGCTGATGCTCTCGGGGTCCCTGAGGTGCTGAGAGGCAGCCTCGTTCTGTTTATTGAACTAGAACTAATTATATGTGCAGACGTCCTGGAGCTCAGGGGAAACCTCGCTGTGCTGTGTCACTGAGGTTAACATCCATCCACATATCTGTGCATGTAGAGTTTTAACACACGCACACACTCAATGACTGCTTGTGATGGTAAAACCTTGAAACGATTTAGTCATAACATTGTGATATGTATGGATAATTGACATTACTACTGATAATTGATCATTTGGATAATGCCTCTGATCAGTGACCTTCTCTCATACATGCTGACCCCTGACATTTGCTGTAATGACCCACAATGTGTCACAGAGATTGATCTACCTCTTTACTTTAGTTGATTATCATTAGGACTTCTGTGTTTAGCAAGTGCACACACACACACACACGCGCACACGCACACGCACACGCACACAAGATTGATATACATGGCTTGACACAAAAAGGTCAAACTATGAAGTGACATCTAGTGAAAAATGTAGGTCCAGTGGTTTTTCAATAGATATTTATCGGCAGCCCTTTTAACAACATCACATATTGTAATCTGAAAAATGTCTCGCTTACATTTTGGCCAGAATGTAAATTATTTGCATCACATTACCCTTTTATCAACAACATAGCAATTATGACATGTGCTATTGGCGCAATCCATATAAAGAGCAAATTTTATTAAACGATAACAAAAGTATATGTGAGGGTTTAAGAGTTTTATTAACTTTCTGTCATCTTCACAAAGAGGGGTTTCCATCATGTTTTGAAATAAAACCATGTTGGAGAACAGTGAGATGAACAGAGAGACAAATCTTCCAGCTCACCCGCTCCCTCCGCCGCCTCCTCTCCTTCTTCCCTCTGTTGGAGTCTGTTTGATGAGACCCCTCACTGTGTTTGGAAAATATTTTCTTCTTAGCAGCTTCTTCTATCGTCTTCATGAGCAAGATTATAAAAAAATAAAGAGAAAACAAACAACAACAACCCCCTCCTCCTCCTCCCACCAGGTGGATCAATCCCTTCATCCCCAGTGCATTCTGCTCACTGTTTGGTCGGTGCAGTGGTTTATTTTATTTCATCGCTTAATTCCTTTTGAACAGGGTTTTATTACAGAGGCAGCAATGGAGGCTGAGCTTTCAATTCTTATTCCCAGACTTTATTAGTTTAGTTGAGTACGTTTGTTTGTACCTGGGCTCACATTTCACTGTAATAAAACACAGGGGAGAGGAGGGGGGCGGGAAAGTAACTACAGATCAGGCTCTATTTACATGCAAATGCAGAATTTGTTGTGCATAGGTGTTTTGTGTGCATAAATCTGTCTCTGTGGGTATAAGGGTGTTTTAATGTAAGTCTGCAACTTCCACTTGAGGAAGTGGAACCTGGACAGACGGATGCATAGATGGAGAGGATGAGGTGTGATGTATTAATCACAGTGTGTGAAAAGTTTTCTCTTGAGCTTCGTGTTGCGCCTCTGTCTCTGAACTCAGGCTCCCTTCTGCCATAACTCATTACAGCCTTAATGGGCCAATCAGCAGTGTTCCTGGCCACAGACACACTCTTCTCCACCTTACAGGGTTACACATCCTCCGAGCTCACACACTCCCCTGCTTCTCTGTAACCTTACTGTTTCTCCTCCACATTACATCTATGTCTTTCATTTTCTCGCTTTTCATTTTCTGTTTCACCTGTTCCCAGTTTCTGGTGGATTATCTGCTGTTTTCATATATGAAGGAGCCTTGCACTGTTTGTTAATGGGTGTTTCCAGCTGTGCACCTTGTTAAATCTACTGATCAGTGATAGGTTGTTTATTTACTGCATTAAAAATAGCTCATAAAACCGTTTTTTTTGGCTTTTATGCCCCACAGGGAGGGTCTGCATAGGTAAATGCACGAGATGATTCACACTGCAGGCCATACGCTCAGCTCAGCTTCAGTTGTGGCCGATACCAGTCTGTAAAGTAATTCAACTGTATTGACCTCTGTGTGCACAAACACACTGCTTGAGTTATAGCAGCTGCTCACAGTGAGTTCTTGTACTAAAGAGATCAGTGACTTCAAGGACACAAACTGTGCGTGTGGGTGTGTGGGTGTGTGTGTGTGTGTGTGTGCGCGCTCCTGCCTTTATTTTGGGACAAATGGATGTGTGTGTGTGGAAGGTTAGACAGAGGGGATCAATAATGGTGATGAGCCAACAAACGCATCATCCTAATCACCACGGACCTTAAGACTACCCCAGCCACACCACTTTGTGTGAGACTGTGCACGATGCACTCTGCTGATTTATATGCAGATGTCAGCACATCATGGGCTTATTTATTCATTATTCATCAAATATTTCCGCTCAAAAACAGACCTTTCTCTCATACATCATTCATAACGAAGACAACTTTACAGGATAAAAAGTGTGGGAGTCGGGAACGTCTTACTACAAACTCTGTATAGATAGAGTATGTGACGGTGCGTTTGAAACTCCACAATATAAATTATAGTCTGGCTGCAGCCTGCTGCCAGATAAGCAAGGGTAAAAGGTTTGGTAAAACTATTAAAGTTATTTTCCAGATTAGAATTCAGCCTCAGTACACAAGAATATGTCCCATGGCGCAATTTGCAGGACAGGGAGTGATGCAGCCAAAACACGGATGATGTTTTTAAAAACTCTTTTTTTTGTTGTTTCAACACTGGATTTATGGTCTTTAAAATGCAAACAAACAGAGTCGACCCCCTGTGTCTATAAATCAAGAAGTGACCTTCAGAAACTATCTGCAGTGACTGGAGGGGTGTAACACAGACTCTGAAATATGTTCAGGCCGTTGATGGAAGATTTATCAGCTTTATCAGAGTCCCGACCTTTTGAGTTGAAATCGTTTTGTCGGACAAAACCCACAGACCCAAGGTCGAGCCTGAACTGCATGCTCAAATGTTTTTGTACAGATTATGCTTTGTATTCAAAAGAATAACACAAACCATCTTTTCTCTTCCATCTATCGTTCCTGCAGAATCCCTGCAAGGGGAACACCAGCGGAGGCTGTACAAAGAGCTGCTGGCTAACTACAACAGACTGGAGAGACCTGTGGTGAACGACTCAGCAGCCATCCTGGTGGAGCTGGGCCTCACTCTGCTGCAGATCATAGACGTGGTGAGAAAAGTTTTTGCATTGTTCATGTGTTTGTGGCTGTGTTCAGTTTCTTGGTGGTGTAGAATGTGGTTTGTCTTATTTTGTATCATGTTGGTTTTGTTATAAAAGAATATGGGATTTAATGGAAACTTGAAATAAATAAATAAGTTTACATTTAGGCCGCTTTTCATCATCAGTCACATCATACACATGCATTTAAACATTTCTTGTCCACAAGTTAACATATAAACAATTCTAAAGCTTTTCCCAGAGATCTGGTGACATGGGGCCTTGTTACGAGGTTTCCTTTCCATGGTGTCATTGCAGTCTCATAGCCAATCATAGAATGTAAAAGAGTTCTAACAAAATTGTTGATGCTGTTGACTAATGTAATCAGCTGTGCTCAGGGGCCCCTCCTCAACTCGTGGCCCCAGGCAATTGTCAGCTCCTGATTACAGGAGTGATGAAACAACGGGATATTCTCAGAGAAAACATAGTAGTAATATGTGCATAGGTAGTAATTCATTTTATAAAAAATACATCTTAGCAGCCCATACATTTTCTTTTTTTGTGTGAGCTATAAAAGTATGTTTTCTGTGTTTCAGTCTGATCGAATGACAGATCCAGCAGTGGGTCTGTGCTTCATGTTGGCAGAAGTAGTTCATTTCTAACGTTTGACTTATAACAACATAAAGGCCGTGCGCGCGTGTTCTTCCCCCAGGATTTCAAGCTTTTCACAATGGGGCAATTTCAGGATTGTTTGTCCTTGTTCCTGGAAGTTGTTGTCTAATCTGTCTGAGGGTGGAGGAATGATTTATGTTTATTCAGATTCTCATTTACACAGTGTGGTTTTGTTGCCATGAAACTGTAAGTGCTGATTAGTCACATCTAAGCAATGAGAAAAATTCAATATGAGTCAGACTCAGACGGTAAATATTATACTTCAAGTAGATTAAGAAAAGTAAAGTCTGTGTCACTTTGTATATTGTGTATATACTCACTATTCACAAAAAGCTGCAGGCATTCTGACCTTGAGTGAAGTTTAATATATTGAGCTTCAAAATTTTATACGACCCACAGATATGTTTTCATCATTTCATAATATTTCTAACATACAACCACACAGAGAGAGAGAAAACACTGGGTATATCCACTTTTCCAATCATTACTCTCAGCTGTGACTCCCCATCGTCTGGCTCATCTGTTTCCAGGAAACACATTATAGATGAATTTGCCATAGGCACCTTAATTTTCAACTCAGAAAAGCAACAAGAGAGAGACAGATAGATAAATGGAGAAAAGATGCAATGCATTGTAAAAAAACAAACCTCTTTCCTCCACTCTCTTTCCGTGCAGGCGTTTCTGTTTTGACTTTTCAACTCTACGCGGAGAGCAGAGAAACTCTGATGCTTGCAGAAATGCTAATTCCACCTCGCAGCTAGAATATGAGCAGCATCATTTCTGAAATGCTTTATGCACAGTAGGATTTGAAAACTCTTAAAGTTTCATATTCGGTCAAGACATATCACTATTTCCATTTGTTTATTTTTAGATTATTATAAATAGATTTTATATATATAGTGTAAATAATACTATAATTAATAGTTACTTATTAAAGCACAACCAACTAGGAGCATTTCAAAATAAATGTATTGTGTTTTTCCCTATCCTCTGTTTTTACATCCACAATTATTTCAAGCTAAGCAGGTAAAGACATTTCTGATCAGTTGGTTTGCCTCTCACAATTCATGTCATGTTTGAATGTGGTACATTTATGTAAACTGTAAAGGAATTGATGTGTTTTCTGTTTTTTAATGTATCACTAAAAGAACAAGTATTCTTCAGTAGACTTTACTGTATTTCTCCATATGTTCTAGTACAATATAGACGGCAATAAATCACAACAATACAATCAGATTCTCCGAATACATTAAGATCAATAATTTAAAAACCAAATAGCAATCTTTTCACTATATACAATAAATTGCACATATACTGTCTGCCTGTCCGTATCACAAGTCGGCTCTATTCATCCTCTGTGTAGACAGATTTTCATGATGTAACACAATTAAAATCCCTTCTGTAAAAACTACATATATATTTGTACGATTCAATGCAAGTAAATTACCACTTTTTCATAGATAGAAACAATGTTGCAAACAAAAATGGATCAAACTGAATAAACTCTGGTAAAGCTGAGTCATTGTGGCGAACAGTGAGAGAGGCAGTCATGAGTTTTGTAGAATGATAATATAAGAAAGAAAATGTACACGTAGATCGGTCTGGTTGGGATCTTTTACACAATAGAAAAACGTTCTTTTTCCTCTTCCTCTCTCTCAGGACGAGAAGAACCAAGTGCTGATGACTAATGCCTGGCTGCAGCTGGTGAGTCAAGTTGGGGATGCACATTATCGCCAATATAATGGGCTTTAATCATATTTACAATGTTATTTCACAGTGGTCTCTTTAAAGACTGTGTGACTGTGTTCCTCAAATGACTTGTACCACTGCATAAAGAACCTGTCGATGGTAATGAAGTTAAACTGTACTGCTTTTAATGACTCACAAGGGATGTTCATAATTAAAGCAATATGCATAGTGTCATATTTCTTGTATATTCACTTAACATTACTAAGTGTTAGCTCATCCATTCAAGTATTTTCAAGCTATCAGCAGTTATGTTCAATACTGTAACGTGTGTGTATTTGTGCAGCGCCTGAATCAGCACTAAACCATCACTTTAGGCAGCTTGTCAAGCAGAAGGTGGGATAAAGGGAGGAGGAAGAAGAGGAGGGAGGAAGAGTGCAGCATATTACGTGGCCATCAGCTTGATTGTAAATGGCCATAAGGCCAAAGAGCAAAAATCACAGAGTCCTAGCCTTGAACCTAACCTAACACCATTTTAAGGAACTGTCTCTTTCTCATTGTTCTCTAGTGGCACTATTTTAATGTGTTTCTGCCCAGGATTGAAAAGAAAGCTCTCACACAATCAGAGTAGAAAGAAAAGAATTACGGTTTAATTTTATAAAACAATAAATTCTGAGAGAATCATTTCACCCCTCCAAATTTCATTTTCTTCTTGGCCAGAAGCATCTCGTCTTATTTCAAGGGAAAGTGTCATTTTCTTGTAAAAATTCAATTAGATTAGTTGAGCGCAACATTGCACATTATGGGTTTTTACAGAGCATTGTAAAAAATATACCACCACCTCAACGGCTTGAGTCAGAATCTCTCCTCTGGCTTCAGTACTGGACAGACATCTACCTGAGCTGGAATCCAGAAAACTACCCCGGTGTCCAGAACCTGCGTTTCCCTTCAGACCAGATCTGGACCCCTGACATCCTCCTCTACAACAGGTCAGAACTGTCTGCTGCTCAAAATGGTCCGACTTCAGTTCTAAAGGTTCTGGTCTCCTCTTTTAATTTAGCTTTATTTTGTTGTTGTCTGATCTAATACAATAGGTGTTTTAATCCAACCCCTGTCAGAGAGACTATTTTTATTTCTAAAAAGAATTAGATATCACTCTAATCCTTCTGACGCTCTCATATTGTATCCAATTCTCCACAAACCATAGCCAGTGTCAGGGATCCGACTTTCTATATCATCCAGTAACCGATGACAGTTTGCTCCAGAAGAAAAACTAGAAAAACTATATTTAAAAGACCCCAACTGGGCTCCGTGAGGCTAGGGGCGCCCACCCAGGTCTGATCAGCCTGTGGTGGGCCTGTCTTTGCAGATGTGATGAAACGGCTGAAACACCTAAGGTATCTGCATGCTAAGGTATCTAACATCTGATCTCTGATATCTGCTGATGATTGATCAAAGACCGTCAAACAAACCGGGGCTAATTATCCACTTTTGGTCATTAAAAGTTTGCTCTATTGAAGTTGTAGGAGATCTTACTCTTCCTCCATCCTCTGCCGATGACAAAAATATTGTGACCATACAAACTGTGTCTGTCAGTAGCGGGTGCTTGCTTGGCTTACATTAATCCAGCTTGTATCTTCCTTGAAAGCTCAAAGTGGAACAATCCATGATGTTACTGATGATGTCAGAGCTTCCGTTACATAACAACTAAGCCGCGCTGCAACTAAGTGCAGTGCGACTATCTGCATCGCTAGATAGAAGATCACTAATGTATCCCTTTCGTTTTTTTAACATCTGTACTGTTATTTGAGTCGAACCCTGAAACTTCCATTTGAAAGTCTACTCCTCTGCAACGGTTTTGTCTTTGGCGTTTGCTAAGGAGGTTCAGTTTTCATCAGTGTTTGTTTGTTTGTATGCAATATTACACAAAAGCTACGGGACTGATTACGACTAAACTTGGTCCAAAGATGTGATATGGGTCAGAAGAGAACCCTTTAAAGTTTGGTGCAGATCCGAATCAGAGTGCTTATCCAGGATTTTATTTCAAACTTTCTTTAACAGTTTGAGGTCGTTTTTCAACATTTTCAATGATTTCTCAGCGAATAATTCATGGTTCATGATGAAAGAAAATCATGTTTAGTGGACTGAAATTTATGAGTGTGTGCAATTTTGTGCAGATCCTAATAAAAATTCAGATCTGGTGAATTTAAATGTGGTTTCATAAGGGGACTGTTGGGTCTTGGTGGAGGTTTGAACTCCACTGAGTGCCTTTCTAGTTTCTTTTTGAAAAGCGGTTCGTCACGAGCATGCTGGGACAGTGTTGCCCGAGAAGAGTCCACTCGTTGGTCATTGGTCGTCCCTCAATTCCAGAGCAATGCACTTCTTGGATGTTGGATGGTTGCTTAGGGTTCATATAGATCTTATAGCTTATCAAAAAACTTCCGTCAGTACTGCGCTTCCTTTTTCCACTGCCACTCTTCCACTTTCGCTGCACTGCCAAGTTGAAGTTGACAGACCGACAGAGATTCCTCTGTTCACAGTGAGATACCATTGGTCTCAGCTCAAACTGTAAATCAGACTAAATTGTAATGCATTGGCTGGTAAAGGCTGTCACTTTCTTTTGGGTTTTGATTTTGTCGTGCTAGTTACAATAGAGCTATAGAGAGCTCAGAATGCTGCAGGTCATTCATTGTATTGCAGTTAAATAAAAGTCTGTTTGTAGCACATTAATGAGAACAGTTAAGGAATAGGTCAAAGTCTTTATCTTTATTAATGAGGGTGATGGAGCTCATTGCCTGCTGTGATTCAGGTCAGACTTGTGCTGTTTTCTTCACACTTCTGTGCAAGGATTCCTCAAGTCAATTAGAAATGTAGGCCAGTCGTTTCTCTGCAAAACAACTAATTACACTGCGTTTCCGTGCATGAGTGAGAGACGGATGATCTGGCCTGAGACAGAGGGGGAAGAAAGATGAAGGGATACTGACGATAGATACAGTAACAAAGATAAAGACACTGACACTGTAAAACAGAAGATTTGATAGATTTGAACACATTTAAATGAGGATAAAAGAGAAGCTGTACAGTTTGTCTTCTCTGATGTTTTTGTGCGCATGTGAGAGGAGCCCCAGATATTTCTCCTCGTGTCTGCATTTCCCCCAATACACACAAACACTATAACAGGAAACACGAGGACAAAACAAAAGGTTCGGGGGTATTAACCCAAATTTTAAAAGCTCAGCGTTCAGACCTGCCGGGATTACCAAACCTAATCTCTGTGCTCTAACCCCCGTTTTTTTCCCAATTCCTGCGTTTTACCCTCTGCTTCCTCTCCTTCTCCCTCCATCCCACATCCCTCCTTTCCTTCTCTCTTCTCATCTCATTCTATTCGTGTTTCCCTCCGTCTCTCCGTCATAACTCACTGTCTCACTATAATTCCCTCGATTCAATCAACCCTTTCTCTCCGTATTTTATCGCTCCCAGCCTTCGCTGACTCCTCTTTATAAATCATCCCATCTGCCCGTCTCTGTCGATCAAAGGGTCAGCGTATCACTCTCTCCCTCTTCTCGCACTCCACCTGTTTATGTCTTGCTATAGTCGCTCAACTACCTTCTCTTTTGCTGCGCGTTTCTCTGCCACCTGCTCAAAATCTTCTTGTATAACAACAACTCTATCCTCTTAAAATAATACTGTCACATTTTACTAATTTGCTTTGCCAAACAGGAAAGTTATTACAGAACACCCTGAGGGGAAATATAAATATCTGTACAACATGTTGTGCCAGGCCATCTAGTAGATTTTGAAATATGTCACTGAATATGTCAACATTTCGATCGCGAAAGGAAAAGTCGGGTTTTCACCAGAGTCACTGGAATTCATCCTCTGGAGAGCATGAACATCTGTACCAGATTTTCCAGGTGATCCACTGAAAAGTGCCTGAGATGTATAAAGATGGACGGCTTGTCTCTACTTCCTCCCACAATCCAGAAGTGAAGCCCCCTGGCATCGAGGTCATGATACATGCGCCCGACCAATCTCGGGGTCAGTCTCAGCTGTCAATCATGACATTTCATCCTGATTTGATAGCATCAAATAATTGGTTAAACCCAAACTTGCCTGAAAACATCAGTGTTTTGACCAAGAAATTACACAAAATCATCTTTGAGAAAAGAATGTTCAATGTGTACTTTGACTTTTCATTTGGCTCAAGTCCAATCTATTAATAGGAAGGAGGCGGGATTTATGACCTATACCACAGCCAACCACCAGGTGTCTAATGAGATGTCTCGGCTTTAGTTTTTTTGTTAGTCCTCCATCTTTATGTACAGTCTGAGTCTCTTCTCATCACTTTAAGTGTAAACACACATCTCCATCTTAGTGAAGCAGAGTGCATTTTATCTTATCTTATCTCAAATATCCAATTACTCCAAAGTAAGTACTTCAATGTCTCTGCAATTCTAATAGTGAGAAGGATCAGTTTACATGAAAAGCTTGGACACACAGTGATTATTACTCCTTGGTCTGAATTGGGTGATGTGGAATTGATGAATAACAAGTTCATTTCTCCAGGCTGTTTGCATGGATCTGGTGTTGATGGTAAATCCACGACTCGCAGTATAGTTCATGCGAGCGTGAAACATGATTGTGTGCGACAGTGTTGGCACAATGATGTGAAAATTTGAAAAGCAATTTGAGAGATTTCAAACTGAGCTGAATGACTCATCACAGACAAAATCCGCTTTTTCCTTTTACATCTCACTCTTCTTTTCCTTGAATTCGCTCCACGATGAGGTCACGTCTGACCACAGCGCCTCTAAACATCATTAACTTCGTATTAAAACTGTAGAACTGAATGAGTGGATTTATGGTGAGAGCTTGTCTCAATAGCATGCTAATGAGAGTGACTGCATCCTCTATTCAACACAGTAAGACTAGCGTGATATTGGCTGTGCACTGATGAACCACTGAGTAATGGCCATTACTGGTGTGTAATTGTGAGATAGTGTGTGAATGTGTGTGTATGTGTGGTGTGCTAAAGACTCTTCTGTCTTTATTTATTTGTATATTCATAACTTGTTTCCCTGTGCACAGATTTACAGTATTGCTGTGTATTAGGGAGATGGAAACTTAGAGTTGTGTAGGGTAATTAGTTGTGTGTGTGTGTGTGTGTGTGTGTGTGTGTGTGTGTGTGTGTGTGTGTGTGTGTGTGTGTGTGTGTGTGTGTGTGTGTGTGTGTGTGTGTGTGTGTGTGTGTGTGTGTGTGTGTGTGTGTGTGTGTGTGTGTGTGTGTGTCTTTGCAGCAGTGATCTATTTCATTGCTGCAAACTGTAAATTTCCATTTCTCCCCCGGGGGCCTGTAAACGTTGTGGTTCGGCTGTAAATTCTGCTGTGAATTTTCTCTTCAGCTTCACGTCACTGGTTCCTCTCTGCTGAGGTTATAACACTACTGCGAGGCTGAAAACCAGCAACATTTGAACTAAGACAGAACAGACAGAGAAACGTATGGCTCTTCTCAACAGGATCTTGCAGATGTCATTTTTGATTTAAAAGTAAGTGATCATCCCAGGTCACTTTAGACTGTGATGCCAAATTACGTTATCGATGCAAGATTCAGGATATTGTTGTCCATCTTTATTTATGTCTTTATTAGGTCTTTTCAGTGGATTACCTAATGTGGCACAGATGCTCATGCTCTCCTGAGGATGGATTCTAGTGACTTTGGTGATTACCTGATTTTTGCTCTTTTCTGGCAAGTTTGGTTTTAATTAGTTATTTGATGTTGTAAAAACAGGGTTGAACTTAACAATTGACAGCTGAGAAGGACTCATGATTGTTCGAGCACGTTTATTGACAGGAGCTCACTACCGTGGCTCCATCCCCCGATCACAGATGGCTTCAAATGCACAACATGGCGTCGTTCGTATCCAGGATATTTTAGCTTCAGTTCTGGAATAGTGTGTCTGTTGAGACTATGGAACCAGATGTAAACTTAATGTTGACAGCCAGTGTGCATGTGAGTGTGCTTGTGTGTTTGCATGATGCATTGTGTTCGTTTAAATAATATCCAGATCTGAAAAAGCTTTGCAAGCCGTTGACCTCCTCTTTTCATTTGAGGGGAAAGTCAATGGTCTCACTTGACTGAGGATCGATGAGGCACATGAAGGACGCCCAACTCAGGTAAACCACAGAGCGAATCCTAATTCTGCCAGCGGAGAGAAGACCGATGTACAACGCAGACAAAAGCAGTGTGACAGGCCATAAAGACGAGAGGGGAATTCATCGGATAAATGGATACTGGGAGGAGTTTTCTGTTTTTTTAGATGGATGGATGGCTAAAGGAAGGGACAGATGGTCTGATTTGATGCCTTTTCTTTGATCACTTGAATGAAGAAATGCTCTGGAAATAAAATTTAAAAATACACTGTCCCCAAGACTTCGAGGTTTATAAAGAGCTCAGGCCGAAGATGTGAATGTACCAACCTTAATATTAGCAACAAATGAGTTGGCTGATCACAGAATGATGAGCAGTATCGTTTAGGTTTACTAATGTGCAGTTTGAAGGTATCCTGTGTCGGTACTGTCCTATAAATAAAAGTCTCCGTTGACAAGGTGAGCATCCAGGAGCCGAAGAGACAAAGGAGGGCCCATCACATCTATAGACCTTAAGAGAACTACTGCAGATCAACCAGAATGAATATTTCATTATATATAAGGATTTGCAGGTTTGTTTGTACATAGTTTTAGTTCGTAATGTAACACTATATATTACACGTTATGTAATATATTATTTTTATTGACATTTTGTGCCGTCTTCCCTGACTTAAAGGATAATTTGAAGACGTATATAAGTAATTGCACCCAGCATTGCTCATATGTGTACATGCACTCTGCCTCTGGTCCCCGTGAATACATATATCCCACTGTAAATAACAGAACCACAGTAAATGTTGCCTGCGGCCTCCGGGTGCAGTGTGTTAACCACAGAGCCTTCAGGCTGTCAGACAGAATGGCTAATGTCTGGACTGCCTCAGGCTGTTCACTTTACTGCTATATTTGTAGGACATGACATAATCTACATGGACGCTCTGCTGACCCACAGTAGATGTGAACTGTGAACGGCAAAAAAGCTACAGGGAAGGTGTTTGCTTTTCTCCGTGGATTATTATATTCTCTTTTGGATTATCTATCTGATTTGAAAATCGACTAAGAATGTTTGAAAAGAAATAAAGTCAAACATATCAGGATAAAATATTTTTTCTTGCCGCTGTTTCAGCCTGTGTAACCTGAAAAGTGTATTTTAAGCGACATGATTGCAATATTACATCATAGTCTGATTTAATGATATCACTTTGAAGATTATGTTTTTTATGCCTCCGCGTCGATGACAGCTGTGGCCTGAGGCAATATGTTTTCAGGTTGTCTGTCTGTCCATTCATACGTCCATCTGTCCTGTTGTCATTAACATATCTCAGCAACGCCTTGAGATCATTTCTTCAAATTTGGCACAATTGCTCACTGGGACTGAAGAATGAACTATTTGGTCATCAAAGGTCAAAGTTATTTGGCCATAACTGAATAATTGATTCTCTGATTGTGACAAAAAGTCCATGTTTGATTTCCAAAAGGTCAAGGGTCAACTTGACATCAAAACGTTTTTTTAAAGTACTTCTACAAAGGCACACAACCTTGCGGTCGTAATTCAAGTTAATGGTATGTGACCATTCATTCTACCCCTGCACGGCTCTCTTTCAGCCTCAGTTACACTTTGTCACTTCCCTCTATCAACAGTGTGTGTGTGTTTGTGTGGGCAGCAGCAGGTGTTGAGTGAGGGAGAAAAAAAGCTCTGTGACTCATGTCCCATGGTGCAGGAACCTGTCACTGCCACCATTGTCACTGTCGGTTAGTTTCTGTTCACACCTTGTCCCACTCTCACACGTCCACAGTGCTTTTTCTCCTGTGTGTGTGTGTGTGCTGTACGAACACAGCCATTCTCCCAGGGCTATCACTTGTCCAGTCGTGTCCATAATAATAAAATTGTGTACATTTGAACATCTGTTGAAAATTTCAAATCATTAATTTACAAAAAATCAAAACTCCTGATTAAATAAGAAAATATATTTTTTAGAAAAGTTAGCCACCTACGTCTCTTTTGTTCTGCACATGAGAATAACTGGCACAGTGTGTGCTGTGATGTGTGTGAGATTGCAGTAAAACACACCTTCTGATAAAGTAATGCCAAAGCTTAAATAATTCATTGTGTTACTCCGCCTCGGCCAACTCAAACATCCTCCCACCAGCAGCTGGGTCCACAGCTGAGATCAACACACACATTAGAGAAGAAAATTACACTTATTCATCATCATCCCCTTAAAAAAGGTAAATCTCTAAATCTGGTAAAAGTTAGAGATAAATAAAATTTGTTTATGAATTCTGGGAAGATGGAGGCGACGTTCTTTTGTGACTGAATGAGGCTCCAGGATGTTTCAGACACTGAGATGTTATCTCTCTCACAGAGGTGTGTGTGTGTGTGTGTGTGTGTGTGTGTGTGTGTGTGTGTGTGTGTGTGTGTGTGTGTGTGTGTGTGTGTGTGTGTGTGTGTGTGTGTGTGTGTGTGTGTGTGTGTGTGTGCGTGTGCGCATGTATAGGTGTACTGTGTGCCTTCTTACTGTATGTGTGTGGTGTTTAGTGTGGTAACAAATCCTTTTTGGCCGGTATAAGGTGCATTTTAGATTTTACACAGTTTTTCCTCCTGACTCCTTTTATCTTCACTCGGTTATTTCCCCTGTTTCCCCTTATGTAAGCTGGATACAGGAGTAGATTTAGAATGTACTAATGAATACACATTCATTACTTACAGCAGCCTCAGGAGGATATCAACGTTTAAATGTTAACATATATTATGAAGGCTGTTTGTTTCCTCAGTTTTATTTCATGTTCCAAAGAGATTCCTTCCTAATCCCAAACATGGATCGTTTTTAAAACTTTTACTTAGTGAGAAGTGTGAAAACTGGGTTGCACCTCATTAAGTTTATTCCTGAAAACTGAAATCAGTGGGAATTTAATAGATGTCCTTATTCCGTGAATGTTGCATGGTTTTCTGATGGTTTTCCGGATACTGTCTTCCAGGTAAAAACAACTGAGAGAAAATATAAAACCTGCTGTCTTAAAATGTTATGTTGCTGCAAATGAGGGCATATAACACCAGATCCATTTTAAGACATCTATTAAACAAAAATTGGTTTCTCTGTGGGAGAAAAAGAGAGACGTATTTCTAATGTTTAGTGGGGTGTAGTTGACGACGTATCTCTTTGTCTGCCCTGGTGTCATCACTACAGGTTCAGTGAAGGTTGGTGGGAGGAGAAACACTTTTGTTCCTGCAACAGAATTATGCTTATATACTGCACAGGGGAAACAAAACGGAGGTCACTTTCTAAAAGTTAAATTCTGGCCTCTGGCACTTTATTTAATAGTTCACGCTCTCATCTGCACTAGGTGAGACGGTCTTTTAAATATTTCATTAAAGTTTAGCTGCGGCTACCAGAACTAAAGAATTTATTTTCCAGAAAGCCCCAAAGGTATCGTGTGCTTCTCCAACACTCTCCTAGAATACAGATTCTACTTTATTCAATTAGTGCATTGACTTTTCACCTTGGTGGGGAGTCTGGCAGGTGAGGCCAAATCAACCATGCAACCAAGAAGCTGTCCAAGGCCGCCCTTATATCATCCCAGCAGGTTGTGGAGTGCAGAGGCTACACCGGGGGAGGCATCGGTTGTGTTTTCGCAATTTTTTCCTTTGTCTTCATATTTGGATTAGTAGTAGAAGTGAATATTTAATGCACTCTGGGTTTCACCTTGGTTTTAGCGTGTGTAAGTGTGTGTGTGTGGTGATGGACCAGAGCAGCAGGCCAGTTGCTTCACAAATAGCAGGTAGATACATCACCTCACTGCTGCCTGCTGTGGCTGCTTAGGCAGAAACAGCAGAGAGACTTGCATAGGTTCACAAATACACACTGACAACAGTGGAGACCTGGGTGGAACTAATGGGCTGACTAATTCATTTTTACCGTGACAGGAATAGTTTTCATTACGAGTGTGTGTGTGTTTGTGTGGTTCTACTTACTGTGGTGATAATTACCACAGAGGTGGTTTGATTGCTCTGTCTCTGATACAGTCACGGGTGTGTAGTCGAGATCACAATGAAGGCTGAGGGTGTGGTCCGACCCAGGACGACAGAGTTATAATGTAGGCGACAAAGTGTCGGAATGTCAACAACTTGCGTTGTCACTTTGGTGTCCATGCATCTGCAAATGTGCAGTCTCTTGTTTTTTTAATAAAAGCAACAATTAGAGTCTTCATCTCTATGCAATAGTTCAAATTAATAAAACCTTTTTCATAATAATTGTAGCGTGTCCTGATTTGAAAATAGCTTAAAAAGGTTAAAAAAAGACTTAGAGAGAAATAGAGCTCCTGTTCACATTATTATCATTGATGTTATATTTTAAAGTGCACACACTCACACACACATTATTCTCTTTTGTTCTCTGCCCAGTGCGGATGAGCGGTTCGACGCCACCTTCCACACCAACGTACTGGTCAATGCATCAGGTTACTGCCAGTACATCCCTCCTGGCATCTTAAAGAGCACCTGCTACATCGACGTACGTTGGTTCCCTTTCGACGTTCAGAAGTGTGACTTGAAGTTTGGCTCCTGGACGCACAACGGTTGGCTGCTGGACCTCCAGATGCTGGACGTAGACACGTCCACATACATACCCAACGGAGAGTGGGACCTTGTGGGTAAGAGAGCTGGTGTTTGTATTTATCACTGCCGGTATTGTCACCAGAATAGATTGCTGTACTTGAGAATCCAGTGTGATTGTATAATTCGGTGCATTTATTTGAGCTCAAATATAATTTTTCCATCATCTCATGAGACTGAAAATAAACTTTGAAACCAGTCCCTTTAGGGGGTTATAACAATAATGCAAAACATGCTGTATTCAGTCTGCACAGTCAAATTTGTGAATCTACATCAGACAGGTGATAAATTATTATTTCCCATGATCTTAAAATATTTAACACTGAGAAAAAGGTCAGGTTAACCTGCCAAATACATTTTTAAAGGCTGTAGAGTGCTGACAAATACTATACATAAAAGTCCATTTGACATTCCGTGTCATTACATACAAATGGTTTTCACTGTGGGAAATCATTTGCATGTTTGTAGTTGGAGGAATTGAAATGATTTTTGGAAGAACTCCCAAGCTGGATGTTTCCAGCTGGGACAGGAACAGCAGATCCCAGCACCGGTGCCCCTGGGGTGACGGTTAGCTGGACAGGGGTGTCAGACGGCAGCAGATGGTCTGCGAGAGGAATGTCTGACACTTTTTTGCCAGCGTGCAGCCAGGACATATGTGAGTGCAGCAATCCACATCCCTCCAGAAAGAGTCCAAGGGACGACTACCAAAAATCACAAATGATGCAGCTGTGTTGCTTTCATCATTTTATGGCTCACGGGACATGTACTAATAATTCCAGAAATCTGTTTGTCCATCTCTCTGTCTGTCTGTCCCTCCGTCCTTCGTTTTTTTTCTCACAAATCACTCATCCGATCCATGTCATGGACCCCGTGAAGTGCAGTTTTGATTGTGAAGTTTTTTGGATGAACGGTTGTCGAGACCTCAGCCCTGACCCTCCCATTAATTTCAAACTGCACCTGCTGCACCACATCATCAGTGACATCACAGGGAAAGTTGTGATGGTGATTTGTGAGTTTCTAAATAAAGCCCATTCCATCAGGCCATTTTTCTAACAATGTCCAACAGCCACATTTTGAATGGGCAGTTTCTAGGCCTACTTATAAATCCAGAAACTTCTGTCTGCCATTAGATTTTCTCAAAGGCCCCCCCCATCCGATTGAGCCTGTGAAGCTCAGTGTCAACTCTGAGGTTTTTCAGATCAATGCTTCTGCAGCAAATCGACAGACAGAGATTCTTCCATTGATTTTAAACTTTGACAAAGTCACTGATGAGATGGTCATGGTCACGCTCTAGTTTGACAGGCGCTGCACTAAGTTTATTTTTATTTTTTTTAACCAATAACACAAAGTTAAAATGAAAGCAAATTCGACTGACTCCAATGGAACGTGTTCAGAGTGATGAAAATAAAATTGAATTGGTGTGAATTTTAAGAACCTTCTTTTCAACCATTTTCAATCGATAGAATCATACATTTCATAATTACCATATTTGGGCTGATATTTTACTCTAACTGATATTTAAATCTAAAATCCAATTACTTCGTCAGTTTAACCAAAAACATATATGTATGTGTTCTCTTCTCCCTCAGGTGTGCCAGCAAAACGTAATGAGCTTTACTACGATTGCTGCAAGGAGCCCTACCCTGATGTGACGTTTACGGTCACCATGCGCCGCAGGACTTTATATTATGGACTCAATCTGCTTATTCCCTGTGTGCTGATCTCGGGCTTGGCCCTGCTGGTTTTCCTGCTGCCTGCAGACTCTGGGGAGAAGATTTCTCTGGGTGAGAGTGGGATGCTGAAAGACAAACACACGTGCTCTTTGTATCGAGCTGGACCAGTGACTGGCCAGTGAGATTTACACTGTAAAATCCGTTAATCGTATGTATCTTGGTCACGATTTAAAAACAAAATTATAAGCCTATTCAATTTTATTTTTTATAAATTTGACTATTGAGGTTTTTAAACAACAGGAACCAAAACACCAAATGTATTTGAAAGATGTACAAGCTCATACAAATACTCAGCTTTCTGGTTCACATATTTGTTTACACCGACGTCCTTATGAATACACATAAAATCACCTTGAAATAATTGATTTTCAAAATAAGAGGCTCACCACTAAATCTATTTTGGATTCACCTCAGTGCCTGAGACTCTTGATGAAAAAACATCTGTGGATGAGCAGCCACCAGTTACAATATCAGACCGAGTACTTTCTGGAAACTACCTCTGATACGTCAGATGAGCCAGGAGCTGAGAAATGGCTGTAGTCTTGAGAATATTACTGATTACATACATAAGTAATTATAGGAATAAATTCACATACCAGTGACCCTCATCAAATCATTATGTAAATACTCATGTTCTCTCTCTCTCTCTCTTTCCCCCTGTGTGTGTCTTTCTATCCCTCAAGGCATCACGGTGCTGCTCTCGCTGACTGTTTTCATGCTTCTCGTCGCAGAGATCATGCCGGCTACGTCCGACTCCGTTCCTCTGATCGGTGGGTTGTATTTATGTCTATGTCTCTATGTATTTACACTAGGAAGTCATCGTTGGATCTTGCAAAAAAACTTAACTGAAAAGGAGGAAAGGATATCCCTCAGGAAACAGTCAAGTTAAAGTGAATGTAATGATATGATAAGTGATTTAGTCAATTAATACATAGACATGACTGACAAATTTACAGTAAAAATGTGAGGGTCCATCTGACGCTTTCTTGCACTTCTAGTAAACACCAGTAATGTAAAACATGCATTAATTATTGAGTGTTTTCAATGTGGGCAATTTCCTTATCTCTATAAATACTGTATACTGTATGTTCTCTTGAAAATTAATAAATAAAAACTCATCTTTGGGTCAGGCTGGGCTTTGGCTTTGGCTTGAGTAGCCCGAGGGCTTCTATACATCATTGTCACTTCTCCCCGGATGCTGGATGGAGTAAATTGGGTGGCCTGAACTAAAGCTGTCAGTACTGTTAATAGGCCATGTAATGTCTGGTTCTCCGGTGGGAATGCAAGAAAGGAATGGAGGATAGATGAAGAAATAATGGATGAAGAGACCAAGATGGGGGGAAGGGGCATTTAACCTTTGGGGTTTAAAGGGATAGTTCACAGAAAAATGAAAATTAACTCATTATCTACTCAGAACTATGCCACTATGTTGGAGGGGTGGGTGAAGTGTTTGAGTCCACAAAACACTTTTGGAAATGCCTCCATACTGCTCCTGTGGTGTCATCCAAGTGTCCAACATTCAAATTCGACTCGGACTAGAGTCATTTACACCATGTTTTTAGCGTGGTAGCTACTTCTGTTAGCATTGCTATTTCCGGTATTAGCATTGCTATTTTAGGCTTGGACAAACATCAGTGTGAAGAGAACCACAGAACATTGTGCACTTTTGCCTTTTTTGGTCCATGTCCCATCCGCTAACATGGAGGAGGTGGGGTTTATGACCTATAGTGTAGCCAGCCACCGGGGGGGTTGATGAAGATGACTTGGCTTAACTTTTGGGGAGCGGCCATGTCAACCATCTTTATATACAGTCTATGCTTTTGTCTTGTACGTGTGTCCTTTGTTACGTGTCATGTCAGTGATCAGTTCAAAGGGGGGTCAAAGTGAGAAATAGTGTAAATATAAGTGTAAATATAACCAGAGTATTAATAGTGTATCGTGAGTGTATTGAATAGAGTTCGGTCATGCTGAACATGGTTAAAGCTAACTGCCCTCTGATAAATGTGTCATCAATAGTGATTAAAGTGATTAATCCATTTGTTTTTATTTCCCATGACCTAGAGACGAGGCCAACTGGGACACTTTTAGGAGCCTTGTTAAAATGACTCATGTCCCTTTACAAGACATTCACATTCAGCCACTGTGAGTTATTGTAGCTGCTTGAACTCAACTGTAAATGAATGTTCACCACCGCTGCCAGAATCAGGCCACATGTCTTTTAATCATCAGCCCCTAATCACCACATAAGTGTGCTCATTTTCATTTAGTTAATTTATTTAGACCTATCTCCGAGACCATTTGGCTCAGTCCATTTGAATTAATCTATAATGTAGTCAGTGAATGAATGTGGGTTTGAATGAATGAACAACAATGCTTCCGTTACTGTATCCATAAAGTCATTAGTGACTGATCACAAAGCAGTCAGGACACAGGACCCATGTCCTTCCAACTCTCATAAACACCATTTCTAGCTCTTATTTCTTCTCTCTCCTCTTGGTTCTATTATTCTCTCCCCCACCTCTTCTCTTTAAGATCCCTCCTTCTATTCATTCATCTTTATTTCCCAGATCTGACAAACAAGGTCACATCCGTGACCTCATGAGGTGACTGAAAGTTTGACTTTCAGTGACTGTCGTCAACTTTAGCTGTTTGCTTTACCTTCACGGTTTCTGCAAGAGAAACGAGGGCAGGAACTCAGATATTGTGTGTGTGTGTGCGTGCATTCGTTTCAGTGCACAGCATTCATTTAATGTTCCCCTGCTGTTCCCTGATGCGGGTGAAAAGATCCCTCCAGAACCAGCACTAATCTCCCTCTCTCCCTCCTCTTCTGTTTCTCTCTCTCTCTGCTCGGCTGGACTTTTTTTTGTTTGTTTACCCCTATTCTCTGTTTTGAAGCATTTTTGCACAGATTTTATTCCCCCTGTCTGAGTTCAAGTGGGCATCTTTGGCCCCTGGCAATGTAACTTATTGCTCAGATTTATCAGACTTGTTTTCTTTTCATGTTTGGGCATGAAATCAATCTATTTTTTGGACTGTTTTGGAACCAAGGTTAATGTTGTACCTGTTAGTTCATGTTTGCTCTCGGCTATGTAGTAGAGCTATTGGGGTAGTTCAAGGGCGAGTGAAAAGGGAAAGAGCATGACCTAAAAAAGCTTGACTTGATTTGTAACTGAGAATGTTGATTTGTTTTTGTGCAGCTCAGTACTTTGCCAGCACCATGATGATTGTGGGAATGTCAGTGGTGGTGACTGTTATCGTCCTGCAGTTTCACCATCATGACCCTCATGGAGGAAAGATGCCCAAGTGGGTGAGTGACTGAAACTGATTTTATCACATAATAATCACTACTGCGACAGAAAACCTCCAGCATGTATGTCTTTATGAATGATTGGTCATTGTGCACATGTGCTGATACTCTCTCCTTTCAGGTTCGGGTGGTTCTGTTAAACTGGTGCGCCTGGTTTCTCCGTATGAAACAACCCGGAGAGGAGCGCAAGCGACCCAGTTACAAGTACCGTCACTCCTCCCAGCACCACTCCAGCACCAGCTCCATAGAGATGGGCACAGTACCGAGCCTCAGCATTCCCCTCTCACAGACATCCTGCCCCCCGTGCCCCACCGGCACCTCCAACGGTTCCATGAGCCTCTACTTTGGAAATTACCACCCCATGGAGGGCCCACACTGCCCACCCTCCAGCGACTCCGGGGTAGCGTTAGGCGGGCGGGCCTACGGCACCCCCAGCGACGAGGCTGAGCCACCTGGAGGAGTTGGCAGCAGCGTTGGAGGCCTCGGGATGGGGGTTGGTATTCCCCCACCAGAGATCCAACATATCCTGGAGGAGGTGTCGTACATAGCCCAGCGGTTCCGGGACCAGGACCAGGCCGAGGCCGTCTGCAGCGAGTGGAAGTTTGCAGCGGCGGTGGTGGACAGGCTGTGCCTGGTGGCCTTCTCTCTGTTCTCTATCATTTGCACCTTCACCATTCTCATGTCAGCGCCCAACTTCATAGAGGCTGTTTCCAAGGACTTTACATAGCTGGCTGCAGCAGCAGGAGAGCGGGAATGAAGAAGGTGCAAAAGTAAAAGAATAGGTGAAGAGAGGAAGCGGAGGGGTAAAGGAACGAGTGCAGTACTGTATGTGGTCCTCAACCTACTATCTGGACACACCATTGTCATAGGAGCAGGGGACATGCTGTGTTTTATGAGAAAAATTATAGTATCTCCAGAAACTTCATGCAATTAGAGCCTGGCAGATCTGCCAAGTAACTGAATCATGTAGTCAATTTAACAAATCAGAAAACATAACAATTGATTACAGAGAGACATTGTTTTGTTTGAAATTCCAAATCAAGAATTGTCCCACTCTGTTTTAATGTCAGACACAATTTGTTCATATAGAAGGTGAAGAGTTTTGTCATGCAGGCTAAACAGTAAAGACACCTGGGTAGACTGGAGGCAAAAGGTTGAGAATCACTGGGGCAGTAGAGAAGTGCACTGCATAGATTTTCTTTTTTATATTAATCAAGATATCAGTTGAGGAGAGATGAGAAGAGTCGTCTTTACCCTGAAAACAGTGTAAATATCATTGTCGTATCTCCGGCAGGCATTTAAAACCCACTTTTTTACTGCACGTTGAGACACTTGCGGCGTCACGGTCCACCTCACTGCCTCTTCCTCAGTCATCTCAATGGTTATTGTCTCATATATGTACAAAATCCATGCGTACAGATGTATAAATATCACTTCACTGTGAGCTCGTACACCGACTGTTCACTTTCCGAACTCTTGATAAAGATGACACAGACTTTTTTTCAGAGGACGTACCATCCCTGTAGTGATGTTAGGTTAGTTACTAAAATGAGATGTCTCACTGTGAATTTTATCATTTTGGGTTTTTACTTCGATCAACACAGCATCGGACCCAACTCTGTTGCTTTGACACTTGTGTAGAGGTAGGATGCCATTTCACTTGCCTGTTGAATTCAGTCTTAATCAACAGTTTGGGTCAGTGTGATAATGAAATTATATTATTAAATTATATTAAATGAAAAACCACCTCATTGGCTCACATTTACTGGTGTTGACCAGTAACGCAAGACGCACAGTCATTTTAAAGCGCAGTCGAATATTGTATGATAAACTGTACAATGCATCTTTGGTCGTGCACAATACAAACACATCCAGGGACGCTGGAAGTCAGTCAGAGTTGGGGATGCAGAGAGAAACCTTATATAATGAGGTAATGTTAAATGCAGTGCAGCAGTGCATTATGTGTGATTTTTGTGTTAATATGAACAGACGATGTTTTGCTACAGTTGAAGAACATAACACAACTTTCTGCAATTCAAAGCAACATTATAACATATTCATCTTCTGACTGTTCACACACGGAGTGCACATTTATTCTCTGTCAGAATTTGTGCAGGCTAACGACCACGTCAAGTGTTACATTTGTGCATCAGATAGGCTACACAAAGTGAACTTTGCCTTGCAGTTACAGCCTCTCGCCAATCGGGGGAGCTGGAGCCCCCTCTACACTATGACTTCCAGCGTCCTTATACATATCATGAGTTTATTTGCAGGAAACAGGTGAAGTAGTTTTGAAAGGTATTGTATAACTGCTGTAAAAATACTAATTTGTGTACTTTTAAAGGTGAACAGGAATTTGGAAGTGTTGAGCAATGTGACTTTTGAACCTCTGACACCACAGACGGGCAGGAGGCTTGACAGTAGGACTCTCAACTCCATACGCCGCCATATCACTGGAGATATATACTGTAGATGTATAAAAGGCCTAGTGTCAGTGACTTTTGCCTGTGTTTCGTAGAGGGAGACAAGTGACTGATCCATGCAGCAAAGTTCTTAATGTGTGAAGATCCATCTCCGCCTCACAGAAACCTTTTTGTTGTAGCTACAGAGTATTGATCTCTTTTTCTCTTTCTATGTCCAAGTGTCAACTTTTGGCTCCATGTCAATAAAAGTCTATTTATTCTCTGTATAAGCGGCTCTGGGAAATGCTTGTGTGTAACTCCCTTCTTCAAAATAAAAGCTCCCAGATGGTTACTTGACCGAAACCTATAGCATGACACAAAAATAAAAACTGCCACAAATCATGAAATCTGCAGTTTGGCTCAATTCACATCCACACTGAGTTATTACTTACTGCTGGAAACATGGGAATCGACGACACGCACCAAGCATCTGATACACACACACACACACACTGAATCTTCTGCTCCGCTCTCTCTCTCTCTCTCTCGCTCTCGCTCTCTCAAATTCTCTCTGAAAGAATTTTCTTATTATAATTAACTGGAATAATCTAGTGCTTTGTTGCTCATTACCTGATCCTCTGGAAGATTCACCACAGAAAAGACATATCATATATATCAGTATCAACAACATTTTATTTTTATTTGGAACTGCACTAAATTGCACACACTCATAATCATCAGTCCCCTAAACATGCCTGATTGAAACCCATGAATAATTCTCTGAGAAATCAACGAAAATGTGAAAAAAAACTCCTGATCTTCCAATGTTACAGGAAGTGTTAAAAAAGGCATGAAAATTGAATGAGTTATTTCCTGACCCATATCCCATTCTCCCACCAAGTTTCGTGGAAATCAGTCCAGCTTAATTTATTTAGTAATTTTACAAACAAACAGAAAGCATTACCCTCTAGGCAGGGGTCATAAACTACACCTTATAGATTAACTGTAGCGAATACAAATTGGACTATTGACACATTATCCCAGGCTAAATCTAAATCACAGCTAAGTGAAACTCACTGGGATAGTTTCAATAGTTTCAAGTCTGTTAAACTCCATCTAAAAGTTACAGGTTCAATCAGAGTGCACTCTGCTTCACACGAGCTGGCAACGTGGAAGAAAACACATCAGCCAGATGCCTTCAATGTAAAATGATGGTCTGTTAATGACGATAACACAGAGGATGAACTGGAATGAACTGTGTAAATGGTTGTGACTCAGTTGTAATAACAGCAAACGAGCGGCACATTTAAGGACGAGCACATCAATAAAAGCAATGTTTAGGAATTAGGCAGATTAGTAAGACATTTTGGCATCTGGTGTTTTTGTCCCCAGCTTTTATAACTTTGCAATATTCTCTGTTCTACACTTTAATGGGCCAGGATGTGCCATTACAGGAAAAAAAGGAAAGTAATAAATTCAGCCTCAACTGTAAGAACTCAATCCATTCAGGGAGGTCAAACTGTCAAAGAGTATCACCAGGACAAGGGAAATACATTGTTTTCAAATGTACAAAAGAAAAAATATATAAGAGATTGATTGGAAAATGGTCTTTGGTCTCAGATGAAGAAAGAAATTAAACTATTTTATGGGCTAGGATATCAAATGAAAATTTGAGCTGAAATAGGCCAAAAAAGCAGGCGAGACAAAAAAAATAAGTGGGGCATGTTTTCCTTCTGTGGTCTAGGAAATGTGCTCTGATTTCTTTTTTGTGCGACCAACAAAAGCTTTGTCTCAACTTCCAATTGTTTGATGTTTTCTGGAAGAACTCCAATCGATAAGACAGTGCCCATGTTTCAGGCTTAATGGTTGGTGTATTTATTTCTGTTAGAGATAAAGTTTGGATGTTCGTGAGTCTGCACATTCAAAAAACTATTACAAACCCCTGAGTTATTAGAGGGAGACTGGAATCCTATTTTTTCAAATTGGAATCAAATGTCCTCCGAGTAGAATCTTTTTCTGAATCTTGTTCTTCTTTGGCATCGCCCTCAGTCCCAAAGTCTCATATTTTATGAAGTTAAAAGTTCTCACTATCGGCTCTTTGTGTGAAGGGGACTGATATGAGTAAGCGGCATTTATTAAAAAATCTGTAAAACTTAGTAAAACTGCAAAGATTGATATTAATTAATTGAGAAAACAGTTTTAACCGTGTTATTAGTCTGGAATCCAGGAAAGACAAATAGCAACCACACACCAAATCAAGCACTTTTCTTTTCATGCTTAATTAGAAATCTGTCCACTCTAATGTGGTCTGAGACAAATTCCCTCAGGGCGGAGGGAGCACAACAATAACAATACAAGCTTCAAATTCAAATATGCAACAAAATGAAAAAATCATATCAATCACCATGCTAAGCTAGTTATTCTGTTCTGTTCTGTCCTGTAGGCTTTCATATTTTAATGTTTATACAATATGGAGGCTTTTTGGACAAAAACACAACAGAAATGCACCACTACCATGGAATCGGTGGCAGCATCAGTCTGGCTTTAGAAGATATATGAATGTAAATGTTAAAATTACGAGGAATCCTGGAGGCAAATAGTCTTTATTTTTGCAACTGTAAACAGACGTAAATTGTTTTATTTTCTTCCTGAACAGTTTTCCTAAGGTCTCCGCGAATTCCACTGCCCTTCCTAACACTCGTCCTTATGTCTAACATGTCTTTTACTATGTCTCACATTATGAAAATTAGTTAACAGTCTCGGGGAAAAGAAATTGTTGGAACAGATGCATGCATCCCCAATCTCATCAACGCCGCCTGGTATGCATAGCAAACCCCCCGGTGAGAAAAAGAAAACATCTCAGCTGCCAGACTCTGCTGCTAATCTTCAAGTGCCTGAAATATTCAGCCAGACCTTCACAGTCGAGAGGCTCCTGAGATCACAACATGTAAACAAGTGTCGTTGCGTTAAGTTATTTTTGTTGCTGTTTTTTATGTCAGGCTGTCGATACAGAGCCTCAGTGGTGGCAGGTGCAAGTGCAAGACTGGGTGGTTGGGTGCCTCACACACACACACACACACACACACACACACACACACACACACACACACACACACACACACACACACACACGCTTGTATACATCAACAAAAACACAATCACACACACTGTGCTCAGCGGGGGCCTTAGCGACACCAGATTGCACGTTCATGGTGTCAAACGGTCAGGCTGCTGGGCTCAGCGTGCAGCTGATGTACACTTCACGGGGAATCAAGAAGTTATGGACCAAAACACAGATGCTTTTCTTCTTTTTTGTCTTGGAACACTGATTAAAATCTAATCTATAGCAGTGAAAAACAACAACAGTAAATAATATACAGCAGCTGCATTATTGTCATATCTAAACCATAAACAAGTCGATGGGGGCTGTGGGGCAAAGCAGAAAGGGCAAGAAAATAATAAAATCCATAAAGAAATAGGTTTGGGCTGAAGCTCCTTCTTATTACCATCCAATATGAGAGTGACCTCTTCCTGCTGAACTCCTTGGCTGGCTTTATTAGTTCATAGAAAGCTTTCGCTGTGTGTATGTGTGGCAGGTGCATTGTGGGTAGGTGGGACTCCACAGCAGATCTCTTGCTCCCTCTTTGCATTTCTCATTCCAGTCCCCATGGACACAACACTCCCACAATCCCCTGGGGGCTGAGGACCTCGCTGGATGCTTCAGCCGCACCAGAAGACGCTCTTTCCCCCTCTTTGCCCTGCATGTTGCCCGGCCACCGGCTCCTCGGGTGTAAACAGTCTCTCACCTTCACACACTGGTCTATTCTCTGTCTCTGTTCTCTGTTCTCTTTATCGTTTTTTCTATTTTTACATTTCTTCGCTGTGCCTTCCTGTTTCAGTAATCTCTTAAGGCATTGTTTAATTCATTCTGCCACGACACTTTCATTACTGTAATAAGCCCTGATTCATTTCGGTGGGTGGGAAAAAGAGGGGACGGCCTGAATGCAAATGTGATGCTTCACCAAAATGAGCGAGCGATGGCGGAGTTGGCTGGGCAGGGGAGTCCTGTCATCCATCAGTCTCCTCTCACTGTCCTGAGGGGTTTCCTCCTCTCTCTCACTGAGCCCAAATTCCTGTTTCATATGTGAGATGTGCAAATCCCCTCTGAACACATGGCTGCAATTAAACCAGTCAAATGATATTCATGAGCACAGCACTTGCGCACGCTCACAAGAGTCTGCCGAGCTGATGATCTTGCCACATTTCAAGGGCGTGCGCAGAAAGAGCAGAATTCTGAAATAGTTATTACAACCTAGATTCTAGCACTAATCTGGAGCCTAAACACGGTGAAAACAGAGACTTGAAAAAAAACAAAGCAGATAGAAGGCTTTGATGTTTAAGATGGGAATGAAGCCGAAACCAAACACATCACAGGGACAAAACAATCTCCCATCCAACACTGACAGTATTAGTTCCAGTGTGCTGCAGAGCTCAGAAGACAGGCTGCAGGTCACAGTTGGATGTCTGCATTGGCAGCACCTGATCTCCACTATTATTGAATATCTTCAAAGGGAAAATAAAGGCATGGGGCCTACACAGCATAATGTAGGTTACCTCTAAATGCCCAGGCAGCCATACATTCAAAACACACAATAAAAATAGCAACGGTAAGCATACAAATAAAACCAGCACATGCATGAATCTCTCAATCTCTCTCTTTTAGCAGCAAATATGAGATGATGCATGACCTGTAATCCGCAGGCATGAAGTAATCTGAGCAAATGTGCATTTGGATTATCCGTCTGGAACGGCCTAATCTGAAACACTTCCCAAACTGGTTGAGTGAGAGGTCATGAAAGAGCCTCAGCCATGTGGAGGAGCAGCGCATTAGTGGTTGCTTCAGAGTTGTCGGGATGATTTGTAGCAGTAAATCTGTTTCTGTAGACATGATGTAGAAAGCTACACGTTATCTGCAGTATTTTTACTTCACTTCGGTTCCAGCCCTGAGTTCCTCATGACAGTGATATCAAGTATGTTACTTTCTATCCTTGCTGGCTCATTGGCTGCTCTTAAAGCTGCTCTTACACCTTCACCCGAGAGTCAGCGCCGTGACTTTTATCATCACGACGCGTTACGTGACAGCTGCTCTGACAGGTCTACCAGCTCCCTGATCAGATTCAGGATGTGCAGACTGACGTTCCTGTTGAACCTATTTTGCATCACGCTTCCTCGTAAACTGCTGCATATATTAATACCTGAAACTTTTAAAATTTGCCAACAACAACCAAAAGATTACCTGAATATATTACCCATACCTGTACATCAGTATGTTACCTCAGTGTGACAGGGATGGGAAACTGTTTCTTCCCACAGGCCGTAACCCCTGCATTTAAATCCCAGGCATAATAAATAATTATGCATTTTTCATGTTTTTATTATTTTAAATAATTTTAAGTCAGGCACTTGATTGCACTTTATAATTATCACACTTGTCTTTAAAACTGCTTTTTTTCATTGTCTTTTAACTGCTTGTGCTCGAGGGTCCTGAGAAACCATGATTCGATCCCTTGTATGTTTTACAGATGTGGCTGGAATGACATGAATAAACTTGAAACGATAATAAGGATCAATGTCAGGAACCTTTGAGGGGCGGAATATTATGATAGGATTCAGTTCATGATGCATAATGTAATAATGACTCTTGTCATTCATCACATCTTTGCTTAATTCAAAAAATGTTTCTTTGTAAAGTCTCCCTGGGTGAGGTATATTTTTCATTCAGTGTATATTTCAGAGACTGACATTGAAATCTGACATTTCAGGATGACGCTGCCGCCAACAATTTTACTGCAAAGATAATAGCACCTTGACCTCTATGTGTTCGCCACATGGAGTGTTTTTTTTTTTTTTAAAGCTCTCTGTGTCACAGCTGTGTGACTGACTGCATGTTCTATCTCTGATGTCGAGTCTGTGGGGATTCGATTCCCAGATAGGGAACAAGTAGCTGCTCTGTTACATGGGAAATTCAATCAAACGCAATTAATGCAAATGACCCCAGCTGCAAATGCTCACAGAGCAGCCACATTCAACACACACACACACACACACACACACACACACACACACACACACAAGATTGTGCATATATGTAGTTTTGCACTCATACATGTCAACACAAACTTTTTACAGTAAATGACACATTCCTAACAGGAGAGGATAATGCTCTCATCCTTGCATCTGTCCATTTGCTCATGTCCCATGTGTGCCTTGTTGTTTCAATCCTTCTGTACATCTGCATTCACTTCAGTGAGTCACAGAGTGAGAGAACATCCCTCCTGTCTAAGTAAAGCCTAGTTAAAAGAGGAAAAAACATCTTGAAATTTGCTGTCCCAAATCCGATACAATTGAAGTAACTGGGGACCACTTCTTCAAACGTAAAAAACAACAGAGAAATGTGTCATCCAAGTGTCTGCAGGCCCCGACATCCAAATTCGACTGGAAACGGCGTCATTTACACCATGTTTTTGGTCTAAATGTCCGCTGTGATCCTCTTCTGGAGCCGTGCTCGCGTGTGGATTACTTGGACTCAAAGATTAATTGATCAGATTTCAGAGGTCAAAGGTCACAGTGACCTTTTGTTAGTCTGACATTTTTTTAAGTAGATTGAAACTGCACTTGTTGGCAGACCCATACAACCAGAGGGTGTAGCTGTAGGAAAAATACTGATTACTTCAATATCTGTTCATCTTGCTCAAATACTATTCGCATTTTGTATTTAACAAAACAACGGTAGCAGCAACTGTTTTTAACTGAAGTGATCAGTTCTCTTTGTTTACGATTCAAATGCCTCATGAACCAAAAGAGTTGGATTTCCGACTGTGAAGGTTCATGCTTCTTATTATTGATTTCTGACTCCTTATATCAACTTATCCTACAACAGAACACACAGTTCCCCATCTTGTGCCTTCACATCCCTGTTGAACATCTGTCTTGGTTTTATTGTCTTTGGATGTGAAGTTACAGTTTAAGAGGATTGAAAGAGCAACACGGTTGTTCAGCAAATACTGAGCTTAACCTCACAATAAAGAGGAAGAGGCTGTAGACTGAAGACACAATTTACATGAGAACAATCAGGTTTTTAGGCCACTCCTCCTCTCCTCAGTAACAGTGAGAGACTGGAGGAGTTATCTGACAACATTCAAAGTTGTGTTCAATTGACATGGACAAGATTTGCCCAAACACCCAGAGGAGGCATAAAAGAAGTGAAAAGCACGTCTTACAAAACCCAAATTCCTATCTCTCTTTGAGTTATGTGGGTTGACTGACTGCGGGAAGTCTGGAGTGAATGACAGGAATAATTTTTCGTTTATACTGCATATACGGGCCAGGGTAAGATAACGTTTTTTTAAAGTTTATATTCTGTCAACGTACAGTGAGTTGAAGGGAAAATGTCATCACAGTGTTACAAATTCTAAAGATTCCTCTGTTATTTACAGTCTTTGAGCGGAGCGGTGTCCTGTAGCCTGCAAACTTCACCCTGCAGGAAAACTCTGGATACACAATCAATACAAAGCACTTCAGACCAGCAGGGTCCCATCTCGGAATTTGAACAGATTCATATGTCAGCTTTCATTTCATTTTATATTTATCGCTGAAGTTCATGTCGATGTTTAAACAGCAGAAATATTAATCTGATCTTCAGAGAGTCCTCCAGAGGAAAGTCCTCAGTAAAACGACCTTGACTAATGTGAGTGGAACAATGTGTCTCGAGCTCTTCAGAAGAATTTAATGTGATTATGTTTGTACCTGAAGAAGGAGTAGATATCCTGTTTAGACGACCTTCAGGCACATTGGTTCCTCAGGCTGAAATGCGACATTGACTTGACATTCACAGACCCATATGAAATGACAATTTTTCACTTAAGGAAATATCTCCCTAAATATTCGAGGCCCAAAGAAGAAACCATAAAATCCTGGAGTGGATCTGAATAAATGGGCAGATCACTGATATATTTTGTTTTCACTTTCTTGGCAGTGTTTCTACCAGAATTAATTTAATCTATGATGTAGCACACGACAAATAAATTAATGTGAACAAACATGACTATGATGGAAAATGTGTTATTATTAAGTATTGTTTTTATGTTTTGTATCTTTAATGTATTTGAGTGGTTACGTTTTTATAAATTTGTAGGGCTGCAAGATAGGGTTTTGTTTTTATATTTTTGTGAATTTCTCAAGAAATAATGCAGAAATCTTTATCTTTTATGGTGCAGATACGGATAATGATCTGGATTTATATAATATCAAACAATCTATTTGAAATGATGATTAAGTGAAGATTAAGTTAAGGCCCTTCAGTCCTGCTGGTGTAATTTAACAAATTTCAATATGTATATGGTGCCATCTGGTGGTGTGACACTGGCCAAGCACTGACTGTGGTCCAGATGAAAGAAAATGTCGTATACTGTCATAATAAAAATCAAGGAAATTTAATTTAGCAGAAAAAAGGATTTTTAGCTGGTGAATAATGTTTTAAACACATCATTCTGCAACACATGATGACAAAGGTTCTTTCAGTTGATTACATAAACAAGAAGATAAAGAGTTGCCTAGAGACTGAATTTAAGCTATTTATCATGAGTGTTAATATAAAAGTGTCTTTGTATATTAAAATATAATATATATATGAACAGATCTTATTTAATAGAGTTAAAACACAACTGATAATATTGTGAATTTTATCATTAGACTGCAAACAAACAACATACAACTGCAAAAATATTTCAATCCCCCCCACCACCACCACGGCAAGTGTTAAATAAAAAAACTTACACCAAAAATTCTAAATGTCAAAGAGAATAAACAAACTCACAAAATCAAACTGTCGCCCTCACGTAATCATTGACCACGGAAATTATTTTTAGACAAGAGCGATCCACATGTTACAGAGTCCTGGAATGGTTATAGACAGGCCCATCTCTTTCTCTCCTTCAAAAACACACTCACACACACACAAGCGTTGGGCAGGACTGTTGTTTGTGTCACTTTTCACTTGCGCTCCCCGTCTGCCTTCTCCTTGCTCTTGTCCCTGGGAACACGGCCCATGTTGTAAAACTCTGGGTTCGGCCTCATGTCGGTGAGGTGGGCGAGCCGGTTGGACATGGCAAAGAATGCAGCGATGGCAGCGATGTCCCAGACATCCTCGCGGTCAAAGCCTACTTCCTCTAAAGACTGGAAGTGCTGCTCCGTGATGGTGTCGCTGCGACACACGGCCATTGCAAAGTCCACCATGGCGCGCTCCCTAGGTTCCAGCTCTGCGTTCTCATAGTTAGTAATGACCTGGATGAGGGCAGGGAGAGAGCTGATTAGTGGAAATATTTTGTTTGCCTTGTATGTTTTACAGTAAGGAAGGAAACCAAAAAACAGAATATATAAGTAGTCATAACAAGGAGGAGAAATATATGGATGTGAAAATGGGAATGATTGAAACTGATACAAGGAACAAGAAAGATGTATTTCTCCTTTTCTTCTCATATTAAACACGCAGTGAAATTTTGCAACATGAAAACAGTGGCAGTGTGTATGTGATGAGTCACCATCTCGACCAAGGATGTTTTTTTTTCACCCATGTCTGATTGTTAGTTGGTTTGTTTGTGCAGGAGGTTTACACACAAACTACTGAACATAGTTCCACAAAGCTTGGTGGAAGGATGGGACATGGGCCAAGAAAGAAAACATTACATTTTGGCGTGGATCTGGTATTTGTTTTCTTTTCCTCTTTCTTAAACATTGCGAGAGAGGCATTATCACAGATAAAAACAGGCATATTTAGGGGCCTGATATCTATGGCCAACAATCAGTAAAAGGTGATACCTGATCAGACAGAGTGGGCTTCTTGGAGAAGATGCGGTGCAGTGCACTGTGGGATACCACACAGTAAAGACACTTGTTGTGGATGCTGGTTGTGACTACGATCAGCTCACGATCTGCCTTGGTTAAACTGCCTGGAAGACATTAGACACTGAATAAATGTGAAATCAGGAAAAACATCACATGGACGAACTAACGACACACAAAGACAACAAGTGTCTGACACTCCCCTGCACAGAAATTTGACACAAACATCACATGCACACCTAAATGATATGTAACTGACATCCTGACAATGTTTAATCTGAAGGCGTCTTCATCGTGTGGTGGAGGAGGTGTCGTCACCATCATGAGTGTCAATACTGTTTCAGGGAGGCCATGGTGGAAAAACTACATACCACTTAACTGCCATCATAGAAACACACACAGACACATCTACACACAGACACATCTACACACAGACACATCTACACACACACAGACACATCTACACACACACAGACACAGACACACACACACACACACACACACACACACACACACACACACACACACACACACACACACACACACACACACACACACACACACACACACACACACACACACACACACACACACACACACCTGTCTCGTTGTTCATTAGTTCATTGTAGTAAGCGAAGAAAGCTCTGAACTCTGCAGGCCTGTGAGAGAGCACTTTGAAGACATTTGGCAAAAAGCCTCCCTGTGAACACAACAACAACAACAGGAATTAAAGGGGACATATCATGAAAATTCCACTTTGTTAGTGCTTCTACACGTTAATGTGGGTATCTGGCATGTCTACCAACCCCATAACTCTGGAAAAAAATCACTCGCGCATTTTGTTATGGTTCCTCTAAGTCAGAAACGTCATGCTTGAGTGACTGGAATGAGCTTCCTGTGTACTGTGTCGTCACAATACACTGGAAGTCTCCCTACATGGCCTTGGCCCACCCCACACCTTATCCCCCCCACACTCGTTACGCCGGGTTTACACCGGACGCGGAAGCGTCGTGCCGCGCAGCGCAGCGCAGCGCTGTTCTCAAGCGCGCAGCCGCCTGGCTGTTCACACGGGACGCGCATTTCTCCGCGCCGGTCAGCCCGCGATTCTGCTTTCTCCGCTTGTTGTTGTACCCGTTGAATGTCGGGGTTCGGGGGTAAATGATGGTCTTCATAGCCCCCCCCCCACCCCCACCCCTCTCTTTCTCTCTCTGTCTGTCTGCTTGTGTGCTTGTTGTGGATGGGCAGAGGGGGACATTTAATTATGTGATTGGGAAAATTAAAACTCCAGGACAACAGAAGGGGAATACAAAGTATGGGATGCATATTTGATAATTTATATCATATAAAATATGTAATTTATATCGTTTAAAATCATGGGGGGAGAGGGGGAGCTGGCTCACTAGCATTTAAAGGAACAGGCACTCAAAACAGGTCACTCTGTGGAGGGCTGTTTTAGACAGGGTAAAAAGGGTGCTGTTTTAAATGATCCTTGTGGTATTTTGACCAAAGTATGTTACAGACATTTCATTAAGACCCCAAGGAACCATATCAACTTGTGGTAAAATGGGCATGCTATGTCCCCTTTAAAACAAGTGCAGCAAAGTTGAATGTCTCACTTATTCATGTGTTCATTTACTTTTTACCTTAGACTCAACTTCCTCCATGAGCTCCACTATATCATAAGGCAAGTCTTTCTTGTTGGGGACTGGGTAGCGGCTGATTTTCTCCGGAGGAGGGTCACTGGACAGAAGTCTGGTTCCCGCAGCTGCAGCCACCTTGCCCCGGGACCGGAGCGCCGCCTGGCCGTGGGACCGGAGAGGAACATGGGGGTCATACGGGGACAGGGCCAAAGGCAGCGAGCAGAAAGTGAGAGAATATACGAGTACTTACAAGCTGTGTGAACACAGGGGGACGAAACAACTTGGAAATGAGGTTACTCGCCATGTCACAGGTACGGAGTCCCTGAAGGGTCAGATCAGAGCGAGAGCTATTTTCTTTCCTGTTTAGTGAGGCGGCTGGAGGGCGTGTCCATACAAGCAAGACGAGACATTATTGATAAATCAGTCACGATCCTAATATAATCAGCTCACGTACTAAAATTCAACCCATCACATATTGACTGACATTACAATTACCTGTGTGTGAAGTTTGGACAAACTGATAATCAGAGGCAGATTAATCGACCAATCCTGGGAAACTAGTCCAGTGGTTTATGGATGTCTCTGTTGACATCGGCGCACAGTCGGACTGGCCAATCACAGAGCAGCACTGAGTCAAGCCCGCTGTCTGTCGCCGCCCTCCTGCACTACCCCTCCACACCGCCAGGGGTCGGACTGTATGTGTGGAGCCATGCTTTGCTTCTATTGTCTATTGTTCAGAGTCGAAATAAAGCATTACTCAATGCTTAGAAATACGCATTTAGTTCTTTATTATCATATCCATTAACGTATTTGTGGATAGTATGAGATATTTATTCCAGTGACCGAATTCTTCCTGAAAGACCACAGCAGTCTCATTTCATCGACGGTTGACCCGCTGACCCGGAAGAGACTGTGTGGCGAATAAGCGTCAGGTTCATTCAATGACTGAAATGCGGTGGTTGTAAGTTTTCAAAACAATAATATTAACCAAGGTCTGATTGGACATCATACCCGAGATGTTTTACCATGTAAGTACGAGTATTATTCTCACTGTACGAGCTGGCTAATGGCAGAGAAGGGACGTTTATTTTAGAAAGGTCTGATTACCGTGATCGCTGCTTGGTTAGCATTGCTAATGTAGCTAAACAAAACTTCTCCAAATTCGTTTCTGTTTTGATCACATGCTGACACATTCGTTTGTCCCCCTTTCATCGCACGAACAGCAAACACAGACTCACGTTCACACGCCCTTTTACTGTTATTGCATCATTAATAACGGAAATCTTGTCTTGTACGTACTTTTTGTGCTCGCAGATTTCGTTGGAGCATGAAATCTTGCTACACCCGAGGTACTTTGGTCCAAACCTCCTCAACACCGTGAAGCAGAAGCTTTTCACAGAGGTGGAGGGAACCTGCACTGGCAAGTGAGTGGCTGCAACACTCAGCTATATGCAGGAGATTTAAATTGAATGGTTTGATCAATTTTGTTGATAATATATGGATTCAGATGTTAGTGAAGTTCCACAAACTTACATCACATGCACATTTACATTAGTTCACTCTATTCTATAAATATATTAATGTTGCATTCATATTCCAACATGGTTGTGACACCTCTTTTGAATTTCTCTCTTTCAGGTATGGCTTTGTGATTGCAGTCACCACCATTGACAACATTGGGGCAGGTGTAATCCAGCCAGGCAGAGGGTTCGTCCTGTACCCGGTCAAGTATAAGGCCATTGTGTTCCGCCCATTTAAGGGGGAAGTGGTGGACGCTGTTGTCACTCAGGTCAACAAGGTGAGCAGCAGTGCAGTGCATGTTGTTAAAACGTGTGTTCACATGTACACACTGTGATTCCAGTTAGATAAAATTGTATGTTGTCATTTTGAGCAAGATAATTATTTTGGTATATGTATAAGTGGAAGTCTTTATTATTGAATCACACAGATTTTAACTTTGTTATATATTTCACTTTTTCTTACAGGTTGGGTTGTTCACAGAAATCGGTCCCATGTCTTGCTTCATCTCTCGCCATGTGAGTCCTTGTAACATCTATAGTTGTTGCCTGAATTGCTTGCCTTTGGTACATGTTTATATTTATATCATATATCTTGTCTTTTCTTGTTTGTTTTTTTAGTCCATCCCTTCAGAAATGGAGTTTGACCCCAATTCCAACCCTCCTTGTTATAAGACAGTTGATGAGGTAAGAATATGCAGTGTTATTTGTATTATTATGTATAACATAATTAATAAACAAAACCAAAAAAATCGCGCCTGGAAATATTTCCCTCTTTTGGGTTTTAACAGCTTTTAAAATTAAACGATTAAATATAAAAATCCAGATCATTGAAGTCACACTTGTGTTAAAGAAGACATATGTTTTTAATGGTTTCCTCTGTTCTCTTCAAGGACATTGTTATCCAGCAAGATGATGAGATCCGGCTCAAGATTGTGGGAACAAGAGTGGATAAGAATGACATTGTAAGTGTATTCTTTCTTTAACAAAGGACCGATATTTCTGCATCAATACAGGAAAAGATGTGTGACTATATGTCAGATGTTACATTGTGATTCATAGAAATAATACAGTGTATGTTAATTGACTGTAAAATGCAAAAAAGTTTTTCTTTGTTTTTCAGTTTGCTATTGGATCTCTCATGGATGACTATCTGGGTGAGTATTATACCTCAGAACACTGTCATACAGGTGGTAGATGTGCTCATTAGACGGTCATTAATTGATAATATGTATTACATTATATGAAATTATTCAACACAATGAGGGAATTGTGATTCATAGTTTGACAAAATATATATTTTTTAAATTCTTTCAGTTTATTTTATGTGGTTGCAATAGAGCAAATATAGGATTCCTGAGGCTTGTGCTGCGAAGTTGTCTCAACATCCCCAGGATATGTCTTTGTTGTTTGGTCAAACTGAGTAAAAAACCAGTGTTGCTAACTAGTCTTACAACCGCGGTTATTTTTCTGCGGTTTTTTGATTGAAGTTCTCTTCCTCTCTTTTTTTCCAGGTCTTGTGAGCTAATTCACACCAGAAGATGCACGGGGAACATTTTATGTAGTAGTGTCTTTCTTTGTAATAATGGCTTTATTTTTCTACAGTGGTTGATATGGTTTGGTGACAGGCAGTGAAGCCCACAGCTACTTTTGTATTATTATCACGCTGTACAGACTGTATTTCAATTTTTTTTATTGGAAGTGATTCATTCAGTTTTTCTTTCATATGGAATTCATAATTTCCATCTCAACTGTATGTTTGTTTTTCTGTATGTGGGCAGTAATAAAGTATTTTATTTGTTCTTATATAGTTTTTTTTATCCTTGTCTATTTTAAAAACCTACATTCAGATATATTTTTAAATCTATTGCGTTGTGCTGAAACGTGGCAGAGCTTCACCCTGACGTACAAATCCAGAGCCGAAATGTGAACGCGGAAGTGTCACGGGCGCGCACGTCTGTTGGGCGTAAATACGTCAGAGGAGCGCGCCCTCGGTCTTTCTTTCTCTCGTCCTGAAGATGGCGGCAGGGGTGAGTAAGATGGAGAGATGGCCACAGATGCAGCTGCGTGTGAACTTTCTGACTCAATCCGCTTTACATCCGTCGCATCCGAGCTCTTTTCGAACTTCCCTCGGTATGATCCGTGTCCTGAGCGTGAGATGGAGCAGATAAAGTGTTTATTTATGGAGATGTTCATTCAGTTAGCTTGTGCTACACTGACGTAGCATTGAAAGTGAATGACGCCCCTCTCCTGGCGCAGGCTAGTGCCACGTTACCTTAAGCTATTTTCGTTCTGTGAAAATTACCTGCTAAATTGTTTAATATCTCGCTTTAATCTCTGTTTTGTTATCGCCCGGTTGGAGCTGTGTTCTCTGTAGCTTTTAGGGTTCGAAGGAAACTCCTTTGATTGTCTTAGCGGCTATGATGCTAGTTAGCCTTTGAAGCTAACAGATAGCCACGTGAATATCTTGGGTTTTTTTTGTGGCTCGTGCCCAAAACTATATTTGATTGCGGTAGTTCGCTTTTGTAAGTTATATTTAGGCGTCTTTTAAAGTGTCACCATGTCCCCTTTTTTATTTCAAGTGTGTAAGATGTGGCTAACCATCAGGTTTAAATGGCTTCATTCATTTGCGTCATTAAAACTCAATGTCCCATCATGCCCTGTAACTGGAGTGATGTACCAGTTTTGGCTCTAGACGTTTCAGTTATTTAACTGTACTTAATAAGACGTTGATATGAAAACATCTTAAGGCAACTCAACACGTTCTACATACAAAATTGTGACAAATTATTTCAAATTAAATCAATGTTTTATTTTTAATTCTATTTTTATTGTTGCAACTATTTCAATGTTGTCTCCTCGTTTCAGACTCTGTACTCGTACCCAGAGAACTGGCGGGCGTTCAAGGCCCAGATTGCAGCCCAGTACAGTGGCGCTCGCCTCAAAGTCGCCAGCAGCTCCCCTGCCTTCACCTTCGGGCAGACGAACCGCACTCCTGCCTTCCTCAACAACTTCCCTCTGGGCAAGGTGAGTGCTACCGGTTTTGTTGGTTTAATGGTATTGTCTCTCAGTTAAGCTGTGTTCAGCTTCAAAGGCCTTCCATCTTAGTCACTCTGGTTGCGATGTTAGGAATGAATATAACCAAAACTGTCTATATATATTCCTCACGTCAACGTATACACAAATTTTTAACTGGTTTGACTACACTGCTGTTGTGTGACTGCTAGTTACAATAAACTAAATAAGTCCCATTGTTTTGTTTGCAGGTACCGGCCTACCAGGGAGATGACGGCTTCTGTCTGTTTGAGAGCAATGCCATTGCTCATTACCGTAAGTCATCCATTGTATCACTAATCAAATGCTTAGTTTTACCCACTCTGGGTTAGGATGTTCATCCAGAACAGTGATTCTCAACCTGGTGGGATTGCAAGATAATATTTGGTGACATCCAGATGGTTGTAAGGATAAAGATATAAAGTCAATATTAACACCAAAATGTTTGTCCAACTGATAGGATATGCTTTAGAATGGGCGTTGAGGATGTTTGAGAGTCAGTCCTATTGGTAATAAATTGGTGCTTTGGCAAATCTAAAAAAAACTGTAAACTCCACTGGGGAAAGCTGTGTGTGGACCCCCCCTCCCTGTCATTGGGCAAGGCAGTGTCCAGATATGGCACCAAGTCTTAATCTGACAGGGGAAGAGAAACAGAACCATGTTCATCCCAGTCATCTCTGTTTCAGTGAGTTAAAGGCTGGTTCATGCTATGGGCACATCTAAGAAAAATTGAACCCAAAATTTAAGTTTTTTATTTTTAATTGCCTTCACGATTGACTAAGACTTTCACGAATGGCTCCACCTCTGACTGTAAGCTGCCAGTGAGGGTATTCTGGCCTTGCAACAGCTGCCTGGTGGCTCAAGGAGAAAGAAAAAATAAATAAGAGCGCCTCATGTTACCACATGATTTAATTGGACAGTTTCTGTCAGGACTTTAAATGTTTGTCACAGGTTTAGAGTTTCATCATGGCATGTCTGTCCAGTAAGCAAAATTAAATTCAGATTCTTTAAATATATTTGTTTTCGCAGTGGACAATATATTGTTCATTGTTGAGGTGGGCTAACAGTAGCATATGGTTACCTGTACTCCTAAAAGGAATACAACCATTATTAGGTCCACTCGTTGGATGGCTAAATGTTTTATTTCCCTATTATTTTTGCTTTAATGTGTCTAAAGGCAACATGCATTTTATTGATTTCTTAAATGTCAAATTTTTCAATTGCAGTGAGCAATGAGGTCCTGCGTGGTGCCACTCCCCAGGCCGCAGCCCAGGTGCTGCAGTGGGTGAGCTTCACTGACTCTGAGATCATCCCACCAGCCAGCGCATGGGTCTTCCCCACCCTGGGAATCATGCAGTTCAACAAGCAGGTACCTTACTCAGTTCTCTCTACGGTTTAACCTCTTGTTTATCTAGAGTCAACATACTCTAGTAGCTCAGTGTTTGGAAAGGGAGCCTAGAAATTGAGGTTGATGTAATTTATAGAACACAAGTACTGATCAGTAGAATCTTGTGTTCTACCATGACCTTCAAGAAAGGAAACATTTTGCTAGGTGAATGACGTGCAGTAATAATCAAGTCATTGAGTGTTGAATCAGAGCTGCTGCTCAAAATATTCGCACCTCACCACAATGTTTTTTTTTATGATGGATTTTGAGTTGGGCATAGAGAATTCTTGAACATTAGCTGTAGGCCTGGTGGGTTTGGTTTTAAGCCTAAATCTGTAACCCACATCAGTTTAGTGTTTTGACCCATATCTAAGGGAAGTGGATTTCTGACATGTTCTGAGAACACAAACCAATGCGGCTTAAGAATTATTTTAAAGCGGCCACTGCTTCTCTAACAATCTTTTTACTCAAGATATTCAGTCCCTCTTAAGTGCTTTTGAGAATTAGGAAAAAATAGGACTGATTGGCTGATCAGTAAAAAAAAATCTGTTGTCTGTTATTAAAGAATACACGCCTGCACTATAATGAGTCGTCTCTGTGGTAAACACATCGTGTCCCCTGTCTTTGGGCAAGGCAGTGTCCATTTATGGCACCAAGTCTTAATCTGATGGGGGAAGAGAAACTTGAAACCAAGTTCATCCCAGTCATCTCTGTTTGTGAGTTAAAGGCTGGTTCATGCTTTGGTTACAATTTAAGATACACTGACCGAGGTACTGAAATGTCCCTCTATTAGGTTCTTAGTTTGAGCCTTTTTGGCATTTTTGAAATGCTGAAGGGAAGTGAGTCATCTAGAAACTATATTCATTATACTGCATTTCTTGGACAAACATAAGACTTAAATGATTATTTGGTGCAAGAGTGCACTGCCCTGCTGTTGTGACTTGGCACTTAATTATATAGTAGGTTTCAAATGTAATCCTGCATCGTCATGTTTTTATCTGGCTTTGTGCAGGCCACAGAGCAGGCCAAGGAGGACATGAAGAAAGTCCTTACAGTGCTGAACCAACACCTGAACACCCGTACCTTCCTCGTTGGAGAGAGGGTCAGCCTAGCTGACATCACTGCGGTCTGCTCCATGCTCTGGCTCTACAAACAGGTTTGATGTGCACACCACAGCTAACATTGACAAGTCATGTGTAGTGATTTGAGTCTAGATGCTCTTTTCAAAAGATTTAACCTCTTCTTTCTAACCTCTAGGTCCTTGAGCCTTCTTTCCGTCAGCCATACCCCAACGTGACCCGCTGGTTTGTCACCTGCGTCAACCAGCCCCAGTTCAGGGCTGTCCTCGGAGAGGTCAAGCTGTGTGACAAGATGGCCCAGTTTGATGGTAATTCAACATTAATGAGATCAGACTTCACACCACATTAGCACATGACTACTCTTTTGAAGGGTGACAGTCATTTTCTGTTTCTAAATTCTTGTTCAGCGAAAATATTTTAAATGAGTTTTGTAGCCTTATGTTTTTTACATCTAATGGGCGTTGTGCAAATTGTCAAATTGCTTGGAATAGTTCACTTTTTATTTCCGAAGTCCTTGCCAGAGAGTAGCCCCAGAGAAGGCTAATAGAGGCATTAAACATGTTTTTCATTGTTCCATTTCTCCAGCCAAGAAGTTTGCAGAGATGCAGCCCAAGAAAGAATCCCCCCCTAAGAAAGAGAAGGCACCAAAAGAGGCAGCCAAGCCCCAGGAGAAGAAAGAGAAGAAAAAGGAAGAGAAAAAGCCTGTCCCAGAAGAGATGGATGAGTGTGATGCTGTTTTGGCTGCTGAGCCCAAAGCCAAGGACCCCTTTGCACACCTGCCAAAGAGGTAAACATCTGCAGGCTGTCCTTCTCCGTGGGGTTAGTTTTTGTAATGCATTTTAATTTTGACCTCCAGATTTGTTTCATGTCTAGCTAACAGTTTAAAGGTTTCTGAATGTGTTCTAGATGGAAGAATGTGTATAAGGTCTTATTCCAGCCGATCACTTCAGCAAAATATTTTTGAGTACTTTCCCTCGAGTTAAAATGAGTATTAATTAGTGGGTGGAGGGTGTTGACTCTCCATGACGCATTTGATTGTCACATTAAACCACATTGAATTGCTCACAAGCGAAGATGTTTGGTGTACACACTGTGTGTTGGTCAGTTACGGGCCTGTAAACTCCACATCTCCCCCCCCCTCCCTGTCAATGGGCAAGGCAGTGTCCAGCTATGGCACCAAGTCTTAATCTGACAGGGGAAGAGAAACAGAACCATGTTCATCCCAGTCATCTCTGTTTCAGTGAGTTAAAGGCTGGTTCATGCTATGGGCACATTTAAGAAAAATTGAATCCAAAATTTAAGGGTTTTTTTTACCATATCTGCTCACATTGTCATTCTCCTTATGTACAGAAAGCAGATGTGTACATGACCTGATCCGTTCTGTTTTTTAGCCCATTTGTTATGGATGAGTTCAAGAGGAAGTACTCCAACGAGGACACACTGACAGTAGCCCTTCCCCACTTCTGGGAGCACTTCGACAAAGAGGGGTACTCCATCTGGTACGGCCAGTACAAATTCCCCGAGGAGCTTACACTGACGTTTAAGAGCTGCAACCTTATCACAGGTGAGACACTGCAGCAGCCATTAGAACAAGTGCATTGATCTAAGGAAGTAACTTCAGCATATGACCCATATTTAAGGGAAGTGGATTTCTGACATGTTCTGAGAACACAAACCAATGCGGCTTAAGAATTATTTTAAAGCGACCACTGCTTCTCTAACAATCTTTTTACTCAAGATATTCAGTCCCTCTTAAGTGCTTTTGAGAATTAGGAAAAAATAGCAGTGTAATTAGCTGATCAGTAAAAGAAATCTGTTTGTTATTAAAGAATACACGCCTGCACTATAATGAGTCGTCTCTGTGGTAAAAGCATCGTGTCCCCTGTCTTTGGGCAAGGCGGTGTCCATTTATGGCACCAAGTCTTAATCTGACGGGGGAAGAGAAACTTGAAACCAAGTTCATCCCAGTCATCTCTGTTTGTGAGTTAAAGGCTGGTTCATGCTTTGGTTACAATTAAGACACACTGACCGAGGTACTGAAATGTCCCTCTATTAGGTTATCTTAGTTTGAGCCTTTTTGGCATTTTTGAAATGCTGAAGGGAAGTGAGTCATCTAGAAACAGAAACAATTTCTTCCGCACTTAACATTGTTGATTTATGTCGCTATTCATTAAAATGTCTGTGACTCAAATGTCGTTTATTTACAGGTATGTTCCAGCGCCTGGACAAACTGAGAAAGAGTGCCTTTGCTAGTGTCGTCTTGTTTGGCACCAACAATGACGGCTGCATCTCTGGTCTGTGGGTCTTCAGAGGCCAAGAGCTGGCTTTCCCTGTAAGTTTTCAAAAAACTTTGAACACACTTTTCATTGTGTTCTGACTTCACAACATGCCCACTCAAGCATGTACTGCCAGTTTTGTCAAAGTGGTTTGTTTCAGACAAAGACGGTATGTTTGCATAGTTGCTGGACTAATGTCCTCCTAAGCTGCTTCTAAAAAATATGCAATATATTTTGGAGTCAGGATATACATGGTCTGGCTGAAGACATGTATTGTCTGATTCATAAACATTCTTTAAAAAATACGACTTGACATTTAAGAATACACAATTTTGTGTGTTAAAATGCAGACTATAATTGTTGGGTAGAAATAGGCCTGCACTACAGGAGTCATCCCTCTGTGGTGAAAGCAGTGTGTCCCCTGTCTTTGGGCAAGGCAGTGTCCATTCATGGCACCAAGTCTTAATCTGATGGGGGAAGAAAAACTTGAGACCATGTTCATCCCAGTCAACTCTGCTTGTGAGTAAAAGGCTGGTTCATGCTATGGGCACATTTAACAATATCATAGATTCAAAATTTAAATTTCAGTGTTGAGTTGAGATGTCTGTACAGCTTTAGTTTGAGCCTCCTTCTCTGGATTGCCTCTCAAAATTACATGGTGTGAGACGGAGACAAAGAAAATGACTTATTGGTAAATTCTTTGAAATTTGGCTGCATCTTGCATGGTCTGCATTTGAATGCACTCTATTTGAAGTATTCCCTGTTGGATATGCTGACCTGAGTATTCATCTGATTACCAGTGGTGTCTAGGTTACCTGTTGTTCAAACCTTCAGGGTAATTAGCTACCAATCATATAACTCACTGTTTTGTTTCCTCCTCCCCCAGCTGTCTCCAGACTGGCAGATCGACTATGAATCATACGACTGGCGCAAGCTGGATTGTGACAGCGAGGAGTGCAAGACCATGGTGAAGGAGTACTTTGCCTGGGAGGGAGACTTTAAGCATGTTGGTAAAGCCTTCAACCAGGGCAAGATCTTCAAGTGAAAAGGACTCTGGGACAGGACGGTGTAAAGAAAGCACTCGGCGCTTCAGCTCTTCAAAACTTAAACCTATGGACTTTCAGCCAACACGTGCTAACTTAACTTCAAGAATGACTTGGATCGACAGTGTTTAAAGACAAATGAAATATTTCAGTGGCCCCAAACTGGTTTTTTGTTCGACCTGCGAAATAAAGCATTTTCCGTAATGCAATCTGTGGGATTTCATGTCTGGTGTATGATTTCATTCTAAATGTTTATAAAAGTGATAACTCGTCTACAAGTGCATTCATCTTTCTAAGTCCTTTCCAGTCAAGAGAACCACCCAGGAAAAAGACCAATTGAGAAAAAGTTATTCTTTGCTACACTTAAAGACAATAAAGGTGTATTCACTTGGTACACTGACTCACCGTTGTTGTGCAACAGTGCTAATGACTACACCCAACATTTATACTGGGTGTGGTTGGATGAAATCGTATCTAAACTTTCAACAAAGCTTTTTAGCTCCATAGCATGAGACTGACATTTAAGATTTACCACATGTACTTAATTTTCCACTTAATATTAATTTGGGAATGAGCCATTGCATTTAGCATATAGAAAACGCCATTGTTTCGTTACTCCCAAGCCGTTGCCCTGCCTTGAGCAGTGTTGGTTGCAGTACCCTCTGCCGTCTGCAGAGGTCAGACAAAGACTTATCACTGAGAAACGGTTGAATGAGCCTCACCCAGCAGAGAACAAATGAGTGGCCAGAGCTCTGTGGTTTGCACAAACTAAGACAAGAATGTCATCTGCTTTAAACTATGGGCCCTTGTTTTGATGTTGCTTTTGCTTCCCCAAGGAGAGGAAGCCTGGAACAAATCTTAATGAAAAACAGTCAAAAACAAAACTAACTTCAGATGCCTCTTGAACAAGATACCAAGACTGTTACCATATAGTTTATCGAAACGTTTTGGTTAAATCCACGTACATAAACGATAATCAGCGTTGATGAACTTAGAAATGCCTGGAAACTGACTCACACCAACCAAGTTTTTTTTTTTTGGCAGACTTGTGCCGGTAAGAAATGCGATTTGACAGATATAGAACATCTCTTGGTTTGATCACACCCAGCTCAAATGCAAAAAGGCCTGTTTCAGAGCCTACCTCTATAAGATGGTATCCTTATTTCCATTTACAGGAAGAGACCACGAAAAGACCATTTCAAGTAAAAAAACATCCTTTAATTAGCTATCATCACTATGGAGGACAAACATGTTTATGAAGCCAGGGAATTCGTCTGCCAGGTCAACAGTAATACCAGGGTGAAGACAAAGGACTTGATTTGATCGGACACACCCAACTGTGTGAAAGTTTGTCCAACACTTTGGATTGTTTGTTGTGCGTTTGCACACCTGCATCCAGGCGTATATTTTCACCACTGCCCTAGCTGATTTCTTTGTCCGGTTCTTTGTTTGTTCTACATTCAGTACAGCAAACCAGGGCACCTGGACCCGCCCATATAATATCTAGTGATGTTAACATTATGAATTCACATTATCTTGAAATATATATTTGTGATGTTGGGTAACATTTAGAACAGTTATCCTTTGTTTAGTGCTGAGGTTTAGAAAACCCTGGGTGGGTCTCTTTGTTTCTGACACACACGAGAGATGCACATCCCAGAGTGAGTCAAATGTGTCATTTTTTCCAGCTTACCAAGCATGAGTCAAGATCACTTTGGCGCAACCATCATCCACTGTAGTATTGAATCAAGGAGGCCATTTTAGTTTGTTCTGTGGTCTCATGGAAATCAGAAAATGGAAATGTTCCCATAACAGTGAAGCGCCCAAGTCCTTGAACACATGACTCACCCATCCTGTGGATCACGGTGGAAGAGGGCTGTAACTTGAGCAAATAACTTCGGCTTCACCCACAGCATCGCAGCAGTTACAACACGGCTGATGACTAACCCTTTGATTGCCGAAGGAGTGGCGTTACAAAGGCCTTTTCATCTCTCAATCACAGATACTTTTAATGTCAGCACAACACACACGGGTTTATGGCTTTTGAGGTGATTGTCTTATGCAAAAGTAGCAACACAAAGTCCATAAAATACTCTGATCCTTGTTTGTGTCGAGTAACTGCAGAGTTAAACAGCTAAACTAAAGTAAGCCACAAGAACAATGTGCAGTCTTATGCCAATGGCAACATTTTCTCTTCCAGCCCTGCCAACCTTCCTCCCCCTGGTCTTCATTTCTCTCTTGGCCGCACACTCACTACCTCTTTTTCCTTCCTCTCTCTGCGATTCCTCGCTCCCCGGTCCTTTTTTTTTTTTCTCTACGTCCGCAGACGAGAGGGGGATTTCTCTTAAAAGCAGTTGCAGCAGTGAGGAGTGCTGGCGAGGGAGGAACACAGAGAGAGGCTGTATTGTTTCGCCACACTAGGTCCCTGTGTGGCTGTCAGCCCCCCGTAGGAGCTTTAGGCATGGTATGCATGTGCTGAGCATATGGCGGTTTCAGGACGCACATCTGGAAAAGACTGAGGTGGTCGGTGGAGGGCTTGGAACTGAGAGGTGGAAGAGCTAACACTGGGGAGTCGGATGTGGAAATCCAACGCAGATTTCTCTGAGGAGCGTCAATTGGCTTTCACATTTTTTGACTAAAAAGACAGAAGAATGTGTAGATTGTTTTTGAGGGTTATAAATGTCGCAGCAAGTCCTCCACTAGATATCTTCTTCCCCTCCCTGCAGCTTTATCAGTCAATATTAGAGTGTGTCATTGTTGTAGGGACGTCTCTCGTGGACAGAGACGGCACTGAGCCACCACACATAGTCCCACCCTCAAAGTTTTATGGAGTTTTCCCGAGACGCTGTCTGGGGTTGGGTTTCAAGTCCCACAAAAATACATTAAACCCGAGCAGTAGGAATGGGGCCAGGAAAACGGACACTTAGTCAGCATTTGAGGGTTAATTCACCTCGTGTGTGCTCTCTTTGCAGTCGAATTGCATCTTGGGACATGGGAAAACTAACTGGGTTTCGAGCAGAGGCAAGCAGGGCCTCTGATAAGAGAAGAGAAGAGAATTATGGAAGCCAAAATTTTGAAATGCACATCTGCATGCATCAGATTGCATCTCTTCCATGAGGCAAAAAAAGTGATCTTCGGATCTTAACCTCTCTTCCATGACTGAGGGGCGTTCCTTCCTATTCGTGCACCTAATGGGGTCTCAGCTGCACATTTCTCTTTGGCACTAAAACACAGCATAGTAATTCAGCACTGGAATGGAATGAGAGGGGTCAAAGGTGGTTCTGCTGAGGGGAAATAGCTGAAATAGGCAGGGAAAGGTGAGTTGATATAGTAACCGAGCAGGCCTGACTCTATGAGAATGCCTGCGATTGACACCTTTAAACAATTCGTTTTTAAAAGAAGCAAATTATTACACTGACGTCTTTTCTCGGCGAGATTGCGTTGCCACGGAGGTTGCCTGAGTGAGAGAGGAGAGGAAAGTGTGTGACATGAAGGAAGAGAGGAGGAGAGGTACGGCAGAGGGAAAACAGACAGCCCCTGCACTTTTGGACATGAAACCCCAGAGTTGCCTCGGTCTCATATTACCAGAATCTGGAGGTGGAGCATGAGGAGTGTTGTTGTCAAACTACAGCAAAACTGTAATATGCACTACCATGGCGACCATGCGCATAAATATTGATCCCTGGCGTTGAAAAACAAACCTTAGTAACACAATGAAATAAAAGTATAATAGAAATAACAAAACGTTGACTTTCCTCATCCTTCCAGTTGATGCACAACTTGGCATCCAGCATTACAAAAAGTAACTTTATGATAAAAGGTGACTCATCATAGTGTCTGCTGCTTTGTGGTGTGGGTGTGTACTGAACCTTCAATCTTTAAATGGGCCCTATCTATTATCTCCTTAGAAAACTTAAGTACAACTGTCTCTCTTCTTGTAAATAGGTTAAATTGCAGGTTTAAGGGCGTACGACCAGCAGTTTGTCGTTACTAACATAGTTTCACTTCTTTCCAAAACATTTGATTTCCTCTTTTCAATTCCAACTCATTCATGTAAAGAGGCAGTTTAGACCGAGAGGAGCTTCCAGCGAGGGTACGAAAAGATACCCCTGACTCGCTTGGGGGAGAAATTGACCCCCGCTTCATGTATTGACTTGTTGGGAGCTTTACATCTAACCCAGTGAAATAGTTGCAGTGTTGGAACATTTACAGCTATGACTGGAATGTGCTGGGAAGGTATCTTCTTGTGTTGAAACACAACAGATGGGAGGTGATTCACAGGGAGGAGACACTCCTACACAAAAAAAACAACCTTATCCCCCTTATCGCTCCAAATGGGTCAATAATTCAGAACAATTGAAGAGTGAGTGATTTTCAGAGACTGTAAAGAAACTGATCACACAGTGGGTTTATCCAGTAGATAGGAAACACAGTGATGTTTGTGTGTCAAATCTGTGGGGTTGCTTCACCGTCTCTGGGCTGATTAGTTGAAACAATTGGGCAACAGTGACGCTACGTTTTCAGTAACACTATTACGCTGTCTGCACAACGACTGTGGGAGCAAGACCCAACCTGAGAAAGGTGTTCCCTGCGTCAGTTTGTTTAGAGGAGCTTACTGTCCACACCCTGCTTTGAGGAAACAGGAAGGAGGGAGGAGAGATCATCATGCCTAAAAAAAAAAATGTAATAACCTAAACACAACAAACTTTGGTTAATAAAGTGGAGTAGAGTTTCTTATGATGTTGCAAACAGCTTCGTGGCATGTGATATTTATCCATACACACACAGGGCATTGCTATGGAAACATCCCTGCTAGTACCTACCCCCTTGCTTATTATGTTGCTATAGCAGCCATCCCAGAATAGTTTCCCTTTTTTTCTCTTCTGCGTCCCTCCCTCGTGTTCGTGACTCACAACGTGCAGTGGAAACCACAGTTCAGTTGGTCTCTTATTCCCCTTTTCTCCCCTTTGCATTCCTCTCTTACCAAAGGCACAACTCGCTCCTCTGAATCATCAGTGTGTTTATGCGTGTGTTTGTGTGTGTGTTGAGTAAGGAAGCCCACACTGCGGGGAATTCCACAAAGATTGCAAATGATGAGTTACTATGGTGATGGCAAATATCAGGCAGCGTGACCTGTGCGCTGCAAGATAGTGTATCTTGAGTACTGCACACTGTCATTAGCTGAGTGGGATTTCTTTGTGGCTGTAATCTCTCCATGGACACACTGAGCTCCCAGTGGGTACTTTATGTCCACTTTGTTTTGAGAACTTCCAGCTCATGTATTCACAGGGCTCCAGGGGCAGGGGAGCACAACATCACATGTATGGGAATACGCTGCATCCCGTGTAACAAATAATAAGTTGGGAATTGAGTTGAGGGTGATTTTCTTTTTTTGCCAACGTGTCGAACGGGAACGCCATCGCTGCGGGTTTTCTGTAGCTCCTAATGAATTTGAGCAGGATGAAGGAAATCCAATCATCAGCGCTAATTAAATTAACTTAAATTGAATTTAAAAAAGGGCTTCACAAAGTTGATGAGGCGGTTTCTTAGCTTTTACAGCTTTACGTGTTTTTTCCCCCAATTATATTTAAACCTCCACTGGTTTCTGTTTGAGAGAAAAAGGAAAAGTGATAAAAGTAGAAATGACACTCTGTTCAAACTGCTATAAATCAATATTATGATAATGACTATGCTTCAGATGACAATGTGAGAACGATGTGATGTTGTGAAAGAGGCGGCTTGTGATGACCTTACAGGGAATTATCACCTGACTGTTTAGCTTGCCTCAGCTTTAAAGTGAGTCCCTGCTCTTTGTTTAAGTTCAACTTAACTTTATTTTGTTCCCTCTCTCAGCATCGTTTTCCCCTGCAGCTGACAGCTGTTTTCAGACTGAAAGATGTAATCTACAACAATCTGTGGAGACGTGTTATAAACAAATTATAACATGTGTCATGTTTTGTGTAAAGTTCACTGACCTTTAACTACAGTATATTCCTCTAAAATAAGTACAGTGGAGCAACAGGTGGAATATTTTCCTCTGAGATCTTCTGACGAAGCTAAAAGAATAAAGTAGCATTCATTTGGCAACATTCATCAAATGCTACTGAATTAATTGATAACACTTCACCACTCAGTATAGAAGAACAAATCTAACGTATTTGTGCAATAGTCTCAGACGTTAATCGACTAGGTAAAAGTAAGGAGCTGTGTTAGCGTTTCGAGATGACACTGAAAAAATAGTCTACAGCAAAAAAAGGTTGAAAATCAGGTTATTCATATTCAGACGGTAATTATATACCTGTTCTGTCAATTTTCTTTTCTTTCCTCATCCATATTTTATTACAGTGCATGGGATTATATCGCAATGCTTTGTTGATAATGTGACATAAATACTATGTGGATCTTAAGCGATGTAATAACAATCTGTGGAGTCAATGACTTTATTTAATTAAGGTTGTTACGTACCCGACAATGCAGATAAGAAAAGTCATTGTCCTGAGTCAAACCCTGGGAGCTGAAAGAGTAGATGCTGCAGCTGATGACAAATAACAAGCATTTATTACAATCTTCATTCTGACTTCCAATATTATTAGTTAATAAACTGGAAATAGTGGTGGGAACATGTGATAGGTCACCATCAATGCTGCCTATTTTCTCAGCTTTTTTAAGTAATCTTTGCCAACTGTGTACTTTTTCTTATCATGAAGAACATAAGCTGAATTTGCTAAATGTTTCCCTTGACATTCTGCTAGACTGACAATGATTGTTTGACCGTGTTTATCTCATTGGGTCTTCAGCACTGGCTGCTCAAACACTTGTCACAACACTGACAATGTTGCATTGTGTGAAAAAAATCCAATGTGGTTGGTTTACAAAGAACTCTTCTATTTACACACAATCTGGTTTGTGTAGTAAAGTGCCTGCTTTTAACAATGATCCTTCCAAAAGCAAACTGGACTGGACTGAACTTTTGGGTTTACTGACATTCTCAAGTGAACCCAAATGTAGCAAATAAGAGCAGTCTCACTGAAAACACTTTGAACAGGTTTGCTGTTAATGTAAATCAGTTATTTTGTTTCCTGAATATGTGACCCATGCATATTTTCGAACTATTTGAGTTTGACTTCTGCAGCAGACACACACAAGATTAAAAAGAGCAGCAAACACTGAGCTACTTCATAAAGCATAGATTATCTGGAATCAAATCCTTCTATTGTATGTCATGTTCTCAAAAACGATCTTGATGACTAATACAAACAGGCCATTTGCAAAGGACACTGCCCACGTTGTCTGGATTTAGGAAAGAATTCCAATTCCAATTCCTGTGACGTTTTGCAAATATAATTCAAGAATTGTGTATTTCGTAACCTTTTCCTAATCTTCTTTCAAAACTATTGCACATTTTTGGGGTTAATAACTCTCTCTCTCTCTCTTTCTCTCTCTCTCTCTCCCAGATAATTCCTTTGTGTCTGATTAAACTGCGTTACACAATCAAATGTGCCGTTCCCACCCATCTGGCTCTCATGACTCTGGGCACAGCCAAATAGTTGCTCAAGCATATTTGATAGAACATAAATAATCATTAGATCCAGGTGTGATGTCCCTTTGCTTTGACCATATCACAAGTTAGAGTTTTGCTCAGTGCCGTGTGACTTGTCTTATCGTGCAGGAGACATTAATCACACATACATGCACACCCTCATTTTGACCGTTCATCTATCTAATCCCCTGATTTTCCTTCCCTCTACAGTCTGAGCTTCCCTGTTTTCATTGTAGTCATGGGCCGTGACTCATCGTGCGTCTGAGCCAAACTATTTGCGTTCGTTCACACTGGCTGACACACCTAGGACCAGGAAACACACCCATTCCCACATATCCTTGTATTCAAGTGACCTGCCACAAAGCAGTGACAGGCACACTGGATTGCGTCTATAAAAACATGCACAAGACGTGCAAAATATTTAGGACATGGTGCAGAGGTTTAGTTTTATGGCCCTTGCACAACCCACATTTTAGACGTCTAGAAGCTCGTTCTCCAACTCTTCTGCCTCCAACTCCTGCTGTTGATTTATTTTGACTTCACGAGTGTGAAATACGGTGGCAGAGACAGCTCAGCGCATTGCAACTCAAGAAAACATGTGCAAATTGACAACACAAGCAAACAACAAACATGTTGGAGAGTGTATATTTGGTTGTGATGTGTGATGTCTGCAGTGCATTTAGGGTTCTTCTTCATTTAAGGCAAATATGGTTCTTCTGCAGTAAAGTAACACAGCGTGGCAAGTGTTTACTGTGGGGATGTTATGTGACCATAAACATTGGAAAACCTGCAGAAAAGTCGTTGGGCAGCACACAGTTGGGACAGGAGTCCTGCTGTTTACACACGCACACTTCATAGGAGTTGTCTGCCTGTAAGCAGCAATCGCTCTAAGCTGAAACTGTGCTTCAAAGGCAGCAACACAGCCACACCTTAGTGGTAAAAAGTCAAGCACGTGTGAAGCTAATCAAACAGGTGCAGTAGCAGGTCATATATCACATTTCAACAAAGAAGGCAATATATAAGGAATCAGGTCAAATTGTAAAAGCAAGACAATGCAAAACAGAAGCATTTAACAAGAAATTAGAAGAATTACATAGAGAATAAAAAATTTAAAAAAAATGTTAAGAGTTGCAGAGGATCTGAAGTTGTCTGGGAGCTTGTTCTACAAATATGGAGCATAAAAACTGGACGCCACATCTCCATTATTTAGTCTGGGGACAGAAAGCAGACCTGGATGGTTCATAATGTACAGCAGTAATGTATTTTGGCCAAACCATTCAGTGCTTTATAAAAACAAAAAGAAAAGAAATATCTCAGGATGAAAAAGCAGAGCCATACACGTAGGGGACAATGAAGGAAATGCCAAGAGAGTGTTTGGTGATAAGAGCTGATGCTGGTGTCGATATGGCCTAAACAAAAACATGTGATCTCCGCTGCAGAGTTAACTGCTGCGTTGTGCATTTGTGAAAGGAAACCATGGGAGGGTGTTGGGAGAATTGGGTCCGGACTTTCTTCGGAGGTTGCCTTGTCTGAAAACAGCTTTATTGTTAAGGTTAGGAAGAATTTTGAATTTTTTTTAGAAGATAAATGCATCAGTATTGCCAGATGTACGATAATTATCGTATTTGTACGATAACTTTCCTCTCTGATCTCTCTGTACGAACAATAGCGGATGATGTATGATAATTTGATCATTTTGTGATAATGAACGTGGCCGTCAAGTCGTGATGCCATTACTTGCGTCTTGCGAGCTGAACACAAGTCTTTCCTGTCACATGTTTCAAAATAAGAGCCTTGTGCCTTGCGCCTAAATCGCTTCGAAACATCGGCATTGAGCGTACCCTCCCTACTCTGGTCGCGTACAATAATTTTCATCAAAATACGATGATTTTAAGATTCTGGTACAATACTGGTACATTTCCCATCTGGCAGCGCTGAAATGCATGTGTTTTTTCCAAATCCTGCTGAGACATAAGTCCTTTGAATTACCTAATATAAATGATGATAGAATTTTATAAGAGACCTCTGTCAATAGGAGGTAAAGGTGTCACTGACCTTTCCATTTCTTTGGTTTAAAATGTTTTATTACAGTCCAAAGAGTGAATACCACACGCTTCACACATTCTTTAGGGCCTCTGCTTATCTTACACATAGTTGTGATTACTCCTTCACTTTTATCTCTGTGTGCACACAACTACAAACACACTTACACACGCAGAATAACACACTTACACACACATATACACAGAGTGGGTCCTCCCTCTGTGGGAGAGCTGACCCCTGTTTGGAGAGAAAACCAAATCAGAGCTCTCTGCCATAATGGTGTGATGTGGTAATGTTAAAATGTGTGTACGCACGTGCGTGCATGCACAAGCACAAGGCGGGCGCGTGCACATGTTCGTGTGTGGTGTGTGCCACTCCCTGCTCGTACCCAGCAGAGCCACGAACTTACTTCCTCTTTTCCCTCCGCTGCTCGCCACACATTGTTTCCAGTGTCTCACCTCGCAGAGCACGTGGTTTGCGACATGTGGACACGGAGGTGAGGGGTGCTTCGAGGACGCTGAACTTTGACGTGAGGGGAGAGCAAGCACACACAGAGGCCATGTTTACTAACACACACACACACGTACAACACATGCACCCACAACACATAGGGCAGCCCATCTGAAGTTTGCACACATGGAAACCAGGGTCCCACAGGGTCCCACAGCAGTGGTTGGAGGCTACACAAGTTGCAATGGAAGTGTAGGATGAAAGGGTGCAGAGTTGTGGTTTGGTTTAATATTCAGTCAGCTGTTGCCACGAAACACTACAAGATATCACTGAGTGTGAGAAAATGAGATAAACTTAAAGTCACAATGATTTCTACAAATAGTTAGAACTAACGCAGTGACAATTCAATAAGTTAGCTTAATGTAATGGCTTAATGGTTAAAATAGTTAGCTAGAAGTAATGCATCCGTGTTTAGAATACTTATACAGAAATACTTAGCATTTAAAGCAATGATTAGAAATGTTAAGACATGATCAATTGAAAAGGTAATGGATAAATACTTGATAAAGTTGACTTAGAGTAATTACTAAATGTTTGATATAGCTAACTTAAAGTAATGGCTAAATGCTTGATATAGCTAACTTATAGTAATGGTTAAATGCTTGATATAGCTAACTTAAATTAATTGCTAAATGGTTAAAATAGTTAGCCAGAAGTAATGGATTTAATATTTAATGGGACAGATAAATAGTTTAAGAATATTACGATCTGATATATTGAAAATGCAATGGGTAAATGGTTGAAATAGCTAGCTTAATGTAATGGATAACTATTTGAAATAGCTAGCTTAAAGTAATGGGTAAATGGTTGAAACAGTTAGCTTGAAGTAATTTGTTAATAGTTGAAATAAGTACGTTAATTTAATGAGTACATGATTGAGACAGTTAGCTCAAAGTAATGTGTTCGATAATAGTTGAAATGTTTACTAGAGGCAAAAGATTTAAACTTCAAAATTTAATAAATTGAAACATAAGAATGTATGATGAATTAAAATGTCAGGAAAAATGATTTTTATATTATTTATTATTATTAAGTATTATATTTAACTCTCAAAGCTATGAATTACTTATTAATTCTTTTTGGGGATATGATAAATTGAAAAAGGCCCTGATAAATAGTTGAAATAGCAAACTTTATGTAGTGGTTAGCTAAATGGTCGAAATGCTTAGTAAAAGCAACGGATTCTGTAAGTAATGGAAACATGTTGATGAGGAAGTTTTCATTTACAAGGCTGTGTGGTATCATGAGACAACTTAAACATTGTTTTAGTTACTGAAATCATATTTTATCCGACATTTTCATTCATAAGCCTGTAAGGTCTCATTTGCTGACGCAATATAACCTGTAATCCCAGGCTGAGTAAGACTGAGGCCACGCCCGATATGCTACTCTCTCACCGGCTCTTTTATTTCTCCACTGCGATGAAACGGATACATTGTACACATTCAACTTCACCATTGCACAACTTTGTTTTGAGTTTTCTAAAGGAAAAGTTTGAAAGTGTAAAATAACAATGTTCTTTTAATATCCAAATTGAGTCAGGATGCACCCAGTCTGCTTTGGCTGGTCCTGCACCATAGCTTGTAGAGACAAGACTCTTGTGTCTGTGTGGAGACAAAAATTTGATCCACGGTAATATTGTGAGAAAGGGAGAAAAACATTATTTATTGCATCATAAATGTAAAGTATTCTTAAAATACTTGAAATAACAGCGGGCTGGAAGATGAAGACTATATGAACATAAGACTTTCACTTTACCAAAATCTTTCTTGTGATACTGGCTATTACAAAATAACAAAGGTAAGACAGAATAGTACTTATACAGACAATTATTGAGATTACATTTACAATAGCCGGTTTTATCTTAAGATATTTGGATGGAAAATGAAATGTTTAAAGTATGCTTTCATAAACTTGTGTTTTTAAATCCAAAACAGAGATAAAGTTATTTAATATAAAACATGCAACCATTCCAATTCAGAAAGATAGGGTTCATGGTGGGCCTTTTTGTAACAAAACAATGAGGAAGACATAAAATCCAATCAAGTAAATAAACATTTTACTCTTTGTAAGTAAAGGACTCCTTCCCTGAGTCATTTTGTTAATGATAACTTTCTGTCAGTTTGTGTGCAGTAATTTAGATGCTGTAATAACATGTTTATGTCATTGTCTCTCATATCATAACCATTTTGTGGTGCGTTACCCTGGTTACTTCAATCTGATCCTGAAACGTGGGACAAAAACTGCAGAAAAACAATTTTAGTTAAAAGTTAGAATTTGTTTAAATAGATCATAGACGGAAAAGGGGAAGAAGAACAAGAATAAGATTTGGTTGGTTGTGACTGCCTTGCAGAGATGTATAAGCATTTATGCAAGGCAGATAACGGCTGACCCCAGTGTATGCACGTATAGTGAGGTGCGTTGTGTGCCTTGAATTAGCTCAAAACAGTAAAAATGTTTTCCAGCTTTGGTATTATTGTTTGCAGCAATGATGAAGCAAAAATATCCAAAGCCATTCCAAAAAAAACAAAATGTCACATTAGGTTTAAAATATCTTCTTAGTGATCAACCACTTAGACCGTTTAAGTGTTTTTGATAACTGCACTTTCAAAAGCACAGACTGCCGTGCATTGATCGGTGATGAATGAATATGTATTAATTGAAATTTAATTCTAGGTGCTTTACAATGAATGTGTTTTAAAGCAGCAGTTACTTTTCCTGTTCCCAGTCATCTGAGAGCTCTACGTGAAGCAGTGGGTGGTCCCGGCTGCTAAGGACCACTCCCTCGCACCGGTTCCCGCCCCTGCATTCCCCTCCCTCTGCAAAACAGGAGTCCTACGCAGCTCCCTGTCCAACCACTCTGCTCAGCCCAGAGGTTCAGCCACACAGAAGAAAAAGTTAAAATCAACTCACATCAGAGGAGGGAGGGAGAGAGGGGGAGAATACGCCCTGGAAACTTGGTTGATCGAGAAAAAGGAAAGGAGTGACAGAATCCTAACAGACTGCAAAGCTGGGACTGGAAGAAGTGCTTTTGGGCTGGGGACTGGACACGTTTTCCAGGATGCTCAAGCTGGAGTGAGGCTTCTTGAGCGCACAGACTGCGCAAAGGTAAAGATGCACATTTCGATTTCCCCAGACTAAAGTGAATGTTTTAAAAAAGTGAGTTTATGAACTTTGTTCCTGTTGTGCTTTGCCTCAAAAGTGATTGTAATTATGGAAATTCACTTATGACAAGTTCAACAAAGTTTAAAGAACTAAATTGCTCTAGTATGAAAGTTGTGAATTCAACTTTCCTGAACTTTTCCAGTGGAACACTTGTAATGTTGCTCAAGAGTTTCTGTGATATTTGAAAGTGGCCGGAATGTTGTGTGGATATCATAATAACTTTACTGATCTAAAATAGTGCAGCACATGAGCAGTGGGTGTGTACCCACAGCCACCACATGAATGCAGACTTGACTGCGCACTTCACTTTTCCTTCAACTGCACACAAATCTTGTTATCCAAGGTGCATAAAATTGCGGGACCAACTGTTTTAGAGAGACTATAGAGGACCCTCATATAATTTGTGTACCTTTTAGATGAGAAGAGTTAATATCTCATCATTCTTTGTTCGTGTAGTGATTTGACTATTGTGCAACATGGTTTTCCTGTATGTATATATATACATAACCCTAGTGTTTGGGATAGCAAACTTTTTTACATCTGCAGTATCCCGCTGACAAAAAAAATGGCTAAATGGCAAAAAGGCTGATGTTGGAGTTAGGTTTGTTTGCGTGGATAATATTGCACAGGTGTTTTTCTTGTCTGTCCAACGCCTTTTGCTGAGCCTTTAGGAGTTTAACATGTAAGGGTAGTTCCCTTTGTACGCCTGCAGCAACAAGCTTGGGTGTGGATTCCGGCTCCTTCACCTCACTCCACCCCCTCCTTTTTTTCTCCCTCCCCTCTTGCTTCGCTGTCTCCTCGGAGAGGCACACCCTTTACAGCAAAAAAAGAAAGGAAAAAAACTCATACATGCTGCAGACGGTCACATACAACAGTCCTTAAATTGAGTTTCCTGGGGTCTCAAGCATAATGAAAAGCATTAATCATAACTTTTCCTGAATCTGTCCACTTGGTTATATAGAGCGCTATCATAATGAACATTTGAAATCTCATATATTGGTCTTTTTTAATGTAGTCTGTTTTTGTGGAATGTGGTGATCTTTTCTCAAGGTTGATATGAGGATCAGTTGTTGCACCTCCCTCCTGCTCAAGTTCAAAACTATCAGTGCTGCTTCGCGCTGAGGAGTATATATTTAACTATGGCTTACTTTTTAACGTCTTTGGCAGACAGACATTTCTCTCTGTGTCTTTTACCTCGTTCCTTTAACCTGAGCCCCTGGCCAGAGTGTGTAGGAGAGGAGAGAGAGGAGACGACGAGCAGGGGGGAATAGCCAGAAAGTGAGTTAGAGAAGGGGGATGGGCGGGGCGGGGGCGAGGGCGAGGAGGGGAGTAATGGAATGTAGTGGTTTGGAAAGACAAGCTAATTGAAACCAGGCTTGAGGCGTAGAGGGGGACCAAATACTTCACACATTTGCAGAAAGAGAGAATTTTGTTTTATAAACCCAGAAGTTGAGAAATGTTTGTTTTTCTGCCTAAAATTTTTCGAAGGCATAAACGGCATCTTGTAGGTGTGGTTTGAACTAGAATCATCGATGTCTGGTCTGCATTTCAAGTGATATATTTGTTCATGTGGAGAAAAAAGCTGATAAAAACAGGCAGAATCCTTTGTTGAATCTTACTTGAAAGTCAAATTAGTCTGTGTGCAGTTGCTCGTCCGCCACAGCTCTCTGCCTCAGCCACACCCAAGAGTCGGAGGAGTTTAGAGGAGTGTTAGAGAGAGCTGCTTTCGCTCTGCGCAGAATTTTCTACTACAACGCACACTTAACTCATGCCGAGTGCCCTATAGCTGTGAGTGTCTGGCATTTCTCAAATTTCTCTTGTCAAGGTGATTGACTGTGACACAGACTGCTTGAAAAGCCAAATGGTCTAGTGGGCCAAAAGGTCTTTGGGTCATTTGAGATCAAATATGTTTTGTGTTCCAAGCATTTCAAACTTTCACGTTTTACCTGGTGATGACATGGCAAATACTGAATTACAACAGGTAGTGTTTTACTGCAAAATTAAATACGCAACTAATGTTTCAAGTAAGGAAACTTTGAGAAATGGTTCCTGACTGTGTGCAGCTCAAACACTTAGTTCGACCTTATGTTGGCCTGAGGTGAATACTGTTTATTTAAATACATACATATTATCACTGCAGCAGTGTTGAGGCTATGTTACTGCATGATATCACCTTAATTAATGCCAGACATTTGTAATGTGAAAAAAACCACACTAAAATTTTGAAGAAGCTTTATTGATAAAATCTTGCTCAGTCATCATGGCCGACATTCAGCTGTGACGTGCCATTATTGGCTATTTTATTGCACTTGCCATCCATGTGATAAATAGCATCAAAGGAGATGTGTCATGACAGTTTAGAACCTCAGTTCGATCATGTCAAAAATATTTATCACAGCATTCCACCAGAGCCACTTTATATTCTTTCCCTTGTTGACTGGCAGTACAGTTGCGAGGAGCAGCCGTGCCAGTTTGAAACGGAAAGAAACTGGTCTCTCGCACACTTCCTCTCCCATTTCCTCATGGGTTTGTTGATTGGGTGGTTGGAAGGAGGGTCAGCACGGAGAGACAAAGCGAGGTGGATGTAATGAATAAACTGAAAGAGGGGAGGGTGAATGCAATCAAACTACAATGTTTTTTTCACACTTGGCCTTTATCTGAAAGCAAAGCTGGGCCCTTGGATATCCTGAAGTTCTAGCCGACGCACTGAAGTCCCACCCTAGAGACTGGTTAGATAAAACAACAGGGAGCTTTTAGATACACAACTGTACCAGTGAGGGAAGTTTACTTTTCTTCCAGCTGCAAATAAACATCAAACCGTAGTGTGTGATTTTAGTCTTTCTAGGCAATCCACCCAGCAGCCACTCCCTTCTCATCCATCCACTGCTGGTTCGGAATGCTTCAGCATTTCCTCACTATGCTCAATTCGCACCAGCTGACTTGTTGTTGAGAAATAGTGATTTGAGAGGTATGATGAGTCATCACAAGTCACACTTAATACCCACCCATGCATGGGCATACAATTCACAGTTTATATTTGCTTCAAGCTTGGTGGGACTTTAGCGAGCATGGAATTTAAAAAATGGATGTGAATAATTTTTCTGATAACTAAGTAGCTTTCACCAGTGTTCGGCCAGACATACGCACCACTATACAATAAGTCTTACATAACTATTGCGGTACTGCACTGCCTGGTGTCCGCCCACCTACTTTCTGACCTGCACCCCAAACCCTTCCAACACCATTATGTTGCCATGCACAAGGAACGACATGTAGCATCTGTTACAAAGAATCACTTTGGAATGAGGCATACAAAATGTCAGGGCAGCAGGACATGGAATGTAAATTTAGAAATGCAGCTTTGTTTAGGCTTTCTTTATCTGGCACAAGATTCTCAAGGACTGCACTCCTCAGAATCCAACATGCTCGTGTTCTAAACAACTCTACACTACTCTGGTGTGGTGTGAATACAGTTACTAACCGAATGCATATGCTTACAGTTCTAAAGCTAAGGTAGTTTTCTGTCTATATATACATTCTGCTGCCATGGTATCCATCTAGCCCCCTCTTCTTAACCTTTTTGCCTCCTGCTTCATGAATGGACTTGCATTTGTTCTTGTTCAAACAGCAGCTGTGGAAGACTGAAACAAACCAAACTGCCATATTAAATTGAGTTAAAGTCAGACAGATACACGACAGGGCCGTTATAAGGCTGTTGCCTGCAGACTTAAACTGATATCTTAAGTATATGACAGAGCTGTAAAAAATTCACCCTCGTTCACTTTCTCTCTTTCTAGTCTAACTAGTTATGCAATATACGTCATCGTCAGAAATATGGCTGTGCTTTTCTTCATCCTATTTTTCATGTGCTGGCTGCACAATGTTTTTTGGCTCTGAAACTGCCCATAAGACCCAGTCCAGGATCACTTCTCATTTCAAAACTTCAGCTTTAGTCATGTTTAACTTTTGCAAATATGTTACTGTGTGCTCTTTCAATTGTTAAGTCACGTTTTTGCATAGACCAATATTACATATAACGTCGTAAATTATATGTAATTCCAGGTGCTACACAGTTACAGGTTATGGTCGTTGGATGACAAGTAAAGAATTCCATGTAAAACTTTAGCATAGAAAGAAAAAATGGAATAAACCCTGGGAGAGGAAATTCAAATTGAGATCGTGCCTCATTGGATATTTGGGGAGGTAACAGAGAACAATGAGTCATATCAGGAGCCATGAGTTATCTGGCACTTTCCACTTCATACAGTATTCAGACTTTATGCCACTGTCCTTTTGTGAACTTGAGACTCTACGTATAATTTACATGGAAATCCAAGTGTTGTCGAAATGTACTCTCAGCACAACTCCTGGTCTTGTTTGTGATCTCATAAAAGCAAGGGAAGAGTGTTTTAGGGGTTTTCATTAGTTTTTCCATTCGGTGCGCAACTCCTGCCAAAGTCACAATTGTTTAATAAGCAACAGGCCAAGTTGGCGTCAGTGGGCAGGCTTTGGTCTTCTGCAGGACTTGTGGTTTGGTTTAGGGCTATGTGGACTATGGAGTGCAAAAAAGAAGCATTTATTTTGACGCACATTCCTTTTATATGCGTCACACATGCACGTCCTATCTGCCAGTTTGAGGGAGGAGAGAACCCACGGCGAGGCCTGCTGTGTCTCTTTTTGTGTTTACTGCACTTGCTGCGTCAAACTACAACGCAGAGTCGAGAACAGACAGTCTATTTGGTTTTGACAACACCAATGATTTGGTTACTGCTCCTCTCTCCCTTTTCCCTCTCTGCACTGAGGCCTTTTTATTTGCTCATAATCAAATCTTATCACTCACCAGCACAGCTGTGCCTGATTCACTTACGATTGAGCTTTAATCATCGTCACACTGCTCCTATTTTCTGTCAGCCCATTTGATTGGATTTGGCAATCAACCAGATTAATTGACTACAACCACTTTGAACAATACCCAGTGTGCTGCGACCTACTTAAGAACAAACAAAAAGTCAGACATTCAGGTTTGTGCCTTCAATGCAAAGAAGAATATTATGGAATATATTGATATAGATAGTAGTGAGGTGTTTACTGTTGTTTGTTTCATCAGCCAAATGCCAAGGGTTTCCAGCTAAACTGGTTATATTGATGATGATATGGATGATGAAAATGGGACTCATTCAACTTATCATCTCAGAGTTCATTCATCGTTTCCGGATGCAGTTAAAGGCGCATGTCGGACTGAACTTGGAATTCTTGTTTATTTGAGCAGAACCTGTAGGTGGGGGAGTGCGGTGGACTGACTGCAGGGGAGTGGGCACTCAAGCAGGGTGCAGGGTGGGCAACATAGAATGAAGCTAGATTCAAAGTTAGAGAGAAAGTGGACATTTCTTTGGAGTTAGTCACTGTGGGGAGAGGCTGGGCTCCCTTCCAGCTGGACTGACGACTCTATCAAGGAATGTGTGTGACTGGAGGCCTGGGTGGGGCTGTGCACTGAGCTGCTCCCTCTGTAAGCACAGCACATAGGTCTGCCTCGTGGAGTGTGGTATTCCTACTCTTCACAACAGCATATGTTTCTATTTGCTTTCCCTACTGGTGGTAACCATGTTTCACCTTACTGTGCATACCTGTGTGTGTTTATGTATGTGGTCTCAGCAAGGTATTGCGTACACAAGGTGTGGCAACCTAGTTTTTATCTTTTGAGTATGTTTACTAAGATATGGCCCTTGTGAAATATTTATCATGCATTCAACTACATTTGCTTTTTCTATTGTCATATTTTTGGATCGAGCAAATCACACCAATCAACACAACTAAAATAAAATTCCACCAAAAAAATAAGGAATGTCTCTTTTTACAGAGATGTCAAATACAATTTATCTATTTCTGCTTTGGGCATCACTGATATAAGCCAGTTCTCACTCATGTCTAACATACGCTTTGAAAAAATGTCCTTCAGTAGGCCGTCTACCTGAATGACTCCCCAACACAATAGTCTGATGAATGTGTCTCTGTAACTAGAGTATGTGCTAGAGAGTGTACACAGCTGCTGTGGCACAAGTCTCTCTACACAAACATAATGACACCCACATACTAGCTGGCATTCATCTCAGCTCTGTCCCATCCATTTCGGTCTATAGGACCAGTTCAAAAAGGCAGTCAACAACAATCTCGAAAGCATTTACATGCTCTCGCGGCTCCAATATTACTGCTTTTAAAGGATTTGCTCACTTTCTCTCTGCTGCATTAAGTGTTTGGCATAGGTATTTAAAGCCTGGCTGTTTAGACATGGGTTCACTGTCTCACACAGTTAATTGGCATACTTTTCACCGTAGTAATGAGCACTTTACTGTATTGAAAATAGGGACCTGAAGAGGGGGAGGTTAATTATGGGGTTGGAGGCCTGTCTGAGAAGAATTTTACTGAGGGACATGTTCCCACCGGTAGATGCCTGTCTCTACACACATCAAGTCTGGTTCTGTTTATGCTGAGACTGACAAAGAGAAGGCTTTGTTTTACAGTATGCCGGTGGGTTGAAGCAATAATCCTTGTAAGATTTTGGGGTAGTTACAGCGGGTAAAAGTAACAATGACTTGGAGTGCAAAATTTAAACGTAGAATCCACTTAATGAATACAGTTACACAACATGCTATGCTTGTCTCCTAGCCGAGCACTAGAAGTAGAACAGAGGCATTCACAAACATATTTTAGCAAATATTTCCTTCAACAATTCTTCTACACCTGGATTTGGTGAACAGAACCCTGGATAGACATTGTGTTAGTGTGTTCGTCTACCTCCTCGTCTGCAGCCACGCCAAATAAGCACCTGAATGCATTTACTTAAAAGGTGTTTTTGCATAATCCCTTTCTGGTGTCAATACTGTTACTATTGGTTGGTTAATTAGACTGTGAACGCTCTGATTGATCATGGAAGGTCCATTGAGCATATACACTGAAATACTGCGAGTAAATCCTGATTGTGTGTGGCTCTATTTCATGTGGGGACACAACTCTCAATGCAATAGTCACCCGTTTGTGAGGGATTTATTTTCTTATCTGTCAAATATGCAGCTTAAACATGGTGGGTTATTGCACAAGAGATGGATAATGAATTCAGGATGGATTTACTTTGTATTGTCCATGATAATTTGATTTGTTAAATCATTGTAACTAAACCCCAATCTCCTTGTTGTTTTTGTCAGCAGAAGTCGAGAAAGAAGAACCACAGCAGCAGACTGAAGCCCGTGGCATTGCTTGAGCAATCCAAGGTAAGTGTCCTTAGAATTGATGCAAAAGATTCACACACATTCACTGCACAGACACCAAACCTCTGTTTGAATGTTTGTTAAAAAGCCTCTTTTGAACCTGGAAGGTTATGTCACTGTCGTTCAGCTGTGAAAGGCCTGTCTTGTGGCAACCTGACACTTCTCTGCCTCTACTCACTGTGCCTCCTCTTGCTCCCCTCCTTCCTTCCCCAGTGACCACCTGTTCTACTGGGACCCCTTTCCCCTTCTTATGAAATAACCTTACCAAAAGCCCGCCAAACGCACACTGTTTTAACTGTTTGTAGTCAGCAAAGGAAGCTAGCTGAAACCAGCCTCTGTAGGCCAATAACAAGTCATAAGAGAGCTTATCCAGAAATGTTCTGTGGTTGCACTCTGGTTAACAGAAGCCCTTGTTTCCCCCACTGTCCCCATATCTCCACTAGCTCAACACACATTCCAGGAAATAATAAAATATGATAGATGGCAAGCTCTCCGTTTACCCTACTTTTCTCCCTTCAAGGCTTTTTTCCAAAAGTCTTAAGTCCTCCAAATATGTTTCAGATGACATCACTAATCAAATTTAAGGACATGTGACACCAGGAATGTCACTCACTGACATGAAATTCAGAGAAATGAAAGGGAAAGAATAGAGGACTAGTTAATTGTCATGTCGCCTGATCGCTTTGAGTAACAGACCGTCTGCCTGTCTTATGATCTCAAGAACAGAGCCTTACTTATTTAGGATCTGTTTACAACACAATCCATATCTAATACTATGATCTTGTTGGATCATTATTTGGAATAATCTTTTCTCTAAACTAGTTTCTGCTATGTTATGGCATATTCTAAGCTTGTTTAAAAAGGGATGGCTTGAGACCCTATCCCATTTCACCCCTTTCCCCTACCCCTTAGCCCTTCCCCTTCGTTTAGCATGCTAGCAATTTCTCTAACTGAACTTAACTCCTCTAATAACAAAGCATCCTGGCAGGGTTTTATACAGGCCCCTCCTAGCAAACTGAAGCTGTGTGCTTTTGATTCATACGTGAAATAATGCAGAGCAGCCAAGCTTTCAATTTCAAATGTCATTGATTCATCTGCATTAGCATAGATGTTATTTGTGTATTATAGGTTTGTCACTCAAGTAACTGCAAACAATAGCATTGGTTTATATAAGATCTTAACAATGTTATTACAATGACATCCCCGGCAAACCTGTCTCATCTGTTTACATCGACGACTACTGATGTTGGTTGGGTTTTTCGCAATGACTACTGATGATGTAACAGCTTCTTGAAGGGCTATCCCAATTCGTAGGGGAAGATTTCAACCACTACCCCTTGTGACTCCTTTCCAAGGGGCAAGATAACCCTCTTAAACAAGCGGTAGGGGTAGGGCCAAGGGGTTAAATGAGATTAGACCTAAATTTATGCAAGAATGAACAGGGATGGGAATAATATGGATGCCCCATGCAGTGCTTTAAGCATTTGAGGAGACTCATCAGTGACTTGGCTGTATTACCTGCTCTTCTCTGCAGACGTGTATGCTAACATTTCACAAAGCCATTTCACAACCATACATACCCCTCTGTGCTCACTTTCTATCAAGCTCAATTTCTTTCTTTTTTTTACAATTTCCTTTTCTTTCCAACTTCCCCTAAGTTCCTTACTTCCCTCCCATATTGCTGTGAGGCCTGCAGTTTGTTGCCAGAAATATGTCAAAGCTGTGAGAACAAGGGTGGCCCAAATAGTTATCTATCATGGAGAGCCTATGAGCAAGAAAAAAATAGGGAGAAGTGGAAAAAAGGTTCAAATATAAAAGGTGATTATTAAAATAGATGCATGGATAGGGAGGGGGAAAAAAGAAAAAGAGAATTTTTGGTGTGTTTTCATAAACTGAGTGAGGAGAGGAAGTGAATGTGTAAAATGAGTTGATTGCAACCCATGAGGAAAACACATATTCTTTCGGTTCAGTGTGGGATCAGAGAGGTCTGATGAAGTGTCAGCTTTGATCTATATGAGTTAATTGGGAAAGGTGGACCCAAACCCCCCACCACCCCCACTTGAACTTTTCTGCTGTATTTGATGCATTTAATGTGATGGATACTGAGGTGTTGAAAAGATATGTTTCAAGCTTCAGTCAATTCACACTGACCGGAAAATTTGACGATTGAAAGGGAAGAAGATCAGGTTGTGGATGCCTTTAAGTGGTTACCATCATCTTTGGCATGAAAGTCATCCATGTCTCGGGTATTATCACAGTTAGTGTCCCTGGCTCATCCTATTAAGTCCTCAGTGTCTGCGAAAGGCAAACTCAGAGAGAGGACCTAATGATACATCAAAGCATTGCAAGCATTTCCCAGTATTCCCAACCATGCAGGACCAGTCTATATATTGTCTTGCTTTAATTGGTTTATTATGTGAGAGTGGATATTAGTCAGCATGTTTCACAGTTCTAACAATAATAAAACAAACATTATCTTTATTATTACTTTATTGTGATGGTTGTTTACTACAATGCATATAGACAGGCAAAGAAAAATTAAGCATGACTGTAAACTGGCTTTATATGAGCTGATGGAAATATGGTCAATTGTTGCATCATTGTGTGCTTATAGAAAGAGATTCTATATCATGATCAGGAATTTCACAAGTAACATGATATGCTTTTGTATTGCTAAGTGCTCCTTAAATGTGATCAACTTCTTGAAACAGTGAATTTCATCAATACAATAATCACAAATATATGGACAACCTAGATGGAAAGTGATGTGTCGCTTTCATTAATGAGCACAACAAGATGCTTTGGTTTGCATTGTGTATATGAGCACAAACAAATGTGTACCTGTTGTGGTATTAGAGTACTGTTTGTGGATGTTTATGAGAGTGTATGTTTATGAGAAGGTGTGAGGTAAAATGTTGATGTACAATATATGTATACTGTGCGTGTGTGCACTTCCGTGTGTTTTCCAAAAGCAAGACAGTTCTACTCATTGTTGTCTGTATTGCTATTGGAGCTGGGGTGTAGGCACAGGATCGGGCTGCTATCCTCTAGGCAGGGTGTGGTCTGACCATAACAAATTCGAAAGAACAAAGCACCTAGGAGGGAGTGAGAGAATGGTTTGGTGTATTGAGGAGTTAGAGGCTGTATTGTCTGACAGGGTTTCAACACCATCTAGTGTTTAATATTGGATGCTACAAGCTAGACCCACCTTCTAGCTTGTAGAGCTACTACAATACTCTGTGGATGTAAAGAGATATAATTTTTTTGGCTGTCACAATTTTGTCTGAATGATTATCGCTGTGCTTTCTTTATGTAGGGAAAACCAAGGTAGACTTTCCTGCGCACAAAGGCTGCAATAGTGGAAACCAAAAAAAAAGGTATTTTATGAAGTCACATTCATTTTCTTGTATGTTATATATTTCTCTTTTATACCTGTATGCAAATGCATACATTCGTCCCATCAACCTTTTTTTTTTTTTCTTTCAAACCCTAGATGGCTGAAGAGGAAGAAACAAGGGAAGTGCTCTTTCCAGACTGGGAGGGTCCAGACAAAACTGGCTTGACCATTGAACGGACAAGTGAAGGAGAGATCTTTGTAAAGGAGGTGAAAGGAGAGTCACCTGCAGGGCGGTCTGGAAAAGTATATGAAGGTAAAATTTTGAATCAAGAATTAAGATTTATCTGACCAAAGTTCAAAGTCATCACTAGTATTCTTAACATACTTTTTTGGTTCTGCCTCCACTTAAATCGCAGGTGACCAAATTGTGGGAGCCACTATCTACTTTGATAACATGAGCTCAGAAGAAACATCTGAGCTACTAAAGACGTTGAACCGCCACAAGGTTGGACTGAAACTACAAAACAAAGGAGACAAATCCCCTTGCTGCTCGCCCTTGAGCACACCATGTCGTTCACCAATGGGTACACTGACATGGGAAGGGAAGACCCGGTTTGGAGGTTCCAGTCCAGACATCATCCTTGTAAGGTTTTTTTTCTTTGTATTATGATATCTGACGTTTGTATAGGGAATCTATTGAAACAAAATGCATTCAATGCTGAATGTGTTCTTGTGTTTTACAGAGTGGTGATGATGAGGACTATAAGAGAATATACACAAAGAAAATCAAACCAAGGCTGAAGTCTGAGGACCTTGCAGAAGGAGTAGATGTTCGTACAGAGCGGCACAGCAGCACAAGCAGTGATGGCAGCACAATTACTACCATCACCCGCCGCATTACTACCTACACAGTGGATATGCCGAGTGGCATAAGTGAGCAACTTGAAGTTTCAAGCCCAGAGTTCAAGGGGCCAAGGCACGACTCTGCAGATGGCTCTCCTCGTTTCAGAATCTCACATGGCAGCCCTTCAGGTAAAGAGGGAACAGAGGAGGGAGTTTTTGAGTCAGGCAATGTCTCTTACACTGGGCCACATGTTAGCTCCACAGAGACACGGTGGGGCAGTGGGGGTGTTAAGACCACAACAAATACAAGAGAGATAGAAAAAGAAAGAAGTGCAGGTCTCAGATTTAAAGGACCAAACTTTGGAATAACCGGTGGTAGCCAGGCAGGTTTTGAGGTCTCAAGAGGAGGTGGAGAGCAAGGAGATGGAAGCACCCAGTTGTCTGAAGCAGGCATGACACTAAGAGACAGCACAAACACTGGGAGTAAGCATGTTACAATAGGAGGGATAGGAGGTGCAGAGGTAATCTCTGCAGACGAGAATGGAGGATCAATTAGTCTCGCTGTACCAGGAAAAGGAATGCAGATTTTGACTACATCCATGGATAAAACACAGGAGGGAATCCTTGACACCAGTTTAGGTGAGAGAACAAAGGTTAGGGTATCTGAAATTGACATCAGTCCCCCACAAGCAAAGGGATCAGGTAGTATTGAAATTGCGAATGTCAGACATAGTGGTGGTTCCATTGATATTGATACTGAGTTGAGAGGTGGCAGAATAGGAGGATCAGCAATAACAATTGGCAATGTTACCTCGGGATATTCCTCAAGGCCTGCCAAAATTTCAATGGCAGGTGTGGATGTAAGTGGTGTGCCAAAGACTGAGGGAGAAATGAAGGCACCGATAGTAGACTTTAAAGGTCCAGATGTAAATATTGAGGGAAATGAAGGGGATTTCAAAATGCCTCAGATAAAGATACCATCATTTGGTGGTCATGGGTTTGCTATTAAAGCACCAACAGCTGGTGTTGAAAGCATTGATTTAAAAATCAAAGGAACCAAACCAGAAATTGATGTCAAAACAACCGTGGTTGGCATTAAAGGGGACAAAGTTGATATGGAACGGTCAGATGCAAACATTAATATCCCAAAATTGGATATTAACATTGAGGGACATGAAGCTGGACCCAATGGCCTGAAAGATACAACATTTCAAGGTGATGTGTCTGTACCAAAAATGAAAGTAGGTAAAAAGATTGTAAAAACTCATGAGATTGATGTTAAACCTCCAGTAATTGATGCAAAACTGGAAGGACCAAACATTAACATACCATCCATTAAAGGAACAAAGAAGCCAGCTGTGGATATCACACTTGAATGTCCACGAGCTGAAGGAGTTTTGGATATGAAAAAGCCAAAGATTGAAGGAAAAATAAAAGCACCTCAAGTGGATTTCGGAGGTTCAATTGTTAACACAAAGAGTCAAGAGGGACCTAAAACGCCTGAAATTGAAACACCATCATTTGGAATTAAAGTTCCAAGGGTTGAGGGGCCAGAAGTTGATGTTCACCTTCCAAAAGCGGACAATATTATGAAAGCTCCTGAAATTAACATTAAAGCAAGAGATGTTAACATTAAGAGCCCTAGTGGTAGTATGACAGGATCAAAATTCAATGTGTTGTCGGGACTGAATGTTTCCGTGCCAGAAGTGGATTTAAGTGGCAAAGGTTTGAAACTCAAAGGTGATGTGGATGTATCAGCTAGTGAGATAGAGGGAGACATAAATAAACCTGGGATTAACATCAAAGGTCCAGAGGTTGATATTCAAGGCCCTGATGCAAAAATCAAGGGACTTAAAGTTATTATTCCGTCCATCAAATCACCAAAGGTAGATATTGAAGGACCAAAACTCAAAGGTACAAAACTCAAAAGTGATTTGGATGTGTCAGGTCCAAAGATAGGAGACATCAGAACACCTGATGTTGTTATCAAAACTCCAGGGGTTGATATTGAAGCGCCTAAGGGTGGATTTGAAATCTCGAAAATCAAGATGCCCTCTTTTAACATTGAAGGTCTAAAATTGGACAGTCCAGATGTTGATGTAAATCTTCCCAAAGCTGCAATTGATGGGAAAGTACCTGATGTTGACATGAAAGCTCCACAGATTGACATGGAAGTCCCTGTAAAAGGTCCAAAGATCCCAAATCTTGACTTCAAACTAAAAGGTCCTAAAGTTGAGGGAAATGTGGATGCTTCACTTCCAAAGATTGAAGGAGGCATAACAGCTTCTGAGGTGGACATCGAAGGAAAAGGATTTGACATTGAGGGCAAAAAAGGTGGATTCAAAATGCCTTCATTTAAAATGCCATCACTCAACATAAAGGGCACAGACGTTGATCTTTCCCTTCCAAAAGCGAAAGTTGATGTTCCAGGTTCTGACATTGACATAAAATTACCAGAGGTAGATATTGAAGGACCAAAACTCAAAGGACCTAAATTGAATATGCCGACAATGCCAGATGTGGATTTCAAAATAAAAGGTCCAAAAACTGAAGGAGACATAAGAGCCCCTAAAGTTGTTGTTAACCTCCCAGAAGCAGATGTTGACATTAAAGCCCCCAAATTGGATATCAAAGGACCAGAGGTTGACTTAGCGAGTTCTAGTGGTAAGATAAAGGGACCTACATTCAAGATACCAAACATCTCAGGACCAAAAATCTCCATGCCAGATGTCAATCTGAAAGGGCCCACGCTCAGAGGTGCCGTGGATGTGTCAATTCCAAAGATTGAAGGAGACATCAAAACACCTGATGTTGACATCAAAGGTCCAGAGATTGATATTGGAGGACCCAAGGGTGTATTTGAAATGCCGAAAATCAAAATGCCAACATTTGGTATTAAATCCCCCGAGCTGGATGTCAAAGGACCGGAAATTGACATGGAAAGTCCGAGTGGAAAAATCAAAGGTCCCGAACTCAACATGCCAGGAGTTTCAGGACCAAAGATAAACATTCCAAATGTCGACTTAAAACCAAAAGCTCCCAAACATAAAGTTAATGTGGATGTGTCAGTTCCAAAAATTGAGGGAGATATCAAAACACCTGAAATTGAGATCAAAGGGCCTAATCTGGATTTTGAATCTCCAGCAGTAGAAGTTACTGGGCCAAAATTTAAGTTACCAACAATATCTGAACCAAAAATGTCATTGCCAGATGTCGATACCAATCTGATGGGGCCCAAGTTCAAGGGTGATTTAAAAGGGGATGTTCAAATGCCAAAAGCTGAACTCAGGGGGCCTGATGTAACAGTTGATGTTCCAGAGATTGGGACAAAGAAAACCAAATTTAAAATGCCAAAGTTTGGATTAAGGGACCAAAGGTAAAAGCCCCCCAGAGACTGATGTGAAAATGGTACAAGGGGACATCAGCATCAATGAAAAGAATGGAAGCTCTGAAGGTCTTGATGTTGACCTGGGATTGAAAACTAAAGGTCAAAAATTCAAGCTGCCAAAATTCGGTTTCAAAGGCCCAAGGGCTGAAATGCCAGAAGTTGACATTAATCTTTCAAATGCTGGCACTGATATTGTAACACCATCTGTTGGAATTGAAGGACCAGATGTTGACATTGAGAGTTCTAGTGGTAAAATCAAGGTACCAAAACTTAAAATGCCAACCATCTCAGGACCAAAGGGCAATGTACCAGATGTGGATTTCAATCTGAAAGACCCCAGATTTAAAGGTGATATGGAAATGTCAATTCCAAAGATTGAAAGTGAAATAAAAACAACTTGTGTTGATATCAAAGCTCCAGAGATTGATATTGAAGGGCCCAAGGGTGGATTTGAAATGCCAAAAATCAAAATGCCGTCTTTTAATGTTAAAGGCCCACAATTAGAGGGAACAGATGTAAACCTTCCAAAAGCCAGTATTGATGTTAACATACCTGAGGTTGACATTAAGGGTGACATCAAAGCTCCCAAGATTGACATTGAAGGACCAGATGTTGACATTGAGGGGCACAAAGGAGGATTCAGAATGCCCAAATTTCAATTGCCATCCTTTGGAGTTAAAGGCCCAAATATTGAAGGGCCTGAAGTTGATGTCAGCCTTCCAACAGCAGACATTGATATTAAAGCACCTGAAGTGGATATCACAGGACTAGATGTTGACATTGAGAGTCCTAGTGGTAAAATTAAAGGGCCCAGATTCAACATGCCAAGTATTTCAGGACCAAAACTCTCCATGCCCGGTGTGGATTTCAATCTGAAAGGTTCCACTCCTAAAGGTGGTGTTGATGTTTCACTTCCAAAGATTGAAGGAGACATAAAAGCACCTGGTGTTGATATCAGAGGTCCAGAGATTGATATTGAAGGGCACAAGGGTGGATTTGGAATGCCAAAAATCAAAATGCCTTCTTTTAACGTTAAAGGCCCAAAATTAGAGGGTGCAGATGTTGATGTAAACCTTCCAAAAGCTAATATTGATGTTAACATACCTGAGGTTGACATTAAAGGTGACATCAAAGTTCCCAAGATTGACATTGAGGGACCAGAGGTTGACATTGAGGGGCACAAAGGAGGATTCAAAATGCCCAAATTTAAATTGCCAACCTTTGGAGTTAAAGGCCCAAATGTTGAAGGGCCTGAAGTTGATGTCAGCCTTCCAACAGGAGACATTGATATTAAAGCACCTAAAGTGGATATCACAGCACCAGATGTTGACATTGAGGGACCTGGTGGTAAGGTCAAAGGGGCCAAATTCAACCTGCCAAGTATTTCCGGACCAAAAGGTGGATTTGACATGCCTCAAATACAAATGCCTTCCTTTGGCCTGAAGGGTCCTAAATTGGAGGGTCCAGATGTTGATGTAAACCTTCCAAAAGCTAATATTGATGTTAAAGTACCTAAGGTTGACATTAAAGGGCCAGAAATTGACATTGAAGGTCCTGATGCAAAACTCAAAGGGCCCAGATTCAACATGCCAAGTATTGCAGGACCCAAACTCTCCATGCCCGGTGTGGATTTCAATCTGAGAGGTTCCACTCCTAAAGGTGGTGTTGATGTTGCACTTCCAAAGCTTGAAGGAATAACAGATGTTGATGTTAACCTTCCAAAAGCTAATATTGATGTTAACATACCTGAGGTTGACATTAAAGGTGACATCAAAACTCCCAAAGTTGACATTGGAGGACCAGAAATTGACATTGAGGGGCCCAGAGGAGGATTCAAAATGCCTAAATTTAAAATGCCAGGCTTTGGAGGGAAAGGTCCAAAACTTGAAGGGCCTGATGTTGATGTCAGCTTGCCAGGAACTGATATTGATATTAAAGCCCCCGGATTGGATATCAAAGGACCAGAGGTTGACCTAGAGAGTCCTAGTGGCAAGATCAAGGGACCAAGATTCCAAATGCCAACCATCACCGGACCAAAGATCAGTATGCCAGATGTGGACTTCAATCTGAAAGGGCCTTCATTTAAAGGAGATATGTCACTTCCAAAGTTGGAAGGAGACATAAAAGCACCCGGTGTTTGATATCAATGCTCCAGACTTTAATATTCAAGGTCCCCAGGTGGATGTTAAAGGTCCAAAAAGGTGGATTTGACATGCCTCATATAAAAATGCCTTCCTTTGGCTTCAAGGGCCCTAAATTGGAGGGTCCAGATGTTGATGTAAACCTTCCAAAAGCTAATATTGATGTTAACGTACCTAAGGTTGACATTACAGGGCCAGAAATTGACATTGAAGGTCCTGATGCAAAATTCAAAAAGACCCAAGATTAAAAATGCCATCACTGACAGGACCCAAGCTTCCAGAGTGGGATCTTAGTCTAAAGGGGGCCCAACATTAAGGGAGATGTTGACGTGTCTGTTCCAAAGATTTGAAGGTGACATCAGAGCTCCCAAGATTGACATTGAAGGACCAGATGTTGACATTGAGGGGCACAAAGGAGGATTCAAAATGCCTAAATTTAAAATGCCAGGCTTTGGAGGGAAAGGTCCAAAACTTGAAGGGCCTGATGTTGATGTCAGCTTGCCAGGAACTGATATTGATATTAAAGCCCCCGGATTTGATATCAAAGGACCAGAGGTTGACCTAGAGAGTCCTAGTGGCAAGATCAAGGGACCAAGATTCCAAATGCCATCCATCACCGGACCAAAGATCAGTATGCCAGATGTGGACTTCAATCTGAAAGGGCCCTCATTTAAAGGAGATATGTCACTTCCAAAGTTGGAAGGAGACATAAAAGCACCTGGTGTTGATATCAATGCTCCAGACTTTAATATTCAAGGTCCCCAGGTGGATGTTAAAGGTCCAAAAGGTGGATTTGACATGCCTCATATACAAATGCCTTCCTTTGGCTTCAAGGGCCCTAAATTGGAGGGTCCAGATGTTGATGTAAACCTTCCAAAAGCTAATATTGATGTTAACGTACCTAAGGTTGACATTACAGGGCCAGAAGTTGACATTGAAGGTCCTGATGCAAAATTCAAAAGACCCAAGATTAAAATGCCATCACTGACAGGACCCAAGCTTCCAGAGTGGGATCTTAGTCTAAAGGGGCCCCAAATTAAGGGAGATGTTGACGTGTCTGTTCCAAAGATTGAAGGTGACATCAGAGCTCCGAAGATTGACATTGAAGGACCAGATGTTGACATTGAGGGGCACAAAGGAGGATTCAAAATGCCTAAATTTAAAATGCCAGGCTTTGGAGGGAAAGGTCCAAAACTTGAAGGGCCTGATGTTGATGTCAGCTTGCCAGGAACTGATATTGATATTAAAGCCCCCGGATTTGATATCAAAGGACCAGAGGTTGACCTAGAGAGTCCTAGTGGCAAGATCAAGGGATCAAGATTCCAAATGCCAACCATCACCGGACCAAAGATCAGTATGCCAGATGTGGACTTCAATCTGAAAGGGCCCTCATTTAAAGGAGATATGTCACTTCCAAAGTTGGAAGGAGACATAAAAGCACCTGGTGTTGATATCAATGCTCCAGACTTTAATATTCAAGGTCCCCAGGTGGATGTTAAAGGTCCAAAAGGTGGATTTGACATGCCTCATATAAAAATGCCTTCCTTTGGCTTCAAGGGCCCCAAATTGGAGGGCCCAGATGTTGATGTAAACCTTCCAAAAGCTAATATTGATGTTAACGTACCTAAGGTTGACATTACAGGGCCAGAAGTTGACATTGAAGGTCCTGATGCAAAATTCAAAAGACCCAAGATTAAAATGCCATCACTGACAGGACCCAAGCTTCCAGAGTGGGATCTTAGTCTAAAGGGGCCCAAAATGAAGGGAGATGTTGACGTGTCTGTTCCAAAGATTGAAGGTGACATCAGAGCTCCGAAGATTGACATTGAAGGACCAGATGTTGACATTGAGGGGCACAAAGGAGGATTCAAAATGCCTAAATTTAAAATCCAGGCTTTGGAGGGAAAGGTCCAAAACTTGAAGGGCCTGATGTTGATGTCAGCTTGCCAGGAACTGATATTGATATTAAAGCCCCCGGATTTGATATCAAAGGACCAGAGGTTGACCTAGAGAGTCCTAGTGGCAAGATCAAGGGACCAAGATTCCAAATGCCAACCATCACCGGACCAAAGATCAGTATGCCAGATGTGGACTTCAATCTGAAAGGGCCCTCATTTAAAGGAGATATGTCACTTCCAAAGTTGGAAGGAGACATAAAAGCACCTGGTGTTGATATCAATGCTCCAGACTTTAATATTCAAGGTCCCCATGTGGATGTTAAAGGTCCAAAAGGTGGATTTGACATGCCTCATATAAAGATGCCTTCCTTTGGCTTCAAGGGCCCTAAATTGGAGGGTCCAGACATTGATGTAAACCTTCCAAAAGCTAATATTGATGTGAACGTACCTAAGGTTGACATTACAGGGCCAGAAATTGACATTGAAGGTCCTGATGCAAAATTCAAAAGACCCAAGATTAAAATGCCATCACTGACAGGACCCAAGCTTCCAGAGTGGGATCTTAGTCTGAAGGGGCCCAAAATTAAGGGAGATGTTGACGTGTCTGTTCCAAAGATTGAAGGTGACATCAGAGCTCCGAAGATTGACATTGAAGGACCAGATGTTGACATTGACGGCCACAAAGGAGGATTCAAAATGCCTAAATTTAAAATGCCAGGCTTTGGAGGGAAAGGTCCAAAACTTGAAGGGCCTGATGTTGATGTCAGCTTGCCAGGAACTGATATTGATATTAAAGCCCCTGGATTGGATATCAAAGGACCAGAGGTTGACCTAGAGAGTCCTAGTGGCAAGATCAAGGGAACAAAATTCAAAATGCCAACCATCACCGGACCAAAGATCAGTATGCCAGATGTGGACTTCAATCTGAAAGGGCCTTCATTGAAAGGAGATATGTCACTTCCAAAGTTGGAAGGAGACATAAAAGCACCTGGTGTTGATATCAATGCTCCAGACTTTAATATTCAAGGTCCCCAGGTGGATGTTAAAGGTCCAAAAGGTGGATTTGACATGCCTCATATAAAAATGCCTTCCTTTGGCTTCAAGGGCCCCAAATTGGAGGGTCCAGATGTTGATGTAAACCTTCCAAAAGCTAATATTGATGTTAACGTACCTAAGGTTGACATTACAGGGCCAGAAGTTGACATTGAAGGTCCTGATGCAAAATTCAAAAGACCCAAGATTAAAATGCCATCACTGACAGGACCCAAGCTTCCAGAGTGGGATCTTAGTCTAAAGGGTCCCAAAATTAAGGGAGATGTTGACGTGTCTGTTCCAAAGATTGAAGGTGACATCAGAGCTCCGAAGATTGACATTGAAGGACCAGATGTTGACATTGAGGGGCACAAAGGAGGATTCAAAATGCCTAAATTTAAAATGCCAGGCTTTGGAGGGAAAGGTCCAAAACTTGAAGGGCCTGATGTTGATGTCAGCTTGCCAGGAACTGATATTGATATTAAAGCCCCTGGATTGGATATCAAAGGACCAGAGGTTGACCTAGAGAGTCCTAGTGGCAAGATCAAGGGAACAAAATTCAAAATGCCAACCATCACCGGACCAAAGATCAGTATGCCAGATGTGGACTTCAATCTGAAAGGGCCTTCATTGAAAGGAGATATGTCACTTCCGAAGTTTGAAGGAGACATAAAAGCACCTGGTGTTGATATCAATGCTCCAGACATTAATGTTCAATGTCCCCAGGTTGATGTTAAAGGTCCAAAAGGTGGATTTGACATGCCTCATATAAAAATGCCTTCCTTTGGCTTCAGGGGCCCTAAATTGGAAGGTCCAGACGTTGATGTAAACTTTCCAAAAGCTAATATTGATGTTAACGTACCTAAGGTTGACATTAAAGGGCCAGAAATTGACATTGAAGGTCCTGATGCAAAAATCAAAGGAACCAAGATTAAAATGCCATCACTGACAGGACCCAAGCTTCCAGAGTGGGATCTTAGTCTGAAGGGGCCCAAAATGAAGGGAGGTGTTGATATGTCTATTCCAAACATCGAAGGTGATATCAAAACTCCCAAGTTTGACATTGAAGGGCCAGAAGTTGACATTGAGGGGCCCAAAGGAGGATTCAAAATGCCTAAATTTAAAATGCCAGGCTTTGGAGGGAAAGGTCCAAAACTTGAAGGGCCTGATGTTGATGTCAGCTTGCCAGGAACTGATATTGATATTAAAGCCCCCGGATTGGATATCAAAGGACCAGAGGTTGACCTAGAGAGTCCTAGTGGCAAGATCAAGGGAACAAAATTCAAAATGCCAACCATCACCGGACCAAAGATCAGTATGCCAGATGTGGACTTCAATCTGAAAGGGCCTTCATTTAAAGGAGATATGTCACTTCCGAAGTTTGAAGGAGACATAAAAGCACCTGGTGTTGATATCAATGCTCCAGACATTAATGTTCAATGTCCCCAGGTGGATGTTAAAGGTCCAAAAGGTGGATTTGACATGCCTCATATAAAAATGCCTTCCTTTGGCTTCAGGGGCCCTAAATTGGAGGGTCCAGACGTTGATGTAAACTTTCCAAAAGCTAATATTGATGTTAACGTACCTAAGGTTGACATTAAAGGGCCAGAAATTGACATTGAAGGTCCTGATGCAAAAATCAAAGGAACCAAGATTAAAATGCCATCACTGACAGGACCCAATCTTCCAGATTGGGATCTTAGTCTGAAGGGGCCCAAAATGAAGGGAGGTGTTGATGTGTCCATTCCAAACATCGAAGGTGATATCAAAACTCCCAAGGTTGACATTGAAGGGCCAGAAGTTGACTTTGAGGGGCACAAAGGAGGATTCAAAATGCCTAAATTTAAAATGCCAGGCTTTGGAGGGAAAGGTCCAAAACTTGAAGGGCCTGATGTTGATGTCAGCTTGCCAGGAACTGATATTGATATTAAAGCCCCCGGATTTGATATCAAAGGACCAGAGGTTGACCTAGAGAGTCCAAGTGGCAAGATCAAGGGACCAAGATTCCAAATGCCAACCATCACCGGACCAAAGATCAGTATGCCAGATGTGGACTTCAATCTGAAAGGGCCCTCATTTAAAGGAGATATGTCACTTCCAAAGTTGGAAGGAGACATAAAAGCACCTGGTGTTGATATCAATGCTCCAGACTTTAATATTCAAGGTCCCCATGTGGATGTTAAAGGTCCAAAAGGTGGATTTGACATGCCTCATATAAAGATGCCTTCCTTTGGCTTCAAGGGCCCTAAATTGGAGGGTCCAGACGTTGATGTAAACCTTCCAAAAGCTAATATTGATGTGAACGTACCTAAGGTTGACATTACAGGGCCAGAAATTGACATTGAAGGTCCTGATGCAAAATTCAAAAGACCCAAGATTAAAATGCCATCACTGACAGGACCCAAGCTTCCAGAGTGGGATCTTAGTCTAAAGGGGCCCAAAATTAAGGGAGATGTTGACGTGTCTGTTCCAAAGATTGAAGGTGACATCAGAGCTCCCAAGATTGACATTGAAGGACCAGATGTTGACATTGAGGGGCACAAAGGAGGATTCAAAATGCCTAAATTTAAAATGCCAGGCTTTGGAGGGAAAGGTCCAAAACTTGAAGGGCCTGATGTTGATGTCAGCTTGCCAGGAACTGATATTGATATTAAAGCCCCTGGATTGGATATCAAAGGACCAGAGGTTGACCTAGAGAGTCCTAGTGGCAAGATCAAGGGAACTAAATTCAAAATGCCAACCATCACCGGACCAAAGATCAGTATGCCAGATGTTGACTTCAATCTGAAAGGGCCTTCATTTAAAGGGGATATGTCACTTCCAAAGTTTGACGGAGACATAAAAGCACCTGGTGTTGATATCAATGCTCCAGACATTAATATTCAAGGTCCCCAGGTTGATGTTAAAGGTCCAAAAGGTGGATTTGACATGCCTCATATAAAAATGCCTTCCTTTGGCTTCAAGAGCCCTAAATTGGAGGGTCCAGACGTTGATGTAAACCTTCCAAAAGCTAGTATTGATGTTAACGTACCTAAGGTTGACATTAAAGGGCCAGAAATTGACATTGAAGGTCCTGATGCAAAATTCAAAAGACCCAAGATTAAAATGCCATCACTGTCAGGACCCAAGCGTCCAGACTGGGACCTTAGTCTAAAGGGGCCCAAAATGAAGGGAGGTGTTGATTTGTCTATTCCAAAGATTGAAGGTGATATCAAAACTCCCAAGGTTGACATTGAAGGACCAGAAGTTGACATTGCAGGGCACAAAGGAGGATTCAAAATGCCGAAATTTAAAATGCCAAACTTTGGAGGGAAAAGTCCAAAACTTGAAGGGCCTGATGTTGATGTCAGATTGCCAGGAACTGATATTGATATTAAAGCTCCCGGATTGGATATCAAAGGACCAGAGGTTGACCTAGAGAGTCCTAGTGGCAAGATCAAGGGATCAAAATTCAAAATGCCAACCATGACCGGACCAAAGATCAGTATGCCAGATGTGGACTTCAATCTGAAAGGGCCTTCATTTAAAGGAGATATGTCACTTCCAAAGTTGGAAGGAGACATAAAAGCACCTGGTGTTGATATCAATGCTCCAGACTTTAATATTCAAGGTCCCCAGGTTGATGTTAAAGGTCCAAAAGGTGGATTTGACATGCCTCATATAAAAATGCCTTCCTTTGGCTTCAAGAGCCCTAAATTGGAGGGTCCAGACGTTGATGTAAACCTTCCAAAAGCTAATATTGATGTTAACGTACCTAAGGTTGACATTGAAGGACCAGAAGTTGACATTGACGGGCCCAGAGGAGGATTCAAAATGCCGAAATTTAAAATGCCATCCTTTGGTGGGAAGAGTCCAAAACTTGAAGGGCCTGAAGTTGATGTCAGCTTGCCAGGAACTGATATTGATATTAAAGCCCCTGGATTGGATATCAAAGGACCAGAGGTTGACCTAGAGAGTCCTAGTGGCAAGATCAAGGGAACTAAATTCAAAATGCCAACCATCACTGGACCAAAGATCAGTATGCCAGATGTGGATTTCAATTTGAAAGGGCCTTCATTTAAAGGAGATATGTCACTTCCAAAGTTGGAAGGAGACATAAAAGCACCTGGTGTTGATATCAATGCTCCAGACTTTAATATTCAAGGTCCCCAGGTGGATGTTAAAGGTCCAAAAGGTGGATTTGACATGCCTCATATAAAAATGCCTTCCTTTGGCTTCAAGGGCCCCAAATTGGAGGGTCCAGATGTTGATGTAAACCTTCCAAAAGCTAGTATTGATGTTAACGTACCTAAGGTTGACATTACAGGGCCAGAAATTGACATTGAAGGTCCTGATGCAAAATTCAAAAGACCCAAGATTAAAATGCCATCACTGACAGGACCCAAGCTTCCAGAGTGGGATCTTAGTCTGAAGGGGCCCAAAATGAAGGGAGGTGTTGATATGTCTATTCCAAACATCGAAGGTGATATCAAAACTCCCAAGGTTGACATTGAAGGGCCAGAAGTTGACATTGACGGCCACAAAGGAGGATTCAAAATGCCTAAATTTAAAATGCCAGGCTTTGGAGTGAAAGGTCCAAAACTTGAAGGGCCCGAAGTTGATGTCAGCTTGCCAGGAACTGATATTGATATTAAAGCCCCCGGATTTGATATCAAAGGACCAGAGGTTGACCTAGAGAGTCCTAGTGGCAAGATCAAGGGACCAAGATTCCAAATGCCAACCATCACCGGACCAAAGATCAGTATGCCAGATGTGGACTTCAATCTGAAAGGGCCCTCATTTAAAGGAGATATGTCACTTCCAAAGTTGGAAGGAGACATAAAAGCACCTGGTGTTGATATCAATGCTCCAGACTTTAATATTCAAGGTCCCCAGGTGGATGTTAAAGGTCCAAAAGGTGGATTTGACATGCCTCATATAAAAATGCCTTCCTTTGGCTTCAAGGGCCCCAAATTGGAGGGTCCAGATGTTGATGTAAACCTTCCAAAAGCTAATATTGATGTTAACGTACCTAAGGTTGACATTACAGGACCAGAAATTGACATTGAAGGTCCTGATGCAAAATTCAAAAGACCCAAGATTAAAATGCCATCACTGACAGGACCCAAGCTTCCAGAGTGGGATCTTAGTCTAAAGGGGCCCAAAATGAAGGGAGATGTTGACGTGTCTGTTCCAAAGATTGAAGGTGACATCAGAGCTCCCAAGATTGACATTGAAGGACCAGATGTTGACATTGAGGGGCACAAAGGAGGATTCAAAATGCCTAAATTTAAAATGCCAGGCTTTGGAGGGAAAGGTCCAAAACTTGAAGGGCCTGATGTTGATGTCAGCTTGCCAGGAACTGATATTGATATTAAAGCCCCCGGATTTGATATCAAAGGACCAGAGGTTGACCTAGAGAGTCCTAGTGGCAAGATCAAGGGACCAAGATTCCAAATGCCATCCATCACCGGACCAAAGATCAGTATGCCAGATGTGGACTTCAATCTGAAAGGGCCCTCATTTAAAGGAGATATGTCACTTCCAAAGTTGGAAGGAGACATAAAAGCACCTGATGTTGATATCAATGCTCCAGACTTTAATATTCAAGGTCCCCAGGTGGATGTTAAAGGTCCAAAAGGTGGATTTGACATGCCTCATATAAAAATGCCTTCCTTTGGCTTCAAGGGCCCTAAATTGGAGGGTCCAGATGTTGATGTAAACCTTCCAAAAGCTAATATTGATGTTAACGTACCTAAGCTTGACATTACAGGGCCAGAAATTGACATTGAAGGTCCTGATGCAAAATTCAAAAGACCCAAGATTAAAATGCCATCACTGACAGGACCCAAGCTTCCAGAGTGGGATCTTAGTCTAAAGGGGCCCAACATTAAGGGAGATGTTGACGTGTCTGTTCCAAAGATTGAAGGTGACATCAGAGCTCCCAAGATTGACATTGAAGGACCAGATGTTGACATTGAGGGGCACAAAGGAGGATTCAAAATGCCTAAATTTAAAATGCCAGGCTTTGGAGGGAAAGGTCCAAAACTTGAAGGGCCTGATGTTGATGTCAGCTTGCCAGGAACTGATATTGATATTAAAGCCCCCGGATTTGATATCAAAGGACCAGAGGTTGACCTAGAGAGTCCTAGTGGCAAGATCAAGGGACCAAGATTCCAAATGCCATCCATCACCGGACCAAAGATCAGTATGCCAGATGTGGACTTCAATCTGAAAGGGCCCTCATTTAAAGGAGATATGTCACTTCCAAAGTTGGAAGGAGACATAAAAGCACCTGGTGTTGATATCAATGCTCCAGACTTTAATATTCAAGGTCCCCAGGTGGATGTTAAAGGTCCAAAAGGTGGATTTGACATGCCTCATATAAAAATGCCTTCCTTTGGCTTCAAGGGCCCTAAATTGGAGGGTCCAGATGTTGATGTAAACCTTCCAAAAGCTAATATTGATGTTAACGTACCTAAGGTTGACATTACAGGGCCAGAAATTGACATTGAAGGTCCTGATGCAAAATTCAAAAGACCCAAGATTAAAATGCCATCACTGACAGGACCCAAGCTTCCAGAGTGGGATCTTAGTCTAAAGGGGCCCAACATTAAGGGAGATGTTGACGTGTCTGTTCCAAAGATTGAAGGTGACATCAGAGCTCCCAAGATTGACATTGAAGGACCAGATGTTGACATTGAGGGGCACAAAGGAGGATTCAAAATGCCTAAATTTAAAATGCCAGGCTTTGGAGGGAAAGGTCCAAAACTTGAAGGGCCTGATGTTGATGTCAGCTTGCCAGGAACTGATATTGATATTAAAGCCCCCGGATTTGATATCAAAGGACCAGAGGTTGACCTAGAGAGTCCTAGTGGCAAGATCAAGGGACCAAGATTCCAAATGCCATCCATCACCGGACCAAAGATCAGTATGCCAGATGTGGACTTCAATCTGAAAGGGCCCTCATTTAAAGGAGATATGTCACTTCCAAAGTTGGAAGGAGACATAAAAGCACCTGGTGTTGATATCAATGCTCCAGACTTTAATATTCAAGGTCCCCAGGTGGATGTTAAAGGTCCAAAAGGTGGATTTGACATGCCTCATATAAAAATGCCTTCCTTTGGCTTCAAGGGCCATAAATTGGAGGGTCCAGATGTTGATGTAAACCTTCCAAAAGCTAATATTGATGTTAACGTACCTAAGGTTGACATTACAGGGCCAGAAATTGACATTGAGGGGCCCAAAGGAGGATTCAAAATGCCTAAATTTAAAATGCCAGGCTTTGGAGTGAAAGGTCCAAAACTTGAAGGACCTGAAGTTGATGTCAGCCTTCCAACAGCAGACATTGATATTAAAGCACCTGAAGTGGATATCACAGGACTAAATGTTGACATTGAGAGTCCTAGTGGTAAGTTTAAAGGGCCCAGATTCAACATGCCAAATATTTCAGGACCCAAACTCTCCATGCCCGGTGTGGATTTCAATCTGAAAGGTTCCACCCCTAAAGGTGGTGTTGATGTTTCACTTCCAAAGATTGAAGGAGACATGAAAGCACCTGGTGTTGACATCAAAGCTCCAGAGATTGATATTGAAGGGCACAAGGGTGGATTTGGAATGCCGAAAATCAAAATGCCTTCTTTTAACGTTAAAGGCCCGAAATTAGAGGGTGCAGATGTTGATGTAAACCTTCCAAAAGCTAATATTGATGTTAACATACCTGAGGTTGACATTAAAGGTGACATCAAAGCTCCCAAGATTGACATTGAGGGACCAGAGGTCGACATTGAGGGGCACAAAGGAGGATTCAAAATGCCCAAATTTAAATTGCCAGGCTTTGGATTGAAAGGTCCAAAACTTGAAGGGCCCGACATTGATGTCAGCTTGCCAGGAGCTGATATTGATATTAAATCTCCCGGATTGAATGTCAAAGGACCAGAGGTTGAGCTAGAGAGTCCTAGTGGCAAGATCAAGGGACCAAGATTCCAAATGCCAAACATCTCCGGACCAAAGATCAGTATGCCAGATGTGGACTTCAATCTGAAAGGGCCCACATTTAAAGGTGATATGTCACTTCCAAAGATTGAAGGAGACTTAAAAGCACCTGGTGTTGATATCAATGCTCCAGAGATCAATATTAAAGGTCCCAAGGTTGATGTTTCGGGTCCAAAAGGTGGATTTGACATGCCTCAAATAAAAATGCCTTCATTTGGCTTCAGGGGACCTAAAGTGGAGGGTCCAGATGTTGATGTAAACCTACCAAAAGCTAATATTGATGTAAACATACCTGAGGTTGACATTAAAGGTGACATCAAAGCTCCCAAGATTGACATTGAGGGACCAGAGGTCGACATTGAGGGGCACAGAGGTGGATTCAAAATGCCCAAATTTAAATTGCCAGGCTTTGGATTGAAAGGTCCAAAACTTGAAGGGCCCGACGTTGATGTCAGCTTGCCAGGAGCTGATATTGATATTAAATCTCCCGGATTGAATGTCAAAGGACCAGAGGTTGAGCTAGAGAGTCCTAGTGGCAAGATCAAGGGACCAAGATTCCAAATGCCAAACATCTCCGGACCAAAGATCAGTATGCCAGATGTGGACTTCAATCTGAAAGGGCCTACATTTAAAGGTGATATGTCACTTCCAAAGATTGAAGGAGACTTAAAAGCACCTGGTGTTGATATCAATGCTCCAGAGATCAATATTAAAGGTCCCAAGGTTGATGTTTCGGGTCCAAAAGGTGGATTTGACATGCCTCATATAAAAATGCCTTCCTTTGGCTTCAGGGGACCTAAAGTGGAGGGTCCAGATGTTGATGTAAACCTACCAAAAGCTAATATTGATGTAAACATACCTGAGGTTGACATTAAAGGTGACATCAAAGCTCCCAAGATTGACATTGAGGGACCAGAGGTCGACATTGAGGGGCACAGAGGTGGATTCAAAATGCCCAAATTTAAATTGCCAGGCTTTGGATTGAAAGGTCCAAAACTTGAAGGGCCCGACGTTGATGTCAGCTTGCCAGGAGCTGATATTGATATTAAATCTCCCGGATTGAATGTCAAAGGACCAGAGGTTGAGCTAGAGAGTCCTAGTGGCAAGATCAAGGGACCAAGATTCCAAATGCCAAACATCTCCGGACCAAAGATCAGTATGCCAGATGTGGACTTCAATCTGAAAGGGCCTACATTTAAAGGTGATATGTCACTTCCAAAGATTGAAGGAGACTTAAAAGCACCTGGTGTTGATATCAATGCTCCAGAGATCAATATTAAAGGTCCCAAGGTTGATGTTTCGGGTCCAAAAGGTGGATTTGACATGCCTCATATAAAAATGCCTTCCTTTGGCTTCAGGGGACCTAAAGTGGAGGGTCCAGATGTTGATGTAAACCTACCAAAAGCTAATATTGATTTTAATGTACCTGAGGTTGACATGAAAGGGCCAGAATTTGAAGGTCCTGATGCAAAATTCAAAGGAACCAAAATCAAATTGCCATCACTGTCAGGACCCAAGCTTCCAGAGTGGGATATTGGTCTGAAGGGGCCCAACATGAAGGGAAATGTTGATGTGTCTGGTCCAACGATTGAGGGTGACATAAAAGCTCCCAAGGTTGAAATTGAAGGAACAGATTTCGACTTCGAGGGTCAGAAAGGAGGATTTAAAATGCCCAAGTTTACAATGCCAACATTTGGTGGAAAAGTTCCTAAACTTGAAGGCCCAGAAATTGATGTCAGCCTTCCAACAGCAGACATTGATATTAAAGCACCTGAAGTGGATATCACAGGACTAGATGTTGACATTGAGAGTCCTAGTGCTAAGTTTAAAGGGCCCAGATTCAACATGCCAAATATTTCAGGACCCAAACTCTCCATGCCCGGTGTGGATTTCAATGTGAAGGGTTCCACTCCTAAAGGTGGTGTTGATGTCTCATTTCCAAAGCTGGAAGGACCTGAACTCAAAATACCAACCATAAAAGGACCAACACTGCCAGACATTGATTTGACACCTCCAAATATTGAAGGAGACATTAAACCACCTTTTATTGATATTAAAGGTCCAGAGGTTGAAGGCTTTAAGGGTGGAATTCAAATGCCCAGAATCAAAGGGCCTAAAATAATAACTGAGATGGATGTGTCAGTGCCCAAAATGGAAAGGGATATCAAAGATCCAAAAGCTAATATTAAATCACCAACCATGACAATAGAAGGTGGAAAGACAGGTGTTACGTTTCCCAAGTTCAAGGGTCCTAAGTTTGGAATGAAATCGCTAGAAGTCGAAGGTCCTGAATCAATGGTTAAGAAACCCATGTTCAGTGTGGGAGCTAAAGGTTCCAGAACAGATGTAAATCTCCCAGACACTGAAGCAAGTCTGGATGCCCCTGATATTGACATCAATGTAAAGGGGAAAAGGGGTAAATTTAAGCTTCCTAAAGTGAAAGCAAAGGCAAAGAAACCTGATTTTGACATAGCAACACCAGCAGTAGACGTTGATGTAGACACACCAAATATTCATGTCAAAGGAACAAAGGTAAAGAAGCCTATTTTTGGTAAGCTTCATTTTCCTGATGTGGAATTTGATATCAAATCACCAAAATTAAAAGGCGATGGGTCTTTATCTGAGGGACTGAATGCTGCTTCTGATGGATATTCTATGGAGTGTCCAGATGTTAGGTTGGAAGGGTCAGATTTGAAATTAAAGACTTCTGATGCTAATTTTTCGGTGGGCAGTGCAATTGGTGGCCTTCAATACCCAGAGGGAACAGTAATATTGCCCAAAATCAAGGTACCGAAATTTGGTATTGCTCTCCCTCAGCTAAAAGGCCAAGAAGGTGGAGGAAATGTAAAATCTGAATTTTCAGTAACTGGAGGAATAAATCTACAGCCTCCGTCTGTTGAGGTTGCCAGTCCAGAACTAAAGCAAAGTGAAAGCAAAGTAAAGGTAAAGATGCCAAAACTATTTGGCAAATCAAAAGCAAAGGGCAGTAGTGTAGGTGACGTTCGGGGACCTGAGGGAGAATTGAGTGCCAGTGGGAAATTAAAACTAGAAGGTGATCCTGGACTTGGTGTGTCAACTAAAGGCAAGTCAGCCTCACTTGATCTTTTCAAGAAATCAAGGCATCGGTCGTCTTCTCTGAGTGATGAGGGAGGGCTTGCAGTCAGTTCTCCTTCAGTTCACCTAGATGCTGAGGGTGGCGACATTTCATTAGACCTGGGAGGAAGCAAGGTCAAAGGAAAGAAAAGCAAGTTGAAGTTTGGCACCTTTGGAGGGTTTGGTTCAAAGTCTAAGGGGTCATACGAAGTGTCACTTGGCGAGGGCAGTGAAGCAGGAGCAGAGGGAAGTGCAGGTCTGTCAGTACCCTCTAAAAAGACAAGATTGTCTTCATCTTCCAGCAGTGACAGTGTTTCAAGAGGCGGTTTTAGGTTCCCAAGACTTGAACTATCTGTCTCACCCAAAAAATGATTGGTTATGAAGCCAATTCAACTCTCATGTACAGTCAAAAATATTCTCCTAGAACGGTAAATTCTTTAAACTTCACTTTTTTTTTAATCTCTGGAGACACATCATCTTAATGTCAGTAATTATTTTCTCTTTTTTTTCAATAATTAGTCAGGAGTGCATGAGATTGTTTAAAGTCCCTTCAAACTGTAAATAAGATTAATTTGTATTGTAATAATAAATATTGTTTTTGTACATAGTCCAGATTTATTGAAAATATGCCATGTCACCAAATATCCATCAATAGTTTATTACAGGGTTTGTCATTTTGTCCTACTACATTCTATTAAATGAATGTTTTTAATGAACGGGTGTGGTATTTTTGTATCCAGGGGTCTATTGCACAGAACAGATAGTTACAATAGTTATTTTGAAGGAAAATCCTGTTTATACACAAAACACAAATACAAACAGTTACCAGTTTTTCTGTATGAAATCATTTTATTTTCAAGCTTTGATATTATATAACCATTGTAGAAGTATATTTATGTAACAGAGAGCTGGCCAGGGGCGGACTTGAAGCATCAGACCTCAAATTTTGGAGGCTAACCAATGTAACAGATACCAGACTAGTAAACATGTAGGGGGTGCAATAACTCACTGCCCTCTGCCATCTTTTCAGTGACGGCATCTTTGTAAAGGGCCATAATAATCTCCTTCTCTGTTGCCACAACCAAAACAGTAAAAATATGATATTTCAAGGGCTTTTACATTGAAATTCTACATCAGATTGTCCCGATATTGTTTGGATGACAATCTGAGGTGGTGACTGTCATTGTGAGGTGAAATTAGTCTGTGGAAACAGATAGTTTATCAATGACTCAGTCTGTTATTTTGTTGGTTGAATTCATTATGAGGTTTATTCACAGAGTGGTAATGACAAATCATACATTTTTTAAGTCTGAATTTTCATTTTTTTTTATCATTAATTTTATTTATTATTTTTCATTGCTTAATTCAGTTTAATTAATTTTGTATATTTTAATGAATTCATTAATTAATTTGTTATCTCACTAATTCATTCATATATTCACAGACTGAACTAATGTGATGTCCTATTTACAGGAAGGTCGCTTTTTAAAAAAAATCACTCTAACTTGTAACCTAATGCTTAGAAACAATGCGCACTTTGAAATGAGTGCAGTCCGCCACTGGCTGGCCCTAACACATTCACATTCTAAAGAGTGATGGCGTTGTATACACCATAATTGCAAAGACAATCACTGTTTAGAAAAACTATCAACTCTCTAAAATGCTGTCAGTACTTCTCTGTTCATTTTTAAGCAAATCAATTCACCTTCAAATTTTATGTGATTTACCAAAAATATGCATTTGTGTCACTTGTTTTAAACATGTTTTGCTTCCTTATTCTGTCATTTTCATTCTTACCTTTTATATGATCCTCTGTATTTTATTTCTTTTGTCATTATCTGTACACACTGCTTATGACTATGTAAAACAATGTCACAAATATAGACATTTGTATTTCATTTGTTTCCAAAAATATGCATTGATAGAGAGTTGCATAGTTTTGATCAGATATGATGAAAATGGAACACAATATTTTGGGTCTATTCTTTTGTTTGCATTCTGCCAAAGAAACTAAATAAAAAATTTATAGAATTAATAATGTTTCTTCAATCTGTATTTACTATTTCTATATGATATGATATATGATCAATACTTAGGATTAGTTAGAATAGTTCCCCATGTATATTTAGTAATTGGACTCATGTGACACTGGACTTAGTGAAACGTTTATGCAGAGATGAGGCAAGCTTTTGAATTATTAATTAATTTTGACTGATACACATTAACAATCATACAACAACTCATCGGACTCGAGTTATTATTTGTATTTTTAAGATTTGTCACTGGTGATATGCTGTTCACGACTGATAAAGCTATATATAGCTAACATCGGATACAGTGATATATTAAATTCAGTGAACAGGTCATGACAAACACCAACAAACAGTGGACTGTATCACTCCACATATAGAAATATATAGATAGATTATATCACAGTGCATTTATCCAACAGGACAAACAGTAAGGTTGCCATTTTCAAAACAAAAAATCCAAAATAATGATGTAATGGAACAGGTATATTTCAAGATGTTGGGCAGGCCCCTTTAAAAGTGTTTAGAGTACCCTGTTTCCTCCTGAGTAAATACTGAACTGAATTGAGGACATGCAAAGTTTTATAGTTTACAGTATGGATTGTACATATCTCAGTTAAGTTAAGTTGTATGGAATTTGGGCAATTAAGATTACCCTGCACATCTACTGCAAAATCTACTGAAAAAATACTTAAATAAACCAAACAGGAAATATGTTTTACAATTTAAAAAACATTGAGATGTAATTGACATGACAACGGGACACTTGACGACACTAAAAAAGTAGTCTCTGTAAGAATTTATGAAGCCTGGATTTAGCTGTTTTTTCAAAATGCTAAACTTTCAGTTCCATATTGAAATATGGAACTGAAAGTTTCACATTTTGAATAAACAGAGAAAGACATCTTGTGCCATTGACGTTATGTTGAGCCAACCAACCTGTGGTTGGCTCAATGAATCTCAGCTTTCTATTAATACACATTATCCCATTTTTACAGCATCGAATAACTAATTAAAATTAAACTTAGTGTAAAAGTCAAAACTTGAACATACATCTATTTGATATAAATTACCAAAACTGACAGAAACCACTATGATTGCTTAGTTTGTCCCATGTCCCACCCACTTACATTGAGGGGTTGGTGTTTTTACCTATACCACAGGCATTCAGCAGGACGAGATCAAGATGATTTGGCTTTACTTTTGTCAAGCTGAACTTGAAATACAGTCACTGGTATACAATTGTGCCATATAGCGACAAATTACAAAAGGCAGAATACCAATATGGATTAAATCTACATAAATAGGTTCCCTACTGTTTCTTTTTATTTGACTTTTTCCATAGTAGACAGAAAAAGATGTTCTGAGAGAAATGATAACAAACCAAAACAATAAAGTGGTTGGCGAAACAGCTGAATGTTGAACAAAACACTTTGGCTGTGTCTGAAATTACCCACTCATTCACAAAACCCCTACTTTACTGTATAGGGTCTTCTATGTAGAGGACTTTATGGTGAGCTCAACAGCAAAATAATAATTTTGGGGACACTATTCATTTTTTTACATCATTTTACAGAATTATGACGTACAACAACATCGGCCGGTGGAAATTCAGACATGTAGTATTACTACGTTCAGGTAAAAAAAACAAGGTGAATGACCATCTTTAAATGTAGAAATAAAGTTGTTTGTCTTAATTTGTGCTATAATGCACTACTCTGCTCATATTTAACTTTGTATAACAGGTTGGGCTATTCCTGCTGCCCTCTCTCCTCTCGTCTCTACACCATGAGTGCAATGCACGATGGCTATATGTTGCCTGTTTAGTGACCGTCGTTATACGCTTCTTTTAATGATGCATTGTGATTATTTCAACAGTCAGACAGCACTACAAAATGGCAAACTCACTATAGTGTGGACTGTAGTGATTATGAGTGATTTTGGACACAGTGTATGTTTTGCATAAAGGAGAGGGGAGCTGTAGATGATGATGATCGATTATCTTTACAAATTTTCTTCATTGTCACATTGTTGCCACATTTTCATTTGATACATTATTACTTTTAAAATCAGTTACATACTGTTTATGGAAAAGTTTTGGACTTGAAAAAAGGTAATAAGTAACATTGAATCCCTCTTATTCGCAGGTTGTTACTGTCACCGACCTTTATTACATTGGTCATATTACTAAAATTTAGCCTTTACGTGGAGATGAATACAGATAATAAGATAAATATGGCAAAATGAAAATGTTGTAGGGTCCTTTGAAACCCCTGGAATGTCAAAACAGTGTACTTATGGGTCTTCTTTGAGGAATGGAAAATACACCACCCAGTGGTTGGACTACAATAAACCACTGTTTCAAGGATCTGATATATACACCATGAAAACTCTGTAGACTTTTGACAGAGGTTTTTGACTTTAGTTAATGCTAAAATGAATTTGATCACATTCATATTCAGTTTTATTTTTTGTTTCATTATCATCGATGACTATCTATTTGGCATCATACATATTTAAACTGTATTTGCTGTGAACAAACATTGGCTTGCTTCAATAATATTGTTTTTTATCAGGCAGAAATGTGAGATATTCCCACGTTGACCAGATTAATTAAAGCAAGTGTTATAGTTGTTTTAGGGTGAGGCTTTGTGAGAGCAGTGTTGTGCCTCGAACACAGGATGTGATCCCATTACTCATGGCTGCATGTGCACAATTGTGTTACTGCAAAGGAAGGAACTTTTTCAGGAGTTTCCTTTTAAAGAGGAAAGTGCCCCTTTCCTTTGTGGAGCGGGACACAGAAAGGAAAGGACACAGGAGAAGAAAAAAGGGGAACAGTCCTGCACAGTTGTGATGTGTACGTTTTTGGATTCCATTTATGTCCGGGATGTTGTCATTTTAGACGATAATTCCACTGGTCGAATGCTGAAGAGTATCGAATAGAGTCCCTTTCTCCAGGTAAGAAGCAAGATGACAGATTTTTTTCGACCGTGAATGAACACCTAAGCATTAGCACATTGGAGGGGATAGTCAGAAAGAGAGTAGAACATTTTTCTCATGCATTCTGGTGACTTGGTTAATCTGATTCATATGTGTTTTAAACCGTTTCTCCTATTGATTCGGGAGGTACAGTAACACGTTTTCAGGCTGAAACTCGTTTCATAACCCTGATCATAGACATGAAAGATCACGGATGTTTCAGCAAAGACCTGGATATACTTATAATTAAGGGTAATATGTTGCTCTGAAATTTCAAACCACTATTTATTTTAGATGCTGTGTCTGAATCATAGATAGATATAGATATACCTATGTTTTTATGATTAATTAATGCTGAACTGTTATCACATTCACATTTATACAGTTTTGAAATGTTTGATGAATATTGATTTAAGCTGTATTTGCAGTATATATAATAATATAATATATCAACATTTAATCAAGACATCTTGATTTCTATTGCAACTGGAGCTCATCTACCTGTCCTGTCCAGTTAAAGAAAGGGTATGTTGACTGGGGAGGCAGATGTTGGATGATAATTTGGTTTACCACACCAGTCTGACATCCCATGTGTCATGATGCAGAGTGCGGCCAGATGGTGTCCTTGACTCCTGCAAGAATAAGGAAGGTTACCCAGTGTGATCTGTTTCCATACATTAAATCACATCTCACTTTAATAAACCTTTAGCCTTTTATTATTAGTATTATTAGCTTTTTGGAGGCAGTTTAGAACAGATACAGCCATATTTAAAGATCATTTTGTATAAATAATTAAAAAAAGTACCAATAGCAAAGGACCATCGTGTAAATATAAAGTGTTTTGCTTAATAGATTTTTTTTTTTTTCAAAAAACAAAAAACAGAGAGGATATTAAACATCACGAGTTCATGTGTACAGCTGATTCTACCTGGGGTGATAATCATTCAGGGATTGAAGACTGTGGTAAAAAGAAAAAAGAAACTGCATAGAAAAACAACAAAATCAAGATATTAGATAATTAGGTTGTTTAGTTACAAAATAAGTTGCAGCGTGGGGAACAGTATTATTTATGATTATGTACATTTTAAGGCCTATAATTAAGCATTTCTTATCCTGGTTGTAGAAGAGTATAGATAGGTTCATAGCACAATTAATATACTTACTGTACATTTAAACATAAATGTATTGCAAGCTATTTAAGGACATAATGAGTGGTTATAGTGTCACTCAGTCCAACACCATAAAAAGTGTGGACAACGTACTCCAATGTATGATCAATAAAAACTCTACAATTAATTCATGGAAGTAATTCATTTCATTAGTACGCTATGGATGATTGTATCTCTGTTGTGAAATGGTTAAAGTCAAAAGGTGAAGGTCTACGGCGCAGCAAACCAAAATGGCTTCTTTTATGGACAACTGAAGCCCAGAGCAACCGAGCCGATGCTGTTGAAGATACACCAACTCAAAGCATGTGTGTAAACCGTCTGAATTATTTGAATCCCCAGTTCTAACCAGCTAGGCTCCAAAATCGCACAATATAATATAAAATATTTGTATATACGGAGAAAGTCCTTATTATTAATTCAGTGGTTTGCCTCTTGACTGTGAAAACAATGTTTGAAGCTCCTCCATTCTTATTGTATCATTAGCATAAACACTTTATACAATACGATAAACAACGGATGAGCCACACACTTCATGTTGTCTTTCAGCCTTCTGTAATTGTAACCATAGAAATGATTTGAATAATGCATTGACCTGAAAATGTTTTATTGCATTTTTCTTGATCATGTTGGAAAATCCTTTGATCCTTTATGTGTTGTTCTTTGGCATGTGTGAAGAACACAGAGACTTAGACTTAAAGAGACGTTCTCAGCTAGGAAGGACGGGTGAGCTGTGAGGCGTTTCCAGATGATTCAATGAGCCCATGTGTTATGTGAGGGGCAACAAACAGTGTCCATGTCATCCTCAGCTGTAAATACGTTATTTATCATCAGAGAAAAGAGACAATGTGCAATCTGTGAGTGGTAGATATTTAAACATCTTTTATAGATCAGATCAATGCCTGTGTAACTATCTCATCGAATAAGATCCGCTGTTGTCCTCCCGGTAGATATGAGTGGACACGGCAGCAAACCGGCAGTGGGAGGTGGTGGAGGCGGATTAGAGATTGTGCAGTGTTGAAATCCAGCAGTTTGAGTGCAATGTTCTTTCACCTTTCTTATGGGGGTGGAAATTTGGAGCCAGTACAGAAAGACAGTGTTTCATTTTGATCCATGTTACAGGAATGTGAATGTCAGTGTGTAAGCTTGCAGTGATAAACAGTGAAAACAGTGTGAATAGGGATCTGAGCATTAACACTGACTGAGTAATTTCAATGTAAATATCCATAAATCCTCACCAGATGCTTTATGCAGCCTCAAGCAGGTGTAAGGATTGTTGTGTTTTATAGTCTTTCAATCATTCTGTAAGTAATTACTGCCTGCCCCATGGGCATATACAGTTTCCTTTGGCAACTGGATCATAATAAAGTAGCTAAAACATCCAGATGCAATAGTAATGACAAAATATCCCACACAGCATGTGCCAGACTTTTCATATGCTGTAAATGGATTGATCAAATGTACCTAAACGACCTTGTATGCTGTTTCCCTGCCCCTGTGCCTTTAAGCAGGGGTTTAGTTGTTGTATATCAATTACCTACATTGGAGGAGTATTAAGCAACCGCAGCAGCAGGATCTATTTTTGAAATGTAGGAGACGGTTTTCTGAAGCCCTGACTGTTGAAGCGGCAGCTGACTGACCTTGAAGGTTCATCAGTATGTAGTTTTTCACTTGTAATCACAGGGGGCTTTCAAAGCAGGGACCGAAGGAGAATATTTTTTCTCTGCATGACTACCTACACTGAGACATCCCCCCTTGGGTTCCTGTTTGATGCGAGAATAGCAGGCTGCACATGTGCGTGTTGGTATGAGATAAATTTCACTTTCCTTTAACAGTGTGAGTTGCATATTTATGAGTTATTTATTTATCTATCCCTGCTTTTCTGAATGCATGAGCATGAGTGGATATACATGAATGGATTACAAGCTCCTAGTAAGAGTCCAGATCATGCAGTGTAGTTAGTAGTCTTCCTCGTTCTCTCCTTCGGCAAGCACCGATTTACTTTGTTAAGGTGTGACCTCATCATCATGGCTCAATGATACCCCCCCCCCCTCCCCCTGCAAGAGCAGGCAGCCCTGATATCACACAAGCATACATAGTCACACAGGGACACACAGAACAGTAGCAGCGGCAGGGCTGGGAAGATTTTTCTCATTTAATTTCCAGGGTATATGTGTCTGTCTCTCACAGTGTGTGTGCACAGGAGAGACGAGCAGAGAGAGGGAGAGAGAGAAAGCGAAACAGAGGAGGCGAAGGGGAGGGTGTGTGGATCATGCATGTGCATTAAGTCAGCTCCAGCGGCGCAGCAGCAGCAGCAAACAGAAACAGCAGCAGCACAGGAGGAAGGAGAGAGAGAGAAAGACAGAGAGGGAGAGTTGGAGGGAGGGTAGTAGTCGCAGGCACAGGAACAAAAGCTGCAGAGGACTGCTTTCCATCTCCAATAAAAGAACAACGGAGGAGTAATAGAAGGAGGAGGGGGCGGTCATGATAGTAGTGAGACAATAACGGAAGAGAAGAGGCACGTTTTAGTCAGAGAGGACTGAAACCAGGGCTCTTCTCCTCTCTGCTCTCCATGTTTTTGGGGACTCATCGTACCATTGCCTTCATCTCCAAACCCAGAGGAGGATGTCTGTGTCGGGGAAGAAGGAATTTGACGTGAAGCAGATCCTCAGGCTTCGCTGGCGCTGGTTCAGCCATTCATCCCAAGGTTCGGCTGGCAGTGGAGGTGGTGGCGTTGGCGGGGTGGGAGGCTACATCCAACAGGATGGCCTGGACCACAGAGGGACGCCCACCCAGGGTCGGCTGAAGAGTCACTCACGGGAAAGAGGTGTTGGGGGACTACGGAAGACTAGCAGCCCGGCCCACAGCATCTTGGCACCAACGCCAGGGCCCACGCCTGTCTATGTCAGAGCGGGGCAACAAGCATGGCACCAACAGAACACCATCCAGGGTCTCCAGGTCAACGAGGAGACCTCAAAGAGCAGTTCCTCACCCAATGCCACGAGGAAAGAGGACCCCAAAACTGGCCAGGAAAATGTGAAGAGCAGCACAGAGGAACCTGCAGAGGTGGAGGCCAGAGAGAGGTATGTTATTAGGTATAAGATACTTACGAGGCAAACATTGAGGCGCCACATCGCTCACTTTGCATGGCATATGCTCATTTAGCACAATGCCATTTTGGGAACACGTGATGCCCTCACATTTCACAGGGAAACTGCTAAATAATATTTCATAGAGAAAGTCTGACGTCTGAGGCAGAACGCCAGGATTAAAAAGTGAGACTGTTTTGTTGTGATCAGGAAATAAGATCACATAGTAATCATCCTTCAAATGTGTTCCAGAGATTAAATATGCCTGTGAAATCAAATGAAGAGCATGCTACAGCATTTTAACTTCATTCACATTACACTGCAATGCTGCATGTACATCCTTTAATTAGGATAAGGTTTAATGATCTGCACAACTATCATTTTTCCAAGGTAGGCAGCTGTTACCACGGCTCACCTAGGGACAGCTCACCCTCACTGTCCACAGCATGTTAGGTTGGATAAACCAATAAAGCATCCTTTTAATTATTCAGTGGACCGAAAGCCGAGGCTTTTTCTTTTCCCCTTTCTGTGTTGTGGTCCAGAATACATGATCTGTGCCTTCGCTCAGCTCCATGGAGTATTTCGTTTTTTACACAGCACACTAATGCGTTCTTTCATAGAGCTAAAAGTGGATAGCGGGAAAGGGCAATTACCTCATGTACCGGACCTATAAAAAGAGGAAGTAGTGAAATCACATGCATTATCTAGACTGATGCTGCAAAACACTCTAAAAGCCAGAAGCTATCGTAACTAGCAGATAGCACGATGGTTACTGAATGTATTTTGCACCAAAATATTTTTGTAAAGCTACTGGATCATAGATCTCTTCTTCAGCTATCAATCCCACCCCCTGCCATTTCAGGTACCCCCCCCCCCCCCCATTCGATGTGATCCTACATCTTCTTCCAGGAAGTAAACAGGTTAGAGATCTGTGTGTGTGTGTGTGTGTGTGTGTGTGTGTGTGTGTGTGTGTGTGTGTGTGCGCGCGTGCGTGCGCGGATGCTGTCTGGCAGAACACTAGAATCATTCCACATCAAGGATGAAAAGACCAACTCTCCTTTTATCTTGTCTGTGACATTCTGAGGTGACTGCTCCTTTAAGCTCTTCTGATTCCTGCGTGTTGTTGTTCCATACACCTGGTGATGAAGTGAACAGCGAAAGTGAACCTGTCCCCTTTGTTCCATAAAGATAGCTCGCTGTGATTTAGCAGACAATTATAAATAACCACTCTCTACCTATATACAGCCAAAAATGTGTCAGTGTGCACTTAATAAACGCCAGGGCCAGTGGACGGTTGGGTTCCCTGAACAGAACATGAATAATTCCGAGTTAAGATGCAGTTTTGGAATCAGCTCAATGTTCTGCTCTCCGTGTTGGCATAATTGGCAGATGTTCATGTTTGGGGTCCCTATGTGTGAAAAGAGCATGCATAAAAGATGTGCCTTACAGTAAAATTGTCGAACTCTCCAGCTCTCAGTGGGACCTTGAGTTCATGCTTGCCATGTAAAATACGACGCGGCCATCATCATTTTGACAATGATACTGAATTATTAAATGGTTCTTCTCTGTTGGATAATAAAATATATCCTTGACTCAGATGTACTGGATTGTAGTGATTCCTTCTTTTGAATTTGACTGTCAGAAATTAAATCTGATTGGAAACACATTTTAAGGGGTTTGATTCTTTTTCTCCTGCCTAAACTGTTTTGCACACAGAAAATCTCAATAAATCACTGAAGTAAACTAGGCCACAGAATCAGTGTTGTCTGATGATTCAGTGGCTCCAACAGCAAGTCTGTGGACAACTCATTTCTGTAAATAACGAATGGACATTCAACTGTAGTACGTACGTAGCTGCACAGCGAATTAGGTCAGCGACTGTGTCATGGCTCGTTCATGTTCATCAGCGGCTAAGCAGATGTGTGGATGTCACTGAGATATGCACATTCATCTACTTCACCAGCTGGGTGGCCCTATTACGTCTCACATCATAAATCTTTGACACGTAATTTGTCACAATCCCTCAGGCTGGCTCCAGAAATGAGCTCTGCCGGCTGTGAAATATACAAAAGTTTTTTTAGCCGCTTCTCTGTTGCCTCAAAAAGATGTGTCAGTCATTTTGTGGCGCATGCCCCCTTCAGTGATTACTTTCATTCACATAATGTCCACAACAAATCTGTCCCCATCGGTTTCTTCCATGTTTTCATTGATTTGGTTTCTCACTTCTGTTATTAGTGCTCGAGATTGTTGTCAATCCGTCTCATCTAAGTGGCAGAGTCAATCAAAAACTATATCTCATACTAATACATGGGTGTAAGATGTGATGTTTTATATTTATAGGATAATAAGGATAAATCATTAGTTCTCTGGTGTTTCTGTGGCAGGAATTCACCCTTCAAACTTTGAGCTGATAAAATGTTTTTATACTAAATGTAGTTAATTATGTTTTGTAGCACATTTTAAAACCTGCGTGGGTGCCGTGGCTATTAAAGATAACTCAAAAAGGCAGCGACTCCTTTATATCCTGGTCTATGCTGGTGAAATCATTCTCATTCTCTGATGCCTCCTCCTGAATATGATGAACCTTTCTCATCCAACAGACTAGACTGTATATACAGAGCTGTTAAATCAAGTAGGATATAACACCTTTTGTTTCCAACCTTTAATCCCGATGCTGTAAACTGTGTGTTTGTGCTATACTCCCGACTCTCAGCCAAATAACCTCTGCCCATTGTGGGCAGAGAATATACGACGGAAGTTAACCTGAGTGGAATAGAAACCCTGACCTCTCCCACATAAACACTAACAGAGGCTTGAGTCAGCGTGCTGTTAGTTTGAATGATATCTCAATTCTCTCTCTACCACCTTGGAAAAAGAAACACCACCACCCCCTCTCCCCCCCTGTCAACAGCAGTAATTCAGATATTTGTCGGATGGCTCATAACACCACAAGGCTTAGAGGGTCTTGGTCTGCATGTGATTCGTGCAGCGGAGGCGTCTTTAAGATGCTGCAAACGGCAAAATGCAGGACATCCGTGGTAATCTCTAAAATGTATCCCAGAGGATTAGGAGATTTTGTGATCATATGTAATTGATTCTTTAACTTTGCCAGATCAGCATTCTGTACACAAGCGCAGATGGAAGCAAAAGCATCCAGTTTTCAGCAGTGAGAAGGATTATGCGTTGGATTTATTATCTATTTCTGGTCAAATGATGATTGGTATTTTTCCCCCCTCAAATGGACCCAATTAAGAATTCTCTATGAATCATGAAGGGGTCATGACTTAGTTCACCAGTGTCTTGAGGCTCACATCCAGTAATTTGCATCGAAAGACAATCATGGTGGCACGAACATCTGTGATCAAGCTGCAAATAGGAAATTGTAGACAATAAAATAAAAAGAAGTATTTTAGAAAACATCCAGTGGGATAACTATAATAGCGTATAGAATATTTTGTGAAATTATTCAACCAGACAAATATTACGACATTTAAGTCTTAAAGTGTAAAGCCCAGCTAGATAGACAAACACATGCAGGATCTAAATATTTGGATCTTTAAACAAACGTGTTGTGGATTAATTTGTTTACCAGCTAACATCAGTCGTAAATTAATTATGGACAACACAACAACAGTCTCATGCACTAAGCGAGTTAACCTGCCATCAGCAAAGCAGTGAGGAGCTTTCTGCAAAGATCTGCACATTTTTCACTTACAGGATGCCCCCAATCCCCAATGCACACACACACACACACACACACACACACACACACACACACACACACACACACACACACACACACACACACACACACACACACACACACACACACACACACACGCACACACACACCGTACACTACATTTCTCAGAATTAAAATGCAAAGCTTGGTGATGTAAGTGAATCTATGAAGAAGGAATTAAAATCACATAAAATATAGTTATATTTAATAATATTAGAATTTACTACACCTTTAAAATTAACCATCCTTTATAGAGCGCAGCCTCTATTTTGAAATATGTTCATGTCACATAGCACAGTATTCCGCATGGCTTTAAACAGATATCTCACTTATATGTGCAAGTTAATTACGCAGAATTGAATCATTAAAGAAATGGATAGTTTCACTCATAATTTTTCATTTTCACTGAGCAAGATTTCTCCCCTCTTGGTGTAGTTTCTTAATATTCAAAGCATGAATCAGTAACCCACCTGAGATGTTCATTACCTGCTCACAGACATTATGCTGACATGAACTTCTCCACTTCTTTTCACCGCTCTCTCAGTAAAGGCTGAGGGTAAAAGCTATAAGAAGGCGATATTTCATTTTGCGTTAATAGCCGTGCCAATTTTTCCACTGCACTCTCTCACATAAAGGGCCCGCTGGCCACATTTGGAGCAGATTTCAAAAGGCACGGGTCCTGCACGCAGCTACATTTCCTCCAGCATTATCAATATTAAGCAGGTGTGTCCAGCGCGACAATGGCATCAGAAGTAGAATGTCTGTCGTAAGCCTTGTTGAGATAGGAAAAGTGCAAAGAGGAAAATTGTTTTTTGTGCAATGTTATCGCTTCAGTCTCAGTGCTGGGATCAAGTGATTACAGTCAGTGTATGTATTTCTCGCCACACAAAGCCGAATGGCAGCACAACGCCTGTCAAAGTACGGAGCCATAAAGATCTCATGGAATATATGGACTTGGCACATGCTGCACGAGGCTTTGTCATAGTTGTTGGATTCTCAACCCGACCCGGGCTACTCAGCAGACTTCAGGAATAAATGGATGTTACAATCCATTTTTAGAGAGAGACATTTCCCATTTGGCCGGGGCAGGCTGCACGACTTTCCCTCTCACATAGGGATGGAGTTGAAACTACTTGGAGTAAGACTGGGATTCTCGGCAACACGTCTGACTCATAACTTTTACAGCCAGCGGCTAATCTGGGCTGACGAAAGCACATCTTGAATCGTATAACCATTCATCTGAGAGGGCAGTGTCAGCACAGTGAGAACTTGATTACGGCAGATGGAACGCAGGGAGGGACATTAAGCAGGATGTTTTTAAATAGATCCCCTGCAATATCATGAATTTTCCTACATGTTACTGATAGTAATATAAAGAAGAGAGAGAGAGACCTTAATGACCCTCTCTCTCCCTTATCCAGGACATTTTTTACGGACAAGCTGCGCACACACAGCAACTTCATTCATGGAGGACCACCCCCCCCCCCCCCTCCACCCCCCACACAGACTGTTTGTCGCACTGCCATCAGGCCGCAGGTTCTGCAGCATCAAAACCAGCAGTATGACGTTCTGCAACAGTTGCTTCCCCTAAGCTGTCAGATTCTGAAACAGCTTGTGAACCACCTCAACACACACTCACACACACACGCACACGCACGCACACACACACACACACACACACACACACACACACACACACACACACACACGCACACGCACGCACACGCACACACACACACACACACACACACACACACACACACACTGTTATCATTTATTTATGTTAGGTTTAATTATATTGGTTTTATATTGTCAGGCCTTTTTATACCACAATATATACCATATATACAAATAACACATATCAAAGTTTATTAATACTATTGTTATCATTATTTTTCATATATTTGTAATATAGTATTTTAGTCTAATACTATATTATACTTATGATACACAATAACATACTTATATTATCTTTACTATATACTGTTTGAAATACAATTACATTTTTTTCTATTACTATTTTACTATTATACCAACATATATGCTAGTACTTTCATCTCTATATGCATATTTTTACAATTAGAGTGGTACAGTGACATTGCACTATACATATATTGTGTATTTATTATTAATTGATCAAATATTTGATCATTAATTAACAATTAACATATTGGGTTATATACATTAATAACCACAGTTCTATTCTCTGTTTTTAATCTGTTATTTATTTATTATTAATTCTGCCAAACATGGCTACTTTTTACTGTTTACATGTGGATGTGCACCTTAATCACCAGTGATCCCACGCAACACACCCACCTTCATTGTCTCGTTCTGTTGTTTATGTTGTTTGTTATGTTGCACTCTTTTTGCACTCTGGTCTGTGAGGAACAATAAACCTGAGATTTAAAACTTTTGCTTTAAAATATACATGGATTTTTTCAATAACACCCTTAAAATAGTCGTCTAGTTTTGACAACACAGCAAGAAAAAAGCTGCATAGTGTCTGCTTCACCTGCACAGCAGAGTTTGTTGAAGATGTGGCGTCTTCTGTGGGAACCAATTAGTCACGTTGAGGTGCGATAGCTTCGGGAAGGTGCGAGGAGCGAATGACAAGACTTCAGATGATATGTGCTCACTGGTGGAAATCTGATGTGTAGGATAAAGGAAGATTCTATTCAGGTTTATTTTGTTTGGTTAATTTGCCTTCTCATGGTTCTCATAGGCACATTGAAATAGTTTGTAGTTCCATAGGCCCTCCTGTGTCTCTTTTTGAATTGCTTGGTTCCATGCGATGCACAGCAACGTCCCTTCAGCAGTTTCTCAGGAGTAAGGTGCTCCGGGGCTTTAGTGCCTCAATAAAATTGGGCTATACCTCTGATGATCCGACCCACTACAGAATGCGAACCATACACCTCACAGAAATTTACTGCTCCCTAGAATGTGATACCAAAGCAATTAGTGTCGGAAAGATTGGTAGACATGAAAAATCCGTACAGCATGCCCAGGAGCCAATACAAAGGCAATGCATCTCAGTTTTATGGCCCCATTGCTTATTCAGTCTTGTTTGGTGTTCCTCTCCAAGACTCCGGAGTCAGTGGGGAATTATCCTGACAGGACAATAAATTACTCATGCATTTAGCATAAAGTCTCCCGGTAAAGATTAGACTATAGGATACTGCAGTGACTGGAGAGCAATATAAACAATTCCCAGAGGGAAAATGTTTTCGCTTTTGGTGATCAAATCAGAGAAAGTCACACACGTGGCTAAAAACTGTATAATAGTGTGTTAATCAGGACGTCAATACGAGCCACCACCCCCTCCACCCCTCCTGCTTCATCAATCGCAGTATATGTGTCAATTTATTCTGCTCCCAAGCACTGCAGGCTTTTCAATTCATTTGTATTGACATATCTGTAACTATCTTTACTAGTTTCTCCATCTCTCATATCAGCGTATGAGCGGTAATGAGCGAGGACATAAAGTGTCTCTTTAAATAGCAGTGACATTTTTTCTCGGGCGCTATCAGTCCTCACGCAGCAGAGGCACCCTGAGCCGACAGTAAATTCCCTCGGAGAGACGGCTCGGGTCTGTTTATGTGGCGTAACAAACAACCCTAAATGTCAATGAGCGGACTCGCTCTGTGAAGGACACCAGAGTGACTCGGCCGCATTATTTGCCACGAGTCTGAGGGATTACTTGGATGCCTGTAAAACAGCATGTAATCTAGCAGCCTGTGGGGACGGAGAACCAGCCTCGCCACAGTGCAGCGAGGAACAGGCTTCTTAGCACAACACACGTGCACACACAGATATGTAGACACACGCACACAAGAACAAAGGCATGCACACACACTCGCAGGAAAATTCTGTCTGGGAAGCTGTTGCATCCATTGTTGTGCTTGCTTGTCCCATTGGATTGAAGAGCTTGGTTTATCCACTTATGTACGGAGTTTAGTCTTAACAGTTTTAATTTCAGCTTAGAGGGGCGAGAAAGATGCAGATTCACCGCAGAGAATAGAGGAGGAGCGCCACGTGTCCAAATAAGCTCTTTTGTGTCCTCAACAATTTTGTTGCTTATCTCACTGTGTACAGCTCCATAATTTATTTTATTTCATACTTGGCCAAAGAGGACGAAAAATGAGAGAAATAAATAATGAGTTTAATTATTTTGTCGTCCTAAATTAATCTTTTCTTATCTATTTCACCTGTATTGTCACTTTTTTTCCTCTCCGTTTCTTCAGGTGAAGCTGTTGTTCCCAGCTTAAATGTGACTGCATAGCTCTGTTTTGGTCTTAACGGCCACTCGAAGCACTTTACACCGTGACTCACATTCACTCATAAACACCTCCATACTGCGTTTCCCATCTTGCTCAAGGACGCTTCGACATGCAGGCTGGAGGAGGCGAGGATCAAACCGCAGACCTTCCAATTAGTGGGCGACCTGTTCTTCCTCCTGAACCACAGCCGCCTCATTTACTGTTTACAAATGTCTCTGTCTAAATTGAATAGTAAAGGGCAAATAACAAAAAGTCATGTAGTGTTCAGAAGAGTTCTGCTTGCAGTGTTATTGCAGGAGGATTTGGGACCTGATGGTGAAATGCTGAAATGTTTCGGAGAGCAGGAAAAATGTACATTCAGAAGCACAGAAGCTACGATGCTAACATTAATCTTACATTAACACAGACAGGGTTAATCCCTTCAGTTGTTATTTTCTAATCACACTACATCTCATTTCTCTGCCTTCTTCCACAGGTTGGTTCTGAGCACCTTCTCCAGAATGAACACCAACTCCTCGGATGAGTTTTTCCAGGCCACCAACCACGCAGAGCAGACGTTCCGGAAGATGGAGACGTACCTGCAGCACAAGCAGCTGTGTGATGTCCTGTTGATAGCAGGGGATCACAAGATACCGGCTCACAGGTCGGTGTTAGCGCTTCTGCCTGCCTTGATTTCATTAATTACGCTTGCATCGGCTTTAGTGTAGAGTTACATTCAGGCTGTGGTCTGGGCAGCAGTTCACATGTTGAGCAATAAATTATTATGTTTTGAAATGCAAAGCCAGATTCCTCTGATTTTCAGGTGACAGCTGATAGATACGCAAACCCATTGTTCACTTGCATGTAAACAATGTTCACTGCTGGGATCTAATTACACCTCAGCCCTTCCTCATTCCCACTGTACATTTGATACAAGGACGAACACTGTGATCCGCTACACCGAGCTGTCAATATTTGGCCATCCAGCCCCCCGGTTGAATGGCTAAATTGATGTGATTGCACAACATCCGCTGAATGCTGAGAAGCATCGTGTCCACCGAGTGCAGGCACTTGTACACCAGCGTATTTTGTTCATCCAGACTCATGAAACAGAAACCAGAATGCTCCACAGAGAGAGAGCTGGAGAAAAGTATCAGTCACTGACCTAGTTGGGTGAAATGAACAGTTCTCTGACTGCCTGTCTCAGTGCCGTTTTATATTTGCTCACAGGGCATAACCAAGCACAGCAGGGATGATGTATAGACATAATACATTACACACAATATAATAAATTTACAGTTTACTGTGTTGAAGTGTTGAAAGTGTTTAATTTTAAATGGGTACATGGACATTTCTACACTGCAATCTTCACTAAATACCCTGCAATGTCAAATGTTCTTAGACATTTTTGCTGTTTAAAAAACATTCTTAAAAACCACAAAATGAAATATCTTTTTAACTCCGCTAAGGAGGTTATGTTTTCGCCCCCTGCCTGTTTGTTGTTTTTTGTTTGTGAGCAGGATTACACAAAAACAACTGAACATATTTCAACAGAACCACAAAAAACTAAGAATCCAGTAAATTTTGGTGTGAGTCTGGTTAAATGGGCAAATTCAGGAATTTATAAAAAATCGCTTTTGTAAATATTGCGACATAGGGAGATTTTCAACATTTTCCTTGATTCCTCGGAGAATGATTCATGGTTCTTAATGAAAAAAACCCAGACATGTTTAGGGGACTGATATTTATTAGTGTGTGCAATTTGCTGCAGTTTCAAATAAAAAACCAGATGTATTGAAGTTAAATGTGGTTTCATGGCAGATGCAAGCACTCTACTGAGTGCCATAGTTTACAAAAGCTTTCAGACTCTGTGATCACGGACATCCTCTTGGCTTTAATCATTGTTGAGAAAACATTGACATAGTTAAGACATAGTACATATTTGGTCCCACAATTTACATTGCAAGACAGGACAAAAAAACCAGAAAAAACAGTGAACTTACTGCAGACCTCCATGGTAAAATTCAGCTTTGGTGTGACAGGAAAAACATTTTGTAAAGCTTTGTGTAGCCAGGAGCACAGTGGCCTCTGTAAATGAGAAATATAGGTTTGCTCACTGCAGGACTCTTCTTGAGTTGCCTTTTCAGCCTGTTCTGTCTGTTCTAAGAAGGATTCAAGGCATTTTTGAGTAATACCCAGAAGACAACTTCTGGCCCAATGGCATTTGAAGGAAGAACATTTTGTAGTTTGATGTAAAAAAGAAAGTACCCTTTGGGCAGAACTCTAAGGATTATTTCTGGTAAACTCCAAGCACCACTCATCATGTGGCTGATACCATCCCCAAGGTGAAGCATGGTGGTTGCAGTATCGTGATGCAATGCAACTAAATACAGAAAGATCTTTGAAGGAAGCCGGCTTCCCCTCTCTTCACATCCTCTCAGTATGACACTCACCCAAAACATAGGCTTACAGCCAGGACAGCGCTGAAGTGGCTTTAGGACAAGTCTCAGTCTGTCCTTGAGTGACCAAGCCAAAGCCCACACTTAAATCGCACAGAGCAGCTGTGGAAGATGGCGATTCCCATCCAATCTGTGGGAGCTTGAGAGGATCTGCACGGAAGAATGGGATGAACTACCCAAATCCAGATGTACAAAGCTCGTAGCAGACTTACAACTGTTGCAGAAGGGGGCCTCTACAAAGAAGTGTCTGGATCATTTTGTCAATGCTTTATTGTGGGTCTGTGTGGGCCACTGGGGGTTTTAGCAATTTTTATCTATTTAAAATAATCTTCAACACAACTAAAGGGGCGCTTAGAGAGCACAAATCTCCACCAAGGCTAACCGTCTATCACGTCATGTTAAAGAAAGTAAAAAAGAAAATCCTGGATCTGCTCCAAAATTTAATGGGTTCTTCCTTGAGTCATGCTCCACCCCTCCAACAATATTTCCTGGACACCGGTTCAGTAGTTTTTGAGTAATCGTTGCGACAGAGAGAAACACAACCTCCTTGGTGGGGGTCATAAAGCGTATAATGTGTCTGAAAATATTAGAAACCAATAGATTATGCAAATGGCCGACTGTTGGACTGTGTCACTTGATCTCAATTCCCTGTGAAGCCATATGATCTCATTTCCCCTTCATGATACAGCCACTGTGCTATGCGAGCAAGACAAACGAGTTAGCGTAACCAGAAGCACGAGTCTGTGGGGTAATTTCATTCATCATACTCTGACAAAGTGGAATGATACAGAACGTGCGGGTGAACAGTAAGTTACTCAATATCTCACAGTGACCGAGCAAAGTGTAAAAGCACACGAGCGGCTGTAGTTCTTGGAGTTATCACACTTAGGGGATAATGTGAAGAGACACCCTCTCTCTTATGATTGATACACTAATCACTTTAGATAGTTAGTATAGGTCTCCCACATACAATTTAAATAATGTCCAGTACAAGAGCATTAATCCATGATCTTTTCTGTATGGCAGATTGGTCCTGAGTGCTGTGTCGGACTATTTCGCAGCCATGTTCACCAGCGACGTGAGGGAGGCCAAGCAGGAGGAGATCAAGATGGAGGGAGTGGATCCAGAGGCGCTCAGATCTCTGGTTCATTTCGCCTACACTGGTGAGTGCTCATAAAGACGTTCACTAGCTCTTGTAAGTCGTTATGAGACTTCTGAAATCCAGCGTTATTAAAACGGATCAATAAGGCAATTCATCACTGGGCTGAGCGACATGGCAGCACTTCAACATAAAGCTACTTTATTTAACAAGACAAATTGCCCTTTGAGAAATCCCCCTGCTCTGTGTATCTGAATCTAAATATCAATTTCACAATATTTTTGAATACTCTGACGAGAAACTATTCCACAATAAATATTTTTGTATTTAATTTTAGTGCAAATATTTACCATTGCCTGGATTAAATACTTCTCCCACCGCTGTGTTACCCATTTACGGCTACATAACTTAAAGAGGCATTTTTCCTGTCCCGATATTGCAGGTGTCCTTGAGCTGAAAGAGGAGACCATTGAGAGTTTATTGGCGGCAGCTTGTCTCCTGCAGCTTCCTCAAGTCATCCAGGTCTGCTGTAACTTTCTGATGAAACAGCTTCATCCCTCCAATTGCCTGGGAATACGCTCCTTCGCAGACGCCCAGGGCTGCGTGGACCTGCTAAATGTGGCTCATCACTACACCATGGTAGGACGCAAACATGTTTACATTTACATGGGTGGGCTACATTATTTATTTTGTAATAAGGAATTGAACTCTCAGAGTACAGAGAGATCCCAGCAGATAGCAGACACAGCAGTGGAACTAAAATAAGGTCCAATCTCAACACTTAATTTAATACTATTTTTCTCACATAAACTCCGATTACACCCTCACGACAGGTGAGAGGCGACAACGGTCTCGTTGGTATAATAATAATAATAGTGATAATACAATTTACTTCAAAGCAGCTGTTACAAAGTGTTTTGCAAAAAGGACATAAAGAACAAAAATATGAAACTAACTCTAATAATACAACCTCATTTAAAAGTAATGGCATAAGAAAAGGATAAAAGAAACACAAGTTTTGGCAAGAACAAGGAAATATAAGTAATTTGGTAAAAGTATGTTTTTGCTGAACGGCCAATGAGTGGGTTGACCACTGTTCCTCGGGCAAATCAAGTATCAGTGTTGTGATCCGCTGTACTGACTCATCAGTGGAGCAGTCGAAACACAAAAACTCTTATCATACCCTCCGTGACAACCACTGTTATTTTGTCAGTTCAGTCAGGAAACAATATTTATAGATGATGTCATGGATGGATATACTGTTCACAACACATTGTTGTATTTGGGGGTATCCTCTGTGTGGAGATTAGTTATTTTAAATAACCTGTCATAACCTTTCAGGAAAGAGCTGTTGGTGTCTTGGTTATTTATATCATCTAATTTCAGCGAGGAAATGAGCGATGGGCACATTTGAATAGAAATTGAATAGTTTCATGCTCGCACGTTGTCTAATTTAGTTATATGGCTGTCAGTAAGAGATACCTCCTTGCCGAACATTGATTACTGCACCGCCAGCCTCGTGGAAATGTGATTTCTATATATTTCTGTGTGGAAAATTTGCATTGGATTAAGATTCATGCACATATTTGTCAGATAGCGTCTTGCTGGCCACGCATAAAGGACAGCACAAGGCAGGGCCTTATCTCCTAAAGGACATCTGCTCAGCCTGTTTACACTGAGCCCCATCCAGGACCAGGAGGTTAATCTAATCATCAAACAGCACAAGAGGGCCAACTTCCTGTTCAGTCCCTTCAGTAACGAGCAGGGAAAGCAGTGGGCTTCCTGGAAGTCCATCCTCTGGGTTCTGAGCGGAACGAGTTGTGTTTTGATAAGCGTGTTTTTCCTGGTTGAGAGTGGCAGCCAAGATCTGTCTCTGACATCCTTTTCCTGTATGAAAAAGTCGCCCATTTCATGTCGCACTGGATGAAAATGTAATGTCTCATTGTTTGAGATGACAGGACATCTTTTCAGCAATAAAGAGCAGCCAGCACAGCAAAACCAGCCACTGGTTTTCAATGTTTTTGCAGATGGGTGTTTATCCACGGCCTGTTTTGAAAGAATTCATTCTGAATCGCCAGTAATAGGATTTAACCTTATTTTCTAGATTCAATTATTTTCCATGGTTTCATGGCTAATCCAAAAATACATTCGTCTGCCACAACATTAAATCCAGTTACCGGTTTTTAATGATCGGTGTATTTTTATTCATAACATTTGATAACATAATACAATTATGATATTAGATAAAATATTTCAACAAATACTACAGGATGTTTGGAATTAACCAGATGAAGTCGTCTGTCCCTTTGCACCTCTGCAAATTAGATGGTAATGGAAAAGTTCTTGGATGGTAATTCTCCCAGCCCCCCCCCCCCCTTTGATTAAACATCAGCATTGCTTCACTTCAGAAAACACTGTTATTACACAATTAGTCTTTGGCACTACTTTAATCAATATGTATCCTCTCCCGCTGATCTTGTTTTCCAAGCAGTTTGCCCAGCAATGAGTTTGCCAGCATCTGAAAACACATCTTTTTAAATGCTTATGAAACTCCGTTGAGCTTTCAATTTTTGCATCCGCTGTTCCGGGAGAGTAATTGCAAATAATTGGTCTAAAGCAATGTCAAAGACTTTGGTGGAATTTCCCCCGCAGCATTACCACAACAGATCAATAGATGTCCCTCATTTCATTAAGCCTGTCTGTACTAAGCTCTTGGAACCTGGTCTCGTAATAGATCGGACCAAGTCACTGTAATTTGCTGCAGGTGGATGATCAATAGCGTGCTTGTTTTGTGTAATTGTCGAGCATCCACTCTAGAGTGAGAGCTTGATTTGTCAAAGTTATTCTGGGAGCTTAATAATTAATGCTGGGCCATCTCATTTAGAAAGGAAACAGGGTGTGATTACAGCCATGGATCGCTCTGCATGTATGTGTCTCATGTGTTTTAATGTTGGACATACCATAGAGGTGGAGAGGAGGGAGGGTGTTTTATATAGCATCATCTCTAATGGAACTGGAAGAGACAATGTCCTTGAGGAGGTAGCCATGCAGTGCTGTAATATCGCCCGGGCTTCTGGCCAGTAAGTGGAAGATCAATCTTTAGGAAAGCAATAGAGAACAGCTTCCGCAAAACTTGGAGCTGGACACCATGTTGGCGTAATGGTAATGCTGGTGTGCAGTGCCTATCTGTTTCTCATTAAACGGCTTATAAAGGCTCAGCAGTGCCATGTGATCAGCAGCGAAAAATGGTTTATTAGCTTATGAAGAGGCTTTTTTCAAGATGCTTTATGCCAGATTGATTTGTAGCTGGCTGCTGTGCGGTCATTTGATTTTATGAGCTAAGTGAAGCAGATGACAGTTTCATCTCTACCTCCAAAATTTCAAGAGGGGATCAGTTATGTTAGAAATTGTAGATAGAGACGTCTAAATTGGCATCAGCTATCTGCTCGGATTCCTTTTTCAACAATTCTCTGCCCTTGTGACATGTTGTCCTCATGATAACACGCACACACACACACACACACACACACACACACACACACGCACACACACACACACACACACACACACACACACACACACACACACACACACACACACACACACACACACACACACACACACAGGGTGCCGGTTAATGACTGATGATTATCTGCCTCCTACGTGTCTCCCATGTTCCAGGAACACTTCCTGGAGGTCATTCAGAACCAAGAGTTCCTGCTGCTCCCCACAGCTGAGATTGTTAAGCTGCTCTCCAGCGATGACATCAACGTTCCCGACGAGGAGACCATCTTCCAGGCTTTGATGATGTGGGTGCGATACGATGTGCAGCATCGACAGAAGGACCTCGGCGTCCTGCTCGCCTACATCCGCCTGCCTCTTCTTCCTCCACAGGTGAGATTACAGAGGTGGTGGCTTAAAAAAAAGGTACAATCAGGATTATACACTGTGAAGTGAAAAAAAAAAGGTTTTGCTTGAAAAAAACGTTAATGATTCACTGAATAGCAAAATAGTTGCCAGTTAAAGTGTCAATAACCCATTTGTTAGTGGCTGAAGTGAAATAACTCTCCTCTCGCAGAGATAAATCAAAGAGGCAGCATGACAGCAACACATGACATTTTATGTGCGCTGTCAAGGACATCGATTTGTAGCCTGGTTTGAATTGTTATTGATGGAAACTCATGTTTTATGAATGTCTTGTTTTTAAGAGGAGCAAATATTTTACTCTGTCATCCAAATTTGTATAACATCAAACACCGATAAGCCTTTATTGCAGATAATAGGTATGAACATCTGAAAAAACGAAAAAATGCTGCTTTATTTAAAGATTATTTTCCAAAACTAATTATTCTATAGTTAAGCAGTCTTTCATTGTCTCGCAATGTATTTTTATTCAATAAAAACTAAATGGATGAACAAGATCAATACATACATGCATAACTTTCAGTCACATATAATATTCAATAAAACCAAAAACTACTTCATCACATCTCAGCCCAGGTTTAATGGTATATGGAGATAAGTCACCTAAAACTGAAAAGACTACAAGTCCATCTTATAAAACATATCCTTATTTAACTTAGAAAATTTATTAATCTTTGAAGTAACAGAGATACAGAAATGACTGATATCTCTATTCTGGAATGAAATCAATAACTATATAGCTCAGGTTCTGGATCCCATCTAAAGTTTTCTTTATATTAACATTAAAACAGTAAAACCCTTACGACAGATTTCTTGTAATGTAGCTCCTTGCAGATCTAGAAAACAACAAGATGTTCTCTGATGATCTGGAATGCCAAAAGCTGCTGATGGAGGCCATGAAGTACCATCTCCTGCCCGAGCGACGACCCATGTTTCAGAGCCCCAGAACCAAACCTAGAAAGTCCACTGTGGGAGCACTGTACGCTGTGGGAGGGATGGATGCCACCAAAGGTATGAGACATTTAGTAATGTAACACATCAACGCAAGCTTATCTGAATAATAATACTTTACGTGTCTGTGGTTTTAGGTTCGACCACCATAGAAAAGTACGACCTGCGGACAAACACTTGGGTCCAGGTTGGAGTGATGAATGGACGGCGGCTGCAGTTTGGCGTGGCGGTGATAGACAACAAGCTGTATGTGGTCGGAGGGAGGGACGGACTCAAGACGTCCAACATGGTGGAGTGCTACAATCCGATCAATAAAGTGTGGTCCACCATGCCGCCCATGTCAACACACAGACATGGACTAGGTAAGTGTGTCACACTGTACTTCACTTATTTCACAAAAAAAAAAGTAAGGAGGAAATACATTGAAAGAATTTTCCTATTTTCTCATAAAAACGTTGGAAATCAAGTCAGGACACTGTTTCAAAAAGCTAATCATGTATGTCAGTATGTTAAGGTCTGACACTTTTTTAACTCCACTAAGGAGAAAATGTTTCTGTCTGGATCTGTTTGTTTGTTTGTTTGTTTGTTTGTTTGTTTAGTTTTTTAGCAGGATTACAAAAAGATTTTCATTAAGATCTGTGGAGGGGTGGGACCTGACCTAAGGAGTAAGCAATACAAATTTAGCAAGAATCTGAATTGGTCCCCCCCCCTCCACCTTTTATTCAACATTGCAAAATATTACATTTTTTCAAGATTTCTAAGAAAAGGATTCGTTGATCTTAATTTAAAAAAACAGACATGTTTAGGAGACTGATATTTATGAGTGTGTGCAAATTGATGCAGATCCAAATAAATATCTAGTAAAGTTAAATATGTTTTTCATAAGGAGATTGATGGGCCTTGGTGGTGGTATGCATATGAGTTTACCTTTTAAGATAAACTGATAAAGACTTTGTGAATAATATAGTAAAGACTCAAATATCCTTGTGTGTATATTTCTAAATGTTTATGTACATACCCTCTAATCTTTCCTTACTTCTGTCAACTATCATTATTATTATTATTATTATTATTATTATTATTATTATTATTATTATTATTATTATTATATATAAATTACTGTTTTCAGAGGGTGTTCATGATAAAATACAGTTCTTTCAATCATTTCAGTGTTTGAAGTTTCCACTCCATCGTGCTTCCTGTAGTTCTTTTCCCAGAAATTTCCGGATGCATGCTCAGAAGGGGTCACAGTTGGCATGCTGTAAAAAAAATTACACATGTCTTTTTGAGATAGACCTTTGATATTTTCCCCTTTCCCCTATCAAAGCTTGGCAGGCTGTGCTGGCCCTGCTCTCCTTTACCCTTCCCAACCCAATAAATCTCATATCAGAGGCATTTTGATTCACAGTTGAAACAGTCTGGCTAACAGAACGGGAAGATCTTGTCAAAGCGTTCTGTGTGGTTGGACGTATCAGCGAGCCCAGGAGATCACACTGTACAGATTACCTGTGTCGTCTTTCATCTTTCCTGTAGCAGCTATCTCTCTCTGCTTGGCTTGTTCTGTGAATATTCTGAGTCTGGATATATTAGGAGCTTAGTGTCTACCAACATCCCTGCATGCACGGCCCCTTCCTGCTGTGTGCATTACGGGTAAAGACGGGAGAAAGAAAAATATTTATTCCAAAACCCCCGTGCAGTAATGTAAGCGAGCCTCAATATGAGAATTCAAGTCAGTCATTCAAGGTTCTCTGAATGTGGTCTTGCCCTCGTGCTCCCTCGGCATAATTGAACTCCCACGAAAAAAGGAAATAAAGGGTGGTAATATAAAAATCCATTGTGTTAAAACATCCTTTGAAAACCACTTTCCTCTGTGGTTTGGGAATGAGGAATAACAATGCAGTTATTTTTTTTATTTTATAGTCTTCCTGTTTTTTGGAAAAGATTTGGTCAGCTCTATGACTCACTCTGCTCGGTTCTAACAGAGAAATATACCTCTCCTTCAGCTCTCTCCAAGAAACAAGGACATGTTTGATTCGGAAATGCCACTTCATTTATTTTAATAGTTTTGTGAGCAACATGTGGTTTATATTTCCTTTTGCCTACAGGATGTGTCATGATGGGAGTTTGAAAAATCTTTGTTTCACTAGCTTCAAAGAGGTTATTTATGTACAGTAACTTCAGCTTTGATTTTTGTTTGAAATACTATAAGTCATTACAAAACAGGTGGATGTTGTAGCAGAACCACAAACTCTCAATTCATAAAAACACACACACACACAAACTCACAATTTAAATACACTAGTGCCTGTTGTAAACCGGCCTGTTTGTAAAGGCTGTAACAGTGACCTGTAGTAAATGAGTCAGGTCATGTATAGACATGCTGCTGGACCCTGACGCCTTGCAGCCGTTCACCTGTTTATTCAAAGTTCAGTGGAGTTCGACGCAGAACCCCGAACAGGAGAATCAGCTGTTGTTGCCATTGTTGTGAACGTGCTGTTGTCATAATCGACAATGTCTCTTGTGTTGGGTCATCCCAGCCGCCACTGTCGCTGGTCATCTGTTTGTTCAAAGTTTATTAAAATCGAAGCGATCTCGTTTCCTAGTCAAACCCAATCCAACACTGCAGTTCCTTGGACCTGTAACAATACACTCTCCAAGTGTGAAGCCAAAAAGATGAAAGGTTCTCGAGATTTGCGAGATTTCTGGTACTACTAGATAGAACAAAAAGGTTTCTGCCTTGTTCATGATTGCTTGCAATTATAGAATTCAAATCATGTAATGGTACAACTTTTCTTCTTCTTTCACAAAACCATATAATAAAACAATAGGTTTTGCTCAGTAACATTTATCACCTGTATCCATTTTTGTAGGCATCGCTGTGCTGGAGGGCCCCATGTACGCTGTCGGCGGCCATGACGGCTGGAGCTATCTCAACACAGTGGAGCGCTGGGACCCGCAGGCCAGACAGTGGAACTACGTGGCCAGTATGTCGACACCACGGAGCACCATGGGAGTCACAGCACTCAATGGAAAGTAGGTTGGACTTTTTATTTTTATCACACCTCCAGAATATTGTCAACATAACCTTTTGATAAGAAATGTGCAACTTTAAACTTTTGGGCAAATGATATTTGTCTTTCTTCTGCTTTAAAATATCATCTTGCCTGAGGTTGAGTTCACTGGTATTTGTTAAGCCCCAACAAGCACAGAGTACAGGCAATTTACACTGAAAAGGAATAATACTGTTTGTGCATGACTTTGAAAGGGCTGCCAAGAGGTTCAGTTTGCTATTTAAATGCATTTAAACTGCATATTCCAGTACTGTAACAACCACACAATACCAGTGTTCTTGCACACTCTTGCATGTTTTGTCCAATTTGTTTAGTTTTAACAAGAAAATCATTATCTAACATTAATTTGCCTTTTTGTGAAATTCAGTGTCAGAAAAAGGTTTTTCCTTGCAAGTACAATCTGTTTCAGACTGAAAAAGAAATGCAGATAGTAGATTTAATCATCTGCATGTGGATTTGCAGACAGTGTGAAACGAATTACCATTACGAATCTAAAAATCAATAACTGTATAGCTGCCTTGTTTGTAGAGATATTTGGCACAATGTGTTATTTGGAATGGAGCATGCGGTAGAACAGGCTCGGTTGTGTAACAGTGCCCTGGAGAGGCTAAGGTGCAGCATTAGTTTGGTAATAGTTTGACAACATAATGCTTCTTGTGGTCTGTGTGAGATGAACTGCAGTGTGGCTGCAGCAGCACGGAGCTCTTCTGATTAGCGTGGTAATTCATGCAGTGTAAGCGGAGTCTATAAAAGCAAAACAGTTTGTATATTTGAAAGTATTTAATGCCTTACAACCCCGTTTGAGAGTAAATTAAGCAAAAATAACGCAGCTCTCTGTCTCATTTAAATATGTCTGTGTGCTGAAGGAGAAAAGAGGCCGCTGCTGCTCGGCTGCATCCAGCATTCAACGTTAAAGTCGATGCTGAGTTATTTCTGCATCTAGGTCAAAAATAGACAACAAGGAAACTGTTTCCCTAGCCTCTACTTTCCTACTGTCGGGCCTGTGAGCTACAAGCACTTAAAATACTGATGTGATCTTTGTGGCAGAGAACACTCAAGGAAAGGGCCTTTGAAAAATGCTATCCACTGTGTACTGCTGTATCTTATAAAATCTGTCACATTGACAATGTTCTGTCACTGTTTTTTTACAAACATCTGACAGCTGAGTTCAGCTTCTCTTGCAGGATTCAACAGGACTGAACATCCGTGTCAAACACTGGAGATGTTGACGCCGTTTTGTTTCATTCCTCAGATTGTTTGCAGTCGGTGGTCGAGACGGCAGCTCGTGCCTGAGGTCGATGGAGTGCTTCGATCCGCACACCAACAAGTGGAGCATGTGTGCGCCCATGGCCAAGAGGCGAGGAGGTGTGGGTGTGGCGACATACAACAACTTCCTGTATGCTGTAGGCGGACACGATGCCCCTGCCTCCAACCACTGTTCTCGACTCTCCGATTGTGTTGAGAGGTCGGTAAACGCTTCTGCCCTGGAGGAAATAACTGACACACACAAAAATGTTGCGTAAGCTGTTGCATTTGGCCGAGCTCAGTAAGGCGTGGCTGCTGAATTTCTCATGAGAACAAAGTAGAGCTAAACTCCTGGAGATCTCCACCCTGTTCCTGTATTTTCAGACCTGTCAGTGTTGCACTACATGTTACTAAACTCAAGAGATCATATTTTCCACACTTGGTTATATTTGATGGTATCTGGCACCATCTGCTGGACATGCTGGTAAAATAACACACCAGCAGAGAACCTTCATTTGTAATTCACTGCTCAGAATAAACAGTGGTGCAGTGATGAGCGCCTCGCAGCAAGAAGGGTTTGAACTCACACAGCTCTTTCTTTGGGGAGTTTGCACGTTCTCCTCATTTCTGTGTGAGTTTTGCTTCCTTGCACACCTAAGACATGGAGATTGGGTTAATTGGAGGCACTAAAAGTTGTGAATGGTTGATTGTCTCCATGTGTCAGCCCTGGGATGGACTGGTTGTACCCCACCTCTTTCCCTATGTCAGCTAGTATTGACTCCAGCTCCTCGGCGACCCTCAAAGGATAAGCGGTATAGATAATATATGCTAATGGAGGGATATATACATATGCTTTCCGTTATGTTCATATTTAAACATACAGTGCAACAATATTCTTCAATAACTAATTGATGCCATTTTGCAAGTGGAACTGAAACAAATCTTCCTCAGCAAGGCAGTTTTATTTACAAAGCACATTTCATACACAGAGGTAGATTCAAGGTGCTGGACATTACAAACAAAGAATCTAGAGAATCAGAAAGCACAGTTTGAAATCATTTTTAAACAAAATAAAACAAATAAGAAATAAAAAGGATCAAATCAGTATAAAGAAAATGTAAAATAAGTCAAAGAACTATATTCACAAAACGAATGATAGATAGATAGAAATGTGTAAAATAGTTTTCTTAACCCCCACAAATAAATTTGGCACATAGATTTCTCACCATCAATGCTGTTTCTTTAATTATCCATGAACCTTTTAATAACTGAGAGGATGCATGTTTAATACTTTCTGATTGTTACATATTGTTTGGGCTTATTATTTATAATGTTTATTATTCCTGGAGTTAAATAGACCCACAAAGCAATTTTAAAACTTGATAAAAAATGTTTGATGCATCAGCATTGTTGTTGGAACTTTTAATATTTTAATCAGAGGAATAAGTTTGTTAAATTGCATCATTTTGATTATATCAGTTCCTATCCAGTCCCACATCTGTGTGAGTATGGCTCTTTTCCTTATTCTGCTGGGATCTGTTATTTAAATCCACTATTTCATAATTATTTTCTTGGCACATTATGTTGCAAGCATTAGGTTATTTTGCTTAAAAATGACAAAAACATTTGAATAACTTCATTTCATTGAATTCATACAAAGTTAGATCAACACAGCGTCTTTGTTTTCCTCATCGAAGTGGCCAACATGGTGCAAAGGACTTTTTTTTTTGTGTGCAGCAGCTTTCCGCCCTCGCTGATGAGTTCAGGTCTCTGTGGACCCAGCGTCCACCAGCTGCTGTTCCAGAGACAGTTTTGTTTTTAACTTTCAATTTGGTTCTGTGTCTACAGTGCTGCAAAGAGTTCCCCCTGGTGACCATTCACACAGCTGTGATTTATAGTGAACATAAGGGTGTTTGACTTCACCATCCATAATGCAAAAACAACCATTTGACCAAAACAATTGCATTTACAGGTACGACCCAAAGACGGACATGTGGACGACTGTGTCCTCCCTCAGCATTCCCCGCGATGCAGTGGGTGTGTGCCTGCTGGGCGACAGGCTGTATGCTGTGGGGGGATATGACGGCCAATCGTATCTGACCACTGTTGAATCCTATGATGCACAGAACAACGAGTGGACTGAGGTAATGACACAAAACTAAACCATTTGTAAGTCAGGTAACGGGCTTAAAACATTAAAATCCCTATTGTGTTAATATAAATAATAAATACTGCCATGCACATTTTGTTTTAAGGAACTTTTGACATTTTAATTGGATACATTTTAATGAGATTGTAGGTTGTGTTTGCACATGTAACATCAGGGTTCCACTTAATGCCTGTCAGGAAGACAAATCTGCTGAAGTCAATGAATCCTATCAATATTTTATAGCTTGCTTTTCTCTTTTTGCCTCTGTAGCTCTCGTATTTGTTTGCTTTTTATTTTTTGAGACGGCCTCAGATGAGAAGCTGCATGTTAACCTCTCTGTCTTCCTGTAGGAGGTCCCTCTGAACGTTGGCAGGGCGGGCACCTGTGTGGTGGTGGTGAAATTGCCTTGAGTGTTTTGTCTCATGACAGCACGGGAAACAAGTGAGAGAGTGGGCAAAGAAAAAGTGGACAAACAAAACAACGGATCAAGGACACCTCCTTCGAGAGTCGTGTTTTCATCATTATTTTTTTTTTTGCTCTAAATCCATGATTTTTCAGAGGGAAACACAGACTGAGCCTTCACCCATTGTTTCTATCATTAGTGGACATGTCTGCCCACTGGGGAGGAGCTGTTCAGAAACTCTGCTCCGCTCTGCACATTCTCCACATTCTCAACCGATCAAGAATTTTCATAGACTTGGCGAAGCTGCAGCGAATCAGTGCCAAGCCTTTGTTGTTGCTGGTTTGTTGCGCTAGTTTTATGGAAAGTTCTGCGTGTGTCTGTAAGATAAAATGTAAAAGTTGCATTTTGAGTAAATGGGCCGAACTCCAGGTTACGTTTACATTTATACACCAACATTTCCTCTCAGTGCCATCACATACAGTATATTTTTGGGGTTTATATTTCCCTTTATAGCTACTCTGATGAAAAAAAAGAAGAAGTTAAAAATGTAATGTACCAGTGTCTTTCCTTAGTGGGTGGTCCAAACAGATTCTCTTTAGCGATGAAGAAACCACTGTGACCACTGAGGCTGATGAGTTCGGGAATTAAATCAAACTTTTTGCTGAATAATAATAATATATTTGGACATTTTCTTTTTTTTTTATTGAGCCTGTAGCTGCAGAACACCAAAGTCATTTGCTTGTCTTAGAAGAGGTTTTGTTGCGCATTAAATAAAAGTTTACAAAATTGTGAATTACAGAGAATATATCATATTGATATTTCACATTGCTGTGTAATGTTTTTGTGGAACTACATTTGTTGTTGATGGGAATCTCGCCTAAACCAGAGCACTGGTGACTACACATGTTATTATTCTGTTGGCTTCATTTCTGGGCATGCGAGGTGAGCTACTGTTTTTGTTTGATTTTTACAGTATTACACATCAAGATCATTGTCTCTTCAGTACTGTAGGGGACTCAATGCCTTCTTGGTCATCACATACACGGCTCAGATGTTGGATGAACCCTGAAGAAACATCAAACTGGGGCTCAGTGTCACCGGGTGCATCCACAGTGCTGTTTTATGTTTTTTTTTTTGGGTGCAGCACTTGAAAACCAGACACTCACAGCACTTCTCTAACGTGACTCTGATTAGACTTTTTAGATTTGTCAAGCTGCTCATAAAAGTAAACATTACCGACTTGCTCACGATGAGATCTATTTGTAATTGTAATTATAAAATGTTTTTTGGGGCCAAATGTTACTTTTTATGTTTTTATCATAATTTTGTACAGCATGCGAAACCTATAAATAAAAGGACTTCAGTCTCCTCTGCATGATCAAATCCATGTTTAGAGCTGAATGTGGTTCCCTCGGTGGGCAGATCTTTCATTTCTCTTGTTCTGCTTTAAGTAAACTAAGCTCGCTCTTTCACCTAAACAGACTGGGAAGCTACTTTGATGTCAGAATTAACCTCAGTCTTGTCGTCGTCACTGCAGCCACTTCTTGAATCGAGCGAGCATGTTTGTTGGTACAGCTCTGGGCAGCTTTTTATTTCCTCACCAACAAATTGAGGAGCAACTGCCTCTGCTTGCCGTCTTTTTCCTTCGTTGTTTACTCTCCAAACAGTTTCAGTCCCTCCACTCTCCGCTCGCGTGTTTGGTTAGATTACAATGGTTTCTGCATACAAAGCGCTGTATTATGTGCCCAGAAACCAGTCTGTGTTTTTAGAGAACACAAACATATTAGGAACACATTACAGCAAGATCCCCCCTTGTTTCACAATCCATATCTCAGATGAGGCTCCCTCACTAAACTTTCTATTTCTGTTTATCTGCATCTCCTGCTGCCAGATCTTATAAAAGAAATCAATAAAGGATAACAACTTTAACCTTCGTCAACCTCCTCAGAGAATAATATCACTGAAAGCCCGAACATGTAGAACATTTATCTCAATAGATCTTTGTGCAATTAATTCAAAAGGCATAGGCTTTTAATGGCTGTTGAAACATGAGAGTGTAATGATAGCTCCATTTACTTTCCCCCTGCGTTGGAAAGGATTGCTGCAAAAAGTGAACGATTTTATACTTTTACAATCTGTTTTTCATATCTTAAACTCCTCATCTGTTAGTCTTGCTTTGCCAACTCGGTGGAGGTACCACCCATCGGGCAGCAACCGCACCTAGAAGCACACAGTGATAAAGAACAGGAGAGTCCACACCACGTGATGAGGGTCTGATGTAATACACCACCTAGGTTTCATCAGGTTTCAAAATCGTAAAGGGATGGTTCACCCAAAAATGAAAAACAAATGTTATCCTCCTCTGGAACTTAAATGTGGGGGCTTACGGACACTAAGATGACACCACAGGAGCAGTATGGAGGCATTTTATCTTTTTTTCAGTTGTTTTTTTCTGTTTGAAGAAGTTGACGCTAGTTACTTCAATTGTATTGGATTTGGCTGCAACGCTGTTTACCCCTTAAACTCCAAAAGTGTTTTGTGGACTCAAACACTTCACCCACCCCTCAAATCGGCATAGCGGTGAGTAGATAATGAGGGAATTTTCATTTTTTGGTGAACTATCCCTTTAATGCAGCTTGAATGACCCGCAGAAGAATGAGCTTTATCTTTTTGTACATTATATTTCTACACCTTCACTTGCACTAAACTTTCACAAGAGAATTTTCACTTCTGCAGCCATTTTTGATAGAAACCCTAAGAAATAAAATGTGAGATGAGGTAACTGATAATTCAGATAATTCAGAAATAAAGTCTCACAGCACTGGCTTATCTGAAAGGTGCTTTGTTTTAGCTGATGCGGCACAACATTGATAGTAATACTGTTAAGATTATCCTTAGAATCATTTAACCATTTACTGTAAGTAGGATTTCTTATGGTTTATTTGTTATTTTCTCTGTGAAGAAAAAACAAACAAAAATAGTAGTGAAAAAGCTTCTTTTTGTTCAGAGGTCTCAACAAGAATCTGCTATTTCGAATGTATTTTGTAATGAAATCATGCAGAGTATTTAAATATTTAATAACACTCTATTCTGGTTTTGTTAGTGAGTGTTCATCTTAATTCATTTTTGCAGTTGTATTTGTCTGAGTCTCACACAGACACACACACACAAACACAAATGCACACACACAAATGCACACAAATTCACACACACACACACACACACACACACACACACACACACACACACACACACACACGCACACACTTTGTAAGCTCCTTCATGGTGATGTAATCATATCATAAATTATCAAGAGAGGGTGCTGTTGCACTGTGGTACCGAACACCGCTCACCACTGCAAACGGCAAATCAAAGATCTCCAATACCATTACTGTTCATAATAAATGTCAACCACCATTAAGAATTCCAAGGACAAATACTTGAGCTAATCACCCTGCATAATTATCGAGACATGATGATGAAATGTTGGGAAATTGGCTGTTAAGGCGCCACCATCCTTAACTTTCATACGAGCATCTCGCTGAGTTTAAAGGGAAGCACAGAGCCCAACGAACGAGACAAGTTGTGACTTGACAGATGATTTATCAGGTTTTAAAGGGATTTCGGCGTCACCAAAGTCTGAACAACCTCTCACAATTGTGTGACAAATGTAGACAGATTGTTCTATTTTTGAGCTCTGCTCCTAGGCTCCTTTTGATTTTTGTTTTTAGAAGTGAGATAGCAGCTCTCCCTCCTATTTTATTCTTCTGGTGACAGTGAGAGATGGAAAGTGATGAGGGAAAGATGCAACAGCACAGCATGAGAAGCAAACAATGTTCTATATCGATTGCAGGTTGCGAATACGCACCATATGTGCACCAGGCTGCTTTCTCATTTAATATATATTTTTAGATTTAGGTGGAAGGGCAGTTCGCATAAATTAAAAGAGAAGAATCGCTCCATTACAAAGATAACGCTCTGCCTTTTCATTTTCAAAGAAGAAAGACTGAAAAAAAAAAAACAGCGCGTGAGATCATTTTTACCACAGGGACAAAAGACAAGATGGATCCTTCTACAAGTGCCACAACAAACTGTCGGCTCATAAAAAACCCCGAAAAGATTGTCTCCTCAATCCTGCTTAAATTAGCCTGTTATCTTGGCACTTTTGATAACTTGCAATGAAACGCCGTGCCAGGCCAAACGCTTGGTCTTCCCTCTCAAGGTAATGGCAAATTGATTTTACACTGCAACAAATTTTTCTTGTCCGAATTCAGGGAAGACAAAAAGATTGAAAAGATCCCAGAGGCAGCAGGACAGTAACCACAGGGACGTGTGTGTTCCTGCGCAGCTCGACAATCCAGGTGAACTTGAGGGATCGCCCGCTCGAGGAACTACACCACAAACTATTGCCTTTTCGTGACACTGCTGGTGATGAAGTAGTTAGCCGGGCTTTCATGAGTCTCGCGCCGATACAAAGAGTGACAGTTGCTTTTCTCGTCCGATCAAAGGCGGCAGACAAGTGCTGCAGAATGTTTCCCCCCCTCCGTCCTCCCCCCTGAAACCCCGTCTCTATCTAATGATAGTTGAATACATTGTCATCTCATTATCTTTGAAGAGAGGAAAGATCCCTCCCATATGAGTGGGCACCGTGTCTCTTGCCATCAGACGGGCCCCGAGATTGGTGAAGCGCACTCTCCTCTCATTATGTTGAGTGAGAGATATCAGACACATCCCATCTGCCGAACGCCTTCGACACACATGCCGCCATGCTTCAGCCACGCTGGCTGATGCGGAGATACGCCGAGTGGTTTATCTGTAATTCTGCAACTCTGCTATGAGACTGGTGTTCTAAGAAGGTTCAGGCACGGCTATCGGCTAAATCAATGTGTGGTTGAAAATTGCTGTCAGAATTAAAAGAACACACACTCACTTGTGATTGGATCAGTATAAGCAGGACTTGTTATTTCAGTGGTTGCCATCAAAGAGCCCTGGACCCTTAGACGTCGGTCTCGTCTGCATCTTATACCATCATTAATATTGCAAGGAATCATGTAGTTTATTTCTTAATGGTTTTAAACTAGAACACAAAACTTCATTTACCCCCAGGCAACTGGTTGCAAGGCTTTTACTGGTTCCTGCTGACAAATGGAAAGAGAACAAAATTTCACTTGTGCAATCCCTCCCAGTTTTCCAATTTGCAAACCCTCTATGGGGTAAAAAAAAATAGTACCAATAGGGTAAAAATATAAATAAATGAAATGAAAAAATCACAACATGTTACTCACACCAAAATCTGCAGCCTGAAAAATCATGATAAAGCTCACATACAAAAAATATTCACCTTTTAATTAACTTTTATGTTGTTTAAATATTTTTTTTTAGATCAAGGTATATCTTTTATACTTGTGTGACTATTCTATTATGAATGAATAGCACTTAAAGGCAAAAGTCAACAAAAATATATGTGACAGAAATGCCAAATTGGTCCCAGTTTCTCTTGACTGGCTCTAACAGATGTCATGGGCCGATTGCCAAAACATCTTATCGTGGACACAGTACAGTGGAACCACAACACTGATCTACATGATGGATGTCAGATCAAAATGAATCCAGCCATGGTTTTACCAGCTTTGAATTCATGCATGGGGAGGCCTGTCAGGGGCGAGAGATGATGTGGACACTGGCTCTCAAGATTTTACATCCCTCCCCCTCGCTACTCGTTTGAAGCAAGTCGTCTGCTGTCAAGCAGCCGGCTGCCAGTACGCCTGAGAATCTGGATTCAACATTTGTGGACTTTTCACAGGAATGAATGCAATTAGACTGTTTTGTGGGTGTAAAGCATCCTTTTGCATACACCAGGCAATCTATCATTTTAATGGGCCTCAACTTTCTCAGGGAACGTGCTTTAATTTGGTAACTGCACTTGTCTATTCCTTTTTTTATGTGTCTAATTCAGACAGTAATTCAGTGACCCATCAGTGGCACCTTTTTTTTCTCCATCAGTTTTGCCTATTTAGAAGACTGGGAGGAATAAAAAAAAAAAAAACAGAACTAAAAGCAGACTTTTGAAAGTCGAGCATCAAATGATTTTTCAACATCAAATGGAATAATAAGGAAACATCAAGACCAGAAAAAAGATCACATATGCAAACAGCCCAATTCTTGATATGAGACATGTTGTTTGTTTTCTGACAACCACAATGACAAAGTCGCACTGGTCTGACTCCGCTTCTGCCTTTGCAGCATCCAGAATTCAGAGAACATGATGTCCACTTCAGAAATACAAACCGCGGCGGCTTGAAGGACACACACAATATACATTTTACTGCTTTCTTTTTTCAGATAAATCTTTGCAATAGGAGGAAAAAGAAACATCTAGAGTTGCTTGTGTGCCACTATTTTGTCTGCTCCGCCTCTTACCCCATATGATCTTCCCCTCGGCACATTACTGCTGCCCCTGCAACACCCACTTACGAATTACCTCCAGAACTAAATCACTTCCTTTGTCAGACACGACTGCCTTTCTTTCCCAGACCCATTGCTTACTGCTATTGTTAGTGAAGATGAACAGCTCACGACAATTAAAGGTGTGGACCATTACTTTCCCCTGTAAGGACGGTTAGGCCTCATGCTTTACAGCCTGTGGGAGCCACTGCCATATCTACATTTGTCATCCGGAGCCATAATGGACGGCTTTCGAATGGATGAGGAGCCAACAAATGTCCACTGCTCTGCACGCTACGGGTCAGGTTCATGCAGCCATGTCGGACGACTTGAGGATGCAGGCTGAATAGGAAGTGAAGTGAAACTAAGTTATAGAAATGTGGCTATGCGGCAAAAACAGAAAACACAGGAATGCAACAAGCCCAGTCTGCTGCTTTTAAATGGTGTACAAAAATTTGCTAGCAAACACTAACTTTAGATTCTTATCTTATTTTGAAATTGCCTATACATTTAGCTATAGCTCCTCTGCAGTTTTAATTGTTTAAATGCCTTTGTTTGCAACTGCGGTTCATGATTGTTTTCGAAAATAAAACGTACCAACGCTATTTATTTCATTAAATAGGTTATGGTTCGCACAGATACGACAGATGTCTCAGAAAAGGTGGTTCTGTCACAAATACCATTGTGAATTCCAGTTACCTACATGGCTGCGATATGTGCCAGAACCATTAGTGATTATCAGTTTGTAAGTTAATATAAATGTTGACGATTAGTGCTAGCGATTAGCACTACTAGCAATTAGCCCTACTAGCAATTCCCAGGCTAATTTAAAATGTTGGCATTAATGTGCATTTACAACCAGTTAGGTCTGGTAAAAGGTACGTGAACGATCGTGGCAGTTTGTAGGTGTAATTGTATAGCTTTTACTGTGACCCATATACGGCATACTGCTTCAGCTTTATTCATCTCCACAGTGGTGCTAGCATATGGCCCGGACCACAACAACTTAGCAATTATTTTTCTATGTGAACAGGCCAACAGTTGGTCCCTTATGGCTGAATACCTGTCAGGTAACTGCAGGCAAACACATATGTGGCTGTTACATGTGATCACTGAGAAACATCATGGTGACATGGTGCAAGAGATAATATGTGTGTTTGACTTGGACTTGGTCTGACTTCCAGTAGGACACTCTCTACTTCTCGTAGCGTCAGTGAGACGAGAAACAACGGCCGTCTGGTTTTTTGTGATTGAACAACAAACTGAGAACTTTTGTTCAGCTGAAAATTAAAACTATAGTGTAGAGTTACCCTGTCTAAACCAGAGACTAGCTGTCAGAAGGAGATGTAATTCATCACATCCTCTTTGGATAGAAATATACAGAGATACCGTTTTTCTTTTTTATTAATCACCACATTAGAAATACAAAATAAGACACAAAGAAACAAAGAGAAACAAAGAGATATAAATAGAGATAAATATAGATATAGATAAATTATATAGATATTTAATTACGAGGTAAGAGGTGGATAATGTTCCTATATAGAACATTTTTAGGGTTTGCCTTTTAACATCTTACATTCATGGATATACATGGCAGAAAATGCATCTGAATTCTCAGAATAAAAACGTAACACACGTCACACACGTCACTGAAGCCTTCAGCCAATCAGTTTTCAATGTCATTACAACTGGAAACATGCAGCTAATCTGGATGACTTGTAAGTGCGGGGAGCCGGACCAGAGTGGCCTTTAAAATTCAGACTCAGAAACCCATGTTAGATGTGTAATGAGACATGTAACAAGAAAATAACAGTTAACTCATCTCGATATATAACGACCACAAATAACATCACATGCACATGGCTACACTCTGCTGTACTTTCTCCCTGACAGTTAAACGACAACTGCTTATATAGCCCCTCCATCAGCAGGAGCTGGCCCAGACTTTACCCTCCTGGAAACAGGCAGGTGAAAGTTATAGATTAGAACCAACTTTAAAAGCGCTTGTGCTGGTACTTACACCAAACTTACATTTGGCAGCTTGATTGAAACCCTATACACAAAATATAGAAAATATAATGATAACAATACCTACCACACCCCCACTCACACATGGTTTCTTCCAGTGACATCACTGCTGATATCACCAAAGGTGTAAATGCAGGACATGGTGGGCCACATTCTACTTTAGTTCCAGCAACACATGGTGGGAAAGGTGAGTACCAAAGAAATAGTGATTAACTAATGAAAAACTTAACTGTACTTGTCTGATTTTATTTAATTATGATGATATGTGGACTGTAACCTTACACAATGCCAAACACAAACAAACCTAGGATAGACTGTGTCTGCAAGCTGCAACTTAAGATGATATTATGGTTGAAATAAACAATAAACAAGCATAGTTCAATTATATGGATTCCGGCTTCTGAAAAGGACAAAAGCCGAGTTCCCACTTTGTCAGAGTAAGGAGAAACACTGATAGAATTAACACTCTTTGCGGTTTGAGTGTGTCCAGCAAGCAACTTCTTCAAGGTTTCCTTCTGAAATGCTGAAACAGAAAGACAATTTGTGAATGTGCCTTTTGTTGCTGCTGTGGAGCTTCGGCTAAAGTAAAATTGTTTTGCTGGAGGAACCGTCACGAAGCAGATATGGCAAGCTATTGACAAAACACTAAAGGGAACCACAAGAAATGTCCAGTGTTTCTCTCTGGTCTGCAATGAAAAAGAAATAATAAATACCACCTGAGACATTTTTATGCATGCTTTTACTGTCAACTTTGATACAAGGGAGGAATTACTGTCTTTGCAAGCAATACCTACCACTACTAAAGGTGAGAAGCCTATTTGTATGAGCAAGTTGTTTTGACTAAAAGCAGGTGTAAGTGGCATCATCATCATCATCATCATCATCTGACATCAGAGGTCACAGAGTATTAGTTCCAGTCATTGCATTAGAGAGGCCAGTGTGACAAGTAATGGACCGGAATTTTATTCTCTAGAGCACCTTTCACAGTCCTTAGAGCAAAGGTTAAAAACTACAAACAAATAAGGACAGAGATACAAGTATACCATATAATGTAATCTAGATAAAAAAATTATAGTGGCCAATGAGGGATGTTTTGAAAAAATGAAATGAATGAAAAAATGAACTAAATCCAGTAGATGCTGTAAAGGCCTAACATGAGGGTAGTTTTTTTAGAATTGTGTGGACATTCAAACTGAAAAGTGTAAAAATATGGTAATTGTTGAATATATGTTTTTTTGTACTTTTGTAGAGAAAATGTTATGTGGTTTTGGTGCAGTAGTCGTGGGCAGGAAGCTCAGCTCAACAGAAAGAGAAGCGATTTAATTGCTTTTATCTGAGGCGGCACGTTGCGTCTGCTCAGCTGGGGTGGTAGCATTAGTTGATAACTAGCTGCTGCTATTCCTACATTTATGAGCCACCTGGGTTTTAGCCATAGCTGAATGGTGTTTAGACCCTGCAGCTTGAGGATGGGATTTCTAAAATGTTCTTAAGCTATCTGTTGATGGTCAGCACGCCTTTCAACTATACGCTGGTTGCTTGTTAAACTATTTTCTAGTTTCATATTTTTCCTTGAATTAAATAAATCGCAGTTTTCTAATAGCCACAGTTGTTAAAAAATAAATAAATAAATAAATATATATATATTTATTTATTTTGATACTTATATCTGACAAATAATGTTGGTCAATGCAAAAAAGCAATGTTTTGTTACCTAAAGTCATCTGCTGTGCTGCGTTATCTCAGTGTGACTGGATTATTTTCAGGGCAAAACTATAACACCAGATAAGTAAATTTACCTGAGTTACTGACCAAACACATCTTTGATACAAGGGAGGAATTACTGTTGGTTAAAGTTAACTCGCAAATACTCATAAAATGTAAAACTGTTTATCATTTTTTTTTCCTGCCATCATGTTTGGTACCAACTTACTGTGTATTTCTACAACACAGCCCCAGAGACTCTGCTTTTGATGATGGGTATTGTAATTGGTGTAAAAGCTGGTGCTTCCGTCTTGCTTTGCAGCCGCATTAGCGATAAAGTGCTTTTGCACTAGCATATCTCCTCTTTTTTCAGTTCTCACTATGAAAGAAAAATATATCCTGTGCACCAAGGGATTTCTCAGGAATGTCCTCTCTGACACATGCAACAGAAAGTCAGTTAATGTATGTTAAAACATATTTAAATCACTTTCATATGTATCTATTTATAACATATTATTAATTCATTCCTAATTCAAAATCCCATGGAGAAAGATGGCTTAGGTCAAACCGACTTTAATTAATCAATATGAGATGTAGCACTGCACGCACAGGGATGAAGTGACAGTTATGTAAATGTGACAAGAAAATGAAATTTCTGAAGTAATGAGGATAATGTGCGAGTACAGTGAGGTGATGTTGTAAATCTGAACACTTCTGCTGTGTTTCAGCTGTAGGCCACAGTCTATAACTACCTACAGATGGGATCTGAGCACAGACACACCGGGGTTGATTTAATCAATTTTTAGAACATTTTGTTTCTTGCTTAACCCCAGGCAATCAGCATCACACAGGCAAAACCCACACAGAAGCCATATTGCCAGGAGGATTGCCCACGGTGGACAAAAGCTGAACCATTCTTATCCGCCTATAGCCTGCCGTCTGAATCTGATAGTGTGTTCATGCAGATAACAACTTCAAAAGATTAATTCACATCTTACTACACATTTCTTGCAGGAAAATCCCTTGTACTCCGAGAAGTCTAAGTCTTTTGTTACATAGCCTTTAGCTTGGTAAAATACTTTCCCTTCAAATTCATCCTGCGGCTCATGTCTGATACCCCAGTTTGACGTGCAGAGGTGTTCAATTATTTAGGTTGAATCTGTATTTTGTTATAGAATGGAGCTGGAAGGAATACTAAAAATATACCAAGTTACCAGTTCTGATGACTGGGTGACTAAAAACAGAAGATATTGAACCTGTGTCCTCTATCGCATCACATTTAAGCCAGTGAATGAAAGAAACATTTCTGTAGAAGTTAGTGCATGTGAGCTGGTGTTTAATGAGTTTTCTCAATGGCCAAAGCATATGGCAAATTTAAACTAAATGGAAAAGTAAGCTCCATATGCCACAGAAGGAAATATGGCACCACATACAGTCTTATTTGAAGAAAATCAAATAAGGAGTAAAAGCAAAAATCAAATGCCAGGGTAAATAGTGACGGCCACCTGTCTCCCTCTTTCTCCTCTCCAGCACTGATACCGCATGCCTTCTGTCCTTCACAGCACAGGAAACCATGCATAAAGACCAGGCTTCCCAGCATGCCTCAGGCTTTCCAACATAGCTGCCAGCAGGATGCAACACTGCAAAAGGTGCTGCCTCTTTAAGTCTCCTGTGTGGCATGTTAAGCAATGGTAATCTGCCGCAGTGCAGACAATAAATTCCACTGCATAACTAAGCGTCGCCATGACATCGTACCTGGATGGAATATCATATGGGCAGATGGAGGGATAGATGGGTGGAGGCCATGCCCACTGCAGGACCAACATATGACGAACCAGTGTCGACACAAACGGCACGGAATCTTATAACTATAGTCGCAGTGTCACCGCTTTTTAGAGAAAGGAAAAAAAGAGGACTGCATTAATTATTTCCCCTAGCTTAGTGCTGGATTGGTCAACATGTGATTCATCTGTTCAGTGCAACAATGGAGCTCAATGCTAAGACAAATCTGAAAGCCTGGGCTGTCTTCCCAGTTCCCAAAAGCTTAATAGTGTGCCATGTGGAATGATGTAATGCTAAAACACTGCAAAACTTGAGTGCTCACCAGCTTCAGTGAGGGCAGGGGAAAGAGGGGGAGAGAGAGAGAGAGAGACAGACTGGAGAGAAAAAGAGAGGGAGTGAGAGAAGGAGGGGAGGGTGAGATGCAGAGAGACAGAGAAAGAGACAGAAGGAGACTCAAAGGGCCTGATTACTGCATATCATCTAGAATACAACTTGTCCCGCACAAATCTCCAGTGAGATCCCCATACTGTTGGCGTATGATAACAGAAATGAAAAGCCAGTTTGTGCTGGGGCTCTTAACGCAGCCGCCTCGCAGTGTTGAGGACAGTGATCTTTGAATGTTCACTGCATGACTTAGACAGCAACTCTGCACTTATTTGACAAACTGAAAGCCATTTCAGGCTGTCACAGGCAAAATTATTTGGAACACCCTGTAGCAAGGACCTATAATCCCCAACAAAGAAATGTTATTATTCACAACAGTGTGAAAAGAGACACACCAAAGCTGCCCTGCACTAACTGTGGGTTTGCTTTGGGTTTTGAGCATTTCTTTTTCTGGAATTTTTTTTCTGAAAAATATTAGACTGGCTTTTTATTCTTTTCACTTCTTTCAAGTAGGGAAGATTAAAGGGTTGTGCAAGCACAGTAACACTATAAAACAGCTCTTTGCATAGACATTGCTTCTCACATAAAGGAAACCAGTCAACCAGTGTGCTGTCACATGTAATGAGAAATGCCAAAACAGATGCAGTGGAGTATTAAGAATAATGCTCAATTGTTCTAATACAGTTATAGATCTTCCATGATTGTTATCAACATTCAGTACAAGTGATTCAGATTTTTTAGAGGTGACAATACATGGATACGGCTTTGAATAACAGTCAGCTATATAACATGATGAGTCACTAATAACTCTGACATCGCTCATGACTTCAAAAATCTTTTTAGACATAAAACTGCGGCCAAACATTCACATCAGGGTAATAAACATGCAGTGGTGAGGGAATAAAATAACATTTTGCTCCAAGAAGTTTATACACACTTTTAAATCGCTAGAAATACAAATCTAATGTGATTATTATTATTATTTTTTATCTCCAGCTAGAGTCTGTGGGCATATTTCAGTGTCATCTCACACTGAGTTATATATGCACGAGGAATACATATTAGATTTTGATCAGATAATTCCAGAGACTAATCGTCTTAAGCTCCAGTTTCTTTTTTTTTTCATTACATTACCAATCAAATTACATTATATCATCCGGCAACATAATTTCAGTTTGTATTTTAAATCATGATTTAGATCGTGGGAGAAAAGCACTAGATCTAAGGTCTAATGAGGCTGGATTCTTAAAAGGTCTCTTAAGAGTAGTTTCTTCATGGTAAGTCTTTATTATTGGATGGCACAGAAATCAATTACAGTTTTATAGAGAATCTTGATCCCTTTAGGGGCAATTCAGGAAGGAACACTTTGCATTTTACAGGTCCTCAGGTTCCAGACGACAATGAAAAGTGTTCACCGGTGACATGTCTGTGGTGTTTCAGTGCCAAGTTCCGGCTCCTCCTCATAATAACAATAATATTCATAATATTGACACCAAATCCAGTATAATTCCTCCATCCTCTCCTCTTTCCTGCCACCTCTTTGATGCTCATACGAGAAACTTTAACATTCATGGTCAATTTTCAATTTCTATTCAGATCCCAGACCAATTTGTAGCAGCCTGTAGAAATGCACTCTTTACTATGCATGGCGTTCAAATACCTTTGGCCCTTGGTGGACAAAAGGCAGGGCAGAGGACCAGGGGCATTTCATTTCATGCTCTGCCTCCTCAACCCCAGATGTTCACCTCGAAAACATCTCCACTGAAACAGGTAGGAGCTTAATGGCCTGTAAATTGCCCCGAGCTCAGGTAATGAAATGCAACCTCTGTATAATTTTAATTGAGAACTCTGGATGGAAATCAAATGATAATGTGCTGCATGCATGGGAAGTTTTCAAGTAACAGTGAAATTTGTGTCTGGTGTGTAAGTGCAGCTTGGCCTACGGTAAATGGCTTTTTCCTTCGGAGCCTTGCTTCATTTTAATTGAGGATTGCACGGTGTAATAAACAGGTTGGTCATGACTTAGCATCTGGTAAATGAAGCAGAGGATGTACACACCTCTGAATGTACAACGGTGCTCCATATTTACAATTCAATCTGACAGGGTGCCTATTAGGAGCCATAAAGCTGCTCAACTGTTAGATAAGATATCCTCTATAACCCCTACCCCCACTTCACGGATGCGCAGATCTCCTGTGGTTAACATTGCTCAGTTAATTTGTCCTCATTAATATTACGTGTTTTCTCTGCATGTTTATTGAAAGTATTTGTTTGTAAGACGATCACAGATCAGTGCCCTTAGCTGTAATCACCCATTATTGTTTCAACAGGGTTGTGACTCACAGCAAGAAATAGAATTTTGAGCATATTCATTTTTTTTTTTTTTTGCCATTTATAAAGTTAATGTCAACTGTGTCGGCTATCAAATGCTGATTTATACTTCCAGCAGACACATGGCAACGTTTCAGATGACCTGAGTAATGTAAGTCTAATATTCACTCTGTTTTTCTCTCTGTTTTGGTCTCTACCAAGTCCTGAGGGATACGTTTGGCTTTTTAGTTCTTGAATGCCCCACTGTGTTCACTGGCTAGCTGCCATCTTTGTCTGTCTGCTGTTTGCTGCAGGGCAGGTAGCGTGCTGTGGGTTTATCAGTGTTTTTAACTCTGAAAATGTGCTGCTGGAAATACGATTGCTGTGTGTGTCTTCGTCCGTAAAACCAAACTACTGAGCTGAGAGATGCCAAAGATGCTTTGCGGAGCTGAGAGAAACAGCAGGTCGGGTGATAATTCTCCGCGGGTTTGTCACAGACACAAGTGACACCTTTTACCTCATAGAGCAATGTCATACATGCAGCAATCTTTTCATTGTTGATTTTCAAATATTGATTTGTACAGTTTTAACTCCAGAAACATGGCCAGCTTTTATTTACTGAACATGATCCTCTTCATCCTCCTCTAAGCTCCGGCAAATTTACACCACAGGTTTGTTGACCGAAAGGAGGTCGCAGTCAACAGATGTCAGCCAAGCAGAGACGCTATGTGCAATGCACTGTGGGACGTGCTCGGAGGAGTCGGAGGAAACCAGATGTCGTCAAACTGTCAAATGAAGCCCTGTCACCGCAACAAATATAGTATTTGAACCAGAAGTGACAGTGACATGATTAGAAAAAAATGTGCGGATGTAGAGATATAGCTCAAGCGTTAGAATGTATTACCCAGAGTCAGGCTGGTGAACGGTTTACCAAAAAAAGCAATTTATATACAGCAAATTATATGTGTTCTTGGCTGTGTCATTTGACACGAGGTGCAGAAATGCAAACTTAGTGACGTGCTGGTTTCATCTCCAGGCACCACTGCTTATTTGTCACCTGTTGCACCTCTCCCAGATGTTCACGAGGCACCTAATGATGTTCTCTCTCTCTCTCCTTCTCCCTCCAGTTTTCTTAAGGTAGAAGAAGGAATTCGGTCTCTGCTTGATGTTGACTCTTAAGTATGTTGCACACACATGCACACACATACATTCATGCACTTAGGGCATGGATGGACCATATCTGAGAGCCTTCTGACAGGCAGCAGGTGATGGCGCCAAGGCCAGCTGCTCCTGCCCCACCTCTGCTCAGCTGTCCGAGCCCAGAGCAGCCTTTGAACAGCCTATTACCCCGACACAGCACCGGGGGAAAGCAATCAGCTCCAGAGGTGCACCGCTCTCGCACCAGATGGTGTGGGAGATGAATCGAGCCATTATATTAGTGCTGGGTAATTCCTCAGATGAAGGTAATTAACAAGAAAAATAAGTGCTATCCTACCTCTTCTTACCACCTTTGCAATCCGGATGGAAACTCCACAATGACACCTTTTTACTTCACGTTTAAAAAGAGAAAGGTCGTTTTCGAGAATCCCTCGAATTAACGTTCCTCGAAACATCAAGAACATTTCAAATGGAACGAGATAACCAGCATTTGAAAAAAACAAAAAAACACCTAACTAAAATGACTGACAGCACAATCTGGTGCTTTCCCAGACAATAAAGAATACCGTTGACAGAGTAGATATGCTTTACAGGCTGGAACCTGTGTATTTTAATTAAACCGTAATAGAGCATAATCTGATTAGATCATCACCTCATGATTGTTTTTATCCCAATATGTTTATTATAATCAGGCATTAAGCACCCCAGCTGCACGAGCTGTTATGCATTTCACAACATTTAATAGTAAAGATTTAACATCTTTCACTCACACTGACAGTCACGAGTACGGCACAGCATTTTTCAAATCTTCCCTGTTTTTTTTTACGACTCTGGATGTAGTGCAAGTTTGCACCGAAAACCGTGAAATAAACTTTACATCTGCTATTGTGTGTCGTCACACCTTGAGAAATATGGCTGCAAAAAAGTGTGTCAAAGAGCTCTGTAAATATGGTACCTGCATTGGCTTAAGCCCGAGCAGACAGAGACAGATGACACCAGAAGGTGGATCTCCGTTAGCTTTAAAGGATTTAGGTAAACTCTGAAACAGTGCTTATTGCTCTCTTATCCACTTTTGTGTTAATGAAAAGCATGTCCTGAATCCGTCAAGGGAGATTATAGGTGAATATCATTACTATTGTCCTTTTGCCAATGTAGATTCACTGTATCCACAGGGATTATAGTCCAACCCATTCCAACATGTATTACCTTTCCCCGCCAAGGAAACTTACGAAAGGTTGAGCTGATGATAAGGGCTGGATATCATGTGTCACAGGAAATTCAGACTGCATCAAATTGTCAGGGGTGGTTCCTATTTTTGACTGCGCCATAACAACCCAGTTCATCACAACACTGCACTTCAGATGGAAGATAGGATTCTCTGACCATGACTGGGAGTTGAGTTCAGTCACGGCCATTACTACTTTTCATGTAATACAATACAAATTTTAAAATACAAATTTTTCTCTGGGCCAGAAGTCTTTATACTGCATCAAATTATCATATAAGAAAGACAAGTTAACAATACTTATTGTCTTGTAATGGCTAATCACTCAGATCATTCATTAACAGACGATAACACAGATTTGTAAAGGAGATATCTTACAATATTTATTCGTTCTTTATCTTCATACTTTATCTTCAACCTTCATTTTATTTCTCATTTTGCACGTTACTATCCTCTGCACATTACCCGTATAATGTATACCAATTAAACCACATTAGTTTATATTATTCTACATGTATACCTCTTCTTGTGATTTCATACCCTTAAGCCTGCATACCTTTCTATATTAACACAATATTGTGTGGTATTGTGAATCTATTATATAAAATATGTTGTGTTTTTAGTTAAATATACTGAATTTATGCCACATCAATAGTATTCTTATACTTATATTGTCTAATCTGCATATATACGTGCAGCTCAATATTTCCTTATTCTAATGCACACATACAGTTTTAATTCTGCAATCATCCTGTGCAGCTGCACTTTACCCTAGTACATTTCTTTGCAAAAAATAATTCTGAAGAGAAAGGTGTATATTATGTACATATTCAGTTTTTTATCAAAATTGTATTTATTTATTCCATTGCCTTTTTTATTTCTCTTGTCATTCTGACTTGTCTGCTGCTGTAACTAGTGAGTTTCCTGTGTGGGATCAATAAAGTTTTATATTATCTTTAGTAAAGCAAAGGACTTGTGGTTTCGTTGTAAATTAACAACAACATATGCATATTGTTTCTCGAAGCTCTGAGTTCATGTGTCCACCGGGTCGATGACCCTAAAATGTCAGATTGATTCCCTGTGTCAGGCTTTATCATTCTCCGAGCTGATCACACACTGGATATAGAGACGACGACAGAACTGCTCTCCATAGGTGAAGCCAAAGTGTCTAGATCACCCCTGGTGGTTGACTGCAGTATAGATCATAAACCTCAACCTTCTCCATGTTGATAAGTGTGACATGGAGGTGGTTTGTAATTTAAGGTAGTTCATGGTCAGGTACTGATGTTCAAGTTACCAATACATATTAGAGTTATTTATACATATTATGACAGCTGACACTGACTCGCTTTTGGTAAGTGGGACTTTTTCAAATTCCCTCACCCAGCTGCTCTGAGCGTAGCTCAACACCACAAACCAGTTTCACTGTGTTGATATTCCTTTTAAATGCCACCAAAATCCATATCAAGGTAAAAGTATTTATATTCAGAACCATGCTGTTCTGCAGCTTAATTCTTGACTCGGGAACAACATCCCAAATATGTAAATCAGTCATCTCAGTGTCCTTCCCCATAGCTTTTAAAATCAGGGGCAAAAAGCCCTTGGCCTTAATTTTAAAAAATGGACAGGTTCACCTGGCAATGCCTGGAGATACCTTGAGGGCTTTTCCATGAAAAGTCGCAACAACGGAATAGTATTTTCAAATGAAGTAATTAAATTAACCATGTCTTGCTGTACATGCACATAGTATTTCTTGAGATGAACCCGAATCTAGACTCAACATTTAGTATATTTGTAATTGAATATTTTTTTACATTGTCCACGGATGAGTTTTTTTTATAACTGTGTAATGTTGAATTTCATTTTGTTTGACACTGGTTTGGAATAAAGTCTACCTTAAACACTCGCAGATTATACAAACACTGAATGATTTACAGAAGGATTACACTGATCTAAAGACTCATTCCTTGTTGAGTTTTTCAGAACTGAAGGTTCATTCAGCAGCAGCAGTAAATTACTGCAAGTCAGTTGAGAGGAGTGAGTTCCAGTTATCAAAGGTCATACTGCTTAGACGAACACTTCCAGTGCAGCCAATGCACGGTTTTCGAGCTGAGAGCATTGCTCTCCGCTCATGTTCAGCATCTAAAAAAACTTTCTTTAAAAAAACCAGCGGGGGATGTCAGCTCAAAATAGAAAAAAGTCAAACACATCCAGAAAATGCAGAGCAGCCAATTATAAAGTCTCTGTAAGTTTGTGTTCGTCGGAAAAACCTCAGAATCACGCGGGTTGCTGTCTGTGAACTGCTGCACCACCTAAACTTTACTTAGGGCACGTGTTCAGTGGTCAGCCTCGGAAGAGTTAGCCTCAAGTTTGGTTTTGAAATACCTCCTAATTCAGATTTTTTTTGCAAAGCTTCAACCTACTATTCATTTCTGTTCACTACTAACTTACAATGGAAAACTGAATCAAACCCTCTTCTCCACTCTTTTTGTTGTTAGGGAAGCTATCGGCCTGTTTTACAGATCCATCACCATTAGTCTGAACAGAGCATGGACCCTATATACCTGTATATATAATGTATGCAGAATGTCAACACACATTCATTGAAGTCAGGTGTAAGAGCCACTTAAGAACGTTGACATTTATGACATGTTACGTATGGGCTAATAATATGTTTGAAAATTGGACTACGCTAAGTTATGTATAAATATTTGTTTTAATATTTTAGAATACAGACAGTCAGCGGAGTTTCTGACCTTGTGATATATAAAGGATATCAATAATCGCCGGTGCTGAAATGTAATGTTGCTCTGGATCACCTGCAGTGACGATGGTTGTATACCAGTAGAAGTTTTCCTGCTTTAAATATGATGACATTGGTTTTTCACAATAAGGTCAACTTTGGAACACTAGGGGGACAGTGGTGTTATTTTTCTAATTTGTTAGATAAAGTATAGAATAGGGGTAGAACTTGCATGTTGCTTCTTCTTGCTATTAATCTATGTTGATTTATGTTGCTGATATCTATTTTGAAATGTTTTTTTTCAACAAATGTATCTTTTATTTTACCTTTTAAAAAATTTCGAAACAAACTAGACAAGTCGAAATGAGATACTCAGGAGCATCTTCAGTATAAGAGCTGGAGAGATCATAGTAAACGGCCACTACATCAGGAGAAAGCTGCTCCATTTAAAAATACAAATATCATATCTCAAATACCTTCAACTACTGGTGTTTCACATTATGATTCTCATATTACTGGACACACTGGCAATCATCTACCTGCATCGTGTCAAGACAAGTTTGGCACTTCAAACTAGTTCCGAGCTTTGAAGAGGACCGACGGCACAAATGAGATTGTCAGTGCCACGGGTTTCAGCCTATACCCAAAGCTAAGATGCGCTTAAAAATTCATAGAGTATCGATCCTGGCGCTCCAGCAAAGTAAAATACCAAATATAAGGGCAATATTGATGTATACTGTTCCTGAAGTATGATGTTTAAGATATAAGTTAAGGGGGGCACATCTTTTAGGTTCAGGAGGAGGTGTGCTCAGGTCACCATTACTCATGGGATACTCAATACAATCTTTGTGTTGTACAACTTTATTTTAGTTGACACAGGTGAAAAGAGGTCAAGGAAGAGAAGTTGAAGATTTAAAGGCTGTTTACGTGCACGTATGACTGAATGGCAGTAAATGGAAGAAAGATTGAGAAATATAAAAAGTGGATCCTGATTATAAAAAACTAAACAAGCAATCAATAACTAAGCTTTAGTAAATACTAGTTTACAGGAGTAGAAGTGTAGTCCGTCAGATAGTTTTCCTTAGGTGTTCCAAAAACTCCAAAATGTCTTGCCTGTTAGCAATAACAGCTAATCATGCAAATGGGATCAAGGGTGCCACTTTTCTTTTCCCGAGGTGACACTCTGGGTCCACACAACACATGCACTTACACACACGTACACAAAAAAACAACACAAGCCCACACTCAAAAATACATATTGCAGACAAACACCGGGAAATTTCCATACGGCTTTCATTAACAGCCACTCCATCATGCAGAGGATGCCAGACTACATGAGTGATATACAATCAGTGGCAGAAGTAATCCATAAAATAGCCATGCACTTGTCCAAGGTGTAATTTCCATTTCAAGACGTGATTGCGCGCAGTTGCTGAGTGAAGTGAATTGGAATACTGTTTATATTTCTTTTCTCGATTGATTTTCTTATCACCGGCTCGACGCCGCTCCATTCAGAATGTTTTTCTTGTGTCTTACCTCACAAAACGTGAACTTATGGACCGCCTCGATCTCGTATTTAAGGCGGCGTTTGTTTGTTTCGCACGCTCAACTGACGTCATTGCTATGTAATGACAGAGTTATTCCCTGTCGGTAGCCTCAACATTTTGGCTTTGGTCAGAGACATGACCAAACAATACAACTGTAAATTAAACGTGCACAAAAATAGTATATGCAAAACAGCTCTGAACATAGTGTAAATGCAACCTTGAAATGCTAATATTTTGCAAGTCTCAAGAGTTTCTCTGACAGATTCTCAGAAGAAAAGTTTGATGTTTATGTAAATCATATGGTGCTGACAGATGTAATGCTGTCTTTGGAAGTGCAAACAAAGAAAAAATGGGGAAGGCGATAGTAAGCACTGAGGAGCATGTCTATTGTTTCGACAGCTTGTGTCCCCAGCATCTGGCATCAAGCACGAACAGCATGTCAAGATTAATGAAATGTTACTTTTATTGATCTGCAGCGTGCAGTATATAAATATTCACTGCTTTAGAAACGGCAGGCACTCAAATAGTGCCCAGCAGCGAGCGCGAGATCAGTTTGTAAAGTTTCTGAAGTTTTCTGGGGGTTTGCAAACTAAAAAAAAAAAAAAAGATAAGAAATGAGGTTTCAGCCATATACTGTACCACAATTTAAAAACAAATGTTCAGCGCACGGTTTAGGGACTAGATAATCTTAATGTCTCCCTTGCTATATTCTGGGGCTTTAAATTCCAATCAATGAAGTGAAATTAAAGACCATGTGAATGACTTTCAGCGCGCGTCGACTGAGTGGACTTGTTAGTGGGAGCAGGGCCATGGTGACAAGAGCGTGGCAGAGACTGCTCCCTCACTCTCCTCTCCCCATTTAATTTTCCAATCCACTTCCTCCACATAGTTAGGAGAAGTGAGTTTTGTTCTGGTTTGATACACCATCTAATGAGACCTACTAAGAGCCTGTTGAAATCATTCCCTAATAACACATTCTGAAGGCTGCGAATGAGAAATATCCCCCCCCCCCCCACACTCTCTCCATTCCGGGTTTAATATATTCTTTCACTCACCCCTCTTCCATTTACATTCCTTCGCCACGTTTCTCCACTTGCATTAAATGTATTTTGGAGAAGGAGAAAAACACTCATTACACTTTGATTTTATATGGTTTTAAACAGTGATGGATTTTAGTTTTACGGTTTGTGGTTTCTGGCAGCTGACGCACTCCCACAAAATCCCAGAAAGAAACAACTTTGTGAGGAAAAGCATTAAATATCTTCAGCGTAAAGATTCACAGATACAAGTGTTGATATTAGAATAACTTCTTATCTTAATAAGAGCACAAGCTTTACCGAGTAACCTTGATTTGATCCGAAATTGGTCACACGTCAACCATGAAAATGTGTAAGATCCTGTTTATCAGCCAAATACTGTACAGGTACTTTCTGAAATAAATATGCTATGCTAGCATATACCCCATTGAACTGAATGGTGCATGACAGGCCAGCCTGTCCACCCTTAATCAATTCTACTTGCTTGACGCATTCTAGCTCTAACAGGAACAAGTGACCTGACCCGTGCTGCTATACGCTGTCTGCTTTAAACTCCTCTGCGGTTTAAATGTTATCTCTTTCAAAGATAAAGCACCCTCCCCTCCACTTCCTTGGGCTGTGGGCATTAGTTACAGCTGAAACACTGGTTTGTATTCCGCTTTGAATTCTGGAATTGTGTCGGCACCTTGACGTTTGATTGGATCTGTGCAAATACATGTATATGCAAATTCGCCAGATATCAGTTCTTGCTCGGGGTGAAATGGGAAACAGTGGGCTGCATTCTGACGAGCCGCTTGCATGGACCTTCCCTCTCTTCCTCCTTAGAGAGCAGCGTTTGGTGATCTATAAATTCCCAGTAAATCTCGGAGCCTGGGTGCCTTCCCTGACATTTCCACACTCCCACATAGCATATTTTTAAGCAGGTAAAATCCATAATCTGTGTCAATGGTATCACATGCTTTATTCACAGGGGGGCCTGCACGCACTAAACTGGCCAAGGATGCAGTGCAGAGGCTCAGAGGAGGTAGAAATGTTTGTTCTTACCTCTGTTGTCATACGCGTGCCTCAGGGCCTACCTCAGTTATTCATACCCCAACAAAGGCTTTCCAGTATTCTGCTTACTACACAGCGACGCTCTTCATGCAACGAGACTAAATGTGACCTTATTTATAGAAATGATGCAATTGTTGTTGTTCTGAATAGAAATAGAACAACAATTAATTATCTGGTTTGAAAAGCTAAAAGGTCAAAATGTGACATAAATTCAGCAAATTAGAGACAAATGTTTTTAATGGGATTATAGGAATATATTATAATTAGATTTTATTGTATCTTCATCTCCATCTTGTCCTTTTCATAAAGATAATAATAATGTCATTGTTATATAAAACATCAAGGGAAAGGGATATCAACCTACTAATTCCACAAACATCTGTATGTGGAATGCATATCTCACTTCATTTTATCTGCATCACACGTGGCATTTCTATTGTAACTAAGTTGAGAAAGTGCAGTGCTGAGTTTGGTGCAATTTGGACATGCAATATAGTTACAATATTAAAAGAAATTAAATAAACAGGGGTCAGTGGGGGCGGGGCAGTGTGCTCACGGTCAGTCTACAAACCAAAATAAACAGGATAAACCACAGCAGCGGCCGGCAGCTATCCCGCCAGATCATTTTGACGATTTTATTATTTTTATTTCACCGTATTGGACTGACAGACATGAGTCACGGGTGCTGATCTATATCATGGCAACAACAATCATAGAATCACTTCCTCTTCAGTAAGTTCTCTTATTTTGTAAAAAAGCTATTAAACTGGGTCTGAAGATTTTGTTAATTGCCGGTGGGCTCTGTCAGAGGTCTGTTACGCAATCAATTCATCCTACCTGATGAACACACTAGTTTATAATATCCTTGGAGTGTAAAACTACCTAGCATGTAATTATGTAGTTTTTATCTGCTTATATTACACTCGTACGCATATCTATAACCATTATCTTTGCAGGAAACTCTATACTGTATGTACCCAGTGGTGATGCATTACATCAGAAAGTACTGTACGCTCCAGAAACAAGGTCGAGTAGAATAAATAAAACACTTTCAAATCATTTTGGGGGTTCTGATGCATTGCTATTCTGACATTCATTCTTGCAGAGAAGAGCAGATGAAGGTATATGATACCCACCAGAAAGCTGTAATATCTGTGCACCTATGCATTTGGACACTGGTAATCATTAGTCTTTCACAGATCTCTGCAATTAATCCACCTTGACGTGATAATTTGCGTCTGTTCTATTTGAAGTGTTTTTGGGAACCTTTGCTCAGCAGGGTGGCCCGACGCCGTGCATCTGCAGACGAAACAAGAGGCAGCTGCATCCAGTGTTTCACGACGCAGGCTGAGATCAGAACAGAACGGGTTTCCCTCATTGTGTCACCAAATTACATGTGACAGGTGGAGGGGAAAATGGTATGATTGATGAACAGAGTGATTCTCTACATGTAATTAATACAGTACTAATGGCGAACCATTTGTCTTCCGTACTGCGCAGTAAAAACCCAGAGGAAGGTGGAAGCAAGGCATCATGATGAAGGCTCCTATCTGACCGCCCGGTGAACGATTGTGTTTCCTTTGCAAGATTTAGTTACCTAATGGCTCGTCTGAAAGCCATGGGGACATTGTAATGGACCATGTAATGGATAAAGGATTGTATTGATGGCCTTGTGTTGACTTAACAACATTGATCCGGAGAATTTATATTGAAAAAATATTTCGCTGTAAAAACACTTTTACGGGAGGAATAGCACAAAGCTTTTTCATCAGCTAACAGTATAAATCTATGACATGTCCTTGAATCAAATGTCATTTTGATACATAATATTTGATAGCATGAGAGCTATAACATATTCTACTTTAAACACCACTTTAAAAAAAATATCTAGTGCACGGAAAATTATCCTTTGCTTTCCACCAACAGCAACATTTTTTTGGAAGAGACGAGAAAAACCGAGCACAAGAACCACAGAGCGGCTATAATGAGCGGCGATGCCCACTTATGTGGAGCAGACAAAGAGAAGAAGAGCCACATACAGACACTCAAACTTTATAAATCCCGAATCAAAGGGGCAAAGAAGAGAACTAAACACACTGTTTGATTGAGGAGAGATCTCCAGGGAGCTTAGTTCAGCAACACGACAGCAACAAGCACTTAGCAACAAAGACAAGCAACAATAACACTTTTTTGTTTTTTTTGACAAAGTCTCTAATTTAGGATTGAAAAAGCACGGTATGGCTCCATCAATTAGAGTAGACAGATCTGACAGACAGACGTAAGCAGACAGATAACAGAGCACCTAATCAAACAATGTGAGCATGGCGTAATGGTACAGAGGGAGAGAGAAAGAAAAGAAAGGGGGGAGAGATTGTGATGGATGACACAAGACCCAGCATAGTATCATATCTCTGTGGATTAAATGCTCTGGGAAACTGGCCCCGGAGTGTGCTTGTGCATATCATCAAGCTCCACGAAGAGGAGGAGGAGGTGGAGACGTCTGCCCGGGCCAAGTGCACGGATAGGCCACGTCTCACAGCTGGCAACCGTTTCTAGGAAGGATCGGTTTCGATAACTTGTATATATTTTTTTCCCCCACCGAGTATTTGAGACGATAAACATTGCATCCGGACAGAGGGAGAACAATCTAAGTAGCCCTGAAGGATCTGTGCGTGTCTGAAGAGCGTGCGCCGGACAGAGGGTGGTTTTGCAAGGCTTTGCACATCTATCCACATCCTTGTTCACCGTTCAGCTTGTCTGGCGTCCAAAGTGTGTTTACCTGTGTGAGTTTGGCTGTGTGCGCCGTGTGTGTCATTCTTCCCGGAAGGCAGTTTTAAAAACACACTATGTCAGATATTGGATGGCTACTGTATAATTTGACGGGTCCGTGCACAGAGGCCGGCTGTGGTATGAGTCATTGATTACACATCAGCTTAGTATGCTGCAGTGCAGACCCTTACATTGGTGGAGAGGCAACCTGAAGCCCCCGAATCAATACCGGCAGGCCTGTGAAGCTTTCCGCTCGGTCCGCGCTGAAGGACTCCCTCACTCTCCTCTGGGCCCAGGCCTAACCTTTTCCAAAGAGAGGTGATGAAGGAGCTCATCATTTCTAATGAGGAATTAGTGATCGGGGCCAGAAGAAATGACCGTCAGCACCACATCGAGGAGTCCAAAAAGGTCTCGCCGAGTGGGAAGTGCCAAACAGTATTCTTCAGGGACCGGCAGATTTTCTTGATTCGCTTTGAGAGGCAGACAGCGGGGTTTAGCGGCTGAGCTGAGGAAGCCCAGTGATTAAATATCTCTGTGGTCCTGACATTGAATTTTTTTAATGTTTTTGAATTGGGGAGAGAATGAATATCGCTTGAAGATAATTCAGTTGTCACCGCTCGAAGAGCAGAGAACAAAGCAATATCGAGAATTATTAAAGATTTAGATTTTCAGAGGGACCTACATTTTAATGTCAGAACTTTTAACCCTGATAACATGCCCTCGTTCTAAAAACCGAGCTAATGCCGCCTCTCTCAAACCACGTGATACATTCCATGTTTAAGAGATGAATCACTCCAATTGACAGAAACATATTCACAGCTAATTAAAAATGTAATTGCGTGCACTTTAGCCATTTAGAGGAAGATGAATGTGAAATCATTAGGCATCCTCTAAAAACCAGATGTTCATTAAATTATGTCTATACAAATGCCATTGTTCAATAGATTGCCAGAATATATGCTTACAGTAAAATGCCGAGTAATTCATCGCTTAAAGTGCGTTAATTGATTCAAGCCTGCAAAAATAGCCCATCACTGCAGCACAACATTAAAAGCCAGAACCGGAATGACGGTTATTTTCTCCCTTTCTTTCTGTTGTTCTATGGCTCATCTATTATTAAGATCCATTTTAGAATCTGAGATCAATTCTGAATGAATAAGAAGTCTGATTAATCTTAGGGGAGTAATTCAGTTGCCAGGCAATGTTGCTTTTAAATAAATAATATCTGTAACCTAGTATAGCTTATGAGTGTAATCTGCTTTTGACGCACGTGGTAATCACAGCAGAGATGAGGCGACATTCCTCTTCGCCTGGCCTCAGACAAAACCCATCTCGGGAGAACGCAACAATCATGCCTCAGTCTCTCTCTCTCAATTAGCCCCCGCTGTGCAATTCATTGGGTCTGCTGTAACAGTCCCTTAACAATACTTACCCAGGCTAGTCATTACTCAGTTCTACAAGATAGGGGCCACCATCTGCATATTTGGGAGACATAATATAGGGTCTGTGAAACAAATAAGAAAAAGGTCAAAAATCTGATGGCTCCTGCCGATGAAAGAGAGACACAAAACTACCCAACCTCCTCAAAACCTAAGCCACCTACTTGTTATTTCCTTTTCCTCATTTCTTGTCAAGTTAAACTTGGCCACAAAAAATACAAAAATCTATGTTTGGACTGCCAAGTGGTAGGCTGGAAACAAAAATCCTCACAATGTCTCGCCCATATTTCCTTCGCTGTTTTGATTATCTGGCTTTTCCGAATACAGACAAACTTGGGACTAACTATCTGAGTTTGTGCAAACTGTATATATGTATTTTCTGTTCTGAGACAAGATCAAAAAGGCTCAGCCGAGTAACGATTGTTTGTAGACAAAAGGTCTCTGACCTTTCCAAAATTATCCCCTGTTGGTTTCCTTCTTTTATACGCCCAGTGAATACCTCCTTTTTGTGTTATGACAATTATTATGAGCCTCTGTCAGACACACCAAGAAGCCAACTCACCACTCACTTTATGTACCTAATAAAAGCTATGCTGAGTAATTTCAATTTCACTGAAGGCTTAACCACAGCCACTGCCTCTGCTTTTTACATTAGACAGCTCTTCCACTGGCTGTGGATTGGACTAATGGAAAGTGTGCTTTTGCCTTTTCCTTGGAAGAATGGAGAGAAAGAGTGAAGAGGGCAGAGCGCGTCGAGGATGACAGATGGGTCGACTGCAGCGTTGACACAGCATCCTGTTATGAAATGAAGATTCCTGCAAATTTAACTTGTATTTTGAGTAGTTTAGAGTGACAGACAAATATTCCACTTTATGTCAAAACACTTCTTTGACAGACAAATTAAACTGTGTGGATGCCTTAGTGATTTTCACAACCTTACAATTGATTCTCTGCGTTACTCCTGGTAAAAGCCTAAATATGTTTGCATCAAAAGGTTCTTTGCAAAACAGACTCAGACACTTTGCTCAAAGCAGCTGCGTCTGTCTCCAGTGTCAGTCGCTTCTCATGAGGAGAGCAGATGGGGACCGTTCACAAGCGTTCACTAGGTGGCAGTCTAGTAACATAAAACCAGGTGGCTGATGTGAGCCTGCATGCATACGTCAAGGTAGAGATATGGATCGACAAGATTTAGGTGTTTTACGGCTGCATCAGAATACATAATTTTATGGTGGTCTTAAAAACCAAACTTAGTGTAGAAGTTTTGTACATCCAGGTGCTGCTGACTGTGATTATCACTTTTTTTCTTTCTCTTTCAGTTACACTGATGGGGTCCGGGCTGCGGTGGGTGCATGAGGTGGTCTGTTTTACTTTAAGGATCTGTAAATTGTCCAAGCTGTGTTCTTTGCTCTGATACCTACCCACCTGAAACTGCTGTTCCTACACTTCACTGAAGCAATTATAGAGAGGGACTTTGGCAGATCAATGAAATCCCCTTTAGATGAGAGAGCCGTACGGGCATTTTGATCAATTCCAGATCAATTCCAGCATTTTGCCCAAACCTTGGCCAAATAAAAGTGGAACTTCTGGTTGAGAGTGGAGCACTCGCCAATAACGACGGCGTCTCCTTCGATTGGCTGCTTGTATCTGTGTTCTGGCTGGTGTCTGGATACAGTATATTGCCTACAGTGCTAGGCTCAGCACACACCTGCTGGTCTCTCTCTCTCTCTCTGTACATCGCCCCATTTCCCTTTTTTTCCAAACGTGGAAACGTGACAGGTGCTTGAATGCAATCGGAGTTGGCAACTCGCATCAAAGCTCTCGGTAAATTCTAAAGACGAGCTGAGAATTGTCATTAAAGAGACTCCGCATGGCTAAATCTGACAAGACTAAGTACTGAGTGTAAGTGAGAAGGCAGGAGATTGAAGGAAAGAACAGTCGTAATTTCTCCCAAATTTCACTGTCATTGGACAGTATGTTCATTGTCAAGAATACTGCCGGAATAATTTTTATGGATTGCTGTGATGCATCCCATTGGTTTTGATTTACGGTCACACATTACCATTGTAAAAGTACAGTCTATGCTGTGTTTCTATGTGGCTCCTACTTGCAGTGAGACAAAACTGTTAAAGCCATGGCTTAATTTCAAAAAGCGCAAGTAAACAACAGAGTAGATCTTAAGAATTTCGCTATCTTTATAGAAACGGACTAAAAAAGAAGAAGAAAGATCTCCTGCTGGTGAGTCTTTCTTTGTCTGGACAGAGATCCAGATTCCTAAGAAATATTCCTAACAGAAGCAGAGTTTCATCTGAGCAAACAAACCGAATCAATGCTTTTCCGGTTAGTGAAGATGGGATTGTCTTCTCTAATGCAGCCTCACTTTATGATGAGGCTGATAAAGTGGGTGACTTTCTACATTTAAAAAATACCTTATGCAGCCTAAAAACTATCGACTAATGCTACTGGCCTACTGCATTACTACTTTTTCACTATTTGAAAAATGCCCTGTTTGCTAATAGTTATATATTGAATCCTCATTTTATCCCCTCATTTGGATGTGTTTTCCTCCCTTTCCCTTGTATTTTAATCCTCTCTTCATTCGAAGCTCTGTGCTCTTAACAGAGTTAATATAACAAGTGAGAATGATGATTTCACACACTTGAAATATAAACTATGCTCTTATCACCACACAGACACACGAGCTTTGCCTCTTCTCCTGTATACACGAGGAGCACAGGCAATATTTGTAGAGTCAAGCATACTCATCCTGTACTTTGCACCGGAGCAAGTCAGGAGCTGTTAATACATTTCGGTGCAGCTACAGCTCTCCACAGCTTCATGATAATATATTTCCATCAGCTGGAGACAAGAAAAACACATCTGAGGCCTTTAATAATGTAGACACGAGAGCCACTTTGCCCCACCCGCACAATGGATCCCAAAATTAGTGTCAAATGCATGCATCTTCAGAAATAGCTTGGCTGCGAAAGCAGACTGAAAAATAAATATGTCAAACTTATTGGCGTTTTGTATGAATAATGGATGTTTTAATACATCAGCGTGTTGTATTGTATTGCAAAAAGGCCATATGAAATATACATCATCTAATTAGATGTCATTCTCGGACGTGGCACAGCCTGTTTTTGATCAATATGTAATAAGATCTAGTATCAATTAGTGATGGCTGGGGGTAGAGATTTAGCAGCAGACAATGGCAACTCTAAAGGTAAGTAAAACAGCAGTAAAAACCACTGCAGCACAGGGAATAAACAAAGCACACAATAAAGATTTAAAAGCTCATTTCGAAAGCAAAATATTGAAATATGTAGATTTACTGCATCATTATGCTGCGGCTAACCTATAACCACTGTATTGATCAAGAGGAATTATGTCTTCTGGGTGTTCTATTCCCACCTACAGCGCAGGAAGACTTCCATCTGTAAAAAAGATAACTTCTGAAAAGGTGCACAGATGTGACAGTGACTGCGTGCTTAGCAATAACTCCAGTGATTATAATGACTGTGTTTAATCACAACCATAGGTCCTTTTTGCATCTACAACTGCTATTCACTCCAGACTTTATTTCAACAACAAACCACGTAGATTTTTATCTTGTGTTTTCGGAAACCTCACAGAGTCAGTGGATGATAAATGAAATGATCAACATGTCATGTAGCATTTGTATGACACTAAATGATCAGTGTTATTGTACGGGCTATAAACCCAATCCATATACTGAAGTCAATACTCTGCCTTGTTACACAAACCGGAAGATTAATCCTGAGTTATACGCACATCTATCAATTCACTCATAACTACGAGTCAGCCCAGCACAAGGATCTCGCACGCAGAAGGACGGGAGGGAAGATTGTGCTCTGACCTGCTCTGCCGCTGGTGGTGGCGGTAGGCAGCCTATCTGTGATGCAGGGGCAGTGTGAGTTTGTGTCTGCGTGTGAGTGTGTGTTGAGGGAAGTCACTGAAGCAAAGACAGAGCATGCACTTGAATGATTGAGGTTACCCGGGTGACCTCATAAACCAAAAACCGTGGCAGTCTCCCAAGGTGAACGCTGAATTATGCCGTCATTAAAGGACAGGCCCAGTTGCCAAGGTTAGTATGTAAAGTATAATCATCTTCCTCCCCCTTCTTCCAGTCACTCATTAGTCCCCCTCATGGGCCAACAGAGATTATACCTTGAACTTGCTTGACTATAGCTATCTGCCCGCCGGGAATGGTTCTGCTATGGGCCATTTATATCCCCTCCCGCTATCGCCAGCAAGCTAGGCCTACAATTCTGCAGGTGTAGCGTCTGTATGCTCTTGGGAGAGTGCACTTGTGTGTGTGCCTCCCCACCCCACCCTCCGCACACAGATCATCGAGTTTGTCCCATAAAAAAATGAGGGATGCTTTGACTTACCGCCGCATTATGTCCCAATTTATAAAAGAACCACTGGGAAGAAGCCCACTGGCGTTGCAACAATTTGTTAGAATTAGGACCATTTGTTTTGTTTCCCTGGGCACTCAGTGCTGATTCAAACCCTTTGCTTCCAAAATGGTACCCCTGCCATTTGAGGTGCAAAAATACTGCCAAGCGTCACAAATATAACTTCACCTTTCCGTTGTAAAAGACGATTGAAAGTAATGGCAATCAAAATACATCTTGCAATCAAGCACGGACACTTTGGGGTTGTTCACCACATTAGGATGCATACAGGGCAGTCACGTTTAATCAAAACCCTGAAGAGCAGCAAAAGATTTAGTTTTTAGAGGAAATCATGTGTTGCTAAAATCCAACCTGACCATTTATCACAATCATTTACTTTTGTTTACCACATTGACCACTCAAAATCACAGTAATAGTTCAAATTAGCACTACAGGTTTGAATTAAGAAGCCCCATTCTGTCTAGTGGTGCCTCTTTTCAATGTTCAATGTATTACCTTGAGGTGAGCTGGGATTTTGTTAAATATTATAGAACTCTGTGATAAGACTGTTTATGTTTGCACAAAGTGATGGATAATGTTTATCCACATTCCCATTCATTGTAGCCAATTCCCTGCTAATGCTGGTATCGGACGCTAAGAGAGGGTATTCATTTCAAAATTGGCAGTGACACTAAGCACACTTAACTACGAGTGCTTCTGGTTGAACGTACAGCCGCTAAAAAGTAACACATTCTGACTCTGTTGATGTGTCTGCTCTCAATTAGTTGTACACTGTCATTCCATTTAGGGGGAATCATTTTGCCTGCTTTGTGTGAATTGTTCTTCAACAATAGAGAGCTTGTGCGTCAGGTATCCATTTTATTGTACACTAGGTTTATAGCTTCAGTCACTGACACTGCATCTCCTAAAGACACGAAGTCAAACTTTCTCTGGCATACTCCTCTTCAGAAGCAGGACAAAAGTTCATCCTCCAAACCACTAACCCCCCCCCCCCCCCACACACACACACACACACACACACACACACACACACACACACACACACACACACACACACACACAGATACACAAACACAAATGCACACATGCACCTACACAAACAATTTTACTATCAGCAATTATTTGCAACTAATAAAAAAGGATCCAAGTTGGATGTCAGTGAACTAAAGGTCAGCAAGATAGCATCGGCAAACTCTTATTTATTTTCCCTTCATAAATCATACTTCGTTGAACTTCATAACTTCACTTCACGAGCTTCACTCCATAATTTTTCCCCTGGTAATCCGCGCCCTCCCTGCAGTGGATTTATGCCCACCACCAAGGGGGCCTGCCCTCCAGCCCGAGGCTTCATCCACTTTATGTTTTAGTAAAATGCATCTCTTTCGGTATGTTTACACCTGGCATCCACTCCAGACATTCTGAGCTCCTTAAACCTGAGGCTTTTGAAAATGCCGTTGGTCCTGTTTTAGTTTGAAAACCCTGGGGTTGGTGGGCAGAAAATGAAACTTTTGGAAGCAGCGATGTAGAAGCCCACCTTTGCTTCCTGATTGGGTCTTTCCAGTCCCGACTCGACTGCCAGTGGTGAACCCAGCATGGATTTCAAATTACAAATGTGTCTAACACTAAGTTACAGCTCCACTTTGTCAAAGTTCATCAGGTCAGACAGTAATGATCAGCAAAACCACTCCATTTCTAAGTAGAAGATGGCCATGGACAAGAAAGCCCTTGTGCTGAAACTCAGAAGTCCCACTGCACTGGCTGGCAGCTGGAAGTTCAAACATCAGCAATGAAATACTCACACACAACAAGTTTGTCACTCACAGTCTTAAGTGCTAAGTTCAGCCCTGAAGAAAAACGCAGATACATCGAGCAGGAGAAACTGATGAATAGACAAGTGAATCAACCACAAATCTCCTCCACTCAAGCTGCACTGAACAGAGCTTGATGCCTGAACACTTCTTATGCAATGCACACAAACAGCTGTAGGAGGATCCCATTTTGATATGCCATCTTCACAGGACAAATTATGCAGCCTCTCTGTCACTGTCCCTGTCATCCTTACGGGCGGACGGGATTGAGTGCATTGTGCTTATGTATTAGAGGCAAATGCTCTTAGGTAAGAAAGATGGAGTCAGTTTGAGGTACTACGGAGACCCACTCTTTCAAATATTCAGCTCAGGTTTACTGAAAGGTATACAAATCACTCACACTCTTTGTTGAGGTCAAAGAAAGTAGCTGCGCCATCTTAATTGCCAGTGACTTGAGAAATGTGCCAAATATGCTCAAAGGGCTCGTTTGAAAGGACCTCAATAACCAAAGCCAATTCCCACTGAGGGACAGAGAAACTGATCAGTGGACAATTCCGTAACACCCAGTCTGAAATGCTTCAAGACAGACTGCGCTTCTTCCAAAACTCCTCATGCCAACAGAGGCTCACTGAAGCATACATTTTCACTCAAAGAATTTAATTTGAACGTAGCAGTCCATATCCCTGCAGAGCCTTCATAAGTTGCACGGATTCTTTTTTTTTCTCCATAAGACAACATAGAATCATTGCAACAACACACTGGGGACTGGCATCATTTACTGCGAACTACTTGCACTGGTTTAACCTTTTTGTCAACTTTATGAAATTATAAAAATCGTAGCTTTAAAATTTATCAATGCAGATAAACGTGACACAAGTTAGGTGAGCATTGCTAAGGAAATCCAAATCAGGCCTGCTCATTTGTCCATCCCCCTTCCCCGTCTAATTCCACTAATCTCACCAAGAGCTTCTACTTAGCGACCCCTCTAAATGAATTGTGGCCTTTGACCGGCCATACTTAATAAAGTGACATAATGTCGGGACTAATCTGTGCCTGAGTGTAAGGGTGCAGGGAAATCTACGGGGTCATCAGGTGTATTCGTGTGTTGTTCAAAGTGTCATAAGATCCCACCACAAGTTCCGCACTCGCTCTAACGCACAGGAACTACGGTGTCTGCTTTAAACTCTTACACCAAGTTCACTTAACGGGAACAAAACTGATTTGCCAACCAAACCCCTTCAGCGTATCCCCACTGGGCAGACCTCAAGTTTCCAGCATCACTCCTCTGCCTCTGGAGCCACCTCTGTAGGTTTTTCCTCTCATAGGCTGTCAACTCCGCAAATTACTCAACCCACTGTGGCTCTGACCACAGCAGAAGATTTGGTCTTAGATTAGTCATAGCTACCTCCCGAGGAGCTATGCGCTGCTTTCTCAAATCTACTCTAATTTGCCAGTATCTCCCTGCCTTTAGCTGACAGGTATAACACCTTTTCAAAGCCACTTGCTTCCTGATTTGTTCACTCTCACAAACAAACAAAATCCCACCTTGTTTCCTTTTTTACATCTGCTAGACAATTCAGCACTTGGGTACGTGAATGAATACCCCTGCATTATCCTAACCTTCCTCCTCATCAGCACAGAAAACAAAACACCTATACAACCAAGAGTGTCTCTTGCAGAAAAGAACAGTAATTGCTTAGTTGCACCATGCAGCACATACAGACAACTATGCACCCAGAGTAGAACCTTAAAGTATATTATTTTGACATGTCTCTGGGCATAATCTTAAAAACTATGACAGTTCGCACCCTCTAGGATCCTTCAAATTCCCCTTATGCAACAGAAAAGTCGGCATTATTGAATTGAATTATTGAAGGTGTAGGATCTCTGCCTGCATTGTCAGATCCCATCACCCTCTGCACGGGCACACTGACCAAGGTAGAGGTTGCTAACTGGACTAATCTATATCCCTGTTTTGATAATGTATCAGTTAATGAAAAAGCCCACTGCAAATCAGAGAGTGCAGATTGAATGCACATCACTGCTGCTGCCTTCAGATGAGTGTGGGCAGTCACTCTGCTTCAAAGTAGGGGTTTCATACAGACCGCTAACAGCTGGGGATGAGATATAATGTGTATACCCTCTGAGTGTATGTATCTAGATGGGTCTGTTGACGATTGCTGGGGAAAGTATAGCAAAAGTCAGAAACGATTAAATGTACAAGGGTGATTTGTTTGTTTTGTTGTGCACTTAAGACATTTGGCTTTTATATAAGATGAATATTAAACAAAATTTGAGCTATTATTTCCTGGTATTGAAATCGACATATGTTAGACAATGTATAAGATGACGCCTTTTCTATCCACGTAATTTTTAGGTGAACACAAGTAACTCTCTAGCATTCTTCATTCGTAATGCTCTTCCAGCCTTTTAACACTTTTCAGTTCTTGTTTGTTTCGAGAGGTTTGTCTCTTCAGTCTCCTCTTCACGAGGTAAAAAGCTGCTCTATTTGGTTAAGGTCCTGTGATTGACTATGACTGTCTAAAGCTTTTCACCTCCCCCCTAATGAAGTCCTTTGTTGTGTTGGCAATGTGTTTTGGGTCATTGTCTTGCAGCATGATGAATTTACTTGTCTGTTTCTCTGTAAATTGGCAGGGAAAAATGTTTCTGGACACCTCTGTGAGCTTCCAGAAGCAGTCGAGAAAACCCAAGCCATGACAACACCTCCATTCTTCATGGGTAAACCTTTATATTTTGGCTCATGAGCAGATCTTCTCTTTCTCCACACTTTGCCTTTTTCATCATTCAAGTAAGGGTTCATTTCGCTCTCATCATTTAAGAAAAGACTTCTGTGTCTTTTGTAGGTAAAATTCAAATCTGGTGATGAGTGATTTGTGTTTCTTGGGTTGCATGTTCAGCTCTGCCCTTTGGATGTTGGTGGTGATGGCACTGACTGTTATTTTGAGATTTTTCATGGGGGCTTTCTTGCAAAGTTTCTGTCATCAACTGCTTTCATCCTTGGCCTGTTGCTCAGTGGAAGAGATTTTTTGGTTTCCAGGACTTTTCCAAATTGTTTTAGTGGCAATACCGAATGTCCGTGCAGATCAATTTCCCCTTTTTTCTCAGCTCTCAAAAGAACTTGCTTTTTCTCCCAAAGAAAACCCAACAAATGGAATCCAAGGCTAAAGCCAAGAGTAGACATTTTTATTTTCAATATAAACAGCAAAACTTGGAATAAACAAGAATAATCTATTAGTCACACTCCAGTACCTTTGCTTACTTGAACAGTGGCTGGGTTCAAAGAAAATGAGCTATGTCCTACATTGTTCAACACATCAAGGTCTTAGTAAAAGCTGAAAGTTTGTTTTGATCTAAAATCCAGATTTCATCAAAAAACAAGCAAATTTGAAAAAGCGAGCATGGCATGCAGTAGATCAATGCGTGTTGACTTCCTCTACCACAATAGTACAATGAGACTATGTAATAGTAAGTGGGTGATTAGCTTTGCACCAATGTCTGATTTAGGTTAGGCACACACAATAAACATTTTAATCTATCCAGTTACAGATGCCATTATTCAAATAACTTATTCTCAAGTTATTTGACAATTTATATATTATTATCACGAACAATAAAATGACCTTTCTTAACAAGAAGTGAAGGATTAATGCTCACAACCCCAGGGTGCAAAAATACATTGCCAGCCATGGTTCAGTAGAGCTGCGAGGAAAAAGCTCTGCCAGCAGGGCTAAGCTCAGCAGCTTAGCCATAAGAGCAAAAAGAATAGGTTTATTGGGAAAGGTCACTCCACCACAGACCAATGGTGAGGAAGCACAGAAGGGCAGTTAACCCGCTGCTTATAATTGGACACAAGAAACAGGAAGATGTGTTACATAGCTGCAGCCGTGGACATGTCTAAGTGTTGCAGCGATATGTGATCGTCTCAACATCAGCAGGCTCTAGCAGTCAGTGTTACTGCCATAGCTCAACTTGTCTCTTGCTCTTTCCTTCTTTTGAGTCACCGAATGCTCCCCTGATGATTCGGCTGCAAACACCTGGTTGTTGAATGTGCCGAGAGTGAGAAACATGAATAAAGAGCAACGTCAATACTGCCCGTTTATAGGCAGCAGCCCCTATAGGTCCCCCCTGACTCGCTCTGCACTCATGAAAATTTAAGCATGTAGAGATGAGTATAGGTGTAACAAGCCTTGTTAGAAGGTGAAGACAGGAGCATGCCTCACATTAATTAGCCCCCCCACGAGGTGCCACAAATGATGACAGATCTTTGAATAAAACACTGTCAACAACAACACTAAACACATGTAGAGTGACAAAGCTGGGACTAAGTTGAAGAAAAGCAAGGAAGAAAACTGACAAAATGTATTAGAGTATGTTGAATCTGCACACATGAATCTCCTGACAAGAATGGATTTGGTCACGTTCCTGTGTGGAGTTTGAGGCTGTACTGATGTTCTTCATGTGGTGGATGTGTGGTTGAGAAATGCTATTCAGTCTATTTACGCAGAATTCCAGTGCTGTGAAAGGCATTTTTTCCTGATGCAATATACATGCATTAGTCAATATGCTGTAGAGTCTCGTTAAGAGATACAAATCAGGAGTCTCCTATGCTGTCTCCTTCTGTCAGACACTGACTCATCCAAACATCTAATGGTGATCTATAGTCGATGTTATACGGCACTAATCGTTGAGTTATGTTTTCCAATGAGCAGCTTCATTTCTTATACTTTATGTAGTTTTTTGTGATACAAGTCCTGCACATTATAGCAATGAATGATTCCGAAATTATGTAAGTAGTGTTTTTATTTGCGTGTCATCACACACACATGAGTTAACTGGGCCGACTCTTTCTTCTCTCTCCACACTGCTGTGTCACAGAGTTCAAGCACTGACCAAAAAAAAGAGGTATTAGAATTCAACATTTTTACGTCGACTGTTGGCTGACTGATGGTATTATTTTATTAATGACTTAGCACTGAACTTTGCATTGTGCTGACACCAGAGATGGGGTAGCTAAGCTGTGAATTAAGCCCCAAATCCCTTCGATTCCCCCTGGCTGGCAGTCTGCTCATCACCATTACTTATTCACCTGAAATAAAAAAGTGACTTCCAGTGTGGTAGCGGGCCCTCTACGTACACTGTATCGTCCAAGTCCTGCCTACCTGTTATAATCCTGCATAATGGAAAAGTGGAATGTCACCTTGTGTGAGAGACAGCTGATATCTCTCCGCGAGCAGAAAAAAAGCCATTTAGCACAAGTGCAGATCACATTTAATTAGACGAGAGGATTTAAATTGCCATGCATCAAACACTGCAGATGACCAAAACGGATAGAACTTGGGCCACGGGCCAGATTCCTTGAGCTCTTCCATAACCCATCACAATCCCTTGAGCTACGGGGGTCAATAAGTCAGAACACAGCCGCCTTAATTAACAATGACCATAGCTGGGGGGGGTGTCCAGAATGTTAATGCGTGTCACCAGCATTCCAGTAAAATATGGAGGAAAATTACAAATTAGCGGTTTTAGCTAGAAATGTGCCATTATTGTTTTATACAGTTCAGGGTTTAATTTGGAATGTCTGTCCTGGAATGTGTGATCGGGAAAGAGCATGAGAGGATTATACAGCAGTAACTCATTACACGTCTATGATAGATATCTCCGTGAGGCGTCGCAGATAAAATGAGTTTGATGTTTCTAGTTCACTAATGACCCCAGTTGAGGTACGGTCGGGTAATTCTGTGATACATGTAAACCTGTCAAAGCCGGCGAATATTTCCAACACTTAGCTGCCACCTATTGTTGAGGAGTGATTTCACTTTCATTATGCTTTGCCCATACATCAATAATAGCCACACAGCTGTCAGAGTCCATTAAGACACATCTACATAAGGATAGGGGCAAATATTCATAGGCATATCACTTTTCTGGGAACGGCTCGGTGAGATGGATTGGAATGACACAAAGATGAACTCCCTTTTCAATCCATTGTGAGACAGGAACTGCCACATTGGCTCACGGTAAAATATCACCCACACATGTACACACACATTGAACAGCACACACACTCACAGGTATGGACACATCACGCACATATAAAATTATTTATAAATCTCTCAGTCATGTGGCACCTTCTTTTTTTACTGAGGTGTTATTGTCTGAGAGCTCATCTTTCCAATGTGACATTGCAGAGAACCTGGCCATACAATAAGGAATCATTGATTCTGTGGATATTTTTCTGTCTTTACCTTTTACAATATTTGAATAAAGTAAACTTTGATGGTATTGTACACATAGAACGCCAAACAGATAATAACCACATGAATAGACACTATACAATAAAGGTGAATACATAATTAGTTTAATAAATGATGCATAAATTAGTATTTATTTCACAGACCTTTATTGACTTATTATTTTTGATAATAGCAATCCGCAATACCCCTTTCATTTCATTTAGAAAGATATAACAATCCCCAACCCCTAGGAATCATAACACCAATTAATCTGATATGAAAACATCTCATGTGATCCCACAGCTACTGAGCTTTTCAGATGCCATCATAGGTAGCATCTCCATTGTTTGCATTTTACTCATTGTCTCTGTGCATTAATTTACAGCAGTGGCTATTTATTTATTTACACCTTGTTTTGTACAATAAAAACTAACTGGTTAATTGGGAATGTCTTTGGCATTGGTGGTTTTGCTACATGTAGTAGTAGACATCACATAATAACATAATTAAATACAACAAAACTGTCACGGGGGGGGGGGGGGAATCTACGTATTATTGTGCATGCGTTTTGAAACACAACATAAAAACAACAAAACAAAACTAATATTCTGCGCAAACTCAAAATTCTAATAATAAAGACACAAATGAGAAAAACGTACAATTAGGTAAGTTCACCCGGAGCACAAATCTACTTCTTTACATGATATTTTGTGCAGAAAATGAGTCCTCGTCTCGTTGTTTTTGATTCACATCTGTGACAAACAGAGCCAAACTGAGTTAGCATGCACTGACATTATTGCCTTGATACCTCTGTAGCCCCCAGCAGTCCCAGTATAATGAGAACAATGTGTGCTTGATGGTCTCATGATTGCTTCATATTGCTTTGCACACACAGGGCCTCATTTGCACTGTAAGCCTAAATACAGGTTTACATGCATTCCACTTCAATTAATATTCTAAGGTGTGTTGCCTTCTTTGTCTTAGCTCAGCAGAAACACACATTAATAAATAAATAAAAAGGAGAGGAAGAAATGAACGCTGTGATTATGGATTACACTGGATCAAATCCCAGATGGAGTAGTTTCATTACAATGACCGAATATCCTATAGCTCACGTCCAGGTGTCCCTGGAAACGCAGGTATTGACCATCACAACAGTGCTGGAGTGAGAACAAGCTTCCCTGTGGGGCCCAGATGAGTAAGGAGCTGTCAAGCTTGGCTCCCCTAAGCGTTAATAGACCCCCTGCCTGAAACTATCTCCAGGTCTGCATCAAGCCTCCAGCTGAGGCTTCCTAAAGCTCTAGCTGTAGAACCCTGTTTCTATAGTCACCTTCATCTCATTCTGTTTTATAGTTAATTGTTATTAGAGCAGCACTGCTCACATCTTTTAAAATGCATCAGTATGATTTTATTTCATACAGCATATGTTTATATTAGTAGCAGAAGCATAACCCTAACCAGTGATGTGAGGAGCCAAAGAACCAACAAATCTATCTTAGGTTCAGTGTAGAAGTGGAAAGAGATGTAAAGAATATTTGAAATTTGACTGTCCAGTAGGTGGTGGAGGGGTTTGACGAGGATTATTCATAACAGATAACACTTCAGGTCAGTGTGCTCCTCTACTTCAAAGATGTCTCGCCAGTTCGCAGTTAGTTCCAGAGCCAGCATTCTGGGTCAGTTCAATCAGTGTGTTGGTGTCACTGGCTCGGAGGCCGCTTCTCCTGCAGACTATGGCAAAGTACAGTGAGCTTCCATCATCCTACTTCACACATTGATGGATCTCAGCTTAATCTGGAAACAGACCCTTCTAATATTCAGCCTAAATTTTCATTTTCCAGTTCTGTCTGTTCAATGCTGAGGCCTATTGGTACTTGTAGCCCTCCACCCTTTGGACATCCTTTCCTAAAATGCACATGGGCTGTGTCATCGTCTTCCTTCTCAAGTCACCATCTCTCATGAAATGTTCTACTTCTACTCGGTACCCAGTAGTTTTACTAACTAAGTCTGAGGTGTGCAAGGTGAATAGGAATGAAACATTGCCTGTAGCTCCTGGACTAACTAGCACCATTTCAGACCGAGCACTGCCCATTTGGACAAACTAGTGTCTGTCTGTCAGGTAGTTGGTAATCCAGGAAATGCGTCTACCCTCATTGATTGTAGCTTCTTCAGTAGCAGTGACTGGATGGTATTGAATCCTCTGGAGAATGGGAGTGAGCTGGTAGATCCACTCCAAGGTGAAGTTAGTAGGAAAACTACACATAGTGATGATTTCCCTTGTGCTCCATTGTAATCCAATCCATCCAGCACCTTCATCACGGTGATTGAACTGGCAGCAAATATGCGTAAGGGAACCACTTGGTAACGGGGTGGGATAGCAACTGGTTGATAGTCATTAAGGCCAGATGGAGTTGATTTCTTGGGAAGCAGAACCAGGCAGGAGGTTTTCACAGCACTGGTTTCTTCTCATGGTTCAGATTCATGTTGAGGAGGTGATTCAGAGGGCAGATGGTTCGCTGGCTGGAACAGGTCCTCCAAACTCTGGGGATGCAGCCTTGCCTTGGTGCAGTCTCTCCAGCTGTCTCCTAACCTGACTGTCAAAGTCAGACAGGGAAGGATGCTCGTCTGTTGTGTTTCGATCCATGGAGCTCACCAGAATGGATTTAGGTTGGGGAGCGTGGAAGCACTGGGAGCAGTGGGCATGTGTGGATCCTTGGTTGTGCGGTGAAGGAGATCGCTTAGGGCTGTGACCGTGATAGAGACAGAGTTTGGCTCATCATTGACCTCATCAGGCTGTCCACTGGTTGTCTCTCATCTTGAGTGATTTTCTTCATCGCGCTCTGCACATCCCTCATGCTGTTCTGTTTGAGTTTGGCCTCCAGCTTCCTCCTGTAGGAGTCCTTGCACTCCCTCAGCTTCACCCTCAGGTTGTGTTGTAACTTCCTCAGTATGTCTGCTATTGTTGCCATAAACTGACTAATCTGCATAATCCTTTAAACGGTATTATATAGTCACTTCAACTCTGTTACGTTGAAAAACCTTTCTGTGTGAGGTCAAGATTGTTTCGGCCTTCAGTATTGCATAATAAAGAACTGGTATAGTTGAAGATGTGTTTTGAAGTAACTTAGTGAAAAGTCTGAAGTTACAATAGTTGCATATTAAGTGTCTGTCAATGGTCACAGACCCGTGGTTACACAAGCACAAACTTGAAACCTGTAGTGGTGCTTTGTTCAAAATGAATAATCTGTCTAGAGATACAGCTGCACAAGGTAAGGCAGAATTCTAATCCTTTTCTTTAGATTACATAACAAAAACATTATTTATATTTTGTTATATTCAAGGGATACCATGAATAAAAAGCAAGCATTGTGAGAGAATGTTTTAAGTGTACAAGAGTATACTGAAGAAGATTTATTCAGCTGAAACTTTCTCTTGGGCATTTTGTACTAACCTGTGCAAGCTATATATGTTTTTTTTAGATATATAATAACTATTTATTTATATTGTTTACTTACTTAACTAATATGATTGGGTGGTAGTATAATAATTGCAGTAACATGATCTAGCATGTAGTTACTGGACCTAAAAAGACAACATGCTCAATTGCACAGGAGAAAACAACAAACGAAAAAAAATAAAAATAATAAAACAGAATGGCACCCCCCTTTTTTTCAGCAATAGACATAAATGCTTTTTTTATTTCGTGATGACCTCTTCTGTCAGAGTCTGCCATTCATGCACTCGATTTAAATCACCGTACGTCACATGATGTGTCTATAGCTTTAAATGATTGTTAACTGTTCAGTCTCCTGATGCTGTAAGTTGGGTCAAAGTGTCTCTGAAAGGTTTGTCACCCGCTCGCTGTGCAGCTGTAGTCAGCTTGAATTGAACGGTGGTAAAATCTTCATCAGAACATTTGAAGTAGAACCCAACCCTCTGCTCTCCGTCCACATGGTCAGGCACATTTTGACATAAACAGACGATTGCAATGACCTCATGTGGAAGATGAGTATTTTGAATGTTTGGATCCTTTTTTTTTTCTCACCAGTCCAAGTGTAGCCACTCTTCTTTCACAGAGACCATGTATAAATAGGCAAGATCGAGAACAAAGAGTCCCTCATGTATTTTGTCTTGCTCTGCATTTCTGGAGAAGCTGCAAAGCAGATGCCACTGCCAGCAATGACACACAAAAGGCTTTTTTCCCCCATAGACAACCAACTAAAATCATTTTGTGGTTATTTATGGTACGAAAATAAAATAAAAATAGTTGTCTGATATTGTTTATCACCTGAGGCCACAAGTTCCAAATCCAAGTTCGTATGATTATCAGTAGATTGTGATATTTTGACTGCTGTAGTTTGTGAAAAATTTACTGAGTAAAGCACTTAAACAAAAGTACAAATATATAGTTTTATGTATATGTTTATACACTGGTATTGTACAATATGGTTGATGTCCAGGTGAAGATAAGTCTTTAACTTATAGACCAGAGTCTGGCTCCCTCATCTAGAGACTTAGATACCTTATCCTTTAATTCCTGCCCTTAACTTCAGCCATGCCTTCATTAAACCTAAAATCCTATTTTCCCTCTCTCTCACCTGAAGCCAGATACTGATTTAAAGATAGGGATTCCACTGAATATATTTCGGCAAACTCATTCATATTAGGGAAGTTGATCAAGAGATGAAGAGTCCAACAGAAAGTCTGTGTGGAACACTGACATGTTAAAGCTGCACTGACCACCAGCGGATGAACCCAACACTTCAAAGCAAATGCGCTGTCTGTGTGCATGAGGCTTTAGCTTTTCAAGTTCTTGGAGGAAATTCACTGGAGTCCTCTTTCTGGCTACCTGTCCAGTATCACACTCACTGGCCTGCCAGTTATTCAGACAATTTTTGACTAGCTATTTCTTTTAATTTCACATTTAATAAATGAAGAAAAAAAATTTGGCTCTACGATACAGCAAGATTCGTGTGAGCTCGTAGGCTCAAGAACGTTGCCCGTTACTTTATAGAAAATTAATTGAAAGCTGCCACTTCCAACTGGGGTGTTGATTCTCAGCAGAATAAGCAGCAGTTGCCACTCTTTCACACGACTGTCAGTTATTTGGTTCAGTGACACACTTCCTCCCTAGCTCTGGAGTGATAGCTGTGATCAATGAAACCATTTGGCAAAAATAAATCCATGGCCAGCAAGTGTGCAGACATTGGAGAGATGTACCTCTAAAGGCACAAATCTGCCAACTGTGCTTCTCAGGACTCCTCTGCTGCTTGTTGTTTAATGTCTCTGTTAAATTCAACAAGATTGACGATCACAGTCGGTGGTTTGGACAGTTGTTGTATTTAGTATTTTTCTAATTTGTGGTTTACAAAACGGGTAAACTAGCACCATCCAATCAGAGTGAGACATCGCCTCAGGACATGTCATGAATCAAGATCGTGGCTTATTACTGATAATGAAAGGATTTCATCATTGTTACGTCTGTAGCTTGTATGTTGCTTTGATCTTGCGTTTTATAAGGGACCCTCCTCTCGGCTGTGTTTGCAGTAAAGTTTGCAGTAACTTGACGTAAAGATGAAAATCTCCAGATCTTTTTTTCTTTCATTCTTAGAAAGCAAGTATACAGACCTCAGTAATCAAAAAGAGAACCTCTTCTGAATAGAACCAAATGACACCTTTCCCTGTTCGTGTTTGTGATTGAAAGTTATGTCACCACGATGTCATATTCCCAGAGTTTGTGTTTAACTGGTCGAAAAAGTGATACATAAATTGATGGATAGAAATTTCATGATTGTATCCTTTGCTCAATTTGTTTGACATATTCATGACAGCATTTAATCCTTTATTCCAACGATCTATTTTCCATCTAAATGTATATTTCTTTTCCGCTTTCTCATTAAAATTCCCTTTGAGTGGAGGTTTAATTCCCTAAGCCAAGGTCCCACGATGGCTTATTTGACGTATGTCTCGGAGTTCAACAGCTCTTAAAAACCCTGTTGTAAGTGTCTCATGGTGCACACCATCAGAACTCTGCCTCATTGAGATAGACAAGCACAAAACACAAGTGAAAATAGGATATGTAGAGGGTAAAAAGTTTCCATGGCAACAAAGAGAAAGGCTTTGATACCTCTGGGCATGGAATGATGAAGATAGAGAATGACTGGATGGATTTGCGTCGCAGTCCTGCACTGTATGAATAGGGCTGCCATTAGAAAACTTTGCCACGACGAAACCTTTCAAACCTATTGAAACTTGCACATTCTTTTTTTCAGTTATGTCTATGTTTATGTCAAAGAATGGAACGACACTGAGGTATAATCATATGTCATAAAGGAGTCACGTATTTACTGTAAAAATTCAATGCCACGCCAAAGCCTTCGCCACTGGCTTTATCTCTTACCTTATCTGAAATCCATTACTGGACCCACAGAGCCTCTATAGTATTGAAAATAATCATGAATAATTCAGATACTTTTATATATTTATTTTATATGGAGTGATTTGAGTGTGTGGTAACGTTTCTATTCCTTTCATTTCAACATCCATTGATATCCTCTTTCTTTGTCAAACGCGAACAATAAGCCTATTAAATGACAAGTATTAGTTAAAACTTTCTTTCTGTAACCCACGTTATCTAAAGTCGTGCTGCTTTGATTCTTACTTGGAAAAAGCTGTGGTGTGCCATGTTGAGATGTAAGAGTGTCTGCCCTGTTTTATAGCCAGCCTGTCAGAGTATATTATTACAAGCCTTATTGGTTCCCTGATTTTCATTTAATCTACCTCCGAGATGCATTATTGCTCACCCTTTATGATCTCATATTGTTTTATTGAACATGCATTGTGCTTCTCTGGTAGTGCTTGCTTTTATGGCGATGCAGTAAATTCCACTCTTTTAAGATGAAATCATGAATTACGTTAAAAAGTTGATGCTGAGCAGCGCGGGGGGGGGGGGGGGCACAGGCAAAATTTGGAGGAAGTGGCGAGCTGTGGTTTAATGCCGGGTTCCCAACAGTCTAACAGCCAATTGTGGCGGAGTCTGGTGGAATATGCACAGAGTCTTGATGCTTCCACCAGTACAGCTCAAAAATCCCACCGATCAAACTTCGGCATTCACTGGTTGTCTTGCTCTAGTTGGAAACACCCTGTATCGTGCACATGTTGAATCTAAGTCACTAAGATGTGCCTTAGGATTTAAATGACTCACAATCTGAGGTCAGCGACGACCACAACTCAAATCTGATGATGGCAGTTTTATGAATGACAGCAGTTAATACAGGGGAGGGGCGTTATTGTTTTGATAAACATGTTTATTGTCTTTTTCAGAAGCGCAAAGAAAACCACTTAACATAACATAACAACGCACGTCAACATCAAGGTCACACGCAGGCCCCCTGGAGGCCCTTGAAATGTTGAGGAAGTATGACACGTTTCTGCTCCAGCACGGGTACACAACTAAATATTTCTCATCATAGTGGATAGAGGGAAAAAATAACATTTTAAAAGAAATTATATGCACACACGCACATACATGGGCGTTCTTAACAGTAACTCTGTGTTTGCACCGGCTGCTCTTATACAGCATCGTTGACGTATCAATAATTACGAGCTTCAGACGATACATTACATCTTCAGTAAGATCCAAACAGAAAGGTTACCTCGTCTTTAGTCTCCCCCGAGGCGTGTAGCACACTGACTTTATATAGAGCAGAGATATAATGGATGCATTTGAGCGGTAAGATGATTTGAGTGATGGCTTCAGCTCTGAAGTAAATATCACTGGGGAAGTGTTTAGCGTTAATATGCTACAAACCCTGGCTGTTTAGGACCATTATTATTCCGGACTTATTTTACAACAGAAACAGATATTCCAGGGAGTAAATGCAATCATTTAAAAATTACAACGAGAAAAAAAGACTCATTTAATTTGTAGCTGCCCTCTATTTATTTATTTTTTTCATTTCGTATTATTCTGGTGTCCTGTTGTAAAACGGTCGGATGTAATTGTCCCTGTAAATGTCAGCCCTGCACAGTGCATCCAAAATGTATGTTAGGTGCAGATCAAGTTTAACAAGATAGCTGTTTAATCATAGGCTAATTAATTGATCAACTTCGCACTGGGTCTAACAACACCCATGGCAATTTACACCATTGCCTGCTGTCTTGTTATCGTTACTGCTTTACCACACTCTTATTATAGGAATGTTCTGATTCTGCTTAAATCGGGCTCTTTCTTTCTTCCTTATGACAAAATCAAGGTTTTCTCTTTCAGCTAGCGAAAGTAAAGACACACTTCATTCCCAGGATGAAGAGGTTTCATAATCATTGTAGCATAAGTGGGAGTAATTTTGTTGAACTGCACTCACACAACTTGAAATTCGAAATTTATGTGCATTTCATTGAATCTGCTTTCCAGTTTGCAAGAATGAACTTAATCTTAAAAACAACTATATATCTTGAACTATCCAAAACTTTAATGGCACAGGTTCATAAAAGAGTTTCCTCCCCTGGAAGTAAAAGCACAGCGGCTAGAAGTGATTGTTCTTCAATAAAAAAATGTCAAAACTTTGATACAGTTGTTTCAAACACATGCAGAAGTGGAGGATTTGATAAATAAGGAAAATTACAAACGAGCTTCCTGGTTTCCACAAGAAGTGGCATGGCTACCAACAGAGCATGGTTGGTTTGCTTTATGGCGATTTCCGACACAGTTATAGAGAACATCTCCGACCAAATTGCTCGGCTTGAACTTCTCGTTATACAACAGAGTATTAACTACAAATTGTGAGTCAGCAGAACTTGAGATGCATTAATGTGCCCTTTATTGTATCAGCGGTGAAACTGCTTGATTTAACTGAGTGTGCAGTGAGATGAGTAAAGGTGTCTTGGTGCATTCAGGCGAGAACAATAAAATTCAGCAGATTTGGGAGTAAAACTTTGAAACACACAATGTAAACATTCTGGAGTGCATCAACATTACACCTACAACCAGTATGTGATTGTGCAACTCATTTACCAGTGGTACAATTATGGCACCATATGTAATCCTCTGCCGACCCCTCGAAATTGCACCTTGTCTAAATGTAAATCGAAGTAATATGCATATGTTTCCATTTCAGAGAATCTAAAATACCATGTTTTTCTTCAGCATACAATCATCTCTCTCTTCATCACTTGTGCTAAAGTCTGGAAGAACTACTGAGGTGATGCTATTTACATCTGTTTTGCAGAGACCTCCTGTTGATATTTACTGGATGTCAGTGAGGACTTATTCATGGCAACTATATCTCACGCTCAGGAGCTCTAGCCCCAGTGCCGCATGTTGGGGGAATTCTTCGCAGTGAGAAGAATCATACGGATGTATAAATCAAAAGGTGCATTTTCAACTGATAAAGAGGAAGATAAATAGGCCAAATCCAATAGTGCCTCTGGAAGGAGCTGCGGGCTCGAGGCATTCAAAAGCAGCCCACCCCCTTCAATAAGCCATGAGCAGATGAATGGACTGTTCTTCCATTCCAGGCTGATTGGTGCTGACAAACTATAGATCACCTGTGAGGGAGCAGCACATTATTTTCACCTCGACTTGTCTCACTCTATTCCTCAGCTACTGGTATCACTCTACCCAAGACAAAACGTCAACTCTGGCTTCGGGTGTGATTTTCTTTCCACCCTCACACAGCCAATTGAATGCTAATGATTACGGATGCGCTACATGTACGCGGTAGCGACTTTGCTCGGCATGCAGGTACACGTTTCCTTGAAGAGTAACACTTGCGATATTACTGTTTTCTTCTAATATTGTATAATTCTGGCAAACCTCCTCTGCACTAACTTGGGAAGGTGAATTTTGGCTGCTTCTTTGTTGACGCCTGTGTGTTGATGCCGTCTGCTAATTGGAGAGAAGACTTGTTACCAAAGTGAGAAATTCACCACTGATCTCAGCTGGTTTATGTCTGACATCACTTTTTCGCTGCGTGGGTGATGAAAGGCCTCAGATTAAAAAAATCACCACACACAGAGAGTGTAGCCAAATTATGCTAATATACAGTATGTCTATGAACCCTACACGTATCATCCAGTTGAGAACACATGACAATTGATGTAATAAACCCATGCCTACAGTGACTTTTACTTTGAAAAACAGCTCATTAGAGACAGAGAAAAGTGTGCGTTCCGAGCCCGAACGACGAACAGTTGGTTTGGTAGTTACAGGAGCAGTTTTATTTGTGAATGATGAAAAATAGCCCGTGAACTACAGGCACTACATGCGATGCCGAACCTATCAATTGAATAAGTTGCATGATTTTCTATCCTGTTAATATATCCTTCAAACTCATTTTTAATACATCTTTTATCGCTTGGGGCAAAACTCTGTTTCTTTGATCCTCTGCAAGCCTTTGCATAGAGGATCATAAGGAATTGTGCCATTAGGATTAGGGGAACAGCTTCTTTTATCAATTACATCAAAGATTCCGCTGGTGCCCATTAAATGCATGCTCACGGAGACACCCGAACATATGAGTACACATGCACGCCATTTAATTCTCTGGACATCCAAAAGATTGTTGGTAAAAATAAGGAGCACATTCTTGTGCTCGACTTGCCTCAGTGTCTGCATAGTAATCAGCTTGTAAATTTGGGTTGAATCACAAGTCAATCCTCAAAGCATCATGCTTGTTAGACCCATAGGCTTGAGGCTAGGAGCTTGGAAGAAAGCCAGGGGCATTTAAAAACAGTCTTCTATCCAAAGAAGGGATGAAAGCTTACTTTTAACTTCTGCGATGCTGCCAGTGCACTGCTGACACTGTTACTGTGCTCTGTGCAAACATGCTGACATGTACATCAACCGTAGATGACGCTAATGATAATAAGCAGCGGGGAATATTTTGTTATTACCAAACAGCGCTTAGACTCTCTTATTAGCGGCATAACATGCAGCTACTGTTTACTGTAAAATTTTATAACGAGAAAAAAGCGTGACTGGTTCTGATCAAGACGGAAGCTATAGTTGGTTATTTAAAGTAATTACAGCAAAGAAACGCGATAAATTAACTCTCTGCTGCAGGAAGTAAAAAGCACAACCTCTACAATGCCCTTGTGAGATGGTAAATTTTATGATGGAGCCCTCTGTGTTGAGCATTCATTGAATAAAATCCCTCATGACTTGTTATATGGCAGCTAAGAGGAGATGGATCACCCTCTCAAAGCAGATGTTGCTGCCACACACAGGGCCCTCTGAAAACAATGTGATCCTCCAGGACCAACTAAAGCACACATAGGCAGACACAAACAAAACACAGACACACACTGATCTTAATATATTACATGGACGTTCCCCTTTACTTGTAGCTACACAGACAAACACATGCGCACATGGATATTCTCCTTTCATATGCTTTCACAGCGCACAGACACACACACATGAGGCCACAGATACACAAAGGGACTTTTGCCAGCACACAAAATGCACATCACCCAAGGTTTGTTTGTGTGTTATTCTCAGAGCCACTATGCCAGAGAGGACATCACACAGAGAAGAGCTGTCGATAAAACCTGCTGAGCGTGCCCTGAAGTGTTTATTTTAGTATTAAAGGTAAGGTCACACCATCTTACAGAGAGCAACTTCCTACACAGAAAACACAACTAAAACGCTCTTATCATATGTTACGTTATAGGACACATTCTATGTGATGTTGCTGCATGCCACTGTTGTGTGTGGTGTGTGGTGCTTTTCAAAGTGAGAACATCAGAGATTTTAAAAACAGGCCTGCTCTAAAAACTCAAATCTGGGAGCGTTTTCCTAATGAAGGAGCGTCTCACGAGGGACAATTTTTAATTTCACTTCTCGCATGCCTTTTGACTTTAGATATTCTGCTGCTTGCATGTTTTGTAAAGTCGACCATTGTCAGGGGAATTGAAGTGGAGCACATGCACACAGTGACACACACAAAGCTAAATGTCAACCTGCTTCCCCGGGGTAAATGAGTCATATGGTGTTTGGAAAGGTGTGTAACAAGACCCAAGTTGGGCCCAAGATAAAAAGTTGTTGGTAGCTGGCCTATTAAAAAAGAGTCTGCCCTACGATACATACTGAGTGCTCTTTTCATGTTGTACTTTCAATCTGTGCAAAAAAATGTACCTTGTCCTTGGAGTCCTAGCTGCAGTGTAGACTATTACATTGACATCAAAAGAGAGATGCAACATGAGCACGTGTGATTAAGCTTACTGACGATTTTAATCTTGCGGTCTCGGGTCCAGTTCTCCTCATCAGGACGGACAGAGCAGGCTCTGTGTGCAAACTTCCCCCATCGTCTCTATTGTGTGATCTGTAAATGAGAGACAATTTGCATTACGTGGCGTTGGTAAAGGGATTAGGAGGCATGATTTATGCTCAAAAGACATTTATCATTCAAAGCAAATGAGTTTCTTTTCTCAGAGGAACAATGGGGGACTGCCTGACTCCTCCCTTCATCTTTGTGAACAAAAAGGGCTCACTAAACTGGAACTGAGGGCCCATGTAATTCAGACCCTGATTAAGCCACTTCCACTAATTTAACATTCGCCTGGCTTTCTGTTCCCCCAGTTATGAGCATTAATCACAGTTACACAAGCCAATAAGAGGTCAAAACAATCTTATGCGTTGCTTTTTATTGGTTATTGCTGAGGCAGGGAAGCAAAGGTTTGAATCAAAGGCTTTCTTCGTCTTTGAAATAAGTCGAGAAATTTGTAGAAGCCAAAGTAAAAACGCTTTTGTTTCTTTTGTTCTTTGTTCCTCTTTTTGTCCAGAAAGCCATTTGTAGATGATGAGCTGAAGGTGCCTTTCGTTTCTCTGAAATAGGCAGTTGCAACAAAAAAAAAAGACCCTCTACAGTTTACTACTGCCCCTTTTGAAAATGATTTGTTGGAATTGGTCCCTGACACAGCTCCAGGATATTTTGTCGTTAACATCCCAGATCTGAAAATGTTTTTGACCTCCTCCTCCTCCTCCTCCTCCTTCCCTGCCTTCTCCAGCACAGCTCACCTGCACCACAGATCTGAAAACACACACTGTAACTCCTGTTTGAACGTCCGTCCAGAACTCTGAGGCTGACAGTTTCTGTATTTTTCCACAGTCATCAGGGGTTTGTCCACGATCACAATGAGCCCACAATGGGACCCTGGAGTCAAAGGAGTCAATGTGATTGGCATGACTTTCAACCTTGGTGAGGTTTGACGGTTAAATGTTTAGGGGGTTGGGGTTGCATGGGGATGGGGTGGGGGGTGGGAGGGGTTCCTGGCGGTTAACACATGGCATAGTACTCAGCCAGGGAGATTAATGGTTCTGACTGCATCAGCCCAGTGACTGGGGATCAGAGGATGTAATTGGGTTGGGCATTCTAGACAGCTGCTCATAGCAGGAGCCAATCACACACTCCCGTCCCTGCCATGCTTCCAGTGGTTCACCACCTCAGGTAAAGACATTGGAATGTGCTGGAAAAGTTGCTGTGAGAATTTTTGCTATTGATCACTTGTCTTTTGTTGGAAGAGATTCTTTCCAAAATCAAACATGCATTATTTCAGATGCTTAGTTTGAGTGTAAACGGATGCATAAGATGTAAAAGCAATGTTCTCAGTTTGTTGCAAACCATGTCCTCTTTCCATCTCGCTGTAACTCTTGTCTCTCTACTGATATATGGAAAAAAATATATACAGAAAGCCTTAGGGAAGCTCGGTAAGGCCAGAGCATTTCTGGCAAAAACATATATATAGTACAGTGTTTAGTTCCACTACAATTTGGTGATTAGAGGAAGCGTTGTAAGTACAAATTTGTTCTGACTATATATAAATGAAGTTCAAGTCTTTACCTCAAAACTAGCCAGTTTGGAACGAGTTGGCCTTGCTCCTTTGACATTGTCACACTCTCCTAATTCCAGCAAAGTCCCCACTCTGATCCCAGCTGTACCAGCAAAGATATCATGTAAATTTATTGGTGACATTGAGATGGTTCTTTGCTATTCAAATGAGGCCTGCCTCATCAGACGCTAAACGGTAGCGCGTATTGGCCGGTAGCGGTAACCTCCCCGCAAACAGCTGTGACCCCATGCAGGAAGTCAGACATCCCACTTCCTGTGGCAAGCTGTGCCGCTGGCTCTCTTGGCCGAGGATGGCTTTCTAATTGGTGTCCTCTCACCTCTCCACTATGAGATGCTCCTGCCTGACAGGTCTTGGCAGCGGGAGGAGATGTCCTTGGGGGTAAAAAAAAAGAAAAAAAAGTGAGATCTAAGAAAATACCAGAGTACAACATTTTTGAAAAAATCCCTCAAAGAAAAGTACTGGTGAATTTTATTAGATGTACACAAGTGAGATAACGTTGAGCAAACGCAACCTCTTTGTTATATAAGCCAAATTCCTGCTAGTTTAAGAAATGGCATTCAGCCACTGTTTGTTTGAGACAGGCAAAAAAGCTGAATTGCTGAATAATAAAAGTTGTATCCAAGGTTATAAGAATGTGTTCTGTATATTTAAAAGAACTGTCTGTTATAAAGATGAATTCTTTGTTGAGTTTTTTATCCTGGTTTTCTTTGAAAGCCTGCAACGTTCAGTATTATCGATGTTTTACGAAGTTAAAAGCTGAGCAAATGGTGCAAAAAAGAAGTTAACATTCTATACTTCTCTGAAACATTAACAGAAAATAAAGAAGTTATGTTTGATGACTAGTCCTAACTTCTATGCTGCTCATAAATAACTCAATAATGATATTATTTCATAGGATTAAAGGAAGCTTGTAATAATGACCTGGATTACTGTCCAGACTCATATATGTAAACCTTGAAGGAATCTAAAAAAATCTAAAAGTTGATTTCTTCAGTTATTATTAAATACATATTCAATATTATATTAAATTTAAAGAAATTCCCTCAACTCACTCATGAAATATCATCATTAAGAAGCCGAAACAGGTGTTTTGTAAAATCCATTCGACCTTGACCTTTGCCGACAAAAATCAAATCAGTTTATTCTTTAGTCTTAGTATAAATATTCATTTTGAGTCTCAGTGAATATTTATACCAAATTGTAAAAAATTCCCTTGCGGCGTTCTTGAGATGTCAAGTTCATGAGAGTGGGACGTCGAACCATATGGACACATATGGATAAATGCATTAAAAATGATGGTGGACATATTGTATTCATGCCTGATGCTGTACGATTAGAGCTGTATTCCCATGTTGCATTTGCAGTGCAATGCAATACAGTGCAGTGAACATGTAATTTGCTCTGTAAATTAGCTGCTATCTGTATGGATCATCAAAGAAACAAACACTGCCCACTTAAATACACAAAGGTCACTTTCCTCCATGATTCCCTCACTGCAGTTTTGACCACGAGTCCACTTCTGGATCACACACCCTCCAGCAGTTCTTTGATGATTTTGTTATAGTGGGTGTCTGGTGGAGTACGGAGAACCATCTGCGGCTAAATGTCAGTAAGATCAAGGGGCCGATGGTGAATTTCCGACAGAGCGAGCAGCTACTGACACCTGTCATCATTCAGGGTGAAGAGGTGGAGATGGTGCAGACCTACATGTACCTGCACATCCACAAACCCTGCCGACCTGACAAAAGAGAGACACCGTATGAGAGAGGCCTGCACAGACTACTCATCTGAGAAGAGACTTAGGTCTATGCAACAGACTGCTTTTCATGTGTAGTCCAAGTTTAGGGCACTGTGGTTTGTGTTTATCCTATAAATTTAGCAGTCAGGGTTTTATAAAAGCTGTTTGAAAACAATTATGGAAAAAAGGCCGTCCATACACAGCATCGCCTTTCCTCACTTAGTTCTCTTTCAACTGCTGCTGCTATTTGGCTGTCATGGCTGTATTTTAGATATTTTGGTACTGATTCAGGTAATTCATATCACACTGGAGGTCAACCCGCTCTAGAGCTTTCAGTTAATATTTCGGGTCTTTTGTATATATTCTTCTGACTTTCCTTTGATAATATTCCACTCGCATGTGTCCTGTTGCTATTTTCTCCTTTGAGGGTTTGCCAATGGTGATTATTAAATCTATCTTCCTATTGGCACAACACATTATTTTCCACTCAAATGCCCCCAACCTATACAAAATCCAATTGTACGGACAGAGATACAGCAGTAAGCGGTGATAGAGTAGAAGAATCCAGCGTGTGGAACATACATCACGGTTTTTGATATGGAGTGCACCGGCTGTGCTCTCAGACTTTATCTGATAATGTGCAGAGGAGAGAAGCACAATCTATATTGTTAAAGCCAAAGCCTGTGGGCATCAAACATCGAAATGTCAGGTTTGGGCTCAATTCAAAGGATAAATTATTCATATGGCCTCAGTAAAGGCTGTGCACGGGGTCACCAGCAGGCCTCACAAGCAAAGGAGAACTTGACAGGGAGCAGCACAAGAGTAGTCTCCCAACCCCTGTAAGGAAAGAGAGGAGGGGGCGCCACCGAAGCAGCTGTTCAAGCAAGCAGGGGAAGTGACCTGCTCAGTAAACCATAAACTAGTGTGGAGAATATGCAAAAACGGCCTCTGCGCTGTACACCGAGTCGGATTTAGCGAGATAGCGTGCTCACCTTGGGGAGGTGAGGAATTGAGATGAGACACGCCAAGTCAAACACACTGATGTCACCGCAGATTTAAGAAAGCGCTTGATCCTGCTGATGTACCCAACATCATCACAGGAGTCGGTGCCACCCCCTATCAGATGACAGCTCAACAATCTCGGGTCAAATATAACATGACGCCGTTGATTAGGTCGCCCCCTGCGAGCGCGAGTAAGTAAAATAAAATGTCAAATTGTATTCTTTTACCTCAACTTAATTTAGATGGCAAGACAGCTTAGAGGATTACAGGCACGTCGGGACCAAAGACTCAGACAGGTAACAAACATTTGATCTCACAGTCTGCTGGGGAGTCGCTTCAGATAGATATGATAGCTTATGAAAGATTATTGAAATCTAGATGCTCATCCTGAGGGGGAAGACACAGAGTTTCAGCTCGTATCCTTATTTGCTGGGACAGTTTGGTGTATATTAGGGAGTATTTACTTTCTTCACGTAGGATAGAAAAGCTCCTGAAGCCACAGCTCAGAGGATGTCGCACCTTGTTAAGCCCTATGAGACAAATTGTGAATATGGGCTTTAGGAATACAATTTGATTGATTCATTAATCAATCAGGGTTTGACACTTTGAAATGGATCATATTGAGGTCATTCAGATTTAAATCTTGATGCAATAATGGCAGTTGATCAGAAAAACAGTGCCTCTTTCATCGCTATGGGTAAAAGTGCCAACACTTTCATTTCTTTGATTAAATCAACTCTAAATTGTATTATTTTTTTGTGGTTTTCCCTACTTACATCAAATTGTTTTACTCATCTGAAGTGTGCTTCATATACTCCCGTGTATACAACTATCACACGCTGCTGCTTTAAAGAGAAAAGTTTTATTGAACCAATTAATCCCCGAAGACAAAAGCAACCTCTTCTCGTCTTGCAAGACCTTTTTCTTTCAAAAACACAGATTGCTATATTTCTACTGTGAATCTCTGTGGCAGTGACAAGGAAACCAATGCTGACCTTCATTTAGACTATGGAATGACAATACCGGAGGGGAAAAAGAAAGTGAGGGGGGGGGTGAGAAAAACGGGAAATCAATAGCTCATTTTCTGCTTTTTTGTATAGGGATTCTGATGTTTGCTTAGATAAAGGTCGACAAGCCTGAGAGATCTCTTACAGCGTCTTAACTTGAATAACCCTGAAATTGCTATTGTGTCCACAGCAATTTAAAACTCAGAAATCAGATTTTGCCAGATAGTCTAAAATGTGTCTCAAAGAAAAAAGGTTCAGATTTGTTTATTATTATGAATTATCTTAAATTCCCTGAAAAAAAAATCTATATAAGCCACAACTTTTGTTCATATGTATGAAAATAGCACATTACTCCATAATCCAATCAAAACATCTATATCCAAGATCTACTGTGGACTGTATGTGACATAAACAGTTAAAAAAAGTACACTTATCATATTTTTAACTACAGCCATAATTGTAATATAATGTGTTACCATGATTACATTGTATTTTGTTAATGATCAAAGCAGAAAAAATGAACGCACGGATTCACAGAAAAGCATCCACACAGCTGGTGAGGTGTGTCCACACTGTATATCAAGCATTACATATACGATACGAGATACTAAAAAGCAAACATCAAAAACACTGAAAACAGCTTGGATGGGAGGACTAGCCAGATGTTTAATTCTGATATCACACATTACAATTAATGTCAATGATGTAAAGCTGCGGACTACAGTGAAACAGTTGCCTTCAGACTGGCATGGCAGTTAGCGATTATAAACACATGCAAATCGGGCCTGTGATCAAGATGAAAAGACAATTACAATTGCTTAAGAACAAGTGCATCAGCTCTCTGATTCAACAACACGAGGGCGGAAGCAAAAAATGACGTTACACAACCAAAGACAAAGGTCAAATGAAGTTAACCGAACAAAATATTCCATAGCTCCATTTAAGAAAAAGTCACGTTTCTTTAGATTTTTGTTAAATCAAAGTAATTTCACAATTTACAACGGCATTCACTTTGATCTTCCTGAGAAAAAATGGCTAAAAGCTACAGTAATACGGATCATCCACCTCATGTCAAAATGGGTTCGTGCCTCCCATTTCAGCAGAGCTGTCTTTCCCTTGCCAGATGCTCCCCGTTGTGTGTTCTCACAATAATTCGTAGGTTTTGACGATGGATGTTGAAGTCTCCTGTGGACATAATCACACCATCTCCACTTCCATCATTTCTCCCATTCAAAGAAGTGTCAAGTTCACAGCCTCTGGTAATTATGATGTCTTTTCTCAGCAGGAGGGGACGTGTGGAGATGGGTCAGAAACCTCCAACTCAACTTCTGTCAGGGCTACTTTAAAAAATGGGGAAGAAAATCTTCATTGTGGCATCTTCATTTCTCGCTTGTGACCAGACTGTCAACACGTATATAGATAGCCTTAGCACGACTGGATCTAAGTGCAGCGTATCGATGGGAATGATCAGCCAACCTTGTGCAAATACATATTTTATGAATAACACTGGCTAAGGTGTGTACTCCCACTTGTAGGTATTGAACATGTTTGTTTTCTCAAGGTTGTGCAATGCAAATTAGGCATTACACCATCAATCAACACAAGAGGGTGCACTGAATAACACTATGTAAGGCTGCTGAGGGCACGTTGTGTGGAGAGGCATAGTAAAGTAAGTTGAACATTGTGCACTTCACAGAGCGGATATTTCTACAGTCACTGCACTGACAAGTTTTCAATTATAGGGGTGTTAATGATAGTGTCCAACCCTGGTTCATGTAGTATGACACCAACATAATTGGCAGGTGTGTTTAAATATACCGTCATTGAACGTGTACACAGTAAGACAAAGTATTTTACGCCATTTATAAAATGTGTGCCTTTAAAGGATAAGGCAGAAAAACTACATTTTTAACAAAATACTATGGAAAGATCCAACAAACATGAGTCACTGTATTTTTTAGTACATGTTAGTACTGTCACTGTATTTAATAAATAATACATTGACCATTCTCAGCTATAGACTAATACACATCTGTTCCCCCAGTGAGTGAATTATTAATATGCCCTCATGGGATTCTGGACAACTTCGGATGGTTTGCATTAAAATACTTATACAAATAATACAAATATAAAAGGGGTATTTTATGTTCAACTAGAATTGCACTCAGACGAGCACATACCCCCACCAAGGTCCAACAGTCACTGAAAATTCAATCAAGATGCACCAAAATGTCTTATGCTTTCACAAAGTTTTTGGGGAAATCTGTCCAGCTTTTTTGCATAATCCTGTTGACAAACAAACAAACCAACCATACCAACAAACAATCAAACAGACAGGGGCCGAAAACCTAACCTGATTGGTGGAGGCAGCAATATCAAAAAAAGGCCGCATGAAGACATAAAGCCCAATATTCCAGGTAATGGAGCAGGTTCGCTGTTAAAGTACCCGTGGCCATAAAATCACCTGTTGTATGTGATTATTTGTGACATTGATGGCATAAGGACTGAAACCAGAAAACAGATGCTTCCATCCAACCAGTCTGCTGGGCTACTAATGAATCACAAACCCCTTGAATGCTAAGTGGCATTTGAGAAGTCCCAGGGTGTGCTTGTTTTTTTTAGCCGGAATGGCTCTCCCAGAGCACCTTCACCATGACAGTTATAGATGCCTCACTCCCAGTGCCTCATATGGGCGGCCTGTCGAGTGTGTGGTGAGGCATTTTATTTCGTGATGGAAACATGTAATTGTTAACCAGTTAGAAACAGGTTTAAGTCACAGCAACCTGCTACATGTGTGGTTATGTTTGATTAAAATGAAAGCATCTTTCCAAAGAGAAAAACCTCCTTCCAGGTTGATTTCCAGTTGATGATGCAGCCAACCCATCAATGGAAGTGACTGTTGGGATGTTCGAGATCTTTAATCTGAATAAGCAGCATCCTTTGCCCCCTGCAATTGACTTGCACGCATCAGCTGTTGTCTGCTGTGATCAATTATCTCAGATGAAAGTGACAAGTCGTCTGCACCTTTACAGTGGAACATTTCCTGTGTGAGCCCCGGCCCGTGGAGTGATGGGATGTCTCTGTCAGCAGATCTGTCTCTGGAAATTCAGGCTTCTCAGCTGTGACACTTGCTCAAACAGCAACAGAGATGTGACTATGTTATGGAAGAGAGGTGTCAGTTATTGAATGACCCCCCCCCCCCCCCCTCATATATTGGTGGAAAAGAATGAGGTGTCAGAACAAAAGTGGTAATAGACTGGAATACATTAAATGATGTGGAGTGTCCAGCGGACTGGAACCAATTCTGCCCGTGTCTTTAAAGCTCAGTTGCCCGAGAAACAGTGGAGGGCTCGTAGCCATGTGTGGTTTAGGGGATTAAAAAGGAGAGGTGTGTGTGTGTGTGTGTGTGTAAACAATGCTGCTGAAATTATCTTTGATTTCGCACGTGTATCAGTGTCAAAAGGGAAACGTTTCGAATTAAGGGCTGTTTATTCAACAAATTCAAGAAATTATCAGAAAAGAGATTTTTAATACATAAAAATGCCAAATTTAAACCAAATAATCGCGGACATGAATTAATTGAAGCAAATATGTTCAAAACATGCACAATATACAACAAGTTCAAACTTCAAAGTGCTCAAGGTAAATTTTCCGAAGCCTTTTATGAGAAATAAAAATGTCTCAGGTTTATCATCTAACAAATGTGCATGCTGACAAGACACTGAAGCTTGACATTTCAAAAGATTTCAAAGTGCACCCGTGCCCCTCCCAATCTCTCTCCCTCACACGTGCACACACTTACACACACACACACACACACACACACACACACACACACACACGCTTCCACACCTTCCTCTCCAGTCTAGTAAATCTCATGGCATCAGCTGTGAAAGCTGCTGGGATCTGCTATTTTGTTCTCTTTGGGATTGCTGCCTCTTCCCACTTGATCCAAACAGTCAGCTTAGGGAGCTTGTGGCACACAGGCGTACAAGTTGCCAAGGAGCTGTCACAGGGATGTCCGCACAAAGGATTTCTGCTGCAGACTAGTGGAGTTTGATATATAGAACAGCGCTTTCCCTCGGTATTTGAATGTACATAGCGGTGGGGGGTGATCCAATTGCAGCCCCGGGAAACGTTGAATTTTAAACCGCAAACCCAGTTTAGCAACGAAATGACAGCTTGAGGAATAAAGGGGCGTTGATGAGGTGCAAGACGCAGCTCGACAACGCTGAAAACATTCGATACCTGGTGCCATGCAAATTGAAATCAGGCAGAACTGGGAGAAGGCAAATGAGGACGATAATGTGGTTATCAACTACTTTTCAACGTATAAAATGTATAAAAAACAACAAGTCAACAAGAAAAAGGATTTAAAATACACAGAACTGAACCACAACCAAATCAGTGCTCTTATTTCATCACGATTTCAAAAGAACTGTTCCATCTGAATACAAACGGAGAAAACAGCCCTGATGGTAGCTGTTTATATTGTTTCTGTCACTATACCCCGATGATTACTGACACACCGATGTCACTCAAGCTGGACAGGTTTGGTTCAAGTGCTGAAAAACTCCAGAGTGAATCTTCAGCCGCTGTCCATCTAATGGCATCAGAGACTCGAGCGAGCCCCCGACCACAGACAGCACTCAATCAGTCTGGGCCTTCAAACTGACCTTGCTCTGCAATCATCTAGCTACAGGGGATTAGGCAATCACTCAAACCACCTGGAAAGGACTGTTTGTTCACATCCCACAGCCTCCATCATATCACAGATATACGTCAAAGCAATTTTTCTTTTTTTCCTTTAAGCCCCCCGGATTCATCAATAACTCTCTGATTAGGGAGCAACCCCAGTGTTTCGCACAAACAAATTTACAGTGTCAATTGTTCGTTTATCCCTTTCATTTTCTTCTAGCTAGAGGCTTGCTCGTGCACTCCTAATTGGACATTGTCTCTTGATTATATCTATTATACAATCATGATAATGAGAAACTTCGCGAGAGATATTCAGCCTTGTCTGCTTTTAGCAATAACACATACAGAATATCAAATTTTCTCATTACTGTACATCGCTGTTTTTTCGTTTAGTTTTTCATAACTGTTTGTCTTTGTAATTGCTGTATAGTCTTCAAAAGCAGCCCTGCTTGTTAACACTTATTCCAACCAGTGAGGGGGTGTGACAGATATGCCCCCCCTCACACCCAACAGCATGACTGGGTCGCTCTGTGACAGCCTCCCCCCCCCCAAGTGGCTTTACTAGTTTACACTTTGCTCTATAATTGCTTATGAGACGATCAAAGAAATGCCACAACTGAAGATCCCGCTGATGTGTTCTGGTCTTTTCCTTCGTTCATGCTGTTGTGTTGCGTCTTTTTTGTTGTCTGACGGCGTTTCAATACTAGAATGGTTACATCATTTTATCAGATGACTAAGTTTAATAAGCTTCCTCTATTGTGCAAAAACAGATACCGCAAATAATTGGGGATTAAATCACATTTTCTAAATTGTTCAGTTTTTGTGAGAATTTGACTTACATGATTGATCAGAAAAAAGAAGAAGAAGAAGAAAAGAAACAGTTTGTAGAAAATATGTATAACTTGCCCAATTAAAATAACAGCCGAGCCAAGGCGACAGTTTTCAATCCTTTTTCTTCTTTTTCATCAAGGTTTTAGTTGGTTGGCAGGAAAACTTCTTCCTCTACTCTAGTTTGTACAGTCATGCCTATAACACTGGGATATTTGCTTCACACCAGTCAATGGAAACACACGTTTCCTTTCTTGGAACATTTCAAAAAAATTCTCTTCAAATTTGCTTGGAACTTACACGGAAACACACATATTGACTCCTCCCAAATGTTTTACAATCCTGAATTCTAGCCATCACTTTTTTGAAAGTGAATGCATAGTGACAGATCAAAATAAACATGTGTAAATCGGTAGACGCGTACGCAGGGTTCAGCATTCAGTGAAAGATTTACTTTTGTCTTTTCATTAAAGCACTTGCTCATTTGATGTCGGACTCATTGAGGCTCTGCTGAATGGAACCACACCAAGGTTAAGCGAATAGCAACACTGTCGCTTGACGAAAGTGAAACAACATCCAAAGCAACCGTCGTGTTTTAGCCTTGTGGACTGAGGGATGTTGATGTTTTGCTTCCTCTGAAACCAAATTCTTTGTTTTGTTTGTGAATAGCATGATTTGGTTGTTGTTTTGTCTAGCAAAGCCTTTGCATCGGACCTCAGTGCCCTTGAGAAGATAAAGTCAACTTGCAGTTCCAGTCAAAACACTCAATGACAAATGTCAGTGCATGATATCCGTTATGCATATTCATTAGAATCTGATGCCAGATATTTGAAAGGAGGATGAAGCACCTACTTAATAATATCTGGCCCGATAAATTTGGCCCTCCTGCCTTAATGTGGTACAAGTACAGTTCATTTTCTAAATGTATTGACATGGCCTTTGTCCGTGCAACAACGTGCGGTACAAAACGGCTGCCCTGACTCGGTAACATTTGACCAAACAGAGAGAGAAAATTATGATTGCGTGAGGTGAGGGAGCAGCTAAGGAGTGACTTTTCAACTCACGACACCAAACATCAACTTTGCGTATACTACCTGGACTTACTGCTAAATGTCAGTGTGTTGCTACAAATGAGAGGGATTAGCTGAGGGCATTTCCAATAATGCTGCAGCATCTCTCTCATCATCTCGGTCGTTTGCCTTGTTTCAGGAGCATAAAGCCCTGTTGCATCCTCGCTTTATACGTGATACTTCCTGCATCCAATTACGGGGCACATTAGGGTAATTTTCTAACAGTGCTGCATTTGCATTCTGTCGGAGACAGGCGACAGGGATGTCAGTCATTAATCATGGCCCAATGAGGGCTGTCAGAGCATTGTCATGCTTGTCAAATGTCTGCTCTCTAAACTCCCTCCAGTTATCAAATCCAGATCTCTGACCCACCTTCAAAGCTCGACAGAGCTGGAGGTGACCTCCTTTGAGCAGGTAAAAGCGTGAAGGGGAGGAATGTGTGTGTCTGTGCGTGTGTCTGTGAGTGTGTGTGTGTGCGCATTTTTATCTGTCGTTCCTCCTAGACTTTCCACTTGTGTGTGTGTGTGTCTGAATGCGTGAGTTGGGGCTGAGGGGTGAATTTTGTCGCCTAAGATCTCAATTAGCTAATCACTGTTTGTTTCTGTTTCTGTTTTTAGGGTTTCCACAGTCGATACAAACATAATAGCGAGCTGAATTTTAACAGAGGCTGGTGATTGTGAGTAAACACAAGAAGAACCCAATGATTAGATAGTGCTAAATAATGCTAATTCAGCTGTGGCTATGCTGGGAAACGACAAAAAGCCACTGTTGGTTTTTCAGAGACTGCTGACACTAAATCCATGCCAGAATGCCAGATGTGAGACAATGAAATGTTTGCACTATTTGAATTGGCTTTATGTTACCTCTTCTTTTCGGTCACTCCAAATAACACCTTGATGTCCATTATCTGCACACGTAATTGCCATATTGATTTTCCCTGTTGCTTCTTTCTTTTCATCCCACCGTGCTTTTGCTTGCCATTGTTCAAAAGATGTTCTTGAAAGTAAAGGTTGATTGCCTAGAGTAATACTGCTTTGAAATAGGGCCATGAAAAGCCCATAGCAGTGCTTTTGCAAATGTTGGCCCACAATAAAGTAAATTATAGGTAATTTATATTTTTCAAAGAACATTATGGTTTTTAAGCTTTCAGTTTTCAGAAATCTGAAAGGTAGGAAAAATGCATACTTATAGATAGATAGATAGATAGATAGATAGATAGATAGATAGATAGATAGATAGATAGATAGATAGATAGATAGTATTTATTTTGTAATCTAGCAACAATGCAACAGCATATAGAAACCTCTAACCATGGAAATTGATTATATATTCAAACCACAAACACAACACACCCTGCATCAACACTGTTGTTTTGTTTGATCTTCCGGATTTCAAAGGGGAGGGAGAAGCGTCCCACCATCGGAGAGACTCTGACAATAAACTCCACAGAGGAAGAGCTTCAGGGACTTGCTGCCTTAACTGCAGGAAAGCTCTGGGTGTGTGTGTGTGCTGAACGGGAACAGGCTTGTCAGGCACAGTGGCTGCCCTGTGATACTGTCTTTAGATTCGCACAGAGAAGTCGCAGTAAAAGCAGTTTCTCGGATGTACTTCCTCACTGCGAAAGGGGCATGATGTGAACTTAGTTTCTCTTTATTACCTATCAGGCAAGCCAACTTTATATAGGTCTCATCTTTTTTCATTCAGGCAGGAAACCCCTGAGAGGAAAAAATAAAGTGGTAGTTGTTATTAATGAAGTAGAGCAACACAGAGAAACACCTTTACACGGATGTATTTATTTATTTATGGAGCCATGCTGGCAGCATGGATGTCGATAATGGTCTGTTGGTCAGTTCATACAGTCATTCATGGCCCCCATGAGAGGAATCCTTCAGATTCTCGTGATTCTCAGACTTCTCATCTAGCGCCACCACGAGGTTCACATTTTAAGTTTGGTGTGAAATACTTATTTTAAATATTCCAGAGATATTTAAGGTCCCTTGAGATTCCTATCCTTTCATATCATGTAATAAACACTGCTTATAACATGTGAGAATGTTTAAATACTAAGGTAAAATCTAACATAGCTGCTAGCACACTGTCTGGGTCTGGGTCTGATATCCTATTCCCAATAGAAATAGCTGTACTGGCTCACATGCATTTTTCTGTATAACAAGAATCTTTGTGAAAAGAAAACTTAGAAAGTCAAACTTTGGGTCAAGGGATGGCTGTGCAGTGTTGCATTTAGTGTGATTACAGGGAATGACACTGCAGAAACACTATATGAGTACCCACTTAGCTTCAACAACATTACTAGTTTGAAAACAAAAACACGGTTTTGTCTTGCATAAGTAAGATCTATGGCCTTTTGTCTTCTGCAAATCTTTTTACATCAGGATTTAGCATTGTGCAAAACACATTTTGAAATAAAGACACAGCTGCATAGATTGTATTTTGCTGTACAGTCTCCTATCAGTAATTGCTCTCTAATGGCGAGGGGAGATTTTCTGGCATGGCTTTGATTCTCTAATGTCCAAGAGGACAAGGTCAATGTTAATTACCAGCAATTACCCCAAATTTTGACGAATCATTTGGGTTGTCTGGCAGTGAAGAGCATTGTCTCTGACCCTCTTTCAAACCTTGCCATAAATACTCAACTGAGATCAGACTGAATGTGGTTATTCATTGGGCCTGGCCATATGGTTATAATCATTGTGATGGTGCTGAGCCCACTGGGTGACTACTACTGGTCTCTCAGTAATAATAACACTGGAAGAAGCCAGTCCGTGGAAAACAAAGTATTTCACCACCGATCGCCCACTTTTCTTATCTGTTGTCACCTGAGTTCCACAGGTTGATGCAGTTTTAAAGACTGGTTCTCTCTCTGCTTATGTATTTATGTTGCTCAGAGATGTGAGGGACAGTTGTGTGCTAGGTCCCAGGGGTAATCTCTGCAGAGTGTCCCTAAAGGTTGAGCAGAGATGGAAAGAAACTCCACAGAACCTCTGCCCTCTCTGTGGAGAATACCCCACAGAAACATAAAAGCATGAGGGAGCAGAAGCTGTAACTGGTTTGGAAAACTACTGAGGGAGGATGAGTCTGTTGAATTCGTCTTTATTCTTATGTTAATAAATTATCAAGTAAAATAAACAAATGGTGAATAAATAATTATGAATACATTGAATACAATGCTTTATGTTTATCAGGTTAGTTGGTTTCAGTGTTTTTGACATGAGATCTGATTGGAATTAAAATCAGGTTTATTTCTTGTGTAGTCATAGTTTTGGAATCATGGTTTACAAGGTTTTATTGGATAGCCAGCAGAGTTGAGAGCATAATAAAGAAGTGTCAGCTTGCACAGCAGGATAATATTGGATCCTAAGCCACGCCGAGATAGGCTATCTTCTCTCTCAAAAACCCTTTACATTAACTTTACATGAGTCACTCTGTTTTCTGGTTGGCAACCTTCTTCTTTGTGCAGGCAAAAAAATTTCATTTTGTCTTTCAGGGCTTATCGCAACTATCTCATTTTCTCACACACGAAAAGCGACGTTTTTATCCATCTGCTGACCTCATTTTCATGGCCAGGCTGAAATCGTTGAGTGGAATTCTCTTTGTGTGTACACTCAGCCGTCCCTTGGATGTCGTTGGCATGTCTCCGAAGCAATTTTCTCAACTATGAATAATTCACCAGATATTATTCCAAAGGTCATCTTATAGTAATTAGTACCCTGCTGTTGACTAAACAGCCTCAAGGTACCTGATGGCCGGTTTAATTACAATTTGAAATGAGTGTACTGTTTGACAATCTCTATATGTTCTCCTGACACCTCAACAGATGACACCTTGAGAACTAAGCAGGCTTACAATAAGTTGGCTTGTTAGCAGATGGGGACGGACTGCCTGTGTGTGTCCGGGTTTGTGTGTGTGCTTGGGGTGGAGGTGGGAGGGCACCGAGTGTGCTGTTAAATCACAAAATCCTTACTGCTCAAATATGCAGTAATTACTGGAAATGCAGATTGGTGTTGTTGAGTATGCATGTGTTTTGACAGGGCGGACATCCTCGGCGCAGACCCTGTCTCATTATTAACCAATTACCATGGAAAACTAGCGGGACAGGTCACAGCCGGCTCTCTTAAGGAGGCTGGGGACTGAACATATGCTGAAGATGCAGCGGGATGACACAGTCCAGCAAGCCTTTGGCACGTTACGAGCTACATGACATGGCTCTTTGTGTCGCGCAAGTTAGGAGTCAGTGCCGGGAGATCCTGTCATGTACTGTTGTCGTGAACATCAACCCCTGCACTGTACTGTATGCTTTAGGTTTCCTCTCTGAGGGATTGTACGTATTCATAAGAGAACAGTGTAAAAAGCAGGAAGTCAAAAGGGCCTCAGGTAGGATACATAGCCCAGGGGGGATTGTCGAAGCTGTTGCCGAGTTTGCCTTTGAGGCATCAAAGCTCTCATAGATGGATGGATGGATGGGTACATGGACGGATGGATGAGTAGATTTACAGATGCACAGTCCAGATTTTTGACAAGGAATGGACAAAAAAGTCTGAAATTAAATCAAATGTATATATATATAATGTACATGTACACTCTTGTTTTCTATATTTTGACTGTGTATGAGAGCAAATGGCCACAGGTATAGTGGACAGCCTGAGGGTATCACTGAAAAGATGATGATGATGATGCTCAGTGAGTCAAACTAAACCACAGCTTGTCATTCTGAGCGGCCACAGCAGATGCTTTTCTATCATCCTGACTTAAAGTTACATTTACCTCTTGGCCCTGGGACCAAAAGGCTAAAATCAAGGGTTTGTTGTATTCTATTGATTTACTCGTCTGCTTTATAGGCACCTTCCTAGAGTCTATGGCCTATGCTGATATGATACTGTCTGGACAGTGTATTGAGTAGAGGAGCCACCTGGTGACGGGAAGCACATTGATTTGACTCTCAAAACTTTACGTATACTGACATAAATAACTCAAGAGTTTTACTGAGTGTACAGATGAAAATGAGCATTTGATTGGATTCAATATTTAAAACACCCATGAGTTGTACCTCTCATCCCCGAAATCCAGTGGCTATAGGAAGCTATTTTCATTATTAATGGTGTAAAAGTCCTGCAGTTTGCTATGCTAAGGTAAAGCTAAATGCTTTTCACATCATGTGGGAGGGAGTGTAGCTTCAAACTTAGAAATATAAGCAACTACTAATATCAACAACATGACTGCACAAACCCTAGGGGGAATTCTCGAACGTCTTTAGGCTCATTGTTTTGGTTCTCCAGCCCACAAGTCACCACTTTTGGTTTAGTCTCATTTATTGGTGCTTTAATGAGCATGAACATTGGCTACAGCAGGTATCTCTTTTCAGAGAAACAGCTCTATAACACTACCTGCCAAGCACCAAAGAAAACCGATAATTATGCTGTTGGCCAGATCATGTAGTTTTTAACAAAAGAGACAAATAATTCTGTCAGTCATTAGTGGAGACCAAAAACAGAGTTAAAAGGGGGGGAAATATTGCTCAAATGCTAGTTTTCCATATCAACTTTATATGGTGACAATAGTCAGTGTTGATTTTGCAGCTTGTTTCTGCTAATCCAACTCCCTGCCCCTGCAAAAAAAGATGTTATTTTTTTCAGTTTTCAGTTTTTTTTATTGACTTGATGCATCCACATTCTTTGCATTTTGTTGAAAGAAATGTTAGGTTTGAAAATGTTGAGAATATATTAGATTTAATATGAATGTATCTACAGCCAACAAGCCTGGCTTTAGCTGATGTCCATAATATAAAATATGGTATTGTTCCATTTTGAGGCTGCCAGTTTTATTGTTATTTGTCAATTAGTGTTTTAAAAAATACACGTATATGTCATAGGCCATATCCCCACCGGCATTAATTTCTAGAAATTATGAGGGTAAAATGCCATGTCCGATTTGATGGGTCTTCTTTCATTAGCTGGTAATTGCAATAATTGGAAAACAGTGACAGTATGCTCTCGTGTCGCATCTATCGCTGAATGACAGTGCTCTCGAACAACGATGTAAAGTGAAGGACAAACACGATCCAGGCATACTTTGAGGACGCAATATTTAATGGCTCAAGTAAAATTCAATGACAAGAAAAATCATTTCACCATATGGAACTTTTTTTTTTTTTTTCTTTTCATAGATTTAAATGGAATATCTTACAAAGGCATGACAACACAGACTGTATAGCTTTAACTGACCAATACAGATTCGCTGGCAAGCATTGAAGCCTTCTCTCAAAGCAAAACTCAACCTGACTCACTGATGACTAATTTACAAGCATATACTTAAGTCTTATATCATATTTTGATATAGTTTTTTTGTACAAGATACATTTGTGTACATAAAATATTCTGGCAAGGTGCATGCCAGTATACACGTATGTGCACACACACACATTCATACATGCAAGGAGACGCGCACATTCCCCCTCACACATACATACAAGATCACCTATAAACACATTCAAACACACTCTCATCAATATTATGCATATGTAGCCATTTACATTACAAGAGAGATTGTCATCTCATCACTTCTTTCCTTTTGAAACAACATAATGAATTCCAGTACATAACCTGTTGCCGTTCATCTTTCCTGTTTGTCTTTCCAGTTTGTAACCATTGGTACTAGTTCTGAGGGGTACTGCTATGTACAATTTAAAATCCAGTTAACCGGACAGTATAGATATTTGTGTGTACGCGGAGGCATAAGTGGTACGCACATTTCACAAAGTTCGAATGTGTACACTGTATAACATTTGCTTTGTTCCATAAGACAGACTAACAGGTAGAGTAGTAAACACCAATACGGACACTGAATCTAATGACGGATGCGAGGACACCCACAGGCAAGTGTCAAAACGCCTTGTGCGAGTCCAAACAGTTCATGCAAATCATGACACGGGTGGGCATGGTAATTATGACACACATTTGAATAGAGAATTTTCAGAAACTTAAAAAAGCAATTTCCAGTCTTAAGTATAATGTCTTTTCTATTTATATGATCAGGGCAGAGGGAGTTAGAAAACTATGAAAATAGCAGAATGAGGGCAGAATCGTGCAAAGTGAAAACATGTCGTCACATCTTGTCTTTGTCACTGTGTGTTTTGTGAGCGATGTAAAACCTTTGACACAGTCAGACGAGCAAATCATCCCAAAAAACAAACAAACAAACATACATATGATATGTTCCTTGCTTAGAAAATAAATTAATAATTGAAACACCACTACGTTTACCTCTAAAGGGACTTATGGTAAAACGATATGTTACTGCAGTAGACAAAATAACTTATGTTAGTATCAAAAGCAACATCCTACAGAAGTTACATTCATGCAGTTACTGTACTGTTCCCTCTCTTTTGATTAATGTAGCTGCTGCAGCGTTTACAGTACATGTGGGTTATGTAGGCAGGGAAAGTTAAAACACAGTGAGAGTTACACGTAGGTAATATTGTGCTAACTGTACACGTGTGATTGGATAAATGATTCCACACAATCACCGTCCTTTTACAGTGTGTGACAGTGTATCATCTCTAACTTATCTCATGGTTATTCTCTCCCTCTGCGATATGAGGAAGGGCACAATTTACTGTGTCATATTTATAAACACTCCAACAGCAGATAACGTCTGTGTTTCTCATTGTTAAAGAATGGGAAAGTCCGCTGTTATTTTTTTCAGTTTTATGTTTGTTGAAACGGTCCAGCCAGGGAGTGATCCGCCCTATTTATTCATGTGATCATAAACAGAGACTGAAAAGACCTGGGAGTACTTCGAGGAAACTTTAGGATCACATATCACAAATGTTGGATTTGTCAGTGATAAAATTCCAATTTCCCGTGACATCATGATGCATGTTCCCTTTGATATAGGCTCCTTTTGATTAAATGTGAATTGTTTGTACCATTTGGTGAAACATGTCTATCCTTGGAAATGACATGGAGAGTGATAGAGAGAAATAAAAAACATCTGAGTATTAGTAAATGAGCTGAAATTGAATTCCCAAACTGGGACATTTTCTTCAATCTGTTTAGAAGAGGATTTATTTAAGTGACTTGTTTTGAATTAAATCAATTTTCACAATTGACTGAGGTGGAATTGAATTATCCCTTCCTGTGTCCTTGACACACTGTTCCTTTTAGTGATCATCTCAGAGCCTCAGATAGATTCCCTTCATAATGATAAGAGTCCTGACCCTATAGTATCACAGAGAATAGGCGTGGTAGCTAAGAGCATGCAAACACAATTTGCCTTGCGCCTTCCCTCGAGAATGCCACGTTGCATTATAGATTTAGGCCTGTTCCCAATTTGCAGGATGGTACAAGAAAAATGAATCGCATGAATCATATACCTGATGATGTAGACACCTGGCTTGGATGTTACTGGGGAGAAAAATGGATATCAGCAAAGTCACTTATTGCTGTAGCAATAGATTATACTGCACCCAATCTGTTACTACAGAGTTAGTCCGAAGTAGTTATCATCATCAGTACAATTTGCACACACAGGCAGTGATGCAGTGTGTGCATGTGAAACCATGGTGAGAGGCAGCCTGCAGGAAGGTCCTTTCAAATGGTGCCAATGCCTATTATTATGACAACTGCAAGAATAACTTTAACATCAATAATTCACTTCGACTCAGGACCCTGAAGAAATTTATGCATGTACCTCGGTCAATTATTCTGGTGTCAACACGGATAGTAAAAATACGACAGTAGAAACTTTGCAGCTAAACTGAGCTATATGAAGATGCAAAATATTAATTGAAGCACTAACATAGGTGTTTGCGTTGAAACGATGGGAAGAGAGCGAGTGTGTGAAGCGCTGGTAACCTTTTCATTACCTCTACATGTGTGGAGCATGTTTCTGGCCAGCCGAGAGAATCATTCCAGACCTCCTTACCACAATGAGGGTCGCCTCTGAGATCGCCCATCAAAGTAATTAGACTGAGAATTTCATAATTGGCTCCAAGGCTGTTATAATGTGAGAGTTTCTGAGCAGAGAAAAAATGCAAGAAACAGAAACAAAGGGAAGGAAACAAAGGGTACATTTCCAAAGCGCATCTGTCTGCGCTTTTCAAGGCTAAGCTACTGATATAATGCTAGGAGTGAAAATTTTTCTTAATAGAGTTGGCAGAGATGAGGCGACCACCGTATGGAAAACATCCGGGGCATGTGTGTGTATGTGCAGGAGTTTGTGTTTTTTTTCTTCTGAAACAGTTTGTGTACCGGTCCATGGTGAAAATGTAGAATACAAAAGCTTACCGGTGCTGTCTAACATTGGCCTAGTTATGCTTTGTAGACTTTTTTTTTTTTTATCCTTCTGCAGTCCCCTGACCAAAATAGACTTCTGAAACACGTTCATTGAAGACAAAGAAACATCTCCCACCACCAAAGGAGTTTGTGCTGCGTGTTATACAGAGCAATACTTCACTAGAACTTGAACACAAACACTGTCCACCCAGAGCTCATAATTAACATTTAGCCCAGTTTAGTGCACTCACACAAAGTAATGTATTTTTATTTGTTTCTGTGCAAGGGAACGTTTTTTTTTTAGCTGGGCCCGAGGACTTTAAAGCGTACATCGCCCTGTCATGTCACTAAGCAAACATTGTCAAACCGAAAGCAAAAAAACTTCTTTTTTTTCTGTGATGAATCTACTTTGGTATAGAACTACCTTTTATTTATTGTACATGGGTCTGCTATGTTAACACTTACATTTCCTTTCAGAGACTTAAGCTTTCAGACTGATCCCCGCATGGTTTTGTCTGAACGACATCGTCAAGATCAAATCCATTCTCAGATGTCTTCATTAGTAAAACTAAGCAGGAGCTGGTCAAAGTTATTCAAATTATGCATACCTCCACACGTACGCATACACACTGATCATAAGTCACTGACAAAAAGCCGTCAAAGGAGGGAGTCACAAGTACGACAGGCCGGCGCAGCTCTGTCTGTTATGCTTACAACTGGTGCTCATGTAAGAAAGAGCTGCTGCCCCCGCCGGTGGGCGTCTGCTGACCGAGGGGGGAAAAACTCGCCAGGGGGATGACCTTGATGGTGTCCTCCTTCTTACTACTGCAGTGTCTGTCCAGGGTGTTGTAGAACTGCGGTCGGTTGATCCCTTTGTCCAGTTCATCCTTTTTGGGCACAGACCTGCCCAGGGTATGGCGGCCGTCCATGACCCCCATGCCTCCCATGTTAGCTCTGGCTCCTCGGGCACAGCTCTGCTGGAAGCCAAAAGAGGGGAGGGTACCAATGATGACGGCGGGGTTGGAGGTGGGGCTGTTGCTGCCAGGACCCTGGAACTGGGCCAGGGCTGGAGGCATCCAGCAGCTGTCCGAGTGGCCCAGTATCAGACACTCCTGGGTACAGGTCTCAGAGGCCTCAGCCAAGGCTTTCTGCAAGTTCACCTCAATGGCTGTAAAAAAAAAAAAAGAGAGAAAAAGAAGAAAACAACATAGTTAATCTAACAGGTCAGAACATACAGACTGCAGCTGAAATGGTTTTATACCAGGGTGTTGTAAAGGCACTGAATGAACTCATGAATCATAATGTAAACAGAAGACAGTTGTCATCTTATTAGTTTTTGACCCACAAAATGTCAGCCTTTTAGAGAAATGAAAGTCAGTGATAAATGTTTCATTTCATCTTGTAATGAGAAAAACACCAGCAGAGCATTTAATTTCCATTGGTATTCCCGTGACTCTGTCTGTTTACCTACAATATGCAATGAATTCCCAGTAGCTTAATTAGAGTTAGAAAAAAAAAAATGTCTTGCTGTTTATGTCTCGGATTGGCTTTAGTGTATTCAATATTTAATGAACGTCTTAACAAAGCGTTGTTTATTTTCATCACTGTCAATGTGGCACACCTTAAATCCCTTTGATCTTTCAGAATCCAGAATAAATCTGGTCAAACAAGAAAACTCAAACAATGAGAACTGGAAGAAAAAAAATGAGAACTGGAAGAAAAAAAGAAAGAACGGCAGGATCCTTTTGCACATTTAGCGATAATTAATAAACGTAGTTAGTTCTTCCAGCATTAGGTCGCATGCGTGGAACCGAAGGAAAAAACTGTAAACTGAAACTGAGCAGAGGACTGGGCAAGGCTAAACACTCAAACTATCTTATCTCATTATCCCGGCACATGTGGAATGAGTCTGAGATGAGGCCTCAGCATTGAGCTTCAGCAATAAAGCCTGTCAAGCCAGATAATTAGAATGTAAAACAGTATGCACCAAGGCAACCAGCAGCCCCTGGTGTTATGTTTCCTAGGCTCTTGCAAAGAAAAGACGGGTCCTCATTCAAACATCACATCGCTCCTCTAGGCCTCAGCTTCAAGCTGTCATGCAGAAATTATTTAGTATATTTGCATAAGTAAGAATGCTATAAATAATTAAGCGGCCGTAGACCCTAGTACACTGGGACAACAATTTCCTTAACACATAGACGTTGTGTTATTCTATTCCACAGACATCGGCACATCTTCCTGTCGTCTAGTTTATTGTCCGACGGCATTCTGAAAAATGAAAATAAATATTATTATCACTCAATGTTAGTGATACCAGCCTGGCCTCCCAAAACTATCTAGATCGGTGCATAACGGCCCACTGCGCTCACTTCGTTTTTTTGTATTTCGGTGCAGATTGAATAGCACAGCATCAACTTTAATTACGGAAGCGGTGTCTGAAAATGAATTGCCTGGTATAAATTGTGAGGATATATTTGGACTGCCCACGTGGAGTCAAATCTGTCCTCTCCTTATTGAACTGGAGCCTTGGAGCAGGAGTGTATAAATCCCCAGGGCGGTAAATGTGTCACCTTTCAGAGGGTCACTAACTTCATTAAGGCTAAAATGGATGCTACGTTCTCATTCTCTGAGCCCGCACAATAGGGCCGATGCCTGGTCGCGGCAGCTCCCCGACTCAATCTGCCTCTCAGTGTTTCCTGGTGTGTGTGATGCCTTTTCAGAGTGGCGCTATTGATGAGGTAATACCATTAGCATAAACGTTGCATTCGCCGAGCACGCACAAACAAATGCTTGAGGGTTCTAACACAAACAGACACACATTTAAACGTGAGTCTTCTCCTTCCATCCTCCTCAACATTAAATGATTGGCACAGCTGCCTTTATTGTGGCGTATTTCACCAATGAAAGGCAGTCTGAGGCTCAGTGACTTCACACAGCTTGAACTCACAGCAGCTCTGTGTCAACAGCCTTCAGTGGCTCCCGATTTTTCCGCGTGCAATATCTCACATATCTAGCCTCTCCAAAAGACACGGGCCTGCACTATTTTCTATTCCAGTGGGATAGTTCGTAGAGGTGGTGGCAGGTTGGGAGGGTGGAAGCGCGGCGTGAGTGATGTCGCAGACAGCTCTGGCTGCTTTCGTCAGCTGGAGGTATGCCGCAGCCTGCTTGTGGTGCCGCTGTCTTTTGTATTCAGGGGAAACAACTGTACCCCGCAGAGCTTTCTGGAGGTATCACACATAACTGACGTTGCAGATCCCCTGATGCTGTGAACTTTCTTCTCTACCTTTCCCTTCAAGGAAATTTGAATGGCAGACAAGAGGGGATAATGGCAAACAATGGGGTGTATCAGACAGCACGACTGAGCTCAGACCTTGTGTTCTCATTTGAGAGGATTCATCTTCACTGAGCAGCGGTGATGTGGTTGAAGCACAACCCTGGTACCTGTTTACTTACTCTGTGGAGTTGACTGAACATCTAATACGAGTTCAGATGCAATCTCCCTAAATGACTGACTTCTGTTGACTCCAGAAATGAAATGGTATTTAATTTGTTTTCTGATTCAATACAGCCTGCGGGCTAATTTGATTGCTCTGTCACAAGGTAATCTATTATCCATGGTTTGTAGACACCCCACTGTGCCACCGCGCTCGGTTTCTACTTGATCGTATGGTCATGCACAAGGTCAATACCAGTGGCAGCCTACAGCAGTCTTGTTCTGCAACATCAACACATCCTTTGGCCAGCCACTGATCGAACGCTGCGGCATCCACCTTCAGCTGACCTTCCATTCAAGCGGTCAAACATTACAGCTTGTGTAAACATTGAACACATTTAGGATAGAGGTGTACGAGAGTGCCGGACAGCATGCAAAGCAAACCCAACCAATGTTTTTTGAGCGAAATGAAAATATTGCAAATTGACTGAACACAAGGTGGGGTCGATGCAGTGCAAACGCTTCGCTGTGATGTGTAATATTTGAGTTAAGAGATATATATGAGGTGGTTGAACGAGATTAATTGAATGTAATGCAATATGTTGCAATTCAGTTCAGTTCAACGGAGTTTCAAGTGTTGGGGTTAGGCTTATACATGAGACATAGAGTCCTTGCGTTCAGACTTTAAAGTAATTTAGAACTGGAGTTTATGTTGATACAAGCCAGGGGGGAAAGAGCACCAGCAAACCACGTATATCTTTTAGTCTGACGGAGTCGAGTGCATCATCAAAGAAAGTGAAACTACTGGATGAAATCATAAAGCTCATTTCCTCCACCAAGGCTCAATCAAGCTGCACTCATTTGCTCATACTTATACATATCATTCCCCTAATATGTCCGCTCATGTCAAGAAAGAATTCCTGTTTCCACCCCGGAATTTGGATCCACAACAACATTTGTTGGGTTCTTTCTTGACGCATACGACATCCTTCCTCCAAGTTTTGCGGTAATCCGCACAGTAGTTTTGGCGTATTCATGCTAACTAACAAAGAAAAAAAGATACGCAGATGAAAGCATAACCTACTTGGCTGAGGTAACAATAGAACCCCATGCATGATGCACCAGTGCTTCTATTTTTTTCTATAACAGTGGTGAATACGGGATTACATATGCTGCGTATACACATGATATTTTGCCCTTTTATTGCACTGATATGCATTCAATCCCCCATTTTTTCACTAATGGGCATGAAATCCACTACTGCACATAGAAGGTGTGAAAGGCAAAAACACAAACACACACACACACCTGTATGCACACACGCAAACACACACAAGATGCCTATTAGCTGCCTGATTGGGGCTTTTCACTAAAATAGTGAGATATTTAACATGACAGTTAATGATTTTTACTGACAGAGCTTGTTACATCTTGATGAGCTTCACATTAAGATCTGCACACATATCACGACTCAACTCATTATTTCAGCATGCATAAACTCATTATTGCTAATTAAAAGGATAATTGCATGCATCTAGGACATTAAATTCCTCAATCAGCCATCAGGAAGGTGGACTAGGCCCCTGACTCATCCTACACTGTTAATTGGAACAATCTTTTGAATTCTTCAGCCAGAAACCTGCGCTCATCAACAGCACATATTGTCCTGTGAAGGCTTTATGATGTTGTGCAAACTGCCTCTGTGTGAGCCTGCATGATTATGGCCCTATTTAAATTATATTTGTTTGTTTTACAATGCTGTAGCTGTATTGTAGTTTATATGGTCCACCTGTAGCCCAGGACTGCAGAGCCTGGTCCCCACGGTTGAGGTCTTTTTTAAAATTTTTACACGGTGATCTTTCTCCTTTCTTTAGTTTTACTGTCCAAGGTTTTCATACGTGGTCATTTTTCTTTTTTACTCTATAGTTACACAACCGCTCGAACATATCCCAGAACATAACAATGCCAAGAAAATAAACCTTTCCGCACCCAGAGTATTATCACCTGGAGCTACACCCCCTTCATTGTCAGGTAATCTGGGATCGACAGGTTTTTATGTTGCCACAAAGTAAAATAAAAATGCAAAGAGGCTTAATATTCAGCTGTATGAGAAGTTTCAAACGGAGACCTTGTCTTTACAACCATCCTTAAATACTGCATGTACTGTAGCTCTGATAAGTGCAACAATATTATCATTATCATATTATATGTTCCGGTGTGATAGGCGATGAGATCAGGGGGAGAGTGGGAGAAAACAAAAACCACACACACGTGAACATGAGTGTGTCTGCGTGTGGATGACGACCAAGAGATCAAAACACGGTCACGTGGAAGATTCTCTCAAACCAAGAGAATCTCCGGTGAAATAATTGGGTTTGTAATTACCAGGACTTTTAGAGAAATGAAATCACAGCTCTGGCAATCATCATTTGAAGAACGGAGTAATGTCTCACTTCAACAGAATCGCAAATATGAGACAGCCCACTTATATTCTTGATGCATCTCACCATTCCTTCTCGGGTATCATACTTATGATGCACACTTAGGACTGCCTCATAGTTTTTATGATGTGTACTCATATGGATTCATGTTCTATTCAAGATATCAGAAAGCTTGTGAGAGGCTGCAGGAAAGAGAAGACTATGCTTTGGTAATAATTCCTGCATAAACATTACTTTAACAATTAAATAAGAATATGCACGCTCAGAGACAAGGTCTGTGACTCCTCTGCTAAACCTGTCTCTGTGGCAATGAGTCTGAAAATGAACTTTTCTCTGCTCGCAGACTCAACGGCTATTTGGTTTTTCCTTATCAGAGGGAGGTATGGTATAATCCCTGGCGAAGGCAATAAGGGCTGTCACTGTCACTGCTGACAAGGGCGTGGAGGAGGAAGTAAATATTCCATTTTACCAATAAAAACTTGGCATGCTCTTCGGAGGGCAGAGACCGGCTCTGCCGTAGAGGTCAGTGGTGCCATGTAGGAGGCTGACATGTATTAAGATCTATAAGGAGCTCTGACAGCTTGTCAACGCCTACTGTAGAATCTCATTAACAAGATTTTATTATAGAATCAGGAATGAAACAATGGTAATATCTCGATACAGCCTGTTTTGATCTCCTCACCAGTGATGACATGGTCTGAAGCATGGTGAGTGAGTGTTGATCAATAACTCACTCTACAGACAAAGGGGATTTTTTTCAAACGTAAATTCCACAGCAGTTCTGTGCAGCGGCGATAAAAAGTGCGACGTAAGAAACGGCGGAGCCACTGCTCCTTCTTTTTTTTTTACTTTTTAAAACAGATAGTGCCAGATGTAATAAATGGCCCTTTTTACAGGAGACAATGTGATGCAGATAAGAGGGGAGAGAGGTTGTCCATATATACTCTAGACTAATTACTTTTGATGCATTTACTGAGACACTGCTGACAAGTGTGAGTCTCCGAGCCACATACGTATTTATCAGCACTTGTGGGACCTATACAGTTCATCGCCTGTAATCCATCTAGCCTTGTCTACCCGCGACCTCTTTTGCTTTCCTCGTGTTTGACCCATTGTAACTGAAAGTAATTGCAGGCAGAAAACAACATCTAATGATTACTTTATCTGGGAGTGTGAGAGCGAGTGAAAAGTCACAGACAGGTACCTTCAGCGAGAGGAGGAGAGGCCTTTTTGTTCTCAACACACAATTTCAGACAACAAAGAATATTATTGACTTGGCTGAGATTAGAACACCAAAACAAATAACAAAGCACAGAGAGAGGACAAAGTGCACAAAGAGAGAAAGGATCTCTTGAACAATCCAGGGCCACGCGCTTGCCATTGTTGCCATTGATTAAAAGTATGTTATAGGTTGAAGCGACCATTTCCCCACTGAGAATATACAACAGCAGCAGAGTGTGAAGACTTAATTTATTGTAAATCCCCTTTTTTCTCCAAGTCACCTTTGTTGTCACGAGTTGAAAGAAAGAAAAATCCAAATTTGTTTATGTCCTCAGCATAAAATGTTCTCAGAAAAGCAAAAACGCCGACATCAACAACCACATTCGTGTGATTTCCATCGACAGGGAGCACAGCTGGGAAGGCAGAGCACAGAAACAGCTATTCTCCGCGACACTTGACTTTCCGCGTGTGACATTGGTTGATTACATCTCCTTCATTATATCTGGACCACTGTTGGGCCTCCCTACCCGAGGACAAGACGCGGGTGCAACCATCAACACAATCAGGCCTGGCCAAATACCCAGCGTGGGCCAGATGGATGAGAGGTGAAAACACCATAACAATCTGCAATCAGCCCTCATCACCGCGATGACACACAGAGGAGGAGGCACAGAGTTACTACGGGGGGTAGAAACACAAGACAGGCTCATGTACAGTAGACGTGCACAAACACACACACGCCCACACAGAATCAAACACATTTTTCATGCGAGGGTAGCCATTAATTATTTTCTTTTTCGGTCTGTACTTGTGCAGAATGTGGATGATAATAATGGAGATGTACTGGAAGTGTGCTGTCATTGGCGAGGAAAGCATTCATGAATGCATATTTATAAGGTTAAATATAAAATGCAATGCACAAAATGGATAATGTGAGGTCACGGAAATGAAAGTAACGAGCGTGGAATGAAAAGGAAGCAGAAATATTTGAGAGAGATTGAGAACAAAAGGAAAACAGGCTGATTAAGTGGAGCCTGACAAAGCTGTCTTGATATCTGCGACAAGATTGGATTGTCCCAGCAGGACTAAACAATCATAATTTTGGGAATTTTCAGTCTAAGAATTAACATGTCACTTATCACGATCAGATTCCGTTTTTTAAAATCAAAACGTGGAGCTGATTTGCAGCATAAGGGACTCCTCTGGGATCTGAACCTGTTGCATTTATAGGAGACATTAACCACAGGATGTTTTCTGATAATAAATGAGGCCCCTGGTTCACGTGATGGAAGCGAGACTACGGAGAGACGAACCAGCCACCACTGCACCGCTGTCATGTAACAAGCAAATCCATCACGCTGACCTATTGCCCCCAGTTATTATGGAAAACAAGGATGAATCGCATTAACATTGAGGAAGAAGTTCCCAGATCTGTGCGGCCTGTCTGTGCAGCCGATGGATTCCGCAGGAGGAGAAGAGAGGGTAATAAACTAGGTGCCACTGCATATGCTATATATCTTGCAGTCATTGATGATTAGCTCTGTTTTCCCTTAGCCATACATTACTGTTATTGCCTCCCCGGCCCGGCAGATAGGAAGTGGATACAAAAGCATCGTGAAGCCCATCTTTCAACGGATAACTGGCAGGCTGAAAACCACTCAGCACCGGGCGGCCGCATGATTTTAGTGCACGAGTGACCCGGTCATGGTGAAAATTGTAATCTCTAATGTGGAAGAGCTGCGAGGAGGACCCACTGTGCACGCTTCATTGTTTTTCCAGGGGTGTGTGTGTTTCTCTACAGTGAGATATTTCTAAGTGAAATCATTTAGTCTCTAAAAAGGAGCCTCTCTTCAGATGTCAACAGCTCGAGTCCTGGCGCTTAGTCCTACTTGACTATTCCGTGTGTGTGTGTGTGTGTGTAATCTATATGAGGCGTCAATGTCAGGACCAGACACACATCCTGTCCCTTTTCCTCTTTTCTTCCTCCATTTTCAAAAGATTTCGAGGACAGCTTAGGCTTGAATGCAGACTGCATGCGGTATTAGTCACAGTCATTAGTGCTGAGCAAACTTATATTTGAAATATCAGTGTGTGGTGTAGCATGGTAAAGGTTTTAATATGAGGGGCAGCCTCTCTCCTGATCCCCCTGTGCATGTACACTTTAAAGGTTTTCCTCCTCCGAAGCGACACAGACCCTCCTCCGGGGACAACTATTAATTTTTCACTGAAACCTCCCCTGAATAATGAATTCTGTCCTATTTATACGCTGTGATAAGTCCACTGAATGTCTAAAAAGGGGTTATCATGAAAAGGGTAAGGCTTTCAGAGAAAGACCTGTCCCTGCTTAACATGTTTAATTCATCCGCATCGCCATGTTCTTGAAAGCAGAAGAAAAGTCATATAATGTATCACTGGCAAACATGAAAGCCGACACAAACGGCACATTCAATAAATCATAGCCTTACTTTGACTGTTTTGATGTTGACTGTCACAATCCTCCACCCAAACGCCCGTCGCAGAAAGTTCAGATGTATCCTTTTTACTCCCCCAGGCCCCGGCTGACAGATACGTTCTCACTAAAATCACAGAGGTACTCAGTGTGTTAATGTCTCTGTCACTATGCACTTTATTTGGGTTGTGTTGAGTGCAAGCATTGTCAACTAACACTCGCGACAGGGCGAGAGCGACAGATACCAGATAGACACGCCGAGGGGGAGGTAGCGCGAGGGCGCACGGCTGCTGCTGGGACGTAAATAAAAAGATGTAAAGTTTAACCCATAAATAATGCACTAAAAACTAGAACATGCTTCAAACTCTGTGCAAAATAAATCGACCCGCCTTGATAAACATTTCATAATACTTAAAATAGCTGTGGCTGTATTGACTTCTATTTGCAGCAGGATATAAGAAACTTAATTTCTGCGCTGTTTGTCTCGGCGCTTTAAGTGAAGCAAACCATTCATTACACTCTCAGACTAAATAACCATTCGGTTGTCACATAATAAAAAACTGCCGCTCTTACACAAACAGGATTAGTTGATGTTACACAACATGAACAGTATCACACAGTGTTGCTGACATAGATTAGCACATGATACAGAACTGTGGTGGTTTTAGGACAGTGTATCTTAAATCATCAAAAATATAAACACAAATGCAATTACAGCTAGATTTTGGCCCTAGTCAGTCTGGTTATATACCGAGAGGAAATATACAAGCTGCACCCTCATAGATATCAGTTCCCTTAATATTCTGTTTCATCAAGATCCAAGAATTATTCCCTGTGATATGGTCAAAATGTTGAAAAACATCTCACATCTCACACGCAAATGTAATGGTTTTAAAGTTTCGTAAGAGAGGTGTTCAGTTATTTTTGTGAGAGTTTTACACAGATACAAACAAACCAACCAAAACACAAACAGACAGAGGTGAAAACATAAGCTCCTGGGCTGAGATAATTAGGGACAAATGTAATTATCACTTAAAAATAATTTGTTTTTGTGCTGTTAGTTTCATATTTGTCTGACTTGAGTGTCACTGTTTTAGATTTGACCTAAATATATTGTAACTTAGCTTCATCACGTTCAAACTATTTTGAGATGATCAAACTACTTGTAGTTGAAAACTTGTAGCACAATAGCAAATCTAACAGCTCCTTTTTTTTGGGCTCCAAACAGTCAATAGGGAAAATAAAAGATGGGGGGAAAAAATGGAGAGAATTATATTAAAATAAAAGGGCAAAAGGAAGAAAGTAGGTTCACTGATTGTGTTCTGCCTGTGATGAGGAGGAGAATGCTCCAGTGGCTCCAGCAGTCCACAGAGGAGGAGACAGTGAAAATAGCCACGCGACTACTGCGCTCCGGAGACTGCCGGCAACCCATTGACCTCAATGTCTTTTGTGCTGTTTAGCCCAGAGCGCTAACTATCAGATATTAACACCCCAACGTCTTTGATTTTGTGCGCCTGTCAGGCCCAGAGGGCTCTTGTGTATATTGTTTGTCCCGGGGTACCATCCTCTTTGTGTCAGTTGTTCCCCCTCTAACATGACAAACACCCACAAAGAGGCAAGGGTATGTCACATTACTACTAGCTGGCATCTAGTATCAGCTCTAATGTTGACATGTCTCTGGGGAGCCCCGGGGATGCCGTGGAGACACAGGAAGTTGTCAAAAATAAAAAAATAAAATCCCTGATTGTGACTAACATGTTTGGATGTTTGTTGAATTGTGGGAGAAAATTGCCAGAGCTTCTCCAGCACCACGGCCACCGCTGCTACAATGACATCACCGTAGCCAATTTCATCCCCGCAGTTTATTTCAAGCGACCGTGTCCGTGTGCGCTTGTACACACACGTTGTGCACGTGGCTGAGTAAGTGCACGGCAGAGAGAGACACAGGCCTGCTCCCTCTGTAATTCAGTGTGTGAAGCCACCAATACCCATCTCTATGATAATTTCCTATTCACTGTGAGCAAAGACAGTAACACTGATACAATTCATTTCCCCTTTATTAACTGGTGCGGAAACGTTGGGCCTGGCAGAAGTGACTTCTCAAGTCGTCCAGGGCTGTGGGGGCGGCAGGGTTTGTTTTATGGGTGGGAGGAGAAAGCTGCTCGTGTGGGGGTTGATGGTTTTGGGAGCCAGGCTTCAGTAATAGACATTTGCCAGAGAGAAGAGGCTCAGTTTCTGTGAACATTTAGTGGACTATTGAGCGTCTTCCTTTGAATGAGACCCTGTGTCAAAGCCTTTCAGATATAAAGTAAAAAATATATATATTTAAAAAACCTTTGGCAAAGTTGTATTTTCATATATGTCCTATTTGCATTGCTTGTTTGAGTTTGAGCATTTATCAGAGATTGCATTTGGGCGTGGACATTTTCCAGAGTTTGTCTTTCACGTATGACAGATGCGGCGGGAGCTTGTCGGAGTCAGATACATTCACAAAAGCAGGGAAACGATGACGCATGGGTAGAGCAGGGAGCAGGACATTACGCACACATTCTGCTGAGGACGTTTTTTTTTAAATGCATGTCGACACTGGCGTTGGTCCTTATAGCCAAGAGATCTCAAAACTTAGATTTTTTTTAGTTTTTAACATCTTTGTTGACGTCTAATACGTGTATGGTCACTTTTTGGGATCTTGCGATATTTGTCTTCTATTTTTCTTTTTCACTTTTGTGTCCATCGCATGGTAGAAAAGTCATTTACACGCCTACTCGCTGTGAATTACTGCTGTATTCTCACTCAGAAATTTGCTGGTAATCATATTGGCAGGCTGGAAAAACTATGGGAAAGGTCAGGAGCAACTGACTCGGACATTTGTGTTCTCCCTCCAGAAAATGTCTGGAGTTCAGTGCATGCCTGAAAGCAGATAGTTTCTGTGAACACTTAGTTTGAAAAAAAAAAGAAAAAGCTTTGGCAAAGTTTCATTTTCATATATGTCTTATTTGAATTCTTGTTTGAGTTTCACACGTGACATCCAGTCAAGTCCAGTCCATCACAGTGACATTCAATTCACTCGAATTGATGACTTGCCGTCAGTCTGCCATTTTTATCTCAGCATGATGTCCTTTTTATTTTTCTTCATCCCCGACTCTTCCTCTCTGCACTCTGATATATTGCTAATTATTTCAAACTATCAGGTAGACAGTTTCAATTTCAATCAAACCCTGTCTTCTCTCACTGACCTTGGTAACAGGGTTGGTCCCTCAGCCCTGATCAGTTCCTTTGGCAGTTATGGTCGCAATTTAGGGAGAAATTTAAACTCAATTCGAGCCTGACTTCAGTGAATACATGCTGAGTCCACTGATGTTGGAACAGGAGTGTGCTATGTTCCTGTGAAACACTTAATGTGATGATTGAAAAGGGCCCAGTTAAAGCTTTAAGGCATAACTGGGCACTCTGGTAGCTGTGAAGGATAGATTTACAGCCATATGCAGCTAATCTAGCTTGTCTCGTACGCTGTGAATCTTAATACACTGATTTTTATGATGACACACTGTGTGATGGCAGTTTACACTATTTTTTTGCTCACACTGTCGCCAAGAGGGCAAATGTAGCCGTGCGCCGTCGGTGCAGCAAACGTCCAGTCTTCATAACAGTTCATCAAAAATCACGATTAAAATAATAGTTTTGCAAAGGAAAGATAAAAGAGCCCTGGTAGATCCTGCTGCAGCAGACGGAGGGCACCATGTATGTAAGAAAAACAATTACGTGATATTGACAGCTAGTGCAATCAAAGGCTCCCCTGCCAGACTCGATGAGGTGCCAATCAAGTGAGTGTCTGTGCCTCATGTTGCCGCCGCCGCCGCCGCCGCCGCTGCTGCCTTTCATTTTAGAGTCAGAGGAGAATCTGCCGTGGTGAATCATCAGTCGATAGCTCAGAGCTGATGGTTAATGCTGATTGATGACATTCACCTAGCCCTCCCCCCCCCCCTAAAATACCTAGCATCTGCAATAAACAGTACGGGTGAAGGTGGAATCAAGACAGTGAATCACAAGGAAAAAAGTGAGGTCTGCTTTCAAAGTTATTAGTCATAGTGCAATGCCCGTTCTATGCATGTTTGCTTGGCCTGTGGTGATGCTGGTTGCAGCTTTCTGTCGGAAACTTCAAAAGGGACCTGCAGTAAAGACCGGCTGCGGGGCTCAGTCCCCAGAACCCTAAGGTTGCACCACAGCTGTTCACCTGTTTATTTAAAGTTCAGTGAGCTGGACTCAGTGCGCAGGACGCAGAACTGGAGAATCATTATCAGTATTTTTGTCATGATCGACAACATCACTTGTGTTGACGAGTCCCAGCCACCGCTGCTGCAGAGCACTGGTTCGATATCTATTCAAGGTTTGTTAATATTGAGCGTATTCCATGTACAAATCAACCTTGTACTTCCCTGGGTCACTAACAGCGCACATGCCACGTGTGCGGCCAATAAGACGAATGGTTCTTCAGATATTTTATTTATTATTGCTATTATTATCATTATAGTGGAAGTAAAGGTACTAGTATACGTACAAGTTCTAGCAAACTTGTTTGGATTAACATTGCAACGAACTAGCGACGGAGCATCTGTCACCGTGTTTTGATGCCTTTATTGGTTTTGCGACAAACTGGTTTCTCATTGAATGTTGCTAAAGGTCGTCCGTGATTGATTTAAGCCATAATTAAAATGATTATTAAAAGAAATGATAAAGCACCAGATGCTTTCTCTTCATTGTCCCCTGGAATAATGTGAATTAGAATGTCATTCAACACGTGGCATTAGCCGACGCAACCTGAAGGCGTTAAAGAACAATTTAGTACGTGCATGTAATTAAAGTGATTCTATCAAATGTGACATTTCTTTCACCACAGTATTCAGCCACTGCTCTTCCTCCCGTTCACCTGTGGTGGCTTGCACACGGCAAGAGAAGGGGAAAAAAATAAATACTGTTTGTCGACACTGAAAAAGATCATTTCTCTGAAAGTATTTTAATGTGAATTTATGTGAAACATGGCAATGGTGAGCTGTAATAGGCACCGTCTAACCTAGAAATGTCACGCAGGAGGAGGAACACTGCAAGAAAACATAGGCATGATATTGAATCGCCTAAAAGTGTCACTCCTAGAATAAAAAAATAAAATGATTTTCCATCTCTCGCTAGTCTCTCCCTTATTCTGTTTATCTGTTTATTTTTTTTTATACTTTATCGTCACCTTGAGATGTGCATATTTGGTAGTATATGTCATTGTTAAAGCCCATGTTGGATCGGGTGAACTTCCTCTGCAGGTTGTACGTGCACCAAGGTAAAAGCATTAAGGGATGCAGTCTAAAAAAGAAAGGAAAGAAACAGCCATTATGGTGGATGTGGTCCACTGATGGTTTCTTTCAGCAGGGTTTGCAGCGTTCCTTTCATTATCCCTCCTCCACTCCTCACCCACACAGCCGCTCTTATTTACAATGGCTCTCAGAGAGTCAACATATTTAAGTCCGACTTAAGGGACGGCGGATCTGCTAAGCATCTATCTCTTTGACATAGACACAGAATAAACTAATTTGCTAATTTGCAAGCATGGGGCCCCAGTCGTTCATAATTCATTATGGAAATATAATCATCATACCAGAGATGATGAAAAGAAAAGAATAATAAGACCATAACATTGTATGAGAGACATTTAAACAATCTGCTCCACTTAAACAATCTCTGCAATTTAGAGACTACAAGGAAAGCATGTCTCCCATCACCTTTGTTTCAATTGCTCTTTCATTCAAACAGGTTTTGAAGAGTAATTGGCCACAATTATAGCAGTATGTCCTTTCATTTTTTTCTTCTGAAATATTATTCATTGTTATTATTAAACTTGTTGAGAGCACTTCTCTGGGTTCTCCTATACTGTACATCTTAACCACGTAGCAGTGATAAGCAGCCACAAAGCTCCAAAAAGCCAAGTGGCGAGAGGGGAATAATCATTAATAAACAGCTTCCCGGAGACGCGTCCTGTCAGAAACAATTATCAGGAATTGAAATGCTATAAGGGACAAATCACAATGATGTTCCATATATGACACTTCACTCCCCTTCTACTTCTCGTTCGGTCTGCACTTCACAGAGCGCACAACAAAGCATTGGAAACTCTACTGGCAGAGGAAGAAAGGGTATTAATTTTCCAACCTGGAAACGGTAAACTGAAAATACCTGTGAAGTGGATAATTCTGTCTGGGGGAGACATGTGTTTTCCCCCTTCCTTGTGTCAACACAACTTCTTTTGAGGTGTGCAGCGATGTCTGTATGGGCCTGATAAGTCTCTTATTCTCGGCAAAGAGTAATTTGCAAAATGCAGACGGCTGTACACAGACTCTCCACATTGTTAATTAAATCATTCTGCCTTTGATGTTTTCTCAGGTTTTAATGGGAAAATAACAAAATTAAATAGGATGCTGTCTTAGCTCCTTATGAAAAGGATGATGCATGGATGGTGCATCAATTATTGAGGCTGAAATACGGTAAATAAATTAAATTAAGCGTAAATAAAACTGCATGACTTCCTTCTCAAAGCAAAGCATTGTTTTTGCCTTCTGTCAAGGCGCTGGCGTGTGAAAGGGAAAGAAAACATATTATTCACAGTTATTTACACCTTGTGCTTTACCTGTTGCCAAATGATATTTCAATCAGACGTTCAGGCAACAATCCAACGAATTGTGTGATATAAGGTTCAGGTTTCGTCTACACTATAGCACATAGATGTTTTTGCACGGATATTTTAAAAGAAAAACAAAAACAAATACTCCAACAAGCATGCAGGCCCAGTTGGTGGCGATGAAGTCTACGATCCATCAGATAGGCTACCAGAGAGGAAGATTGTGAGCGTGTCCTCAGTAAGCTTTGTCAACTGGTATATATATATATCCTCAGTGAGGACAGAGCATAAATGTTTTTCTTCCTGGTAAAATCTTTGCAAGTCACTCCGGGCTGCAACATGTTTCACAATCTTTGTGTAGCTTCTTTCAACTCATTCAACATTAACATTTTCCATGTGAGAGAAGCCTCTGCAGTCGATCTAATTCAGAAGAAAACGTGAAAAAAAGGAGAGGTCACGGAGTTGACATGGTGGTTTGGAGCTCAGTGATTGTGATTATATGCAGCAGAATACACCTTTCAGCCTTTTCTCTCCTCCTGCACCCTGCCTCTTAATTTGATCAATAAAGATGAGTTTCTCTCCATAATGAAATTCACACTCAATCCCGAGTTTGTCAGTAGCCACAAAGAAAGGTCAAGTAATAAAAGGAGATTTTTGTCTCGCGGAGAAAAAAGAACAAACTGCCTGATTGTTTAACTCTTTTCAACACCGGGCGGCTTAAAAGTGTGATGTCATCCGTCCAGTTTAGTCAATAACTTCCTGGGCCACAAATATGCTCTGAGTATGACGTTTGCACTAATCAATCCGCTAACACTTTGTGTCTGAGGAGCAGAAGTCTACAACTCAGCCGAGGAGCGCGCATTCTCCAAGTGGGGTCAAGCTGATAACAGAATACAGCCCCAAAGGTGTTAATGGCAAGCTGATTATCTGACTGGTTAGTGTTTTTACGCCGACCTCTAATTACTTCCAAGGCTAGTTTTTGAAAAAGCAATTATGAGCTGGGCAAACTGTACATCTCTCACTTAAGCGGTTCAGTGCTTTTATTATGCATTGGGCCTAATTTGCAAAAATATATCGGCAACAAGTAGATACAGAAATAAATAAAAGCCCTGACTTGTATCTGCTACCACGTGCCAGTATTTGTACATTGTGCAAAATAGAATGCCTATTATAATTCAGCCTGTAATTGCAATTAGCCTTGCGAATACAGATAATACATGCAAAATGTCGCAAAGCACACAGTACTGAAGGCTGTTATATGCACACACGAAATGCATGATTATTTACTTACTTGATGCTGCACATGAAATATCTGTGTCACATATATGAGTAAATTAATAATATTAAGCACATTAATGTCAAAGAAGCACATGATGAGTTTAACTCTCCTGTTTTTTTTCTTTATTTGCTTTTATCCGCCTCTAGAGGGCGTTTAGTCTCCCTCACTGTCTCGTTTCAGTGTCTTTCAATGCCAATGTCAGTTTTGAAAAGTAACTTAAGACCTCACTAATGCTGCAGCTAAGCCCCTTGATGTACTATTCAGTCTGAGGTACCTCTACAGGGCTCTCTGTTGCAGCGTGTTACCAGCAACACATCCCCCCCACAGCATGTGTAGCGCTGCACAAGGGGGAGCAGCAGACACGCATAAACCCCACCATCGAGAAATGTGCAGTGGATTTCTTTAGTGCTCACTTGACAGAATGTGGATTTTTTTCTCTCCTTGTAGTCCTCCTTGAACAGTCAAGTGCTCCCAAAAGAAGGAAAAAAGACATAAAAGATGATTTTTTTTTGTTGTGCATTGTGTTATATTTTATTCTGAGTTATTATCTTCGAAGATATATAGTTGGCTTTCTTATGAAGAGGCACGCATATACCTCAGTGCAACAAAGAAAGCGCCGCAGGTGAGGTCAGATTATTTTAAGCTAAGATTGGAGAGGTGCGAGGCACCTGCTTAAATGATGTGTCCCGCTTCTGTCTCGCCGCAGATGTCCAAAAACAACTTGACAGGGTGGCCCCACAGACAGGCCCGAGATTAATGATTTGTGACAGCTTCAACAAGCCAGGATATGAACAGTCGTCCTGCGGCCATTACATAAGTAGAAACAGCTGTTGTTTCGGCGCGGGCTTTCACATCTCACTGTACCCGGTCCACACAGAGGTGCGGCGGGAGAGGAGAGGGGGGGGGGGACCTCCCGTCACATACAAGTGGGATGAACAATACTGTGGAGGCAGCAGGTTTTGCAGAGAGCGAGCGTGCGGCTGCTAGCGCCGGTTGCAATTTCACCAGAGCCCTGCATCGGTGAAATCAGTGAAAACTACAGACCGTTTCTACGTGGCTCATATTGATGATTTAGGAGGCTCTCGTCAATGACACTTCTGTAATTATGTTTGACAGTGTGAATTATGTTCGGCAGTGATTCTGCTGCACAGACTATGTTGTGATTAGCACGGGGCATGAATGGAGCTAGATTAAACCCAGTTGCAAATACAGTGAAGGAACTGCAATTAGATACGACATTATTCCTTTTCCATTTGATTTGAGAACACTGCCTTGTTCTGTCACAATAGGATTTAGATAGTCCCATTGTAATGAAAGCCTATTTTCAAACCCGGTGAATGTACAGAACATGACGAGCCACTTTGTTCCAACAGGACAAAAGACAGGCTTGGCATGTGTTTTCTGACAATTGTCTTTGCTTGCTATTTCTAAGTCTTTTTTTTTTCTGGATCACCCCAAAGAGCGATCCAGAGCCTTGAACACACGTCCAGAAATAAAGCAGGGAGATTGCTTTGTATTGAAGGTACAAGCACAGACTGAATCCTTTGGAATGATCGTTTTCTTTTTATCAACACTGCTCAAGCTTTTATCCAGTTATTATAGTTCAGGAAAAAAAAAAATACTGTTGTTTAAATTGGTCTTTTAGCAACTGTTTAATTAAGTGTGTAACAATTAGCACCTCATAAAAAAATGATGACTAACAATTTCGATATTCTCTTGGTACGTTTGAACTACACTGCCAAAACCCAATGCAAATTTCCCAGGAAACCGTCATTGCATATCCTGTAAACAATTAATATTCTTTACCCATTCATCCTTTTTGCACAAATCTACATTAGGGCTCCAAGATGCCAGAGTCGAGGTTTGCATGTCTGCATGCTCTGTCCTTGTTTAGGATTCAGCAGATGGAACCATGGGATGGAGGTTATCAGCCATCCCATTCCCCTCTGGACTGTAATTCGTTGTCGACAATGTGCTATGGACCCTAAAGGCCTGCCATCTGCTTACTTTCACTCCTTCCAAAGGTGAGAAATTTCAAACCACCTGGTTGATGTGTTAGCCGTGGATGCCACCCTCGTCACTCTCGTGCCCATGTCCATGTTGTGCACAGATAGAATTGTTACATGTGATGAAATTACTCTCAAAAGTCAACAGAAAAATATGAAACATTTGCATTTCGAAGTAGATGCTACGGGTGGTGATGGGGGAATTACATCATTAAAACACTTAGGATGCTGACCCGACTCTAGAATAAGAAACTATTTTGAGTTGGGCAAAGATTTGATGAATGACCCACGTTAACATTGAATTCTCAAAGTCCTTTATGGATTTTGGCACTAATCACAAAGCTTGTGCATGTGGAAGTGGAATTGATTTAAATCAGAGGTCTTGAGGCACTGTCACTTTTCACTGTGAAAAATGAAGTGAGTGGTAAAATAAACTCCTTTTCTCGTGCACGGACAATGAAACACACACTTTTCCTTCAAAAAAACCCCAAACAATTATTGAATATTCATCAACATATTCTCACAGGACTGAAGTAGCCATGCAAAATGTGCTAACTCATACTCTGTCTGCTCATTCACAATGTGTCCAGTCATTCATGTTGAGCTCTTCCTCTGCGCTCAGAGACTTGCTCGCAGAGGGGAAGGAATTTTCAGGCCTTGAACGGATGTCTTATTGCTTATGGGTCGCCACTGTGTGCAGAGATTGCATTTTGACAAGCAAGCCATCCTTAATCCTTGGTCACGTCCAGTTGCCAAGTCGATGTGACCACATTTCTTCCCCTTTTTGTGTGTGTTTGTGTGTGTACGTTTGAGCATGGGCAGTGGCTTTTACACACAATATATTGTATACAGCTAATCTGCCTGAAGAAAATGCTGAAAAATCATATACAGCACAATTTGTTTCCTTGTAAAAGTTTCGGACTTATTAAAAAAACTTATAGTCCAGTGAATTTAGTGATGAAGATTATTACCCCCAATAGATTTTTAAATTCAAGCAGGTGGGAACTTTATTGTGTAACGTCGGCGTGGAAAAACATTTAAATACTTTAGGAACACGTGTATATCACAGTCATGTATTTAACTGGTTGACTAAATGACCACATAAAAAAACAGAAAGAGCATTACTGGAATACAACAAGGGCATTTTTGCAAGCTCAGCAGAATAGACCAGGCACGGACATTTTGGAATTTGCTGGCCCGATTTTTGTAAATTAAGCAACATTCATCTCTGAAACACATACGACCTCATATCTTTTGAGTTAGCTTTTAAATTTCAGCAGCCGAGAAAGTCTTCTATATGAGGATGTACCAATCATGACAACTGTGAGTGTGCAGTAACGTCTGGCCATTTCCCGGTCAAATGCCACACTCCTTTTTGCTGGATTAAGCAGATTTAAAATGTGTAAAAACACTGTGTCCCATGTGTCTCTTTATGCTTAAATATTGAGCTCTTATCCCAAGCTTCCAGTCTAACCCTCTATACATCATCAAATTGATCTAGTAAGGAAGATTTAAGCCTGAGCCTGGAGACAGAAATCTCGTTCCAAGGTCAGGCGGTGGGAGGCAAAGGCCATGGGTCACCTGTCTCCTCACACCTACCCTTGATGTATCCCCGGCCCAACTCCCCGGGGACCCGAGTGATTCCTATTCTGCTGATGAGTTAAACCTGCTTGAGCCTTAGGAATCCACAGGATTTCCATCGGCCTTGTCTGCTGCTGTGTAGGACAGCAATCGTACCACTAAGCTACATCAATCAATATCTATGCAACATGCACACAGCGTGTAGCAGCTGGCAGAGCCAATGAGTGACGTCTGAAGTTTGTCCAGCGGAGTTCAACTCGCAAAACCTCTGGGTTATTCATCAAGTGATGGATTATTCCTGTGACTCTGCATGGGCACATGGATTCTTTAGGAAGCATAATCTCATTACAGGAAATGACTCGGTGCCTCGATGCAGAGATAGAGGCAGTGGCGAGCCGTGTTGCCATACACTTAGATTCAGGGTTGCTAAGTATAGCGCATGCAGCCAATAAAAGCCGCGGACAGAAGGTATCCTCTGGGCGCTCGGAGAAACGCTACATATTAAATGGAGCGGCAAACTTTCTCTTTTTTGAAATGAGGCATTATGTATGCATGTGGGGTTGTTTGTTAAAAACCCTTGTCTGCTGTCAGGCTTCACCTCCTCTCCCCTAAGCCCGGAGAAGGAAACATAAGCTGTTTACAAATACACTATGACAGGTTGGATACTGCTAACTTAAGTTTTCATGTCAAAACCTGTCAGTGACATTTAACAAGAAGAAAGAACATGTCAGATCTAAAATGCTTCCAGAAAATACGGAAAATAAAAAACGCCAAACCAGCTGACACGTGGACGAAAATAGCACTTAACCTGAGTAGCATCGATGTACTTTAGTTCATAACACACAGCTTTACTATTTACACGTAATCACATGTTCTGATCTGATATATGTTCATACTTTTTTGAGGTACTGTAATCCCACAATAAAAAACAGATCACTTCATTGTATTATAACCCATTTTTTTCTGTGTATGGAGGCCGATTGAGTTTGATACTGTAGGTGTCCTGCAAATTCGTGGCTACCGCTTCTTTTTGTCCCTGTTCCTGTTTCCACCTATAGCAGAATGTGTGCAGGATAAATATTGAGTTTGAAAGGCTACGGGCTGTTTTTTTTAGTTCAACTTGGAACAGATTTTTTTTCATGGGCAGTGTGCAATCATTGAGCTGTGTTATTCCCTGTGATCGCCAGACCAAAGTGCACAAACAAAAACACACACATGGGTGCGGACACACACATGTGCACGTGGCGCGGCTGTGTGAAAATGTGACTTCACAACATCAACAACATATTCAGAGGGAAGATCAGAGTGAGGAGACATCAGACACCCAAGTCCAGGTGATACCACCATGTTTTTTTTATTTTCTATGGTCCAACAGTTTTGCCTCTCGCACTTTGGATCGGCCAGGTCTGTTGTCAAGGCAACGCGATGGACATACAAACCCCCAAAATTAAGAAGCTTTCACGGGTACCAGAACTCCGTAGAATGATTGTGCAGCAAAACATGACGCTGTAAAATCACCTGGAGAAAAAGGACAAAAATAAGATAAATGGACTGCAGCTGCACTATTTCATTCTAAGTGGGGAGGTAGAATAAAACTAAGTAGAATAAAGGAATTTTTTATTTTTTATTTAAAGAAACTGAAAAATGTGCATGTTTGCATGCCACCAAAGCATTTTTTAAAATACTGTTATAATTCATTCTTATAGATAAAGCCACGGCTACCTTTGTTAATACCAACGAACAATGTTGGCAAATATTCCCAATTTGCACCAGGAGAAACAAGACATACAAGTGTCTGTTTTTCATTTGCGTTATCTCATGAACCTACCACCGCATAATGCTCCGTTGTGCTCGTCAGATTAATTCCTTTCATTAAGTTATCATTTTTCGGATTTTTAATTTTCCCAGCTTTGTGGTTTGTGTGTGCGTGTAGTGGGCTCTGCCTGTCTGCGGTGCCTTGGAGGCTTTAGTAATGAAAAAGGAAACAACTTCAAAGAGATTAAATCATCAGCTTTGGATAATAACGAAACAATAAGATAGCTCATCATTTTGTCCTCCTGTTGCAGCCACTGTACTGGAAATCAGGGAAGAATATGTTGAATAATTTGTTTATATGTTCGTTCGCTTTCTCTCTCATTTTAGTCTTCTTTTTTTTTTACTTGGTTTTTATTAAAATGAAGAAATCTGGGCGAGGAAAGTGTGGTGGTTAACAGCCAATAAAGTACACAGTGGTTTTAGAAAACACACAATAACTGCGCCTGAGATCAGAGGCTGTTGTTCTGCCATCATATGCAGCTCCGGAAAAAATCCGGGAGCACGTCGAAGCAGATCATGAACTCGACTGCAAGGAGAAATATTCGTTTTTTACACTGCAAATTATAGTAGCGGCCGCGGTTGTTGTTCGGGAGCTCGGCATGCAGCTTATCAGGGCATTGCATATTAGAGAGCGATGCAAATGTGCTGCCTGGCCTGTGGGTGTAGTGTGGCTTTGAGCTTGTTAAAAGGGCCCGGTCAAGTTATGTCAGATTTTAACAGCTATCCGCACAGATTGGCCTCTCCGGCATTCTGAAGGCCCATAAAGCCTGATTCATCACCCCTCTCACTCGCAGAGGGCACGCAGAAGGCAGGGAAAGAGCAGCACTCAGGTATGCTAAAGTCATCCATGATGGAATCTGTCAACTCTGCAAATGGCTCCCTTTCGCCCCGCTGCCTTGTGCGTTTTATCAGCTGAAGGAGTCGATGACAGAAAGTCTATTGAACTCTGACTGTCTCTCCATACAAATTATTTCATTCCGCCGAGCAACGTTTGTGTTCGGACGGAGTTTGATTATCAGTCAAATTTGTGCCCGGCTTGACATTAAAAGAGAAATAACGGAGGAGACGATACTTGTCCAGAGGCTCAGCCCCCTTGTTTGCCGGGAACATCCCTATTTACCTCCTATCAGCTTCTCTCTCTTTCACCTTCCCTCTAGTAATCATAAATACGCTGGGAAATTCTATTTGTTGCAAGGCTGCTGACAACCCTTGAGAGTGAAAAATACAATTTAATAATTTTGCTGCCGCAGACACATCCTCAAGAACAGCGGGGTTTGGGGGCAGAAGACAACGGGTGGGCTTTAGCAGCATCATGAATACTATTGGATCTTTTTTTTTTTGAATGACAGATAACAAACTCAGAGGCACGGTGAAGTTTTCCCCTCGTGGATATTGAATTTGTTACGCCGCTTAACAGACCTATTTATTCTGGTCATTAAAAAAAAATGGGAAAAAAACGTCTCCTGCCTGTCAATGAGGAAATGCTATTGATTGACAAAAAGAGGTTCGCTCATTGGTTCTGGTCAATCAGTGTCTGAACTTTGCATGTATTTTTAAACATGTGCGAAGTATTAATCATTCATTCTGCCTCTTCAAAAAGGCTGTTTTCGTACCAGATTCTCCCTGCAGATGCTCGGCTATGTAGTGCAAGTATTTATGCTGTTGATATTAAGGAAAACCCTCAGAAGGTGGGGTAGCCGAAGGATTGTCGTTTTTTTTCCTTCCCACTGAATGTCTACCCCTGCGTTTCTGTATACTGCAAAATGGAGTGTTGGATTTAGGCATACCGTGTGCCGGGCTGCCTCCTCACATTTTGTTTCCCTCCACTAGTCCAATTTCATATTGATGAGCTCTGCAGCAATTCAAATTGCATGTCATCTTTAAACATTTAACGAGCAAAGAGAGCAATCACACTCTTTGCTCAAATCCTGCCTCTGTTAAAAAATGCAAATGACAGGAGGCTCAGGAGAAAGGTAGCTTCCGTGGAGACGTCCGGAATCCTCCAGCCAATGAGGGCAGAGTTTGACGAACAGCGCTGACCTGTGACACAGAACAGGCTGAAAATGCAAACGCTACACATGATGGATCCTTTTGTAGTTCGGCTTCCACCGAGGATCAATAGCAATACTGAATTGTAATATCACCATCTGTTTCAATCTGTTTAAACTGCGACTCGCTCCCAAGGATTCGCTGCGTTTCCACTCTGCATATGTATCTCTCGACGGATGCCGACTGCATAAAACAGTAAAGTGGGTTGCTTCTGTGATATTTGCTATACAGTCCAAGGAGAAATCATTGGGGGTGTCAATGATTTCTCCTCCAAAAAAAAAAATAAATAAATCACATGATAAATAATAAACAAAGCACGTAGGTTCAATGCTGCATCTCTTTTTTCCAAACAGAAGTTTATGAATTCTTTACGAAAATGAAAACAAAATATTTTGCATGAACCACGGGTATTTGTATATACGTTATTCCCTCATTATTAATAAAAACGAACCAAGAGCAACGGATTCTTTCTGCATCATTCTGACGACGGCTCTCGCTCTGCCCTCAAGAAGCACGTGTAAAAACAGCAACGTGCCAAAGCTGATTGTCGGTGACAGAAAAACTTTAGTCAACTTACAGCTTGGAGTGGGCTGAGTGAGGCTCACAATGCTTTTGGTTTTGGGACAAATGAAGCAGAACTTCCCTAGATTAGGGTGAGCAGTAAATTTTTGTAAATCTTATGAAAAGAAGCAAATTGGTGAAATAACTAAATTGGCATGGTCTATTTTCTTTTCCAACCTTGGCTTTTACAACACTCATTCTGGAAGCTCCCAAGGAAGCTGCTTAAAAATGATAATCCAGTAGAGAAGGGGAGAATCTCCACAGACCTGCCACAAGCTTGCTTTCAACCCTATTAAGAAATATTATGCAGCCTTCCGAAGAAACCTCAACTGCAGCCTCAAACTGCCTGTTCGGGTTCTCCTGGACTGATCCTCTCTGCCTGAGCAGGTATCAAAATGAAAATCTCCGACTTATCCGACGGACTAATTGATAAAGGAAGAAAAAAAACATTTCTCTGACAAACACCACACGATAGAAAATAACACGCAAACGTTCTTTTCCTTTAATCTAATGCGCTTGCTAATTTAATTGTATTCCCTTATTCAAATTAAATAGTAAAAAAACACTCAAATGTAACAATGAGGCACCCAAAGGCACCTTGTTCCAAAGTGATGGGGACATTAACCATCAGCTCCTTTCCACTTCCTGTGACTTTTCGCAGTGAAAAACTTAAGATTTCAGGTTTCTCACACCACCACACCAAATCCCCAAACAGCGGCACATGGAGGAGCACTCAGCCTGGCTGCAAGCGATGTTCGTGAGGCCGCCTCGGGCAAAACCTTGGGACTCTTCATTACGTGCAGCAAACCCTCCACTCAGGGTCAGAATGGATTGCAGATTTGTGTTCAGTTTTTTTGGGGTTTTCATGGGTTTAAAAAAAACATGGAGTGGTTCCCCTCGTTGTATGAATACGCTTTCTTCTCTTTGTTTGATTCTAACACTTGGCTGAAGGCTGTCTGCACCTCTACCACCTGGCGTTCATGAGGAGTTCACGAGGAAATTAATAGATATTATGATATGACATCCTGCCCATCAGGTGGTCTTGTTTACCCAGCATGCATCTTTCTGACAGGGTGAGGCCTGACAGGAAGACCCTGGGCATGCAAGCTTCCCTGCAACCTGAGGGCTTGTTAGGGAGTTTCAAAAAATACAAAAAGTAAATTATTGAATTAAAAGTTTAATGCATTAATATTTGATTTCTTTTTTTGAGTTTCTACTCCATGGACAGTGAGTGGAGTCTCCATCCGGCTCCATGAGGTTAGTGGTATTTTGTGAAACCACTGGATCAGTGTGGATCCTTTGAACTTAGCACTCTGTCAATATCCATCATGGTTGAAATCCTTACAGCACATGCAGTGTTCACTGAAGCCTTTAAAGAAAGTCCCTCTTGTGGCCCAGATGCCAATTTGTCTGGTGATTTATTTGTTGGCTAACTGAGCTGGTATCACCTAACTCATTCAGGTCGACGAGTGCATGCTGTGTATGTGTTTGCTTGAGCCGCAGAGGAGGAGAGAGAACCGGGGAGAGAGAGAGAGAGAGAGAGAGAGAGAGAGAGAGAGAGAGAGAGAGAGAGAGAGACAGACTACGCGATGCAATCATACTTGGCCTGCATCCATTCGCACTGTAATGGGAAAAGCAGCGTGCAAGCATAACTCTCATGAGAAAACAGGGAAAGATGAGAAAATAAGTGGGTCAAGCGCTAGGCATGAGGGGCAGGACTGGCGAAGAGGACGCCACTGAAATCAATGCACTTCTCAAGCCCTGCTTTGGTGGGATATCGAACACCAGGAAAGTGTGCCGTGGTGCTAAATGACCGGCTAAAAGCTGGAAGGGCCCTATTTGTGTTTGATTATATCCTTCCCCGTCATCAGATCTTGCGAGATAAGTATCAAAATAGTTGTGTATTTTTGCTGTTACAGTAAATGTTACATAAATTGTCGGGCCGTGAAACAGACTCGTCTCCCAAGACAGAAGCAGTGATACATCTCTGGGGCTCTGGTGTAAAAGATGCTAATTGTTCCGTCAGTCCTTGATAACATCCACCCTGGCCTTCACAGCAAACACCAACGATATCAAAATGGCGAACCGACAGCGCTCACAAAAACCGATGCCATGCAAACTTAGTGACTACTCTGACCTCCATTAATTTTCATGCTGATTGTTCTGTTTGGCAGAAAGCCTTGATCTTTCAGAGGAAACCTGGCAAGCTCCTTTAATGGTTTTAACTGGATGAATTTGAAACGACTATTATATTATTTGGCCATGAAAAAAAGTTGCAACGTTGCGGGATAATACATTTTTATCAGCAGCGTTATTAGTTTTAAACAAGCAGCCAGGACAGGAAATGAAACCACTCGTTTGTTAAGATGAAATGAATTGAGCAAAGGAACCCAGAGTAACACACACATTTGTTTACCAGGCCTTCAAAACACCTTCTTGACCTTAAACACAGATCCATCTGATACGGAAATGTTATCATCTCGTTTCATTCCTAATGCCACATGTGCCCCAAGTGTTTAGAAAGGAAGCAGCAGTCTCACTCTATAACTGTCACAAACACCATCAATGATCTGGATTCACAGATACTCCATAGACAGCTGGAGTGTGCTTTTGAAACAGGTGCGTATATTATGTGTACGCTGTTAAAGATATAACACACCAGCATTGTTTCCATAACAAAATCGTTCTATCTAAAGAGAAAACAAAACATTTCAAAGTGCTTCCTCCTCGCACTTTCTGATTGTACTTGTTTTTCTACAGTATCCAAGGAACAATAGATGTCGCACGCGCTGTAGATGTGAATCCTGTGGGACAGACCACGGCGCCATAATAACCCTATAAGCGTCCCACTCTGCCATTAGACGTGAATAGAAGAAGAAAGCAGGCACAGTTAACAATAAAAACAACATGTGGAATGCCAGCAGCAAGTGGAGGTGGAGCAGCAGGCTTACCACTATACTTATGGAAAAAACAGAAAGATGCAGAGACTGGTGTATGGAGGTATTTGTCATTTGCCAAAAAAATCATAATGGATAAATCTTCAAAAGCCAGGATGTACATTTCTAATGGGAAGAGGAAACACTTCAAACACACAGAATTCCTGGAAGGATAATTTCAGTTGTTAACCTTATATTAACAACACGCTGCCATCTGTTGTGGCAGGGCTCCACACGCCGTGTTCACAAAGGCGAATGACACCTTCTTCAGGCTAACACAGGGACAACTCACAATATGAACTGTGTGCTCACAACATTAGTGGAATCATTAACATCCAGTCTGTCAAAACATCAGCTGAAGTTTCTTTTATAGTTTATATTTTCGGATTAATGAATCTGTGACCTTGTTCATTTAAACTCCTGCTTTTCCACTAGTTATATAAAAGGTATGTGCACGTGCGTGTGCACCAGCCTCTGTTGGTTGCTATAGTTTTTGCTGTGGAATCAAATAGGTATCAACTGTCAAATCTCTGGTTGCATGACGTCCTTGAAGCAGATTAAACTGTTCTGTTTGTTTCACAGGATCAACAACTCAACATGTCACACTCCTGGCACAATATTCACTCTTTACAGTTTCATATATATCAAGGTTACGTAAGAAAACAATGTCCATGTGCTTTGTTTTGTCCAGACGTAGGGTGAATTAAATGAACAAATTATACAGGTTTCATAGTTCAAAGCTTTCCTCCATGTTACATTGTAGCCACAGGAGCTAAATTAAACCCCAGTGTGTTTTAAAGTGAAATGAATACATATTTACATTAGCCAGACACTGTTTGCCATTTTATGCAGGACTTATTTTAAGGCTCTTTATTTTCCCAATGAATATAAAGGTCTGATAATTGGTTTAAAATTGCCAACGATGCACTCGTCTATAAATGTTTACGTAACCTGCTGCTGAGGATCCACAGTGACACGCTGGAACCGTTTGGGCCTTTTGGCTCAATTACCATCGCTGCTGCAGGAAATTGCAAAGTGCTCTGTCACAGAACCTCCTCTAGACAAACAGCTTTTGTTTCTATAAAAGGGATCAACATATGGAATCCTTTACTCTGACAACACAAAATTGACCATAATTTGGACCACTTTAAATAGAAAATGGAGCACTCTATAAAGGGCAACAGCCATGATGGAATCACAGCTGACCTCCACTCTGTCTCTGTCTGTTGCATCTCTCTCTCCTTCTTCTTCTTCTTCTTCTTCTTCTTCTTCTTCTTCTTCTTCTTCTTCTTCTTCATTCATTAAATGTCTGCCAACACTGCAATGTGGGTTATATATGTTATGTCGAATATTGTGACTGTAACTGTATTTACATAAAATTTGTGACCTATGGGCAGTGAGCGTATGTATGTTTCAGTTGCTGTCAACCATTCAGACAAATTAAAATAATTTTGAGTCACGTCTTACTCAAAAAATTGTGTAGCGATCAAAATTCTGGGACTTTTTCATCCTTGAGCTTCTACAAAACTGAAGCAAATTATGAAATAATCAAAATATATTAGAATTTATTTAAAGTCCTCAGGGGGAAAATACAGCATTGTACTGTAACGCCTTCTTTATGTAGTGTATCAATATGATTTTAGTGCACACTTTAATATGACATAAATCGCCACTGGGTCCAGATCCGGGTCAGGGGAAAAAAAATCAGATTTACAAATTGTGTCCTCGTTTGTTAGTGGCACGGCACCTCAATTACCCAGTGAGCAGGTTTTATTTATTCATGCAGACAAAGTCACGTATTCATGAGGATTAACCCAAAACTCGCTCATAGACTGGCAGGCACAGATTGCATATTTTACCATAAGAGGAATAGCTGACGCGTTTACCCTCAGAAGATTGAGAGAAGGCAAGATGAGGGGAGGAATGGCTGAGTGAGCTTTTGGGTCACTGCATGGTCACTTTCACTAACTTCATTCTGATTTGTGTTTTCAAGAATATATAAGAGGCTATTATGAATAAAATGTTTGCAGTGAAAAGCATACTTGCTCGGAAGAACTGAAAGGCCACATGGCGCCGTAACACAAAGTAGAAAATTGTGTAATGCTTTACATTTGTAACCTTATTTTATATTTCCCCATGAGGAATATGGGTTTCGTATCTGAAACTGCAAGAACTACTTGAGTGGAAATATTGCCTGAATAAATGTAGATACAACATTCACATTCACAAACAAGCTTAGAAACAAAACAGACAATACAAGCATCAATTCCTGTAACTAAAAAAAGTATCACAGTGTCACACTGAATGCCAACGAATACAGTCCCCTCAGATCAAATGTACTCTCCCCGGAAAATATCAAATCATCCTAATAGCCAAACTTCTCTTCAGAAATTGTTAGGGAAATCCTCTGTCCCCTGTCATATTACCCACATTTATCAGGATGCAGCATAGCCATTACGTCTGGGGGTTTATCAAATTATCTGCTTGCAGAATGGCCGAAAAGGGACACATTACAACCAGCCGACTTTGTCTGAGCTGCTGCAAAGCAATATTCCGGGATGCTGCAGCAACCAAAAGCAAATTATGGTGAACATAACACAGAGTTCAGCGGAGCGTTAACAGAATGGATGGCCCTATCCTGATTTTCTATCTGCTGGGACAGATGTCCCTAAGTCCCTGTGACTCGTGAGGTGGACGTCCCTGTAAGCGATGGCAGATGCTCCAAAGGTAAGACAGATGGATTTAGGGTTCTGTGGAATTGTGCACATTTTTCACTTTGGAAAAAGGAATATTAATCATATTCAAAGCAATAATGTAAGAGCCTACCTAGAAATGATAATAAAATAAGAACGTAAAACCGGAACTGTTAAAATTACAGATCTTAGATATACACTCCATTATATTTTCATGGGATTTCAAAGTAGGAAGCATCTTTAGAGGAACCACAGGCTTGAATGTCTCCCTGACCTTGAAAGCACAACATGTTATTCAACGCTGAGGACGGACCAGAAAACTGCAGTTTAGCCCGACGGTAGTGTGTAGCCAGTGTGCTGCAAATTCACACTTCAGAGGAGCGGGCTCACACTTCGGTTCACACACAGTAAGATGAACTCGATCACGGTCATAGTTCACAATTTTGAATTTTGAACTCAGTTCACACACAAACGAGTTCATGTTGATTTTTTAAAATGTTTTGATTGAGCTGTTCTGCTTCACTTTCTGTAGAACATCTCTTCCCAGCCGCCGACTGTCGTTAGTCTCTAAACTAAATGAAAGTTTAGAGACTCAGATACAGATTACCTTTAAGAGACAATAAAAATAAATGTGGGGGTGTTTGTTTTACCAATCAAACAACTTGTCATGAGCAGGACTAGAGCAAAAACAATATATTCAGCTCTTTATCATAATGTTTTTTTACGCAGAAAGTGGTGCAGTAAAGGTAACCTATACTGTAGATGCACTGGAAAATGTACTTAGCCTGCATGAACCAAATTATGCAGCAGTTCAAATGACATTAAAGGTTGGTGCAGACTCCAAAAATACACGTTTAGTCTCAAAACTGAAGACACAGGGTGTAAAACTGGTGCTCTGTGCAATTGATGAATGAACTGGCTAAATAGAAAAAAAACATCCATTCATGATGCGCATTATTCTGTATGTGTCTGCATTCATCTACTGTGGAGAGTCCAAACCCAGTGGTTCACAAACACCAGGCCTCAAATGCACGGTGATATTGAGCTCACATTGTCGGGTAATGGCCACTGATGGAGGAAAAAAAAGGAACAATATTTCATTCAACACAATCTGTGGTAAACTGAAATCAATGAGGCTGAATAGTGTGATTAAAATTTGATCGGATCACTGACGACCAACAATGACAACAAACACGGAACAGAGCCCCTTCTTTTGAGCGGACAAAGCCGCTCAGCGGTTTAAATGTTTTTCAGCGTGGCCAGGAAAATGGCAGCCTATTGATCCTTTTGGAAATTATTCTGAAAAGCCAACTTTTCTTTTTCTTTTTTTTTTCAGTGCTTCACTTTAATTTTGACAAAGAGGCAGTGACACTACTATATATGCGAGACCTGGTTATTTAGCAACACCGGGTGAGGTTTTTTGTGCTCGAGTTTTGCCACGTTCTCGCATTTGGCTGCAGTGTTTATGTTTGATCTCCTGCAGCAGGAGAACCAGACTCTGGAAGGATCAGCGAGGGGAGGCTTTCAAAGACCCTGAGGTTGTCGAAGGTAGTGTTGTGTGCTTGAGATACGTGTTCTCAACTGTAGTAGTACAACGTGGGAGGTTTGTTCAGCTCGATGCAGATCAAGGTGTATGATTCTATGCTCACTTTGTACGCCGGCTTTGTGAAGTTTCTGCTTGAACTGTGCATCTGTGAAAAATAATGCCGATTGATCTTTTTTTTTCTTCCATTTCTTATAGAATAAATACAAATGTACAGACGAGTGAAGAGAAATGGCTCAATCTAAATGTTGCATGTTCCTTTCAACTCCGTTATTGCTAAACAAATAGATACAAATATGTTAAAGATTGGGAAATAATCAGTCTCTTTTCAACAAAACACAACTATCTGACACTTCTTGCCCCAATATAAGCTACTGTTTGCGCAAAACATTACTAAAGTGGTTCCAAATTGAAATTTTCTGATGTTTTTAGTGACTGTCTCTTCCTTTTACTCTTTACAACTACTTCTCTTCATCTGGGGACTGTATTATTTGTGCGCTTCCTCTCTATTTAGACACAAATCAAAGAAATAAAAAAGACCTAATAAAAATTCCAAGGTAACAAGAATTTTTAAAAGAGAGCTCTCAGTAATCAAATGTATTGAGTTTCTTCTGGAATGATTTCAGCCAAACATCCAATATGTGGAGTTGAAGTGTGAGAGGTGCTTTTTTCCTTTGGTGTGTTATATGGACCTGTATTCCCTCAATCATCCTTTATATCACATGAAATAGAATCCAGTGTGAGGCCCTGTGGCACCTCTGCCTACACCACCATGTGTTGCATTAAGGCTGTATTATGGCACAGACCAGTGATTCCCAGATGCGACAGCCGGGCTGATCATCAATTATTATACCTCAGCGGATAAAAACGAGCATATCTGCCCAACATCCCCAGTGCCCGCCTGTGGCAGCAGAACGACGGCTTAGTGCGCCTCCAATGTCGCCACCTCCTCCCTCTCCCTCACCCCCCCACCATACCCTCTGCACCTGTAAGCCCAGCGACACCAGCCGGAGCCCTCGCGGAGGCAGTGGGACATGCCTCGAGACAACATCTGCCTCCCCTTGGTGACCTGCCGAGTTAAGCCAACTGCAGAATCAAGGGCATGCTCGCAGAGGTCCCTGATTTTTATCATCACAAAAGACTTTTGCTGCTGCTCCTGCCTGTATCTGGCTTCAGGAGACATTTCAGTCTATTCTCTGCCAACACTGTGAACCCACTCTGTATAATGCATTCTGTCTTCCTTTCACTCTTTCACTCGGTGAATGAACACCGAGGGATACTCAAAGAATATATGTCTGTAGCACAATAGGTATTTCTTCAATGTCCCAACAGCATTATGTGATGTTTTGTCATGGCGGGTTACGGTAAGTCAACATGTATATACTGTAAACCCAATACTCAATTACAGAAGAAAAACTACACAAGACCTTGGGATTGGATAAATGCCATTTCCTTGTGCTCATCCAATTTTTGCCGCATATTCACAATCAGTTCAGGGAAGATTTCGCTGTCATAAGTGTGCAGAGTTAGTGAGCGTGAGGGAGCCTCCGCGTGACAGATGTTTGACACTTGAGTTCCAGAGGGACCCCTGGCTGAATGGAATCAGGACAAATCAAAGCAATCATGCAGGTGTCTGGGGGAGAAGGGGACAAGGGGACCCAGTCTGTCTGCCTGCTTGCCGGAGCTTCTGGCGAGGCCCGAGCACCAGGTCTGTTTCTGCATGCATGGAATGGCAGCTGACTGACCTCGCGAGCGCTACATTGCCTTGAGGTCCCCGCACATGCCCCCACAAAGAGCCCGGGCAGCGGCGCCTCGCGAACTTTACCGCGGTGAATGTGATGAATGCCTCGGCTCGCTTGCTGAGGTGGGTACACAACAAGCGGGTTCATGCGTTTAGTGTCAAGCCCTTCAAAAGCCCCCTGTCATTTTCCGTTAGGCCAAACATGTCCTGTAGGGCCTATCCGAAAATCGACTTCCTCAGCATGTCTCATCTGAAAACCCCCATCCTGTTTCTTCCCTCTTTCTTCCTGCGCCCATTCAGCACAACTCCTTCTTCCTTTCCTCACCACACTTTCACTCCATTTATCAGCGTTACCAGCCCGTGAGTGGTGTGTGAAGTGATCCATTTATCCACGAATACCAATTTATCAACCAGTGCATACATTGATCAGGTGGGGATAGGGGTCCCGTACAGTGCAGTGGGGAGTAATCCCATTCGTGTGTGTGCATTCAACACCTGCATTAAGGCTCAGCGGTAACTCAAGATGCAGATTAAAAACATACTGTAACCTGCATGCTGTATTAAATTTCAACCGATTGAATTAACTGCCTGTAACTTCATCAAAATCCAACAGCGTATGGATGCGTGCGCGCGTATGGGTGTGTGTGTGAGAACAGCTACGCATGAGATTTATTGCAATTTTATGCCCGTGCTTGAGAAATTAATGATTTCACAGGAAAATATTGCATTTCTTGTGAATGACAGATTTTAGTTGAAATATGCTAATACGTGAAATATAGACAGATGGCATCATGGTTGTAGCTGTCTGTCATTATAACATTGATGTCACTGCGGCGATGCCACAGCTATCACTGTGAATTAAATCTCATCAGAACTGTAGTTTATCTCACAGTGATTTCTTATTGAGAAAAAAGCCAGAGAGGAGCAGCAGTATAATTTAACATTGGTCACACTGTGCTGTTCTGAGAGCAAGTGCATCTCACTTTTTGTTCCTTTTTCTTGTCTGGCAGCATATTGAGGCATTAGTTTTACCCTGATACATCAATACATTTTCAATTTTTTGATAATGGTACTTGAAAGATGAATTTGCCATACAACCAGCCACAATATTAAAACAGATAATTGTTTTTTCTTTTACTATGGTAGATCAGTGTTGTTGTTTTTTTGACTGAGTTTTGACTGAATTTGCTATGGCTTCCATAGAAAATTATTGAAAGTAGACCCCACCAAGGCCCAACAGTCCATTATAATTCAATCAGTCTGCCCCAAATTTCACAAACTCATATATCTATATATATATATCAGTTCCCAAAATATTCTTGATTATCTTCATCAAGATCCATGAATTATTTCCTGAGAAAACTGTCACAATCTTAAAGAAAGTGATAAGAAGAAAATGTATCTTGGATCTTCTTCCCCTAACCCATGGAGTGACATTGACATCGTGGCAATGTCAAACCAAAAAAATAAACAAAAACCAACAAACAAACAGACAGACAGGTTGAAAACACAACATAACTAAAAAATAACTTTCAAAAAACCAGGTCACAGCCACACACACCAATCAGCCACAGCACTAAAACCAGTTACCTGTTTCAGTGCTGGGGCTGATCGTGTACGTTTCTAGCCTGCTACGCCATTCTGCAGCATATCAGGACAAGCCAGGTCAATAACATTAAAGGCTGAGAGAGTTGGTGAAAATACAACCCCTGTGATGCTGTGGTCTGCTCAGCCTTCAGGAGACATATTGATGCACAGTTATTTTGGTCAATAAGTCCTTCTGAGCAGAGGCCATCCTTATCCTTGAGACCGACTGCATGTGAAAAATGAGAAAGGGATGAGACCATGCATTTTAATCTGTCTATGGCGCTATATGTTAACGGTGGGGGGCAGGGGGGGGGATGTGGGGAGAGAAGGAGCCAGTGGGGAGAGAGAGAGAGAGAGAAAAGGAGAGAGGGAGAGGTGCACTTCCTCTAACCCCGTCTCAGCCTTCACTAATGCGGTTGTTAACAATAAACCATGCCATTGGTTACGCTGAAACGCAACACCCCCAAGCCAGAGCATAATGGCTTGATTGAAACACAAAGCAGGCTGACCTCTGACCTCACGGCGGAATTTACAAACAGACTGTAAACACAAAATCATCAAATCTCAAAGGAGGAGATTTTCTATAGACACACTATTTTCATGACTATTTTTACCCAGTTTGAAAGCCGAAGAAAGTCCATCTCATAGATATCAATATAATGTTTGTTGCCTAGACACTGGGCATAAAAGAGTGGAATATGCATAATGTAATGCTTTAGGTTAGAGCTTGAACTGGGAACGTGTGTGTGTGTGTGTGTGTGTGTGTGTGCGTGCGTGTGTGTGTGTGTGTGTGTGTGTGTGTGTGTGTGTGTGTGTTGGACAGGAAGGGGGTTGATGGGAGGGACCGGGGCCTCAGAAATTGCGAGGCAAAAATGTTAATGCTAACACAAGCCCTCAAACTAAAAAATGAAAAGGAGTGGGGATTTTTGTAAAGAGCTATCTATAACAAATGGCCTTGAATAAAACATTAGCACATCTATATTTTATGGCTTCCCATGTTTTCCTCCTGCTTCTGAAGGGAAAGTTTCTGCTCTTTCAGGCAGGTGTAACCTCGGCTCATCACACTGAAAGGGCAGCGTGATTCGCGAGAAATGTTGGTGGGGGGGTTGCGGTGTCCTTGCCACACTCTCTGTGAAGAGATATCTTCAAAGTTCAAAAGCTGGAGTCGGTTTATTATCTGCAGGGCTCTGACTTGGAGGTCTGAGGGGATGTTTACCGGCTGCTTGATTTCAACCACGTTTAATGAATTGAGGAAACAGACGATGGCGGCGGAGCCTTATGCCCCACATGCCAGAGACAGCGTTGGCGTCTGATGAATAGTTTGCAAGTTTTTAATGATTCCTGTTTGGTGTTGCTGAGATCATATCTGCGAGATGGAATCAAGGACCAAAGGACCGCTAACCTCTCTGAATCCCACCAGGTTTAATATGCAGCCGGAGCCATATTCCAGTTTAGAAATCACAGAGTCAGTGAAATGGAACAAAGTGAATTGCTGGCTTGGGCCTTTGAGCCTCTGTCCTTGTTTGAAGTCTCTCTCTGCCCCTGCCGAGTTCAGAATACATTGTCCAGAGACACGATCAAACTTGGCAGCTATTGATCCCTTCCCAAACCAGACGCAAGACTTACTGGACATGTTAACAACTTCGGAATGAGTATTTTAATTGTGCAGGTCTTTGAGAAGCGCACTTGGTGCTGCCGAGTGAATTTGAAGCAGTGACTTATAAGCAGTCAAACATGGTGAGCTCTGCCAACCGTCCTGTTTTTCTCTCAAAGATCTCGCGGACCTCTCCGAGCATTCAAATCTCCCACGGCACAGTTTAGCATTAAGAAATGTTCAACTAAAAGCATTAAAGGACAAGTTAATGACAAAAAAAATATTCCTTGTTTAAATGTTATTTAATCCCCTAAACTAAATAATAAATTGACTAAACGCATATGAGTTAATTAAAAAGTAAATGTGTAGATTCCCGTTTAAAGCCAAAAACAGCTTACAGCAATCTGTCCTTAAGTCGCAAAATAAACGTGTCACTCAAAATGTGTTGTTTTACAATTTCAGTCTAAAGGCTGCTTCGTCTGTTGCCATTACTTTGTATGTCTGCCCTGTGACAATTTGTTCAACTCCCATTATGTGTGTTACTTTCCGCGGGTCACAACACCGAAGCACTTCCGTTGGTATGATAACTGTAAATGTCGCGCGCTGATTGTTCTCAAATCTTTTAATATCTTCGCCGCCCTGTCCTGCTGAGATGTGCATGATTGCACCAGAAAGCTCCCGTCTCGACTTCACACACGGCTTTGGCGGGGCAACAAAGGACGGCTCTAATACTCTGGAAGAGGAGGGTTTTTTCGAACATGACACTTCTCACTTGTTTGAAGGAGGGTGCAGGAGAGATTTCCGCGAGCCGAGTTGACTCCCGCAAATCAATAGCGCGTCTTGCACTCGGAGACAACTGGTGTGGCATTTGAACTAGATAAAACAAGGGGTTTCCCTCCACCACACCTCGGAGAGCCGAGCCCCACCGCCAAATCCCAATCGGTTGAGAAGGATACAGATGAGTCCATCTAAATCCCCTTCTGACTCATCTGTGGACCCCCGGCGGTCAAGAAAAAAAGGGAGAGAGGAGTCTGAAATCATCTTAAAAGGAAAGGTCCAATCTATGTAGGTTAATACTCTCTGTTGCTTCATTTAGCTCCGTTGCAGGCCCACTGGGGCGGCTGTAAAAAGTTCTGGGAGCCGGAAGGCACAAAGGCTTTTATTTATTTATATGAGGGAGAATATATAGCGTGAAGTAATCTGGTGCAAAAGATGTGGGAGAAGAAAAAAAGCAGTTTAAAGAAGTTGTCTTGTAGATTCTGGTATGTCTGCAAAAAAAGGAATAAGCAGCGTAACAGTTTTATGTGCAGAATGAATTAAGTACACACACCGCGGCCGTAACATGGCAGTATGTGAGCTCATGTTGCGAGATGAATGAGACATGTTTCCCCCCTGTCTTCCAATATCTACCAGAGATGTACCCTTAAGCAAGGCACTTCGCTCTTAATTACCTCAGTGAACCTGCTCATTTGTCAGCGATCCACGGCAGGAGGGAAAGGATGCACCGGCAGCTCTTGCGCATGTAAATGTGAATAAAGCCGTCGCTATCAAAGAGAACGCCCGCTCAGCCAACTTTACATGAATACCACTTGAAAAAAAAAGAAAAAAGAAGAGGAATCAAGCCCAACTGTCTCGGAGCAGTTCATCATCTTTCTAACCTGTGGTCAACCAATTATTTGGATCTTGCTGCAATGTCGGACTTTTAACTCTCGTGACAAGGGTCCTCTTCTGGCTCGCATGTCAGCTTAGTCTTTCCCCCTGGTCGCTGATGACATTGTAACACTAATTACGGCTAATTGTTCTACGCTGAATGGATTTAGTCACATTGCAAATGATATGCCATTGGTCAGTGTCACAATGTTTCCACAGAAAATTTCAATGGGGAATGGAAATTTGCACAAATGAATGTAATTAAGAAGCACATTCATTACTTCTAATTGCATATGAGAACACTCAAAGTGAAACTGAGATTGGACTCATATGAATAATTAATGTGGCTAACTGTACTGAGCACTATGGCGCCGTCGCCGTCACATAATGATGTGTTAAACTGCTGGTATGAATCACAAAATGTTTTGCACTGAGGCCGGTCCCGCTTAGTTGTAGTTCAAGCTCCAATCACAAGCAATTTGACTGTGTTTTTTTTTTTTTTTCTCCCCTGCCTCCTCATGAAATCCCTTTATTCATGGGCAGATTGTGTCTAGACAGTTGAATTCCAGTCTTAGCGCGAGCTCGCCATTGGCGGCCCAGACATACTGGGTATGGACTTGGAGGATTGAAGGGTATTAAACATTCAAGTGGTACCAATGTGTTTGGCGCACTAGATCAAGTCAAGTGGCCTTTTTTGCAAAGACGAGAGAAGGGGCAGTTGTAAATCATTCAACTGGAAACTTGGTCCGAGGGCTATTAGGAAAATCTTGGAGCGACAGGGATCAAACAGTTGAGAATGTAACCCCGACAAAGAGCTCAGCAAGCCTTTAATCAGATTATTTGTCTTCTGGTATCAGGAATTGTATAATGTGCTATAATAGCTTTAAAAACAAAAAAATTGTACAAAGTGAAAAATTATTTAAATATCAAACAGAATAATTGATTAAAATCTTTGACTGGATGAAGCAATCCCCCTGCGTAAAACGTCTCTAGTTTTATAATACACAGAGCAGCATGCTTAAAACTATAATCTTATTATACTTGCAGTATTTAAAAGGGATTGGCTTATTTTAATAGCAGATTTAGATCTTAGACAGACAAGGTGTAAGCTGGTCATTTGAAAGCCATATGCCGCAGATTAAGATACGGCACTATAGCATGACACAGTTTTCATGTTTCTCGCGGAGACTAATGCACTACTTCAAAACTGCCTTTCGAGCGCCGCTTGTAAGTGGGCAAAATCACAAGCTCCTAAATCCCTCAACTCCGACGACAGGAGAAAGAAATAAGTATATTACAAATTGTCCGGAGAACAAAATTGTGTATTGTTGGAAAAAAATGTGAGGGATTTACACTCGGGGATTTGCCCCCACTTTGCTGCACTTTGTCTGAGGGCTTAGCACTGTTCTCTATTTGTGACATGATGACTCCCGTCATTCAGCGAGGAAAAACCTTTCAGGACATCATTAAGCCAACGTCAACACACAGCAACAGCACAGACGGCCCAAAATCAATAAATACGTACAGATAAAAACACAGAATTCAATTATTCCATGTCAACAAAGCCGAGCTGATCACAAGTGCACCATCACATCACCCAGATCAAAGCCAATGGTCGTTATCATTAAAAGACAAAGACAAACTCCGCCGGACACGATGGGTCAAAAATGTCATTTTCATCAACCGGGCGCTTTTAGTGTTCCGTGTAAAAACAACAGTGTTCTTAGAGATTCTAGGAAAAGAGTCAGTCACTTGTGATAGGAGGGGAATCTTTTGTATTGCTGTGCTGAAAGCCTACTACTGCAGATGCCACAGAGCAGACACTCAATATGGGAGAATGTCATCTGGAACAGCAGCGTGCATCCTTCTTATTCAAGGGAAGAGATGCATCGCACATCATTATGCATTCCCCTTTTTGATGTTTTGATGAAGTGTCGCAATTTGGCCAAAAGGGACAGGTACTATTCATCACGCCTAATTGTTCTGGATGTGTAGTACTGTAAAAGCCCGCAGTCAGATGCATGGGGGTTGGACCTAAATAAAACGCACATGCTAATGATATTAATTTGCGGCTTTTTATCTATTTGTCGAGACAGAGGAGGAAATATCAAAACCTTTGGAACCGCGTGTGACAAAAGAGGCGATGGAATAAGACTGATGGCGGGGTGGTGAAGTAAGCCTGGGGGGGGGGGGGGTGGGAGCAAGAGCCCATAAAATGAACAGCCGCCTAACTCATAAATAATAGAAACATAAAATGTCATATGAACTTTATTTCAAGAGTGGGTGGTCTAATAAAGATGCAGGTTTAAAGAGGAGTCAGAGGAGTTGAGAAATTCATTGTCATAAGAAGGCCACATGGCTTTGCCTTTGGCACAGACGATTATTCACCGCGAGTTGACATTCAGGTCCAAGCTGAAACACCTTTTACGAAACAATACTGCTTTTGACTCCGGAAATTCTCTCCTTTTTTGCCGTCGCTCCAGTCTTTCAATCTCTCGGCTCCATTTCTCCCTCTGCAATTGGAGTCACGCCATCGCCTCTTCCCACTTTTACTTGTTCCTTTTTTTTTTTTTTGCTCTACAAATTGAGACGACACGATAAGAGATTGCCACCGCCATGCCAGCCTGGTGCTCATTGATAAAACCATATCTAATCCATCTTAGCCCCCCTCTGTCACTGAGGCACTCATCTCAGAGACGGTCAACACGCACGGGATCCATCTCTCTTTTTTTGAAGCGAGCATCCCAGAGTCAGAGTTTATCTGACTTAACTTCTGGAGGGAGAAAATGGAGTCAGATGAGTCAGGTGTCTTTTTTCCACTGATGTGCGACTGTAGGTGTGTTTGTGTGTGTGTCTGTCTGTTTGTTGTGTGTGTGTGTGTGTGTGTATGTGTGTGTGTGTGCAATCGCACAGCAGCAGCATCTAAACGCAAATGAAAGGCCTTTTGTGACTTAGGTGAGAATGTTTGCTCTTTCAAAGAGCCGTCCATCCTTTTAGGGTCACGTGGGGGGGAGACAAGATTCACCCCCGGACAGGTCGTCCACAAGTTATAACAAAGCAGACAATAGAGACACTGTGGACTGTGGGAGGAGGCTGTTGTAGCTGCAGAAACCCATGCAGGCATGAATAAAAAGGGAATTCTAACGCGGAGCCTTCTTGCTGTGAGGCAACACCACTGCACCATCATCCCTCTTTAATCCATTCAAATTATATAAAATGTTCATTTCCTGATGCACGCAAAGGCAACCTATCAGAAAGATACACAGCCCTATGTGCAATTCTTAATCACGTATATATATACGAGTACACAAATTGGATGAAATGACTTCTCATATGATGTTCACACAAGCCCTCCAACGTGGTCAGATCCCGTCTGATTTAACCTGTTTTCACATTAGAATTACATCCACTTTCACAGCATTTCATGTGATGATGTTACAGCGGAGCCAAACTACTGATATGAGACACCGATATTAAACTCTCTTTGATTCTGTTAACATTCTCACTCCGCAGTGATTTTTAATGCAGCAATTTATAAAAGTACACATGCACTTACTGCATTAGCATGGTCGCCTATCTAAAACTAATGCACTCCAACAAATATTACCCAAGAGGAAAAGTGGGTAATAAGTGCAGTATTTGAGCAAGTTTATGAAGTATGAGATGTTTATGTCACTGACTATTAATGAGATGATGAGAAATCGTGTCTCTGTACATGAATCACATGTATGAATCACTGCTGTCACCATGGTGAATACATTAAGGAACAGCTGGGGATGGAGGTTTGATCATTAGATGTTTGTGCATGTGTTTATACGTGTGTGTGTGTGTGTGTGTGTGTGTGTGTGTGTGTGTGTGTGAGGGAATATAGAGGTCAGTTGGCTGTGTAAAAAAGGCTATCGGGTGAAAAAAACAAAAACAAAGATTTCTTGGATTTCTTGTTGTAGCTTGCAAGATCCTCTCATCGAAAATAGAAAAATCACGAATGGGACGGACCGTCGCATGTAAATGAACAGGAAGCCATCGCCTGCACGTCAGCCGCCGTGTCTAATGTCTAACAAATGTATTCACAATCACACTCACACTGACACCCCGGCCCGGACCTGTCGGTGCAGCTGCTGGGGAGGCAGATGCATCAAGGACTGTTGTCTCACTTACAGCTATGGCACAATGGCTACACTGCATGTAGGTGTGTGCATCTATTTCTTCTACCTGCCCTGTAGATTTTATTTTCTCTGCTGGGTGAAAAAAAAGGGAAAGGAAACCGACGTGTTCATTGACAGGTAACTCCATGTAAGTGGCATGCTGTCAGGATAACTGAGGCAAGCAGCGCTTGACCAGCTTAAACTAAAAATAGACATCAATTAGAAAGATACCGAAATTGTCTCCTTCAAAAGACGGTCGAATCCTTCTCAGCAAACATCGAACGGTATTTTTGCTTGACATGTCGATTCCTGTGTACAAGATCTGCAGTAGGTTTAAGGAGTTTGTGACAGAATATCAAAGCAGGAAAACACGTGATTCTGCTTCGTCTCTGTCTTTCCCTGTTAAAGGCAAATACTACCATAGATAGTCTTCCATACTACACATCGGATATGTTTACTGCCACTTCAAAGCAGTAAAACTAGTAATTCTTCAGCCAGGAAGGAGTGCAGAGTTGGGGCTTTGGCTCGGCTTGCCTATCTGTAAAAGTCAACATGCACCACTGCTCCATGCAACGCCTAAAGCATTCTTGGCAATGATACACAGAGGCCACAGGAGGAGTGAAGGTCTGCTGCGATCTGAGCCTCGATTCAGTCTGCATGATACGATGCAGCTTTACCTTCAGATACCCAGCTCCTAGTGTGTGTGTGTGTGTGGGTGTGTGTGTGTGTGTGTGTGTGTGTGTGTGTGTGTATGAGAGACAAGGCCGCATTGATGCGGGACTCAAAATAGCCTTGTTCATGTTGAGGTGGAGCAGAATCATTTCCTCAGCATCATTGGCATGCTGGCTACTTTCAGCATCCTCTGTTAAGGGTCTTAAGCATTTGTCTTTTCCCCTCAGCCAGTTATTTAAGCAGTGATTTTTTTTTCGTGGAAAAAAATAATTTGTATATGTATGAGTTGTGCCTGCTTGCGTTTAATGGAGCTTTTTATAGGGAGCATCATTGGGCAGTAAGCCATGCAGTGACAGCTGTCTTGTAAATCATGTGAATAAATTCAGCAACAGAGTTTCAACTTCAGAGGTATAATTCCCCTTACGTCCCACGGCTTAGCATGGAACACCGTTTACAAACTGCAGGCTTACAAAATTAATTGTCAATAATAAATGCAAGTTACACCCTGAATGTTATATTCTGCACTCCAGTGACAACAGATCCAATGTCTGTTTTGATTAAATCCGGTTTATTTGCATGTGACTCAGATGGTTTCTGGTTTCACCTCAACAAGGACAAACTGAGAAATACAGCACATGCATGGAAACCAAAATTCCTGTCCCCTGTCAGGAGTGCAACCCTCGTCAATGTAGCAGAACTGCCCCGCGCTCCTCTCAGGAATGACCTCACAAAATATGTTAATGTGCAACTAGCTCGTTACCAGTTGTTTGACAGAAAACGTTTGCTTGTTAAGCGTGTGCAAGGCTGAGTTGTTACTGTGCAAATCACAGCTGTAAACTCAGTAAATAATTTTAACTGTCTAAAAAACACAGATGGCCACTTGCAAATTACATTGCATGAAGAAAGAAAAAAAAAAAGGAAATGAAACAAGGGATTTGCCTGATGTCTGAACATCGCAAAACTCAGTACTCACTGGATTCAGGGTCTGAGTTCCCATCTCCCTCGGTGCGGCTGTTAGGTGACGTCTGCTCATAGTACTCCTCCTGGGGGAAGCTGAGGGGGAGAGGCTGGGTGGTGCTGGCCGTGCTGCTCGGCTCTGGGTCCCCCAGCCCGCTATCACTGCAACTCTCCTGGGAACCGTCTGGAAGATGGAACGTCACACGACGCTGGGTCTGAGGCACAAACAACAAGAAAGGCGCTGTTGGACATTGTACTTGAAAAAAGCTGTTTAAAAGTCCCAGAAAATGGGAAAAGGGCCAGTAAACAAGCAAGTACAGTGGTGTGTGTGATTGAGTACAGAATAGAATGTTAAAGTTCGGTCTGACCTGCAGTTCTCTGGTGCTCACAGTATTGAAAAATCACGTTGAAAGAAATCGACAATGTGGTCGGTTTTTTTTCGGAAACAGTTTTTGGTGGATAATCTATAGAAGATAATGAAAACCGTTTTCATAGGGACTTTTTTCGCAGAAGAAAGTAGCCCCAATGAAAAGTGCTCACAGCCAGGTCTGTCTGCAGGAACAAGGACATTCCTCCTGGAGAGTCACACTGTTTTAAAAATGTAATATTTCACTGCTTTGAGCGACACAATTTAAATTCCTTTCACCGTTAAGGTGAGGACAGAAAAATCTTTCCCCCACATAAAACCCAAACCATCTGCATTAATAACACTAAATTGTTTTATTTTATTTGTCTTATTATCAGTTATACCCAGGTTACTGCTGCATGATATATTGTTTTGTTCTCTTATCCAGAAAGAAATATTTAAATAACGTTGTTAAAAGTGTCTGTCATTCAGGCAAAGCAGGCACATTGGTATTAAAGGAAGCATTTCTCCCTGCTCCTCTTGGCACACCACCACTGACAAACAAATATGAATAATATCTTCATGAGTAGCGACAACACTGCTTGTTTATGGGTGAGTGAGTACTGTGAGACAGCATTTACAAGGGGAATCCTTGCCTAATTGAATCAACCGTAGTTGTTACCAGCACTGCATCCATCATCCATACCTGCTTTGAGTCGGAAAACAAAACAGAACTGCATCTTGTCACCGAGGGGACGAGATGAAGCAGTGACCTCATAACCCAAAAAATGATTTCTGGTCTGTTGAGCCTTGTGGATTACTTTTCAGATAATACACTGTCTACGAGATTCATAATTGAGACTTCCCATAATAGATGGGATGTGTATTAACAGGTTGAACTATGTCCTAGTTTCCCCCTCTCACCCAATTCAGTCACAAAAGGAGTGGGGCCGCGTGTAGACACTTTGATTTGTAAAGTCTTGGGGATCACAGGCGTGCGGGGCATTTTCTTCTGAAAGGTTCAGGCCTCTTTGATTTCTCCCGAGGTTTACAGAAGTTCATGCTGCGACCTTTCTGAGGAGCTAAAAAGGAAAACACTTTTTCTTTGTGTATATGGTGGTGTCTGCCAACATGGTAGCAGCTCTTCAGAATACAAACAATCATTGGTATTGCGAGGGGACACTGGGTAAGTTTGCAGATTTCATCTCGGTTGTTTTTTTGTATATATTTTCCATAAAGTTGGAGAGAAAATAAAATATGGAGAATGAGGAGATGTAACTTGGCTTTGAGGCAAAACTAAGCGTTGTCGGGTGATATATGCTTTGGCTTGAATTCATGTCCTCACATGATTTCTGTGTAGCATCGTACTGCATCACACTGTATGGGGGCATAAAACCCATAAAATATAATTACGCCCTCAGCTTCGGTTATTGCAGAGAATTTTATTCGTCCCATTATTCAAACTGATAAGAAGATTTTTTTTTTCTCAAGAGCAAATGCAACTGCGGCACGTACGACTATCTTGATTTGCTTCAGTGCTATAGCAACAAAAGCAATATGCAAGTCCTGAATTAAAAAACATCATTAACACATGCTGCTCAAGCTCAGGAGGAGGTGATGTCTCTGTGCGAACATTTTTTTTTCCTTCTTTTCCTTAGCCACTATAGTGCGTGTGTAGATGAAGCACTTATTGTTCTCTGATAAGATTAAATAAGGCCAGGAAAATAGAGCAGAGGGGGAGAGTGAAATAAAGTCTGGCACTAATGAAGGAGAAACTGCCAAAAACCAAGTGCACAAAAAGCTTCATTTAAAAACTATCAGAGAGGGTTGACTAACCTAAATCCACACAATTAGCACCCCGAAAGCACAACTGAGTGGTTTTCAATGCTGTGCTGGTGAGAGAGCTAGCTAAATATTCTATTTACTCGATTTATCTAGATCCCGAGGCCACAAATCACAGTACGTGCGTGGATGTGTGTGTCAGTGTGTGTGTGCGTGTGTGTGTGTGTGTGTGGTTGGAAAAAGACGGATGAGAAATAAGAGAAAAAGGGTGGAAAAAGGGCATGCAGCCAAAGAAACAAACAGAACACACGCAACCTTCACTCGCTGTGTAAGATACCTCTGAACCTGAAGCTTTCCGTTGCTGTTGTGTCTATTAGCGAAAATAGAAAGGGAATTGTTACCTGTTCACATGCACTGTACGCGGAAATATATGAAATGCAGGATTATAACGATTCTCTCTTTGACTGCAAGTGGCGTGACGTTGTGCCGCTAAACCGCGAGGTGTATTTCTACAGTTCGGAGCAGATTGGGATGTTTCCCCCCCCCCCCCCCGTACTCTCCTCATGATTTTATTCATTTGCTGAGCCAGAGAGGAGATGAATACCTTGTTGGCAAAATCATATAGTTCCGTGTGCCATGTTTGCCCACGCTTTCAAGTAGTGTAAATATCAAGTTGTTCTCAAACAGTGTTGGCAGCTGTTTCTCAAATGACTGCAGAAGCAAAAGTCCAGGTTCCAGCAAAAAGAAAGAGCCCACTTACGGAGGGGCTGGCAGCTCCACAACAAAGCATGCTTCCTCGCCACATGATTCTAATTATTGGGAACTTGCTCCAACAATTGCATCCAGAATCTATTAGAACAAACAGCTGTCCGTGACAATTAGGACATAATCATTTTACATGAGGGAGTGTCTTCGTTTTTAGGCTCCTGTTTACCCGGGCCCATTCAAGTCGGTGCCAGATGTTAAGAAAAAGGCCTAATTTGATTCCACGATACACTCAATGCTAAGTTGTTTAGCTACAGTGTTAATTACAATTAAATGCCATTAATGGCTGTTAAATAAATTGAAAGTTCGCCCGTCGGCGGGATAATGACACGTGCGACTGAAACATTAATGTCGAAAGACAAACATGACAAACACAAACAAACATACGCAGAGGAGTCAAGGTGAGTGTTGTGCGAGGCTTTATCACTTATTTAAAGAAGCTGCCAGAAATCCATAAAGCAAAGACAAGCTGCGGTAAGAGATATCAAGACCAAACAAAGCCCGTTCAGCCAGATAAAACACTGCCTTGAGAAGTATTTACACAGAGATAAAATGAACAGGAGAGATGCATGCCAAGTTCTGCCATGTAACAGGCCAGCCAATTCACCCCACCCCCCCCCCACCCCACATCCCTCTCCCCCCTCTTTGGTTACCGCCCAGGCAATAGGCAGATGGGGCTGGATTCACGGGTTAGCAGATTAGAAGTCGGTTATATTTAGATACAGAGGAGGAGAGGCCAAGTAGCTTCCACCTTTGGTCGACATCAGCTCTTGAGTTTTGATTATTGTATATACTTTCTCTTTCTCTTCCCCGACAGCCAATAGCTAGAAATAGCAAAGAAGTCGGTGCCCACGTGGAGAAGGACCAGCCTGACAACCGCCTCACTTTGAGTGATAAACAGGGACCACTTAGGAGTGAATCAGGGGAGATTGGCTCTGCCATTTCAGATAAGGATCAGCTCGCGGGCACACCTAGACCTGCATAAATCTGTTGCGAGAGGAGATGCTGATTTGTCATGTCACACGTCTTATGTGCAGATAAGAGAAAAGAGAAAGAAAAAAAATAACAATGGCACAAGGCAATAAAATGGAAAAATCTAATTGAAAAAACGCTGGCCCGGATGTTCCTTTTCTTTTTGGTGTCAGCATCCTCCCAAAAAATGTATTTTCAAGTTGCGGGTGTGTCCTTTCTTTTTGTACATGCTGTTCCAGAGCAGCCTATTATGTGTGAGGTGAATATGCCACTGTGTGAAAGGGAGAGTTAGCAGGAACATGCTAGAGGGAGGTGATATTAACAAATGGGTTGAGATTACTGGGTGATTTTTGACGAATCAAATCCATTTATTGAGTCATCATGACAGTGCCACATGAACTATGGCGGTATTAGTAATAGCCCACTCTCCAGTCCTATCTAAGTAGGGTCTTGCTATAAAACTTTGATAGCAAAATGTTACTAATGTGATGCCGTAATTACATAAAACTTAAACCCTCAGATAATGTATTTAACTGTTAGATTGCAAATCCACATCATGTAATACCAAATATAAAATATAGTAGAAATACTCTGCAAAAACTAAAGTCAGAGCTGAACACAACATAGCCTTGTGCAGGTTTCCCAGTAACAGCATGGAGAAAAGGCTGAACAACGTGTTACAGTGTTATTGTATCAAGCTAAACTTCACAGTACAGCTGCTTTTGTTGAAGAAAAAGAAAATAAATCTTTAAAACGATGAGAAGAAGCTGTCGATGTTGATATCATTTCTGTGCTTCATGGGAAAATATGTCACTTGAGAATTGACTGCTGCTATTCTAAACAGATACGAGTTAAACACTTTGAAGAAAAACATTTAACACCTTAACAATCTTACCCACAGTTCTTCAATGATGCTCGAGTAACAAAGCAATTTTAAAAGAAGGATATAAATATAGTAGAGAACAAAAAAAAACATGGCTGTTGGGTTTCAGACTTTAACCTCCTCAAAACGTTTACTTTACAAGGGTCTCCTAGTCCTAACGGTTGCATAACGATTAAACCACAGAAGTAGGACATTGAAATCACCATGTGTGTGACACTGTCGTAACAGACCAAGCACATGAAATGTATGATGCTCATGCACATGCAAGAAAGAGCAAGGCGCAATGACTTACATTCACAGAGGTAATCTTGCCAAGTTGACAGGCCTCCTGCAAGGACAGAAGAACAGTCATCTCACATCCACGTCTGAGTACAACTTTTTAAAGTCAGTCAGAGTTCACAAATGACAACCATCATAGATTTCTGGAGTTAAAAGTCTTTTTTTCTTCTGTTGGAATTGAGATTTAAGATATATATTGATTTTTTACTCAGACTCAGTTTGTACAGCACATTTCCGTGCTCGGCTGGCACACCATCAAACCGGGCTGCAGAGCACACACCCTCTCCCCAGAAATGTAAAGAATAGGGCAAACCTGACACCCTGACAACACAAGCCACACAACTGACACTTTGATAAAGATGTTTTCTCTGCATGTCAGGGAGGAAAGTGAACAGAATATCAAATGATGCATCAAAAATTAACAATAAACAGCGACAAGCTTCTAAATTGGGAACAAAAGACACCCGCAAGCCTGCAAAATAGCATCCTCTCTCTGGGGACCGAGATAACTCTCAGAGAGATAAGAGTATTTAATTTTTAATCACCAATTTTGTTTTCTTTGTACTGTGTATAATAATCTGAGTACATGACTTGATTTGCAAAGAAAATAGAAGAAATCTGGCAGTGAGGAGCCACTTAGACAGACGAGATGCAGAGAGGACTGCCGGGGTGGAATGCAAAAAAAAAAAAATGAACAGGAAACAAGTTCATGTCAAAGGATTATTCCGCAATAATTGTTCACCCAGGGACGCTGCTACTGACTGAGCGATGGAGCGCTACTCTCCAAAATCTGTTCATCTGAAACAAAGCCGGGCTTCATGGTGGACAACTGAGAGAAGTGAGAAAAAAGTTACAGCTCCCAACTTCTGACAAACAACTGCCTCACACAGTGAAACTATTGCGTTGGGTTGTCTCTATAGTAAGAGCGGATGTTGAGACGCTTCAGAGATTTATGTGGGAAACTATTAAATCCTCTCATTGCCAAGAGCAGATGCACAAAATACACTTATGTGATTTGTATATTGGTAATAACACTGTCAGCGTATTCTGTATCAGCAATGTGTCGCCAACATTTTGTCTGTTCTGCAATCATTACAAGATCAAATATAAATTTGGCAATATGGTCAATATTTTAAATCTTCTTCAGGTTTTTGTTCATTATGAAATTATATTGTTCTATGGCAACATTTACATTTTCAGTGTTGAGACTTGTTTTGGGACTAGAGGTGGTTTATTTAAATAAAAAACAAACAAAAACACAAAAACTAAACAAACAAACAAAACTACAAATGTGAGATAAACCCCCTACCACACTCTACCCGCACCAAACAGCAGACACACATACTTAGCAACAAGCTTGAGAACATATTTCTTTGCTAAGTCTGATACACCTTTACACTCAGGAGTAGGTAGGAGGAGACCAAAACAGGGCTAAAAAAAAAGACTTGCAGGGTCAGATTCTCGTGGCTCCAAAATGAATAAAAGTAAAAAAGAAAACTAAAATCACTGAGCATATCATTGACAAATATATAATAAAGGTAAGAATGAAAACAGGAACACTCACTTACGACTATCTTTACTTTTATACTACTTTGTATGACTCTTACTTTACCGATCATCATCAGACTGACATTGTGGTTTGACATGTTACGGCACAAATCCATTTTTTTCTTCCCGTTTTGCATTTTTGAGCACACCAACATGTGTCAGGTGTGTTTGAGGGGCGACTCATTTGCATCCACTGACTGGTCATTTAAAGCTGGGTTTTACTGGAGGCTGCCATCAGCCAGTTGTTTCTTCTCCGCGTAATGTTTTATTCAACATCTCGTGACACACACTTCAAGTTAGAGACCCTGACAACCAATTAAATATATGATAATGTTCATGAGGGATCTGAGAAGGTGACCTACGGTTGTCTCACATTTCGATAAAATTCAAAATAGTAGTTGTACGTATGATTGTCGGAGACCATTAATGTCTTGTTTTTTATTGTTTTTTTTGTCCTCCGTATGGACTGGTCGGTGACCTCCTCTCTGTATGCACGCCTCTCAAACTAGCACTTTCAAAGCACCCACATGCGAGTATGGGAGAGAGTTATGCTTGAGATAAGTGCATTTGTTGGTGAACCACATCAAAGTAGAGAAGGATTTCTTCGTGAGCAAAGGCAGTGGAGCTCAAACCAAACCTTTGATCACCCCGGGCACTGTGATCATTAAAATATTGGCTAAATAATTGATTAAAAACACCAGACATCATTGTGCTCCGTTTCTGCAGCCACATGTATCACGATTTTTAGACATCGGCTGTGCAATAGTGAATGCGGTTAGGAGAGAGAGGAGCATATAGTACATATTGCATTATTGTTCTTGAATAATTATATCTGATGTTGTTGCAACATGTAAACTGCGGAGTAGTGTTTGAGTTCTCCAGCACCGAGCTGCAGAGGGAACAGGAAGCAGCGGTATAACCTCTCGTCTCCGAGCTCTGGCATGGCAGGTTGGCACAGACGCAGAGGGCCTGGCTAATAAAGGCATAGTCAGAGGTAGGCAAGACTTATTTCCAGAGGTGCATAGGTGACTGGAAGGAAGCTAATATTACATGTACAGTTAAAGCTAAGCCCATATGCGGGAGAAAGACAACTGAAAATCAGGCATATTAAAAAATAAATTTTCCATCAGCTTTTGAACACAGGCTAGTCAAGCGATCTCCCTCAGTACATATGCATTTACATTTAGAGTATAAAAAATGAATACAATTTATTATTCTAACTGCTGGAGAATGAGATCTATATTCATTACTGTAACTGCCTCGCTCTCAGCATGAAATAAGAAAAGCGAGATTGACCTCACACTCAGACCAATATGTGGAAACATTATTCTCACTCTCTCATAGGTGGAGAACAAAACACATGATGGAGGGACAACAATAAATATGGTTAAGTCATAATTGCTGGTAATTGACAATATTTGCTGTTATTGACGAGGTAAAACTCAATTTCACAAAGTCATATTCGAATTTCATCAACGTCTGAACATATTAAAGCATCTTCCAAAAATACAAAAACACGTTTGGTAGCAGCTCCGTTTTAAAAATAATTCATAGCCACAGAAATCATTTGTACATAGATGGACATTTTTAAAAAGTTGTTTTTTCCAGGCATATTTAAACACACGGACAATCAAATTACTTCCTCTGGGTTTCCAAGGTTTTGTTATTCCAGTGTCTTCGATGAGATTTTGTTCTGACCTCTGTGAACTTGATGGCGCTGACACTATGTGTGCATGTGATTTCCCATTCCTCATTTTCAGCAATTACTATGACTGGTGTCAAAATATCCTCTGACCTCACAACGACCTTTTCCACTACGAGATAATCATACAGAAAATTAAACCCAATGTTAAACCATTTTTTTGGAAACAATTATCTCCTTGGCTAACTGGCAGATCTCAGGACCATATCACGATATCATCTGTGGTTGTTGATTTTTTTTTTTCCAGCTAAAGTAACAAGTAACAGCATCAAGGTTCCTCGCTGCTGTTTGTAAAACAATTTTTTAGAGCATATGATGTGATAACTTCAAGCTACACTGAAAGCCTTAAAAAAACCCTCATCCCCGGGGTCCTCATGCTCCTAATAGTTCAACACTAATGAGATCTGCGGCTCCTGTCTCCACAGCCTCCCACGTAGCAGTTCATTTCGTAATGTAAATACTTTTTGAAGGTGGAGAGAGGCACAGAGCGAGACAAACAGACAGGGAAACATGCCAGCTAGCCACAGTCTCCTGAGCGGCCAGAGCTCACCCTGGCGTATTTCACATTTGTTGTGACCGTGACACCGGGAACATCGGCGAGGCTCACTAAAGTGCTGCTGTTCAATTTAACTAGTCTCTCTGCAAGAAGTTTGCGAAAAATAATGGTCAAGATGGACTTGTCTGCGCTGCTCTGTATTCCATAAATGTCCGCGCAGCACCGCAGTCACTGAGTTAAGCCGTTTGGAGAAGGTGGGAGAGAAGCATGTGGCCTGCTACCAAGTGGCTATCCCCACGAGACGAGATGGATGTGTCTGAATTTATCAATGGGAGGAAAAGGACAGCTCTGTCAGGTGGCCACACACATGCAGACATATGCACATATAGTCAAAATATCCAGAGTGGAAGACTTGGACGTGGATTGCCATCTGCTCGCGAGTGCGGGCACGGGAGACGGGACGGCCTCAGCCAAGAAGCGGTGCGCACAGTTCAAGTTTACGTCCCCTCTATTTCTGGCGAACGCAGCACGTCTTAGACAGTGTGATAAAACTGTTGCAAACAAAACACCTCCTCATCAAAGGGGGCTAATAAAGTCTTCAATATACTTAAGTGTAGCCTTAGATAAATAGAATCCCCATTCCCCACTGCACTGGTGTTCAGTTGTCCAAAGTGTATTGATGCACTTATTGACATTCAATAAAGGGAAACCCTCTCAGCGAGCCACACAGAGCGGTGTAAATCGTGCACACTTCTCCAGAAGTGTGCACGAGGAGCAACTTTCCTCTAACACAATTACTAGACAGCAATAATGTCACGGCGCGTTCGAACCCAGATGATTTACAAGTGGACAACATGTTGCCTTTTCATCAGCTTATTATTATTAAGTGGTCTGTATATGTGTGTTTTCCCTGGACATCCCCCCCCCCCCCCCCCCCCCATCTTGCTTCACTCTTAGTGAGGTATTGATCCTCCCAGTGTACCGGCCCCTCCTGATTTCATTAGGCTAGCTGCTGTTAATTACTCCACACTCTAACCTTTCGCTGTTTCATTTGGACCGACAAATTGGGTGAATTAAAAAAGGGGAGGCAGGAAGAAGAAAAGAGAAAAAAGAAAGGGGGAAAAAAAAAAACGCTCGCAAGCAGCTGTAGTGTGGACCACCCCCCCCACCCCCCGCTGTGGCACTTGTGTCAGAATCCCAAGCGGCGTAATAATTAAAAAAGTTCATCAATGTTCTCTTTGTTCATCAAATTATGCAGAAGGAGGCTACTTCAGTAATTGTTGCAGAGGATTCATTTACAAAAAAAACTAAAACATACCAGCTACATTAGATCCAGTATCTGGGGAGTTGAAGAATCATGACTTCTTTTTTTTTTAAACTTATTTATGTATTTGTAAAAGGTTTCTCAGCTTTCAGCAGGATGATCATTAAAGCACATTTTATTCATTTATGCACCTGTATTTACAAGGATCATGTCGCAGTCTTAACTAACTTCTGAAATTTTGTTTTACACAAAATCAAAATGCAGCAGCCGTCTTGACTGACACACCAATTTGTCTACTTAGCGAAGGTATTAAAGGAGCATGATGTGACACATGGCTGCAAAGTTATAATTAGACTAAGTTTAATACCTTATTTCATGAGATTACATGCACAGTGCATGGCATCTAAGCACACTTAAATCGCTGGGGATGTAATTGATTAACCGTATGAGACTGGAAACCAGATGATGAGGATGATGCTCTAAATCCATGTTCAATCAATATAGCTACTTCCTACACACTGAGGGATTATTGACAGAAATTACTACCAGCTTTAATTAGTGACTTACAACACATCAGATCATTTCTGGCTTGGTGCATGAATGTGTTTATGCTACGTGAGTCACAATGCATTTCGCTGCCACGACTGCGTCAAGCGATCCCCTGCTGTTAGAGGGACAATTCTTCAGCGTGGACACATTAGCGGCCGGGCAGGTGACACTTATGGGATCTTCTGGATCCCTAATATAAGAGATGCCCTTTCCTCAAGGTTGAGTAGTTGAACACATTCTAGATGATGCAGAAGGAGCCGTTCAGAGTCCCCCCCCTTCGGCTGTGATAATAACTTCATCATAATTAGCTTGGTGGTGCTCACAAGTGTTGAATTGTCAGTTGCAGTGGGATCTGGGCTGATTTATTGCTTGATTTAATTACGTATCAAAATTCAATTAGACACGCTTTCAACCAAATTCAAAGTGAGTTTTGTCAAGCTGTCCCTTGAAATCAGGCGCGGCTTGAAGGACATCCTTCATAATGCTGTGACAACTAACTCAATAATTATCACTTAGCACAAATCAGTCATCTGCTAAAAGATGAAGGAAAAAAGAGAAAAACAACACCCCCCAAAAAAAGCCTGTTTTAGAGAAGAAGTGATTTTTTACTTAATCGCACGTGTCAGCTCACATCAAACGGCATCAAGTGCTGTGAAACAGACCTTGATTCAGTGGTGATGTGAAGACGGTTGCAGGTACTTTGCTAAGTGGAGATACATGATAAAATGCTCTCTGAGGCTTACAACGGCTCCGGAAGTGTCTCAGCTTCTTTACCCACATCGCTCAGTGGCTGCTCACCCCCTTTCGCGCCAGACTACACCAGGGAAAAGACGGGAGCTGTTTTGAAAGTGTCACACCAGCCTCCGAGAGCTACATTAATCTTTACTACTATGCAAATTCAGGATGTCATGGTGTCTATGCTAAGTAGCCGAGGAAGGGTGGGGGGGGGGGTTATTTGAGCCGGAGGTCTCTAACTGAAGTGCGGTCCTTCACCAGTGTAAATACACTCACTGTATTGCATTATAGAGACACACCTTGGTAAAACTGTGTGGATCGTGTTTGACCATCAGCCCTGCCGGTATCTTTTTTACTTTGTGAAACATTGATCCAGTAAGGTGCCAGAAAAGTTCCATTGGGATTTTGATCTCTACTCACTTGACGACATCGTTTGTGCAGTTTCTCAGTGGTGTGAATGCTGTGAACAACCCACTGTCCCCACTGTCCCTCTTGTCCCAAATGTGTTTTATTGGGCTGTGACCTGGGGACTGTGCAGATCATTGGTGTAAAGTAATTTCCTGGAACCACCTTGAGACAGTGATACATTATCTTGCCAAACAGAAAAAAAAACAAGCCCTTTGAAAAACCAGTGCACACAGTGTCAATATGAAGGGCTGCACCTGGTCAGCAACAACGTTAGCTGTATTTTTAGAAGCAACAGTATCATGAATAGACTGCTGGCCGGCCGTGAGGCATTTTTCTGAGGTTTGCTTCCTGCAATATTAAGTATTCCTTTCTTTGGAGAGATGACCCCATTGCCCTTCCTTACAACCAAGTTCAACTGTGCACACACACGGCTACTGTTGAAGCGTGCTATCTTTTTTCTTTTTTTGCTTCGAATTGTCTTGTAAAAGTGAGAAAATATTTCCTTAACTGTACATTGACCTGCTACTTTTTGTGCCTCTTAACTGAAACAAAAAAACATCCCCATTGTCACTTAAGCTGGGCATACACAATGTGATTTGATCCCATTTGTGACATGTCAGGACTGTGTCTGCACAAAATGCCTAACCCAATAATAGAAGATGTAGTTCATGGCAGGACGCAATTGCACAGCAAGACAGAAAACGAAGTAGATGAAGGGGTTCTTGCAGAACCGAATGTATTTACAATACAGGAGCTTCATATGTAGTTTGCTTTCTTTCTGCAAAATAGCCAAACCAAAATGTCTGCATCTTCCAAGCTACCAGAATGTCCATATGCCGAAACTCTTGGTTTGGTATATTTTGACACACAGAGTGACACGAATGTAATCAAGGCAGCGTGCCTCCCCCTTGTTAGCATTGTCCGCAAACAAAGCAACTTCTCCAGAGCTGGTCTGCCGACGGGGAAATCGGAGCTTTGGTTTTCCATCTCAGGCAATTTACTCGTACAGTGCGAGGTGGAATTTAACAACATTTCTATAGTCGCGCAGTGTATACCCGGCTTTAGCAGCTGCATTAGGCACATTTGGCAGACATTGTATAGTGTATACCATGATGTTGATTGACTGTATTTTCAGGGAAGTGCTTAGGTTTTAGTAAGCCTGCTATTTTTTTTTCTTTTTCTGTTAAAAAATCAAAGCCCTGCAGCAGCTAGACACCCACTAGTGAGGGTCGATATACTGTATGTGAGACGTCCCGCTGTACTCTGACATCATTTTATTCTTCTCCTGTCTAGTGCAACAAGTCCTCCAAACTAAACAACAATAGATCACTTGTCCCTGCACCCTCTAATGTGACTCATGGGAACATCTCCTGAAATAGCCCCCGATATGGCAGCAGGCGTACCAGACCTGTGTCGTCATGGTCACAATAATAAACTCATGTGTGAGCAAATTGAACAACCAGTTTAAATCATGGTTTAGGTTTAAAGAAGTACATCCTTATGGTTAGAGGAGCTTCTTCATCATGCTTACAGTGATAAGCATGCAATTAACGTTGTGGAGCGGTTGTGGCTAAAACAAAGATGATGGTTGGTTTCCAATGGGAAAACAACAGCGATCTCCAGCGTCAAAGTGCCGCATTTTGTCGTCCCATAAATCCGCCCTAAACCCGCGTCCTAACACAGACCTCATTGCTCTTTACACTATGTTATCTGATTTCCTCCAGTTACTACGCCCGCCAGAGGTCACCTGGCAATAAAACATAACTGCGGGTCATAATAAGAAGCTGTCAGAAACGACCTAGGGGCATTTTGTTTAACAGGGGGACAGGCTAGTTGGTGAAAGAACATCCGCTGTAGCTGTCACAGTCGCTGATGATAATCTTATTAATGCATTAAAACATCCAGACCTTTGCAACTGACTGAATATGCATTGTGAATGTGATATATATATAAAAAAAAAAACATTTCCAATTTAACCAAATCTGGACAGAGCAGAGAAATTAATTAAAATGACACAAAATATACCCAGCGGCAGGACCCCGTATTCACTCTGTATGTTATGTTCTGGTTCATATGTTCGCTATTGGGCTCGGTTTATGTGCAGCTACAAGGCATGGAGATTAGATGTTGCTGCAGGCTCAAAGATAAACCAAAAGGATACATGGGAAAAGCAAGTGATTCGAAAACAGTATGTTCACTTGGCTGTGGAGCATTAAAATATAGAGATGTTATCTATAATGTTTCAGTTACGAGTCGCTGGAAATAAAAAATAAAACACCCCGGCCACCCACAACAAGGTCGCAGCCCAGTAGCAGACAGGAGCAGCGTTGTAGTTTTTTTATATCCACGTAACCTTACATGTGATTAGACTCGGGCTACATCTAGTTTTCATTACACCATGTATTGATCATTACTTTTACCATCAGGGTTGAAAAAAGCACTGTTGATTTAGCTTGAAGAATACAACACCCCCTGATGCTGACAGGAGGCGGGAGAAGTTTAGATTAAATTTTGATCATCTGCATGATCATAAAGACGAGTAAAGATTTGTCTACTCTTCAGAGATTTTGTTTTAATGATTGTATGTCGACCAAAGGTTCCACAAGACCTTAAGTGCATTTTCAGTCTTGTCCAATGACTTTCACACTAAGTGGGTAACGGAGCAACAGATTTTTACTTATTGGGACACCCTGGATCAAAATGCAGCAATCCATCCATCCATCCACCCATCCCTCCATCCACCTATTATCTACACTACTTATTCTTAGAGTGTCATTGGGGGGGGGGGGGGGGGCACTGCACACCTTGCAGAGGTTGGATTAAAATCAGGAAAATAATTAAAAATGGTGAAGGATTTGACTGAGGTGAAATTAGTCACGGTGTAGTCATCGATGACTCGTGCTTGGAGCTGACAGGTTTAGCTGGACACTGAATGAACCACTCATCTATGTCGACTCACAAATGATTGACTCACTGTCTGAAGGAAGGAGCTGCATTACCAGGGAGGTGCACGTAATGAAGTGACCACTAGGTGCACTGTCAAAGAGGAAACACGTAGGAGACAACGGACGGTCCCTTGATGCGTCAAAACTTCAGATCATCAGGATTCCCTAATAATGCGAATTGTTCGTGCGTTTGATCTTCCTCCCGCTGAAACGCCTGACAGGTTCCTTCATTGAGACTGGCAGAGGCATTGTCCATAGATTGTGATGTGCAGTGACATGCCGTATCACAGGCCCGTGTTTGAAGCAAAGAGAAGGAATCATTGTCGTTCCCTGACAAACACGAGGCACAATGATGATACTGATTAATGATTCTCAGAACATTTATGGAAATGATCCTCCTGGAAACTGGGAATTGCTCATGACTTAAATTTAAACGCGCAACTGATATCCAAACGGTTAGCAGTAATGTCATTCAGCTAATTTCATCACAGTTTCAAAGTGCACCCGCTGTCACTCTTCACATATCACTGTGGGCATAAGGATCTCACAAAGAAGGTTGTGAAACATTAATAATCCGCACAACTGTGGGATTGATATAAATTCCAATGAGAAGCCGGGAACAAGACGTGATAATACTAATATATTTAGATTATATTGCATATCAATCTTTCGAAATATAACAACCTCCTTTCTATGGGTCTTACTTCGAAAAGAATGCATGTGTTAGTAATGTGATCGCGATGCATTAATCAGTTTATACGTTCCGATATCAGATTTATTAGAGATAACTGGAATGTGTGTACAACATTTACTGTTGGTTGTAAGTCAAACAGTTCTGTCATCACGGCTGCCAACACAGTACATCACCACTGAATCTCACTGTATCTCAGAATAAAGATTGTCTTCCTTTATCTGCCAAGGACCAATGTTACTTTACAAGCAGGTATGATAAAAGACATTCTTACAAGGCCGATTAAGAGGAATGTTTCTTTGACACCAAGGAGTTTATATAAGTTTCATACAATTGAAATATTACAGTTTAAGCAAGTAGGAATTTTTGTATTAGCAACACATTGTCAATGCTTGGTTCATAGTGTCTATAAGGATGGACGACATGACAGCTCCCCAAAAGTGAAGCCAAAGCATTGCTGTGATCATCATCTGGTGGCTGGTTGCAGTATAGGTCACACATCCCACCACCTCCATGTTAGTGGATGGGACATAGACCAAAGTAAAAAGTTACAGTACCCGTCAAATAAAGTTTTCTCAAAGATGTTTTCACTAGTTCTGATCACACTGTTGTATGTCCAAGTGTAAATTCAGTGAAGTTTTGGCTAAACCTCTGGATCAGCGTCGTCCATCTTTTCATACAGACCACACAAGTCAATACCTAGTGATGGAAGATGCTGTGAAGTGAATGTCAACAGACTTTGTTACATTGTTAATGAGATGTTTTTGTGCTGAATCTTCCATTCTTAGTGCTTTGCTCTCTACAATGGACAAACAAGTTGGTGCCGGTCAGGTGTTTACTTTTTCTCGGTGAAATGGTCGTAAAGCCAAAGACCAGACAGTGGAATAGGTCAATAGACATGATTATTTAAAGAAGTCCACTGTAGAACGAAGGAAGAAAACTACAACTTGCTGGTTAATTACTGTAACATTGGATGCACACAGGACACACAAACTACTTTGGTACCGATAAAATATTAAAAGTCAACATTGTCAATAATCAGGAAGAGACACTATTTCTCCCACTGTCTCCCTGTCTTTTCTCAGGTGCTTCGTACGTACACCAAGCCAGATGTTTATTTGCTTTCTGTGGCTCGAAAAAAACCTTTTGGACATAAATACACTGTCCAGACGTGGCAAACTTTTAAAGTCTTTCTAAACATGCAGTACAAAGCAAGTATAATCGCAAACTTTCAATGCTGGACCAGGGTATAACTTTTTCTACTATGTTAAAAGATGTAAACCTGTGTGTATAACATACAGTACAGTTTATTTCATATTCACTGATAACTTGGTACTGTGACTCTGACTTAAAGAGCACAGACAAGCCTTCTTGCAAAGACAGTGGCACAGTCTTGGTGAAACATTGATAAAGCACAGATACAAGGCTCAAAGTCATATCCCCATTTGCTCCATGCATATCTTCCTCAAATATGTTGATGTCAGTTTTTTCTGGCAGTGCAGTCGGTGAAAAGTGTGTCATTGATGTAGTTCAAAAGCTACAGAGTACAGAGCTGTCTCTCTTCCCCAGCCCGCCTCGACCAATTGGGGTCCGTCACCACCGCCGAACTAAAGTTCTCCTCACAGCTGGTGTAAATTTTCCTCCTCTCCCTCCACTGAGCACCAGTCATATTAATATCTTTGTAGATGGCAAACGTGTGCTCCAGGAGGCCAGTCCCATGTGCTGTTTTCCCCTGAACCTCTTGCTGTTTCTCTGGCCACAGCCAAGTGCATTAACATATGTTCTCACCGTGCACAGTGCTACTCTGCATTGGTAAATGCCTTATTACAGCAAGAACCGCTCCGTGCTCTTCCACTGAATATCCAAAAGTAGTAAAACACAGCCATATCTGCCCACTCAGAACAGTAGGGATGTGTCTCACATGACGGGGGGCTCCTTAACATTTAGTCAGAGGCCCTCTTTGCGAAATTGATATTCCTCCTCCTCTCACAGTAATGGCGGGTGGTAATAATGACAAATAAAGGCAATATTGCAACTGGATGGTACACACTGAGCATAATAAGGTCATCGGCTGGTTGTGTGGGGTTTTTTCCACCCATATTTATGCCTTTTTAGCATGCAGTCAAATTCTCTCAGTATGACTTACATCTCTAAAGACTACACCAGTGTGAAATATGCAAAGGCAGAGGGTGAGAAAAATATCCCGAGCAATGCACCATGCTCTTGCCTGGAGAGCGTACACACTCGTAATCATTTGTAAACTACCATTTCCTTTTATCATTACATTTGTTTTTGTGTTTTTCTTTATTTTTTTTCGTTTCCATCTGAAGTAATTCAAAGATATCTTAAAAAAAACAATTCTTAAACAGAATCGCGTCCTTTACGATCGTAGCAAAATTGGGAGATGACACTAGCTATTGTCTAAACAGGCTTTTGGCAATGACGCACAAAATAGAACCCACTGAATGGAGCAAACTGGCAGGAGGAGAAATAATGATGTGCGGGAGGCACCTCTCAAAGTATCGCGGGATGTTGTTTACAAGGCATCAAATGTTTGGAGATAATTTAACAAATGAGTGTATGTGTGAGTTTTCGCAAATAACCCAAATAACCTAATCTGTTCACAAAGCGAAGATGTGATGACATTCAGGAAAACATTAAACACTTAAACACAACATGAATTAGAAATGCGGCTTGATTAGTAGATGCGGTGAAAGCGTTCCTGGTAGGGCGACTATAAATTGTGAAACAGTAGAACAGACGACACATCCTCTACGAGAGCAGCTTGCGGATGATTATGTTGATTTGCTGCTAAAATGCAGCTCCGGCCCCTTGAGGTCGTTTGAATTGGTGTGATCGCGGTCGTTGGCTCCTTGGGATTTTTTTATTTTTATTTCTAATTTGGGGCGATCTTTGTACTGTCTGCCGGAGACACAGTTGTGCTGCGTGGATCTGAGGACAGATTCTAAAATAATGTGTATCAAACACCAACTTGTCTTATTCTTACAGAGAGAAGTGGGGGCTGGCATCCATGTCATCCTGCAGCACCGCTCTGATTTATAATAGTTGGGAGGAAAAAAAATAAGAGGCCAGGATACATCACTGAAACATGAAGGCATTGAATAATACTTTACTCATGAATAAAATCATTAAAAGAAGCTCTTTTATAACTTGGGCCATAACCATGAATTTTGAACATTTTATGATTAATGCTTTATCTATAAATTAAAGGTTTTGAATTTCAAAGCTTTTTTATTTATATATTTATGTTCTCAGTTATTTATGATTTCATTCTGGTTTTGACGGGCCAGATCACCTGAGGACACAAGTTCTGTTTGCTTTAACTTTTGAGATCTTTTTTTTTCCCCAGACAATCTCGTTTGGGCTGCACCATTGTGCAGACTAATGAAGCCTCAAAGGCTTTGTTTAAGTCATTAAACATGGAAATCTAACTGCACAGTTTACTTCTAATGGCAAACAATTACATGACGCCAACCTGTCCAAGAAAATCAATGTCAGGAAAAAAAAGAATTTAGGTGAATTGCTCAAGTGTTTCGAAACACTTTGACGGGTCATTTACGAGTGGATGGTGAACAGATATAATCCCGTCCACTTTTATTTGGTACATATGATATGTAGATATAAAACTTACAATAATGTCAACTGAGTATAGTTTAAGAAAAGACAAGAAGGCCACATGAAGCGTAAAGTAAATACTGCAACCACTCTGCTTGTGGGTGATAGGTGACAAGGTCCGCTTCATGTTTACAGCAAATCAATAATGATTAGTAGAAGAATCCTTGGGCAGTGGTGAGTGTGTTTTAGCCGGAGCAGCGCAACCTAAGCAAAAAACGGGTCTTGACATATTGACCTAAAACGTAACTGTCTGGTAAGTTTATTAATTTGAAGTAACTGAATGAGTATGAGTTCATCTAAGGAATGGGACTCAACAGTGCATTTCGTCATTAAGTGATATTCAAGAATTACTTTTTCCCCTTGAATTTAGATTCAATTGAATGGTAAAAACTGCAACCAGATCCGGAGGCTGTCTTATATTCCTATCAGTATTTAACACTACATTAGCAGAGGGTTAATGGTCAATGATCAACCCTAGAACCATCAAGGTAACTATTGTAGATTCCAACATGTGTAAGATCTATACTGCTCCAATTTGAAGATTTATATATCCTGCAAACTTTAACTACTCTACACACGGATCACAGTTTATTTCGCGTGAATAGCACAAATAAAACAAGGGGAAAGACTTGTGAGATAAATGTGCAATTGTACAGGGGGAAAAGTGTTTAGCATCTTTCTCTCATCATTTAATGTACACCTGTCACTCCGCAAGGCTCATTTGCACTCTAATTTTCAATTAATCTGTCCCGTTGTTTGATATGATGATTTTATTATAATGAATGTCTGTTTATTCAGATCTCTGCAGTGGCATTTCATTAATTATAACGTGAATAATTTAATTCATGCGTACTTAGTGTACTGTTTAGCGCTTCCGCAGGTCTTACTGTCAGAGGGTTGGCTGTGACACTCACTCCTGATCGTGTGTTACCGCTGTTGTTGTCTTTAATCATTTCCTTTCGCCGTATCCTCATCTTATCTAGCGGTGTACTTGTACATGAGTTCAGATGTATATTTTGATCAGGACTATTTTCCGTTGACAGGAGAAAACATGGTAATCATGTGAACACCTGCAGGATGATGATTATCGTCTGGGTATTCTTGGGTCTTCTGCTTTCATGGATTCGCTCGTGTACGAAAGTATAATTTGTTGCAGCAGGTCAAATGCGATAATGATGCATTTTAAAAGTGCACCTCAAGTAGAATCAGCTAAAGTTACATTTTGCCTGCCTTAAAATATAGTCTCAGGTCGACTCTGGGACTCGGAAATATCCACCGGTCAGGTTAAGATGCTTATACATTCGCAATCCAGGGGACCGGGCAGCTGGACTGCAGTCCTGGAGCGCACAATGACTTCCCATTAATAGGTTGGGGAGCGTGAGGGGAGCCCGCCCTAAGCAGAGATTTCCATGTGGATGTGGCCTATGGCACAGGAGTACCTGCCCCCAGCCATCTGCACTGATTTGACAAATGATTCTATATCAAAGGCCTCTGCACTGATTTGGGTGGTAATTGATTGGAAGTGAGGCCCTCAAATCCCTGATTGGTTTAGCTGGATGTAGTGGGGAGATATGCTGTGGCAAGTGAGAGGAAAGGACAGCCAGCAGGAGAGAGGGAGCGAGCGAGAGCAGTGGAGGGGATCGGGGAAATCTACGAGAGAACTCTGCCTCATTTGCACTTTGAGAGAATCCAGAATGAAATGTTGTCAGATTTGTGGTTTTTCCACACGCAGTATAGGCGCTGTACAGTTGTTTTCTTTTCCAGATGATCCCATGCAATGTCAGTGTTTGTGTTTCTTTTTCTAATGCAGCTGACAGGATATCCAATTTGTTAGTGTGTCCGCGAAGATTAGATTTCACCATTCAGAAAAAGGGGGGGGAACTTGGTTAGAAATGGAATATTATTGATTTGTTCCACATGGAGGTGTGGTCTGACGCAGAGATGTTCGCATGCGGCGAGTTGGCAGCGAGGGAGCATTGGTTAATGGTCCTTCGTCAATTTTCCCTGAATTCTTTATGCCATTAACCCTTATTGTGGAAATCGTGTGACAAGGGAGATAATATCATACGTTGAAGTCCTTGGTAGTGATTTGCATGAGGGTTACCTCAACCTCATTAAACTGTATCTGTGTGAGGATGCACACTGAAATTAATGAATGATACGCTGAAGGCTTATTATAAAAAAATGATCTTATATCCTTTATATTATTATAAATCTGGTTTGGACATACTCTCCAATCACGTTGCATAAAGTGGGGACGATCCCATCAAATTACCGTTGTGAATATAATCCTATTCATGCATGCACACCTCCATGTGTGGCCTTAAAAAGTGCTTGTATTTAAAGTGCATGTGTGCTAGCCATGTTGTGACCAGCCCTTCATGTTGTCCCACCACTCATGTACGCCATGTTGGACATTCTGTAGAGAAGCCAGGAGACTGTGGATCCCTGCTAACGCAACTGTGACAGGGATGCTCCGTACATGTAGGCCTACTGCCTTTATTACACGGCAGGCTGGCTGCGTTGCATACCTTTTGCCATTTGGCACAGACATGTGGTGCTTGCTAGTGACAGATGCTGCACAGCACTGGTCCCAGAGGTCACGAATGACCTTTTGGATTGTCTTTTATTTTCAGTCACAAAGCATTATTTGCTTGACGATGGCCACCGATGCGACCCCAGGCAACCTGATTGAGCCGTCGGTTGTTGCTGCTTGTCTTCTGAGATCACATTTACCTCAAATAAATTGTGTGTGTATGTATGTGAGAGGGATTGTGTGTGTGTGTGTGTGTGTGTGTGTGTGTGTGTGTGTGTGTGTGTGTATGCTTGCATCGTGACGTGAGTATGGTCGCAAATTTTCAGGAAGATGCCTTGCTAACCACCCTCAGTCTGCTTGATGCCTCTAACTAAGCTTAATTGCTGCATGACTAGCCTCTTGTTTGGATGCCAGAGGGATTTTCTTTTATTATACAGAATGAATCATCATTAAGATGTGCTTATTCAGTGGCCTTTCCTCGGATTCAGAAATGCTGCTGGATCTCTTGAGCGTTACATCTGTGGCAGTCGGCGTGTTCGCATTTGTATCCAAGTTGAACTTCACAGGAAAAAGAAATGTGCCTCGAGAAGCAAGGTGTCTGTCTCGCAAATTTCATCACTCAATTTTTTAAGTCAGGTGACATTTCGCCGGGGAGGGTCTCATTTTGTGTGGAGTATAAAACTGTGAATTGGCATCCCGGAGTCGCGCGGTTTTGGTTTACCTTTGCAATTTCGGAGCTGGCAGGAACAGGGTGCAGCGCAGGCCCCATACTGTCAGAGGTTCTTGCTCCCCACCCCCATCCGTTGCCCTCTCCATCTGTCACCGAACTAGATTGCACCGTTCACACAGACACAAACATGCACTTAGGCATGCATGCACACACATTCTTGCCCACGTACAGACTCGGCCCTATCAGCCAGAACACCAACAGCTATATGCAAAAGTAAAGAGCTCAAAACCAACTATTTACTCTGTAATTCGTTGTTTGCGCGGAAAACACGGAAAATAATGTGCTCAACACAGATATTTCTAAAGTTTCTGTTTAGCACCTCTGTTACAAATCTCTGCAGTTAATTCACAGAAATATGCATCAATGTGAGCATCCCTGTTCACATTTACTCCTATCCTGTTTGGCAATAATGAGATACAGTTGTTCATGCTGTGGATTCAGATGAAAACCTTGTGAAAAACACACAATTTTCTACCGCCTCAAGCCTGGTGTCAGAAATATGATCTTACTCTCACCTCTTACCCCGACTGCCGTGCTGTAATCATGCTCTGAGGTGAGGCCACTCATCAATTATTCACCAGAATGCAAGATTTTTCACCCTTTATCTTCTCGCCAGCTAAAGGAGACCATTTAAGAAAAATAGAGAACCAAATAAGGGGAAGAAAAAAGAGAGAAGAGCTGCTCGGCGGGATGAATAAGAGAGTTTGCCGTAGACAGACAATGCTCTGGATGTGAGTAATAATTGTAGTTTAACAATGTGTGGACCTCTGGGATTTTCAGTATGCAATATATGGCCTTTAGACTAGGATCACTATGGAAACCAAAGGCCCTGAACGACCTGCAGTGCCCACCCACTCGGACAGCCGTTAATCATCTTCGCTCAGATCCTGGCACTGCAGAATTTGGCCAATGTGTCAAGAAGCAATTATATATACTTAGTGCTTGGGCACCCGATCTCCTCCCTCCCTTCTCTTTCCTCGCTCTCACACTCTTAATATAATCACAGAGCAGTCAGTTTAAAAGCCCTCTGTTCATTTCACTATCTGTCTGGGGGATGCACACAATGCAGATGAAGAGAAGTGTAAAAAAAAAACCTGAGGATATTCTATTCTGAGAGCCATTACAATCAGAATATTCTTTTCATATAAATCATATTCAGCCATTTACTCATTTTGCCAGCCTCCTGAGCTGACTGACATACTAAATTACCCCAGCTGGCCCAATGCATTCGCTGCACATATTGGGTTGGTGCGGATCACGGAGACTAATGTGAGCTGACGAGAGGGAGATTATGTTCCGCTGCTAACAGCTAAAACGTGAATAACACCATTCGGCAAACCCACGGTGTTCCCCATTACATCAGCCCCGATCAGCTGTGTGAAAATGCAAAGAGAGCAAATCGGAGACAGAGAGAAGGAGCCTGACGGAGACGAGCACCCAGGGAGTCAGACGCACACGTCGGATACTTTGTAGGAGGAGACGCGCTCCTGTGTTTAAACTTCTGCAACATCCTATCACGGGTGGAGAGAGAGAGACAATCAGATTCAGAGACAATGACACAGACGTTGATACTAAGACGCGCAGATCAGATATTCTGTGAAAGGTAGAGAAGCGTTCCTGTATTTAAACCGCTGCAACATCCTGCCGTGTGCTGTGTGGAAATGTAAAGGGAGCAAATCGGAGACACAGAGAATGAAACTGAGATAGATATAAACTCAGGCGCACGGATCAGACACCAGAGCTACTGGAAGAGACGTGTTCCTGTATTTAAATTTCTACAACATCCCATCATTTACTAGGTCAAACTGCAATTTCTCATCCACCTCATCTTTAATATGAGAGGTTAAGGTTCCCATGTGAAGGACATGGCGTGTAGTTTTTTGTCGATTGCTCTAGTTTTGCCTTGATTTCTTACGATAGACATGTTGGAAAGCGGTGTCTTATTTTATCATTATTTACAGCCCCCACCAGCGGCCACAGCTTTCAACGCCATCAAAGTCCTTGTGGACAACTTGCGGTGCATTAGCGACGTATAGAGCGGTGTTGGGCTTTTGAACACTTGATGACAGCCTGTCAGACAGCTTCCCCCCCCAATGGACTCCTTTTTTTTACCAAGGTCCACTTTTGCAGTAAGCCACTCTCCATCATACCGGCCAGTCATCCAGAAAAGGACACAGGCTTTTTTTTTTTTTGACACGTTTGGTGCTAAGTGAACTGAATTTGTGTGAATTTCACTACAAAACACATTATCACATTTGCAAGAAGCATGCACCAGGAGTAGGAGGTGAAAGGGGAACGTTCCCCTCAGTCAGTGTGAGGCGAGGACTTGAGACCATCGGAGAAAGTGATGACTTTTACTGAGCATGATCAGGACTAATTAGCATTGAATAAATCTGCCCTTCTCACCTCATATCAAATGAATATTGAATCATAGTGGAACGCAGATGGAGAGAAACGGCAGAAAAGAGAAGCTTCAAAAGAAATAGTTCTTTTAGAATTAAAATCATTTTAGAATCATTTGTAAATTGATTTTCAAAGTTTTTTGAACAGATATGTGAAAAGATAAGAGGGGTCTTGACATCATAAAGAGCTAATTTACAATGTGTAGGCACGCAAACAAACTCCAACGAGACCATGAAAAGCTTAAAATGTCTGCAATTATTTCACATAAATGTTGTTTGTCCCTCGGCTGAAAGCAAGCTGGAGCTTACCTTATGAGGACAAATGGGGGGTGGCGAGTTAAAAGACGTCTCCGGTGTCTGGCTGGGATTCTACAAGAAAAACACATTATCAGGGACATGTTTTCAGCGGAGGGCATCTCCCAGCAAATCTTCAGTGACAGAAGTTGCAGCTTATTTCCTGGCCCTTGCCATTAGCATTTTTCGCAATATATTTTAGAGGGGTTAAGCGAGTCTCACTCGGAAAGCACGTTTTGGCCGCGCAATAATCCGGGGACAACAGCTTTTGTGGACAGTCGTATTTTAAATCTTTATCATGACAATATCATCTTATCCTACATCATGTGACGGGGGGATATGCTGATGTGTTTTGTTTTGTTTTCCAGTTTCCCCTTCTTTTATATCCCTCCACAAGGATATTATAAATCCTTCTTTGTCAGAAGATTTCACTGAACATATGTTCAGACTTTTGCATACACGCCTGAATGCATTTTTTTGAGGTTAAATGATTATCACATTGTTAATACACCAATACATCACTCAGACACAAGAAAACACCATTAAAAAGGAGACACAAGGTAAGTCAACAAGCCAACAACAGATGGTCCCGCTGCTTGTGATTATGCAAAGATCCAAAGCATTTGCATATTCACAATTCCACCATAAAAAAAAAACAGAACCAAGGAGCCATTTGGAGTTGACCTCAGTGAGAAGCGAAAAGAACAACGGGTGAGGCAGACCCAGCGGGGAAGTAGACAGGCTCTGAAAACTTCTTTGGGAATCCACTGAGGGTCTGCCACCTGCGAAGGGCCTGTTGATTTCCAGGCAGGTGCCTTCAGTTATGTCCTCATATCCAATTATGTGCCTGTGGTATATCTGATGCTCCCTGACACTATTAATGGCTGCCTTATGGTATCACCAGGACAGATGAGGCACTCAACTCTCCAGACTCTCAACATCTATATTTCATGGTGACGCAGAAGGAGAACACCTCACTGGCCGAGGCATCAGAGACGGGGGGGGGGAGAAAAAAAAGGAAAACGACCCCCCCATGCTTTCAATGTGGCATAAACACCACGCCATGAAATATAAATGAATAAATGGGCCTTGCTGGGACGATGGAATTAGTAGATAACATTTTCCCGACAGACTGAGTGGGCTATATAATCATGATATCTTAATTGATGTGACAAATACACATGAATTATTTTCTTTGGGGACAGGGGCAGGACATGCAATTTGCTGCCATGTGTGTTTTGTGTGTGCGCACAAAGAAGCATTCATGTTGATGGTGTGATGGCCTCCAAACAATTCCACTAAAATTGTGACTTATTGTCTAATTATCAATTTAACCATATTCAAATATATGTATCACAGTCAAGTTAATCATAACATGAACCGCAGCTTTTTCAATATGCAGACAATTCTGTCCTTGTGGCGGACAAGGTCAGAATCAACAATGCTCGAAATGAAAAGCTTGAAAAACCTCACACCAAACATAAATAACTTGCAGTCGGTCTGCAACGGTTTGAGGTGCGAAAAGAAAAAAAAGGGTCAAGATCTTCTGTGCAAACATCTGACGAGGAATACGACAAATTTACAGAGAAAACGTGATGTTATTCTTAAGAGGTTTATTTAGTCTGTATTCCATAATCAACAGCCACTTTAATTCGCAAGCACAAACAATGTGGAAGAAGCAATATCTACAAATGAAAACATAGTGTGTTGCTAAAAATGTGCTTGGATCCAGTGCTTTAGTTTATATGAATACAAGAGCCTGTTCACGCTTGATACCAGCCATAGATAATCTAAATCCCTTTCCCTCTCTTGGACACACACACACACACACACACACACACACACACACACACACACACACACACACACACACACACACACACACACACACACACAAACACATAGCAAGATCTCCCCTGGCTACAATTACGGCTGCTTTATTTTTTTTGCTCTTGCTTTTTTTGTTGTTTTGTTTAGTTTTTTTAAAAAATTTTTTAAATACAATCTCATTTTATTCTTTGAGCAGAACGAAACAGTGCATTTCATCTAAGTTACATCCCTTTGTCACACAGCTCCAGTGTAGCTCACACATGTAAAAGGTAATTATTAATCATTCATTTTTCATCAGCGCAGAAACAACGCGGCTTTGTGGGCAATAACTCACGCTCCGTACTTTCACAGGCTGAAGGTGTTAGCAGGAGAGAAATGATGAGCAGAAAACACCAGTAGTGGAAAAGCAACTGTCATTTTTCAACTCACCTTTTAGTCAGGGACATTTTGAATCTGATAGAGAAACACTATTGACAAGGCTTGCAACAAAGGCTCTTGGATTACACCACATATTGATGTTTTTGTCGTTTGGGGAGGTTATTGTAATTTGATGAGGCCCAGAGAGCATCGTGGTAAGATATATAACAAAATGTATTTTCTGATCACTGAAACATGATGTTTCTTTGTCTGATTTCTTGGAGACATGCTGAATTAGCATGGATCGCTTCTGCTGTGCCTTTTGGTTTGTATTTCTTCAGAGTAATCCCTACCCTCACCTGAGAACCATTATGACCTACAAATTGCCCAAGTCCCAATTATAAGGCTTAATTAATTTTTAGGTGAGGCAGCTCAAGAACCTTTGTGTAACTTGCCATCTGTTACTAGGTAACAGATGTAAATGGAGTTTTTTTATTCATGTACAATGTGGCACGTCTTTTTAACATCATGTATCAGATAACATCCTGTAAATCAGCCGTACTGCTGCAATAGCAGTTTCCCCTGTGGGAATCAATAAAGTCATAATATATGTTGATGTGGGGCTACTATTCTAGGAGTTATCGTTCAAAAAACAACACTGGTGTATGTAGTAACTCCAAAAGTCGTAGAAGAAAACAAGTGAAGTACTGTTCATATAATAAGGCCCTGGAGTGGAATAATCCAGTTCAACAGGAACAGTCACCTGCCATTCTACTGGCTGTGGAATTTCAACAGGATCATTTCACGAATCTGAGAGCGGGAGCTTTGCAAACCCGGCCTGAGTGCGAGGAGAGGGACTCCAACTGAAGTGCAGGGCATTTGTGCGACAACAGTATATGTGAGGGCAGACAAACAATTTTGAGCAGGAGCAGAGCACATTTACGCTCGCAGGGGCGATTTGAGAGGGAGGTCAGGAATCTGAGGCAAAGCACTGCGAAATCTGAACGGGAAATGAAGAAATAATGCTCTCAAAATGAAAGGCCGTGCTCTTGAATAAAGATAGGAAAGAAACTCCATAGATGTACTATATAGCAGTCTGGTCACATTCAGCAAGCCAACTTCCCCAACAAGCCCCATGAACAGAACAAGAGATCTATTCAGTGCTGAGTGGACAGGGACTTGTGGCACATTTGTGTCTCTAGCCCCCATCAGCTCAGCCTCCACTCCCTGCACACATAAGGAGGCTTTATGCCGTCTCCTTCTCCGGATCCCTCGGAACTGCCACGCTACTCTGAGTAAACTGCATTTCCAGCAGCTAGTTACTGCTTTTTTAGCCCTGTTTGCCACGCTGACATTGTTGCCCCCACCCCCCCACCCCCCAATAAAATACAGTTCTCTCACTAGGATTAAAGAAGCAATGTAGTTCAAGGATTATCAAATGCCTTTGATCATGTGACTGCCATGTTTTTGATCCGCGGCACATAGCACCGAATATATTCTCTTTTTCTTCCCCTTCTGTCTCTCTCCCTCTCCATGGATTTCCCCTGTCTTGATGGTTCTGTGCAGTGCGAGAGGAGCTCTTGACAGGCAGCGAGGAAAGAGCATGTAACAAGCGTAAAACACATATATTTGTAATATCGTGATGAAGGAGACCCTGCTCACTGCTTATCAGAGGTAATACACACAAGCGAGTGCCTTGAAACATAAAACTGTATAGTGTTTAAGTTTGATTAACACGTTTGTGACATGTAAGAATAAGACGAGCATTCATCTTAGTCCAGAATTGCTTTTATCGACTCTTTTCCCTATGAAAGCACATTTCATGTTTCGCTCGTTTTAAGGTAATGACACAGATGCTGCGAGTACAAAGAAAGGGACCACAGATTATTTGCCATTGAAACAGGAAGTAGGGTTTTAGATCCCTCAACCCCCCCTTTGTAGCCCCAACTGCACTCCACTGCTGCTCATTAGCAATTTCTAAGCCTTGGGCTATTTTGCAGTGTTTCAATTCCTGCATCATTGTTATTTAGTGGCTGACTTGGACATGCAATCAAAGGGACACGCAATATGTGCTACACTTGTATCGCAAAGCAATGCCTTTTCCATACTGCCCAGTCGGAAACCCTGTAATTGTGAGCCAGGGGATCCGTGGCTCACATTTAGTCAACATACCTCAAAAAATGTTCTTTATCTTCATTGTGCGATCACCCCCTATTAATGTCATTGCCAAGACAAAAACTGGACATATCAAAACAATTATTTTGATGTGGCTTCAAGCAACATAACATTTCAATGTGAATGGCCTTCAAACCTTGCATCATTATGAGGCGTGGTTTTGGGCAAAGGAAGCCCATCAAAAAATGATTGAATATCATTTTAATGGATGAAAACCGACTCGGCTTTCATACTGTCTACCTGCCATGTTATTAGATAGAGCGCGTCAGTCAAGCTGAGGAACACAGAAACAACATACAGAGAGGCTGACGCGACGTAAGCATGCTGCCTTCCATCTTACTCCCTGTTTGGCATGTTTATCTAGTCTTCCATGAGAGCTTAGTGCAGCACTGTGCATATGCATACAGAGTGATGAAGGTTCAGAAACCAGTGCCTGGAGGAAGCTGCACATACAGCACAAGCTCTTTGAAATGTTGCCAGGGTGGGCCTCATTTGCAAAGCAATTTGACAACAAAAGTAAAATACTCCACAACTTCAAACCAAATTCGAGAGATGCCGACTGGTACCGCGCCGCAGAGTGCTAAGAGAGGAAATTCAAGAGGTTACATCCGGTGTCTTGTGTGTGTGTGTGTGTGTGTGTCTGTGTGTGTCTGTGTGTGTGTGTGCTCCTGACATGGCTTATTTGCAAACCTTGCATTGCACCAGCGCTATGTCATGATTGCCTTGGCAAGGAAAGGGCGCCTAATTTACATGAGAGGGAGTCCTGGAGGCACACAGGAGCTTGCCTTTGACCAAGGTGCCAACAAGCCTGCAGAAAAACATTGTAATTACAACTTACAAAGCTGCTGTGTTTCGAACAAACTCGCTCTTAATACAAAGGGGACCACATACTAGTAAATCAGTCGGTTCCTGAATGAGCATGACAGAAAAACGTGTGGTTAACTTGAATATGTTGTTTAATTTGTTCGCTTTTATAACTCTCTACCCACTCAAATCAAATTTCAACAATAGAGGCCATTCTGGATTTTATATCGTTCATTATTTTAGGTTTGAATATCTTTCATGCAAAATGTCCCAGGGGATATGCAGGCTACAAAAGTGTAGGTATGGATACATATGGTGTTTTTTTCCCCCCCCCGTGACTTTAATGGTACTAGGGATTGCTTTGACGAGTACAATATTACTGTGGATTAAATGGAACAGGACACCATATGGTTTTATTATAATCTAAAATATATCGAGGAAAGCTTAATATTGTTTTTACTGCCTCCACAACTGCCAGGACTTTGCATTCAGAGGTTTTGTTTTCAGAAAACTGATACCTACAGAGACGGGAGACAGGAACATTTCACAGGCTGATGCGGTTTCAAATTGAGCAATAGAGCTGCTGTGTACCACAATTCATGGATGGCATATTTAGTAGTTCGACAAAGGTTTATGTATCAGTGATGCCCATCGTGCCTTCTAAAAAAAAAAACAAGTCACACAGGATTCCTATTTTCTTTTAGTTTCAGGCTTTTTTCTATTTCGACCCGCTGCTGTCCACCGCAGTGCGTGACCTTCAGGTGAGAGAGGGTGTGACTTGATTTATTTTTTTTACGTTTGACCTCTGACAAAAACCTTGTGTGCACTACTCTCACTGTATTTACCTCAATACTAAACAAAGAAAGCGTTTATTATCAGATTGACTCTCCAGTGCTGCTGAATTTAGTCATACATTTTAAATCAATTATAGCCTGCCATTATAAAAACAACATGATTTTGACCTGATTATTTTTCTAATTGTCTAAAATGAGTTATGTAAATGCCCTGACTCTGGATTAACTTGGATATAATAACATGTGTGTTTATGAATCTATGAATATTAAAACACTGTCCCTGTCTAAAACATGAGTTAGTAGGCAAGCATAGCAAATGCATTGTTGCTCACATTGTCAGGAGAGGAGGGACAGTTTGATACAAATTGAGGCCATGAGATGAGAGCCTCTGTGCTGAAAAGCTCTCTAATCCAGTAATATTTTGGGTGACTTTCTAAGATAAATACTTTGGCATTGTCTTGATGAGAGCGCCTCGCCTCATTTAAGTGTCTTTGGGATCCGGATCAATCCACATGGCGGGAGTCAGACTTGTACACTTGACCATATAACGTGGCGCGCTTGTCACAACCCGGAATGCATTTCTCTCTTCAAAGTATATTTCTTGGCCTGCTCTCGTCGCTCACTCCCTCTAACCAATTTGTCATTCTAAGCCTAGCTGCGCTGCTGCCAGCGCCTGGATGATAGCAGTGGGCCTCTCTGATCCAGGCAGTGGCTAGGGAGCAGGCCAAGTGTTACGCGAGCCTCCCTGGGACACCAAGCAGGCGCTTCTGCCGGCTGATGCACGCCTCCACGGCCGAGAGGAACCGGCTTTGCAGATGCTTTCAATTCGACACAGAATGAAGCTCATCTACTTTGTAAGGACATTTTCTTTTGTGTTTGCGTACTGCATTTGTGCCTGTTTGTGTATTTTGTGTGCGGGCATGCACTTGTGTGTGTGTGTGTTACAAAGATTTAAGAGAGGGCCGTGTTTGAGGGTGCATTGTATATGTCGTATATCCAGCCATGCACATGTATTTTTGCATGGCTGGATGTACTAGACAAGCAGTTTTTTATTTAAAATTAAAATTATCCTCAATAGAGGGTAAGCATTTTTCTTATTTCAATTTTTTGATCCACAACTTATCTGTTATTGTCCTTCAGAAGTCAGTCTATTCACCATTAATGCCCTGATTGTAAAGCCTACATGCCACGTAGCTGTTAAGTTAATCAGCAACAGTCAATTTACCACTGCAGTTCTCTCAGGTAAGCAGTGCATTCAAAATTACATTAGCGGCATATTGTTACCAACTGCCTATTATGAAAATAAATATGATTAAATGAAGTTCAAATATACAGTGCGTGTTCTGTGCATTAGCAAATTCAAAATGCTGCCTTTTTGAAGGGAGTCAGATACATGACACAGTGGCTTTGATCCAGGGAAAGACAAGTCGGTTTGGGAGTAAATCTGCTCAATGTATAATCATTTATCTGTTTTGTCAAATTATAGAGGTGCTGCTCTGCTTTGATGAGCGGTCCACTCTCCTCTCAGCAGAGGTGCTCAGCGTCGACCTTTTAGACCACCTCTGTTTTCGTGTTGCAGCCTCTTGCTATCATGTTAAGGGTTAAAATATGCAGGGGGCTAATGCCTTTTCAGAAAGGACTAGATGTTCTTTTCTTGATGTACTGTCATCCACCATGCTGTACCCAATAATCATCCCTCTGAAAATAGACTCCGTCATTTGTCTGACTTGAAGTAGCTGGTTGAATGCATAGCCTGAGCTTTCTTGTTAGACACTGATAACCATCTCACAGAGCAACACCAGCCTTTTTTATCTGTCAGAGCCTGATTCAGTATTTGATTGGGAATGAATTTGGATGGCTCCAATCAGTTTCCCTTGTATGAGCACAGCTAACATGTGTGTGACTGCTCCTTGAGCGCTGATGGCAGGGACATGGGCGATTAAGGCCAGAGCCCAATCAAACCAGCTGTGTGCCATTCCCCCCATGGCACCGGTTGTGCCAGGCATGTGTTCCACACAAGTAGCAGGCGTATAGAGGCCGCGACCAAACCCCCAGTCTGGGGAGTCACGGCCACACATGTACTAGGACGTGTAGGCAGATTGGGGTTTTAGCTATACAAATAGTTTTCAAAGACAGAGCTGCTATGCAAGCACAAATAATCTCATTGGTTTCTTGCCGGGAGCAAGTGGTGGTGGTGATGGTCGCTTGCCAAGAGCTTCAGCCATCGTTGTGTTTACAAGACAAGAGGTTATAATACACCCTCTGGGCAGCGTGACTTAACAGTGGCGTTGCTCTCCACTGCTGGAGTCAGCGCTTGGCAGGGAAAGGAGCGAAGTTGGATGCTGAACTCACGATGTTCATGCTCGATTGGTGAGTGAACAACTTTGAATGCTAATGTGGTAATAGCTTGTTATGTTAAGCACGCTTTCATCCAGGATGAAAGTAGCAACACCTGTAACCAAGCACGCAACCACATAAGCTACAATAACTCATTTGCCAGTTTGTTTGTTTAAGAGTGTTTCACAGTGTCTTGCTTAAAACTACCATGTGCCAAAGTCAGAAATTGTCTAATTTTACAAAATGTGTTTTTGAACTAAAACTATTCAGTAGGTTAAATTCGGTCTGTTTGGGGCTTAGATCCAATACAGCTAAAGGTTTATAGCATCACAAGATGTTACGATACAATTTTTCCCAAGCCAATAATACTGATAGGCCTACGTGGTCTTTGCATATCAGCTGATACCAAGTAATTTATACTTATATTCCATATTTTAACAGATATAACCCTGTATGGAAATGATGAATCAAACCGTGAATATCATAGACCCTCTTTTATTGTCTATACAAAGCAATTACTTCCTTAAAGGGATAGTTCACCCATAAATGAAAATTCACTCCTTATCTACTCACCACTATGCCGATGGAGGGGTGGGTGAAGTGTTTGAGGCCACAAAACACTTTTAGAGTTTCAGGGGTAAACAGCGTTCAATACAATTCAAGTGACTGCTAGTTACTGCTACAGTTCTTGCGAGACCTCGTAAGTAGGCGATCGTGTAAATGACACTCTACAATATTGCTGGTATTGGTATTAGAACGTTTATGTGTGTGTGTGTGTGTGTGTGTGTGTGTGTGTGTGTGTGTGTGTGTGTGTGTGTGTGTGTGAGCCTATATGTATGTGCAGCCTAGCCTGTATATGTAAGTGCTCAGCACCAGCACAGTTTTCTCTTTTGCCCTATGGCTGTTCATCGATGTATATGAATAATGCAAAGATTCAGTGTTTCAAATTTAGAAAAGATTAGGTTTGTATAGATGCTCTTGTTATGCATGACAGACCCGACCAGACTCAGCAGATCTCACTCAGAAATGTGGTCTGGCTTCAGCCCTCGACACAGAGTATTTTCTCAGAACGACTCGCCAAACCATCAGCCGGCTATCACACAGAGGCACATACAAGGTTTTCTAAACACCTATTAGAGCTATCGATAGCAGAGGCAGAAGTTATGACCATTGGACATTGAGGATATTTGTGTCTCTCGCTCCACATTACCAGCATCGCTGGAAAACAGCTTTATAGATTTGGACAGAAGGCGAAGCAAGGCTTTACCAGCACCAACACACAGAAACACATTAAGGGATCAGAACCCCAAAGGTCAATTGTGGCTGAGGGCAGTGCTTTGTTGTGTTGTCCTCTCAGCTCATGCTGCACTGAAGCCAAGTGACACATGTGAAAACAAGTAATAACACCACTTAAACATCAGAAGCCCAACATCAGTCGGCCTCCTCAGTCTACATATCAGAGCCTAATGCTCGCTATTCTGTTCCGTTATCATAACACGTTCATAGCAAAGGGATAACAGGCAGAAAATGATAAAGGACGATAGCTTGCATCTTCCTGAATTCATGTATGTGTCATATGTCATATGTGACAGATGAACTGAGTTGTGACATGAGCATAAAGAACCTGATATTTAAAATTTCTAATAGTTTCTGTGGAAACCTGAAACTGTAGCTGAACTCTGCTGCCAGACATCATTCTCACACTCAGGTTTCTCGATCCTGTGAAATGCTGTCATTAGAACAGCACATTGCTCTTGTTCAGAGGATGTAGACCTTTACTTTTCAGGATTTCATTTCAGTTTTTTCTTTTTTTCCCCCCTCAGGAACTGAACAATACACTTTGTGACACTGTGTTGTGATTTACTTGTATTTTGCAGGGCAACACTCACTGGTTGAGACAAATCCTTAATCCCTCACAAGATAATAATAATAATAATAATGTAATCCTTATTCCCAGATGGAACCAGTTTCTGAAAAGACAGTTTTAGGCCCCGCAGAGGTTCTATTCAAGAAGAGGAGCAATGGGGAAGTTATTTAAAATACACAACAATTAAAATAAGACACACTGGCCAATCCTAACCACCGAGCTAATCCTCTCTGACACAGATGTCGCTATTGTAGTGCAAAAAGTTTCCCATTTTACTGTATCAGTACATTATGTTGCACTTGTACTGTATCCCCCGGGTATTTATTCAGAAAAATGAAAATGTATTCTTTTCAGATACCAATAGGTGCAACCAGTGACGCGCCTACATGTCATTGAAGAATCCAGCTTCAAAGAACCCAGTTTGCAACATTTTGGAGAAAAAAGGGCGAAAAAAGAAAAATGGCTACAACAGCTGCTGCAGTGCCGGCGCAGAATAAATGCATCACAGATGAAAGATGATGAGAGTCTCTTTTTTTTTTTACGCATTGAATTTCACAAGAGTTTGGGAACACTCGCATGTGCAGGGAGAGGCGCATCAACATATGCAAAAACACGCAGGCAAGCACACATGGTGCCTCATGTTTTTTCCCTTTTCAATGCTAAAGACAACCTATTTGAGAAACAGATGGAACCATCCCTAACCATGAGAATTGTTCAGCTAATGACGGTGAATAATCCTAATGAATGCTACAGCATGTCCTTGATTTCCATTTGTATAGGGTCTCATGGAAAATGTTAATTATTATTCTAATCTTTGGAACAGTGATAAATAAAGATGAGGAAAAAGGCTTGTGTTTGAGGCATGTCCAGCTTATGTATGCCTTCTTTTTGATTCCTATTCTGGATTTCCGTTTCTTTTTGTCTTTCATTCTCTCTCTTTCTCCGACCCTTTTTTTCCCCCCCTGTTGAAAGGCAGTCTTTCTAAATCCAATACAGTTTCTCTCAGCATGAGGCAGCTTCAAAGCCCTGCTCTGTGGTCAGGCCCGTCGATCCTCTCACCCACCTCCTGGTTGTTTAAGAGAGCAAAAGCACAGCAGTGCAGTTTCTTAAACACACAGATCCACCCCAGCACCAACAGAGGGACCGCTGTTTGGCAAAAGAGCCTCTCTCTCTCTCTTTCTCTCTCTCTCTCTCTCTCTCTCTCTCTCCTCACCTTGGACTCTGACACCCCCTCCTTCCTCTCTCATTACCCACTCTCCTGCACAGTCCTCGTTATACCCAGATACTACTCTCTCTATCTCCTCTCTCTCCCTCCTGATCTAACTGTGCAGCTCCCCCATTTATCTTTCTGTTCTCTCTCCCACCCTCACTCCATCTGTCAGTTACCTCACCCTCTCCATCCCTCCACCGTCATCAACCTTTTCCCATCTCCGGCTACTTCATCTGCCCGTCCCTCTTCACCAGCCACTCCATCCCGTTGTCCCGTGCCCTCCCCTCTATCTTTGCTGCAACTCAATCCCTATCACCGCCTCTGCCTCGCGCCTCGCTCTCAATGTAAAGTGATTGATGCCAAGCTTGGGCTCCGGGCCATCCCTCCCTGCCGCACACACGTGCGGGGACACCACGGTGAACCCGGAGGGAGGATGCCATTACACCTCGCAAACGGGAGTTCAAGTGGAGGGAGGCCGCGGAGGGTTTCGGCCAATAAGCCGTGCCCACCCATGTCTGAGGGGGGGAGCGGGCTTGGGGGACCCATTGGTGGGGAGCACGAGTTAGTACACTGGAATGCTCATTACGCCTCTGTGGGGACGGTCCTGCAGGGCATCCACTGTGCGGCTTTGGAGCTCATTACGCCAGGCAGCCGCCGAGCCCCGGGCCCCCGGAGGCAGCAGGGCTCGGTGCGGAGATAAGAAAGGGGAGGGCTGCTCAGATTACCCTTAATCAGAGGCACCTGTAGACAGCCGGCCCCTCCCTCCTCATTGCCTTCCGTTAAGCCCCCACCCTCCCTGACGCACACGCGCGCCGGCTTTTCTTGCTGCTATAATTATTGCAATTGCTTCACTTGACTTTCATTCCCGAGCACGGAGTCGCACAGCTTGCCTCCTAATGAGAAACCCCAGCCATGATCCGGAGGTGTTATTTATTTATTTAATTATTTATTCAACACAGCATGTCTAATGTTAATTATTTAAATTTGCGTGATTTTAGCATGATGTGCTCGGCAACCCTCTCCTCACTGCGTTCTTTTTTTAGGGAATGCGGCTCACGTCGCTCCCCTCGTAGTGGTGGATAGAGCGTTAATTAAGCTTTAATGTGACATGTGCGCCAAAGCGTAGGGACGTGATTCACATGAACTTATTTTTGAAGCAGGAGGTGACACAAGGAGTTAAAGTACATTAACGAAAATCACCCCTTGTAAAATGAAAAGATAAACACCATATACAGTGCGGCTAAACAAGGTGATGGGTAGCTAGGTAGGATACGATAAGATAAGATATGACAAGATAAAATGAGCTAAATAGACAAAAGATAGACGTCAGTAAAGTAAAAATAACTAAACGTGTAATATAAACACAGGAAATATAGAAATACAAATAGAATAGGAAAACGTTTAACTGTGTAAAGAGAATATAGACAGAATATATATAGCTTGAGCAGAATTGCCTGATGAAGCCAAGCTAGTCTGATTTCAGACAGCTCAAACTGACACAGCAATTACATCAGTTCAGTTTTCGGATCTCCGCTCCATCACTTTTCCTCCACCTGTAACCCGACGTGAAACTTGTCCCACCCTGCGCCGAGGAACAATGCGAACTCCTACCTGCGCCATTTGCATAATAAAACGTGTAACTGTCATTTGTTTGGGCAAATGTCTATTTCCAAAGATGACACAACAAACAAGTGCCGACTTTGATGCGAGTCGCAGGGTGCGAGCTGGAGTCTGTTTTAAGTGCCGCGGAGACGTACAGTGGGGATTAATAAAAAACTAGAACAATGTGATATGCACGACTGAACCACTTTTGTGATTCACTCCATCCTTGCACACCTCCCTTCAGGTGCCGAGAGGTTCGTTTGAAACCGTCTGTCAAGCTGTTGTCTGTGCAGGCAGCATACAGAGAGTTCATCCAAAAACTGCACTCCGAGTTCTCGAAGCGCTTGGATGGGTGTGCGGCGCACCTCCTCTCATCAAACCGTTTGTGAGACGTTCGAGACAACACGTTACGTTCATCAGTGTTGTGCATCAGAGTAATTCCAAACATCATAATGTGAACCCGAATTATGCTTCATGGCACGGCTTCATGGGATATTGTTATTCATATTATTTATACAGCATAATTAGACTGCAGGGGAAATAAGACTGGATATTGGAATACTTAAATTGTCAAATTACATTTCATGTCACTTAATGGGTATTAGGAATTCTATAACCAAAAAAAAGCATAAACATCATTAGCAGCTAAACCTTCCCACCCACATCCCTCTATCATGTCACCCAACAGATTCTGCCTCAATTAAATTAACACGCCCACTTAGAGACTGGTTTTAACTTGTGTGTTGCGCATAAACCATTTCCTGTGATTACATTTGGCTCTATTTAGTTTTAATCCACTGTGGTTTAGCCCATGTTAGTACCAGAAGGTAACATTTTAAATATAAAGCTTTTCTTTCTACTCTTCATTCTAAATGATATCAAAGAAATACAAAGAAATAGAGATGGAGAAGAGCAAATCATTCTTTTGAGAAAAGTAGCAGTTTATCATCACATAAATATCTAAAGAGTTGTGTCACTAATCACGGAACATGGCCTCATTATTTCAGCTTGATGAGCTGCCACACCTGACAGAAATATGACATGAAAAACAAAAACAAAAGATGAGTGTTGAGAGGCTGATCAGCTCGTTCCCTCGGTGCCCGTAAGAAGACTTGCTTCATGGGCAACACAGTAGCTGCACCATAGGGGGAAAAAAAAAATCAAGTTCAAAGAAGTTGTCGTCTCACAAACTGGAATGAAGTGGTAAAACATTCAGTTTTATACGTGTTTCATCTCCGAGTTTAGTTGATGAAATGGAACCGCCACACATTTTGTTTTGCCTGCAGTGGGGAGGCAAAAGGTGAAAACGAAGAAACAAAAATCAGGAAATAGAAAAAAAGGCACTTTCAGCGTGGAGAGACAGTGCATTTTCAATCTCTGTCATGGTCACAATTTTGAAAAAAAAAATCTCCCCAAGTTTCACGAAACATGGCGCCCCACGAGCCTTCACTCGCACTTCTGTATTCTCTTTGTAGTTATGCAACTCTGAAAACTGAAAGCTAAGGGCTTGTGACAGAGTTACCGAAACTAAATTGTCATAAATATCCGGTGCTTACAAGATGATGGATTACATTCATCAGTGTGAGGCCTCTAATCTAATCTGGGGCTGCGTTCATCAAACTCCTCTCAGAGGAGGTGAGCTGATCTGGGATCACTAAATATGTCCTTGTTTTTCTTCCATTTTCGGCGTGATCTGAAGCTAAGAGTGATGTTGGATCAGCATGGGCACTTTGGAAATAATAGTCCTGATCTCATTTGTGCTCTGATGAGAGAGAAAGACTCAACCGCTGAACATCTCAACACGATATAAGAAGGTTTAATGTTTTAGTTAAATGTGAATCCTTAAATTCACATAGATAGATAGATAGATAGATAGATAGATAGATAGATAGATAGATAGATAGATAGACAGACAGATAGATAGATAGATAGATAGATAGATAGATAGATAGATAGATAGATAGATAGATAGATAGATAGACAGATAGATAGATAGATAGATAGATAGATAGATAGATAGATAGATAGATAGATAGATAGATAGATAGATAGATAGATAGACAGATAGATAGATAGATAGATAGATAGATAGATAGATAGATAGATAAGGAATTCCACAGATTTGTTTTTCACCAATGTTCATTGTAATACATGTGCCGTGCTGCACTTTACATGTCTATGAAATTACTACTGTATTTGGATTTTTTTCCTCTCCCTGCCAACACATAATGACACACTTTAGTTGTTAAGCCTGCCTTTCTGCATAAACCGGGGGGCCACAGTCCTCGTACCAAATGACATGGGAACATGAACTGCAGTGTAGTGTATTTCTTTTCTTCCGCCTGCCAGTACATTTGTTTTCATTAGACGGGATTGGTCAGCAGTCTGGGCCCTTGTGTCCAGTAATGGAGCGCACATCGCGGGCCCATTATAGACTCCCAGTGAAATAAATGATATATTGACCCTAAATATTCCACATTCTCGTGTCTGTGAACAGCTGTGTACCGCCCCACACACACACAAAACCTTATTGCACATCTTCTTCGGGGAATATTCAGTGTACGTCATGCATCTCACTCACTGCAACCAACAAAAAAGAAATTCTACATGAGCCTGGTTGTATGCTAAACACAACGTTTCTGTAGATATCAAGAATTTGAACAAAAAGGCGACGTATCTGCTGAAGCAATCGCCGGTAATGTACAGCTGTAATGAAAACAAACTATAACCAGAGGTGCAACACGGAGCATTAATAAAAACACAGAGCCGGAGCTCAGTCGACGCCTCTCTGTATTGTGCAGTGAAACAGAACAGGACAGGAGAGCAAGTGATGCATGCGAGTCACAATTACTATTTCATTAAGGAGCCGCTGCCATTGGCAGGCGTTCTATGGCATTGTGGTGAGGAGGCTGGCACGGCATCAGTGGGGGGCACAAGGGTTTAGAGAGGGGTCTGAGGAAGAAGTGGGGGGGCGATGGCTGGGGAGGAAACACGCTTTAATTTGGGTCATCTCCCAGTCTGCACAGGGGTCGGGTGACAGACCCTCCTCTGTGCCTAATCTGAAAACACATATGTTGTACTGGGTATCCACCTGAATTAATTGCCCTAATTATTCCTGATACAGGAAGGCGGGGGAGTTAGATATGTAAAAGCATTTTTTTCAAAAAATGGCATGCACATTAGACCTACAGAGACTTATTGCCGTGGCACAAATGCATTGCGGAAGACGGAGGCTACCTGTCAAGATGATAGGGGAGCTCTTAATTGCTTTGAGAGGGGGGAACATGCTCATTCTTTATGCTGGAGAGTGGAGTGTGGTTGTTTCAGTAGAGGGGGTGGGGGGTGGGGGCTTGGTTACCACAGACACACGCTAACACTCACACGCGCACACACACGCACACAACCCTTTGAAGCAGACAGGCGCCATGAGTCAAGGAGCTGCCTTGGAGGCCACATTGCATCGCACTAAACAGCTCTTACGTGTCTCTCGCAGCAATTTTTCATACTTAACCAAATGGACAAACAATAGCTAATCGGAAACCACATGAAAGTTACGGATTTGTGGTCAATTTGAAAACAATGCAACTGCTGAATTGAGGGGGGGTGAACTTTTGCTGTCGTGACAAATACTGACTGACCCTGAAGTACTTATTGTACTTCATGTCTACTGCAAAATCAATCAATCACATGGTCGCGATGAGATCTGTGAGTGGATATGGATCACAAATGGTTTTAGTGTTGAGAATAAAACATTTGCAGTGTTGTTTAACATGGTAAAAACAAGGAAAATGCTTGTATACGGCAGCAGAAAGACAACAAAAGGGTAAACCACGGACACCAGATCGCACAAATAGCAGGAATTATAGTTCATTACTGTTTATTTCTAAATTGCCTTCAGTAAGCCAGGGCCACTTCAACCGTCACAAAACCGTGGGGCTGATGGTAGCTAATTTTTGCAGGTGTTATACTGCACTTTATCCATCTCACTTTATGTGTAACTGGTTATGTTAATAGGATTTCAACCCAATTTATTCAAGTGCTGATCAATGACATGCAATCTCGGCACTTCATGCATTATGTATTTTAATGGAACTCACTCGCTTTATAGCTGAATGGCTAAAGGTTAACAGTCCCAAGAGGTGGGACTCCCTGAAGACTAATCTGAACTTCAAACACAGACTCTTTTTCTTTTTTTCCTCTTTCACTTCGCGAGGCAAAAGCGCACAACAACAGAAAAGTTGTTTTTATCACCACTTCTTATGGCTCATTGGGAGAAAGAAAGCGATTTATTACCCCACATCCTTTGCTCATATTAATGCGACAATAAATGCCCATAGACATTATGCTCTCGGTAGGAAGTGAGGCAGAAAAAGAGGAGTTAGAGGTTGGGGAATTAGTGCGATGGAATCTGGTGCCAGGGAGGGGAAAGAGGGAGAGAGGGAGGGTAGGAGAGGAAGAGAGGGATGTGTACGTGGGGTAGAAGTGAAATGAGGAGAGGGGAGGGAGTGGGAAAGTGGAATACAAATCTCAGACCAACAACAGAGATAGATATGTCAAATCTCCATAATTATGCTGCATGAAGTGGAATTTTGATAGTGGAAAAAGAAAGTCATTTCAGCAGTGATATCTCAAACCTCTCTCTCCTTCTTTTCCTGCAGTTTACCATGGAAAACAGTGAGGCGTCTCTGAGGGCCCCTGCCACTCCTTGCTCAATAAACCTGGCATGCAATTCCCCAGATGAGAGTCCCACTGGAGTACGTGGGGACTGTGAGGTGAAAACCCCTCCAGTGCCTACTAAATCTAGAAGTGGGAGACAGGAGGTCCTAGAGATATATCCAGTGAGGGTCACTTGGCAGTTTTTTGTCCCCACCTTATTGTCTCAGTCTAGAGATTTGCCTTTGGCTGCCCATGAGGTGACTTTTTATACTTATAGACACTGTATATATTTTCTGTACATACATTTTTTTTTTTGTATCCTTGAAAAATGGGAGGTCCAATACAAAATTTGCAGGGGAATGCGTTTTTGAAGAGATGCAAAGATGTGATCGGTGGTTATTTAGCAGCATTAACAAGATGAAAGAGTAAAAATGAAATCTGGCTTTGTCAGGGCTTGAATGGACGAGCGCCGCAGTGAGCCTCACAGCTAGCCGGCATGATTATGGATTTCGCTGCTGGGACATTTTTACACTATTGCTAGGTAAACAAGCATGATTGCATGAATCAATTCAGAACAAGTTAATGGGAGCGTATCTGACGCGTGCAATCAAAATTTGGCTGCATTAGCTGCTATTATCATTCTGTCACTGTTTTAGTTTCACATGGATGAAAGTGGATTAATGGTAAGATGCACGATTGCTTAGGGAATAGGGGTATTTGTCGAGGCGAGGGGAAGCTTAAAGCTGTCAGAAAATCACTTAGTCGACAAAAGTTTCCAGTCAGAAACATGACGTATAACCTGTAAAGAAGCACTTGCCTTCGACACAGTCTGAACTGGGGCCAGCCGTTTTAACTGGCGCCATCAGTCTCCTCCAGGTAATGCAATTAGATGCCACTAATATCTTGGGATGCTCTTCAAACTGCAAATGCACTTTTGCTAAATAGCACACACTGTAATAACTAGTGACAGCACTCAAGGAGCCACAGTGAAAAAGCTTTTGCATGTGATTGGCTCAAGTAATTGCACACACCGAACGCTCCCAGTGATAGAATTTATGAACTGAAACCAGATGTTATCTATATGTATGCGGGGCTTGTTTGCTTTGTTGCCAGGCAACACGGCCTCACCTTGGTTAAAACATGCAAAGTTAATGTGTAAGATGGACATGGGCGATCCTAAAGGGCAATTGCACTTCTGTGGTCTATTTTCATCAAGTCACCAGGCTCTCGACCCAGACTACGGGAAAAACTATTCACAACTTGAATCTGCAATTCGGGCTGAACACCCTGTGTCAGGCGTCGTGGAACTCTTTTTTTCTGCCAACGCTGGAGGGTAGATGTGTTTTGTTTTAGTTTAAAACAGCATTAAGGAAAATTATGCTCTCTGGGATTATGTCTACGCTTTGTCATTCATGTTTAAAACACAAACCGCCTACAGTCGCTCCGAGTAGCTCGGGGGGAAGCTGTGGGGCTGTCAGACCATCGGTGGCTGTGCTCACTATCTAGTCAAAGTCGCCCACACATGAGATGGAGACAAGCACCTTGCGCAACACACACAAACACACACCTACAGTACAAATGCACATACTGTAAAGTGCGTCAAGAAAACTGCCTCAGGGCTACAAGCATGTGTAGTGTAGCAACAAAAGTTCACTGTATCACGGTAATCTCAGGCTAAATCTCTTCACTTGACGGATTAACTGGAATATCACAAGAACACATGCAAAATAACTGAACAGGGCTGATCAGGAGCTGATAAAGTGACTACGTATCCTGAGAAAAGATAGAGAGACAGAGACGGAGGGAATGAGATCTGCGTCTTGCTCCCACTATTCCCCCCCAGGCAACGTCAGGATAAATCTTCCAAGGGATTATCCCAGCTACACAATGTTCTCTGTTCTGCCCATTGTATGTCTCTTTAAGCACAATTGATAAATTAGTTATTTATATTGTGGATGGATAAAAGTCAAGCACAGGATTTTCTTGTGATTCATCTGGTTCGGGGAGGCATTAACGAACAACGGCGGCGGCGCGCGTTCCGCCCGTGCCAGGCTCACTGCGTAGACATTCAGAATCTGTATCAGATTACAAATTGGAGTGCATAAATTGTAGCATGGCAAAGAAAGTATGTTTTCTTTTTATTACCTAATTGTACCTTGTGGACATGGTTTTCCAGTACAGAAACCTCAGCCGCGTTTCCAAGTTAAAGGAAGGGCACAGAGCCAGGAGGAGTTAGACAATACTGTGCAGTTGGGCTGCTCTGCTACCCTAATTCTGGTTTGCCTGGCAGCTCAATGGGGGCCCAAATCAGTCTTAAATGAGTTACACATGGGATCGGGTATCTCTGTGGGAACCCTCCTGCTTTTAATTTAAGGTAAACTAATAGGCTTCATTTATTTGCAATTAGAAAAAAAAAAAATAATATCATGATGTGAACCTCCCCGCTTTCTACTTACTGGCAGCTCACTCTTCAACAGTTCATGAATTTTAATTCATGTCGGTGGTGAGGTCAAACCCCAGTTGTACGAATGACGAGAGAGTTTTAGTCAAATTGAATTACCCCCTCTGTGTCTCACCGGTCTCACCCCCCTAGCATCCTAATTTCGCTCCTCCCTCTCCTCCTCCCATCCTCCCCTCATTTCCTCTCACTTTCTCGTCCTCCTTCCTTGTTTTACCCTTACCACAGCCTTATTGTCTTCACAGACTGCCTCCAGACAGCAGTAAGTCGCATGTCTGTCTTTTAACTGTAGTTGCCCCGAGCACATGTAAATGACTTTGGCACTTGATGTTTGAAGAGAAAAGATGAAGTAAAAAAAAAATCCCTAAGTGCAAAATCAAACAGATAAGAGGCAGGAATTTTCACTTTGCCGAGGAATGTGTGTCTTGACATACACTGACTTTTATGTTTTTCCTTTTAAAGTAGTCAAGGACAGTTAGTTTTGGAGGTATTCTAATCTTGAATGTTAAAGTTGCATTTATGGGTTTCGATTTCTGTGGCATTAAGTACTTTTTAATGAGTCATCGAATAGAAGGATAACTGACATTGCTGTGACTTCCACACTAAACCAAACTGATGTTACAGGTGAGGCCCTTGTGTTATCGCCCAAGCTCCATATGTGCGGCCCTGCACCCCAGAAAGAGTCAGGAGAGTGATCATCCGCACGTAAGCAACCAACCACAGGCATATAATAAAAACCTGCTAGAGAGGAAATATCTCACATGCCGGTGAAGTCAGTGGCTCAATGCGTTTGATGCTATACGGCCGCATGACCCACATTACACCAAGTCATTCAAATGACCTCTGAGGTGTTATCTCCAAAAGTCAAACATGGCAGCATTACTCCCCCACCCCCCCCCCCCCCTTCTTGCCAAGGATGCCAGAAAATATCTGACTTTGCAAAGATCCAGGTCTTGCTGCATCTGCAAATTCACATTTTCAAGGTCAAATGTTGTATAGAGTATACGGGGAGATAATGTTGTTACAATAAATTATGGGAATACATTTCTAACAGAGTTCCAGCTGAATAAATCGATGGCTGAACAGTCCTCAGCGGTAAAAAGGGAAGCAACATCGCGACAGGTCCGCTACGGGCAGCAGCAACTTTGATGTGATTTAGACAGAGCATCACGAACCAAAAGGCATAAGAATTCTGTAGGAGTTAAGGTTAAGGTTCAGCAATAATAATAATAATACAATTTAGAGTCTTAGATGTAGAAGGTTGAGAGGTTGTGGTCTGGCTTATGATCCCTGCTTCTAACTTTCTGGTGTGGAGCACTTTGTCCTTGTCCTGACCTGGCTCATCAAGCAGTAAACCCTATTAGAAAGAGAACACCAGATAACAAATACCACAGGATCATGCTGAGTATTCATCTTCTACGTTTGTCTGAGTGACAAAGCATTTCCTGGGGGGGGGGGGGGGGGGGGGGGGGGGGGGGGGGGGGGGGGGGGTGGGGGGGGGGGGGGGGGGTGGGGGGGGGGGGCGAGGGGTCACCTTGCATGTGGCCATGATTACGCACTAAACATAATTCAAAATACAACTCCCTTGATCTCATGATGATCTATTATTGACTATCCATGAACCATGTCCATCCCCGAATCCACAGAGCTTAATTGACGTTGTCCTCGGCGGAGGCACTGGCCCTCCATTTCATCCCAGCGTGTGTCTAGGCCGTGAGACAAGCAGTTGTACATTGACAAGTGTATAAAAACTCCATAACTAACCAGAGAGACTGGACACCCCTGGCAATCTCTTTGTTGTGTCTAAAAATAGTGGGTCCCAGCGGCCTCACTTGGAAAAAAGCAGAGGCACACTTCATTATTTCATTATATTCCCTCCACTCTGATTTACATGCACACCAGAGGAAGAGTAATTTTCTATCTGAGCGTCATGGCTGTGGCGAGGAGATGTGTGCTGATCCCCAGCAGAATAGCAAGACACAAAAACAAGCCAGATATCCACTCACTGCATCCCGCCCTCAAGAGGCAGACATGATCTCATGTTATCCCTGTTTCCCTCCAAGCATTACGGCATGTGTGCATCACGTCAATGAAACCTGGACAGATGGAAACTCAGCATATACGCCGCCACCGACGTTAAATAATGTATAAAGCCAGGGCCCGAACAGAGTTAAATCTGAGGCGAATCCAGTATTCGCTGTGGCGTCATCTTTTCTCATGCTTTCAGCATCACACTTGATCTTTTATTTTCCCTATATGTGATGCATACTTAAGCAACACATTTGCATATTCCCTGAGAAACTGTGTATGCATAATTCTTTATTCATCTTATTGCACTGAGTTGCTGCCATTGCACTGCATTACTGTGCACTTTCATTTATAGGTGCCATTGAACTACTTGTGACCTCAGCGACTCCCCCTTTTGTGGAGTCAGCACCCATGGCGAGCACGTAGCAATACAGGGACTGTATGAGTACCAGCATACTGTGCACCATCCATTGATTACATTGTATATCATATTGTTGTCCAGTCCTAAAACAAAAGAAGGTTGACTGAAGTGTAAGAATGCATCTTCTAGCACAACGAGAGCTGGTTGCATCCATAAATTGATGGAAGAAAAATACACTTGGTTATTTTAGGGTCACAGCTGATTGGTTTATAGAAATCTACCAGGAAGACCTTATGTCCTGTATTAGGGAAACAGCATGTTTTCTTGCATCTCCCAGGACAATACGATTGCAAAATAAATCAGGAGCTATCCTTATAGGGGTAATTTAATCATCCTGACACTCTTCCCAAACATCTTATCAATGGCCAGTGTTTTGCATTAAGGAGGAATCCCACAAAAGACACACCCACGAGGATTCGGAAGACAATTGGTTCCCCTGATGTGAGTCACCGGGGGGGGGGGGGGGGGGGGGGGGGGGGGTCACACAATGTGGTGTGTCTGGGTGACCTTAATCACTTCCAGGTTCATCCGAGCTCGGATTTCACTTGTGTGCCTTATTTTTCAGGTCACTGCCTCAAAGTCAAGTAGGGCACAGTCTTATCTTGGGAGCATAACACAATCATCCATCACAATACCATAGGTCAGGTAAGGCGCAGATTCACTGAAGTGTTGTCCATTACCTCGGGCTTGAAACACATTGTGGCTCCATCACAAGCTGAGCCCGTCTGTATGCGTGGAGCTGGGTAAATATATAGAGGAAATGGTCTGGAATACATGTGGCAATTCTCCTAGATGCCTGGCTTTTTCTCTTCTGATGAAAAGAGAGAATATAGCCCCAATCACACAAAGCAGAAGCAGAGAGGAACTGAACTGAGAGAAACTGTGGAAATGTCTTGGTATAGTCATGAGCTCTTAAAGTTATTATGGAAGCAGTTGAATTCCAGTCTTTTTGATTCTATCTGGACAAGGCACCGGAGGGACTGGAATATCGTAAATTAAGTCGCTGATATGATCAAGTCACACGTGCAAAGGGGTATTAAAATGGGCATCACAAGAGGTGTGCGAAAAGCACCAATTTCCCTCAGAATTCATGGCGCAGCAATGTCGTGAAGCCTTCTCACTCCATAACGACTGTCGGACCAGTCAAGCAACACAGACCACTGCTACAAAAAAAATGTCCAAATGACACATAATAATCTGCCTGACTGATCTTGAGAAGGGTTGCTGCTCTTTTTTCTCTTTTTTTTTGAAGACTGCATGCACATAAATTCTTTATGGCCAACGCTGAATATCACGCATTATTTAAGAAGACTCTTCAAAAACAACCCTCATTCTATTATACTTTCATGTTCCTGGCTCAAATTATCCCTCCAGTTTATTGCAGAATATGATCTCTGACACTATGCAAACAGTTATATTTCGATCTGCTACCTACTGTATGTTCATGTTATTCAGGTAAAGGTAATAAAGAAAGCGGAGCGGCTCCTGATGGAGGAAAGCGATTAGGTCGAGCCTTGTTAAAGCTTAGAGATGTTTGCCTTTGCTGCTGTGCAAGTTAATGCTGTGGTTTTGACTCAAAGAGTCGACAGTGTCTTAATACGGGTAACGATGCAAGCCATTAGAACGGGTTGCACACTATGTGTTACCGCTGACTTGCATTAGCTTTTTTGTGGTTCACCGTTTATGACTCCCTGCTAATGGCTGTGCATTCTTTTGCTCTCGTTGATATGTGACCAGTTTTCATACACATCTCAAGCACGTGGCACGCCGTACATTTTTTATCGAACCATCACTTAAAAAGCAGAGCACGAACGGCAAGAAAAAAATAATGACGCAAAGACATCATGCTGTGAATGTAGCTGCAACTACAACATGCAACGTCCCTGGCTCTCATACAAATTGCTTTGAATGTAACCTGATATTCACGTTTCCTTCAAATGCTTGCTTCAGTCTTTTTCTTTTTTTTTTTTCCTTCATGAATTCACTTTGAACTCTGTTGCTTGTCACTGGATGAAGTGAGAGCACACAGAGAAAATCAATATGTTATTGTGTATGTGTGGATTAACTTCTCAGAGTGTGCATGTTTGAGCGAGATGCATTTGGGGCCTCTGCTTGTCTTTTCGTGTTTCTGCCCCAGATTGAGCCTGACAGCCACGTACAATATCTTGTTACAGAACACACAGCTGCACAGAGAAAGAAAGGGGAGGGGGGGGGGGAGGCATGGAAAGCTTTGGTTTTGACAGACCTTTCCTATACGTGCAAACCTTTACGCAGTCATCCCACCTATGCCATGCGGAACTCTAATTAGTCAATGGGCTGATCTCATTAGTCAAATGCTTTTGTTGCAGGTGTCCAGTCCAAGATGAGGAGATTGCCCGAGGAACTAAGGTTAGAGGGCTGGGCTTAGGAAACCAATCTTAACGACTTAATGGCTTATATGCAGCCATGCTTAGACACCGCATGTAATCAGAGGTATTGCATTTGCACGGTTACGACCAAGAAAGAAAAATACTGCATCTCATTGTTACGTTGAAATGATAATCGTTCAAATCTAGCAAAAGAATAAACGTTGACATCAGTATGGGCGATGCCACATTTTGACACTTTACTTTCCACACTCTACAAGAGAAGGGATCTTGCCTCTATCTGCAGTCAGAAGAGGTCGGCACACTCACTGTCCGGTGCCGAAGTATTACAATTACCCTGGAGTAGATTTCCCGGGTTCATCGTGTTTGAGTGTGTCATCACATCGAGGAACAGGCTGCTTCAAACACAAGTACTTACAACATGGAGATATCACTCATGGGATGTCTTCTCACAGCTGGATATGGTTTGTCCACTGTGCCAGAACACGGGGTGTTTGAAATGCAGTGATTAGTGCAGTGTCCAGTTAATTTGAACAGGGTTTTCAATGGGACTAATCGGGAATTAAGAGTCGACATCTACTTTAAATCGCTTTCTTTACGCATTCGTCGGGGAATACTGTCAGGATAGAAAAAGGCAATTGTCTGCGCCCTCCCGATTATCCCCTGGAAAAGCCTATAATCTGGCTGAAAGTACTTAAAGAGTCAAGCAGGAAAATAAACAACATTGATTATCATCCCACTGTTCTTTTTTTTTCCAAAGTGGACCTTGCAGAAAAGGGGGGGGCTAAGGTTGCGCCTTCCCCCGTCAGCGCCATCTGCTTGGGCAAATGTTAAGGCAGGCTAAATACCCCCTGAGTCCTCTGTTCAAACCAGATTATCAGCTATTCTAAGGAGGCGAACGTGCGTCTTATCGTCTCCCAATCTCTTTTACAAAAGCAAATCAAGAATTCAGTACGAGGATTACCAGGATTAAGGAGGACACAGACATGGCTCTCCTTGGCCAACGTCTTAAGTTGTTGCCTTTCAGTCTGGCTACCTTCAGCATGCAAACACGCAACAACTGCATCCAGTCATGACATTGTCCTCAACACAAGTTAATTTGTTTTGGCTAAAACGCTTCTTCCAGGAATGGTGGTTTCCCGCAATTTGATGTAGTGATGGTAAGTACACAGCAATACAGTGTTCAGATGCATCGCAGTTTGACCCTTTTAAGCCTGCAGCTGAGCTACACTTCAGAAAAACCCCTCTGCCCTACACAACACTGACAGCATCACATAGTGTTGAACAGTGACCCACAGTGGGACGTGGCTAGGTTTGAAAACTGCATGTTTTAGCCGGAACAGAATGATAGATTGCTGGTCAGGTTTTCCACTGTATGCTGGAAAGCAGGTACAATGAGGAACGAATTTCAATGCAAACAACCTCTGTGGGGCTTCACCTTAGGAGCAGATGTCCGCGGAATGCAGATGTTCCACCGATGACCTGCGAGGTCACAAAAAAAAAAAAACCTTGCAAAAAAAACCTTGTTTGCCTTCTCTTTACCGTAGTTGTCTTCATTGGGGATTAGTGTTAAATCGACATGGTTAAAACAAAGGTCGGAACTTTGTGATTACTACCAAGAGGGGTGGGGGGTGGGGGGCGGGTGTCTCCTAAAGAATGCTTGTAAAGCTGCCTTATCCCTGTTGTAACAACTGGAGTAACATACATTCAACAAAACAATCACGCGCTAACAGAGCCACGCTGGAGCACCAGCAACTGTATCTCCAAACATTTTGTGTGATTGAGGGCATTATTAATCCTGCATGAGGGATCACGGTGGATGTCTCCACCTGAGATATTTTAAGTTAGACAGAGGCGCACCGACTGTCTTGCAGGCACACCGGCGAACCACATGCGCTTTGCACACTATCAGCAACTACTGCTTTAGATCACACTTTTAACAAGGAACAAACAATTGTACAAGCAATCGATGCTCCTCAGATCCGCGCTCCACAGTCACACCTCGTTTAATCAACAGAATTGTTTTCAATGAAAACAATCTCCGGGCTGTAGAGCTACTCAGTGTCTCAGAAAGAACCACTCGGCGGGCTTCCACACTGATTTGATTGTTGCACACACAAAGGTAGAAAGACCACCGCGGCTATGGGGGATGATTGAATTATTCAGTTTGGCAGAGATTTGGCATCAATTGTGTGGAGTGTTGCCTTGAGTGGAGTGCAACAGAAAGACAGCATCTTCTTGTTTCCTGCACCGCTGCACAGCACATGCATAAATCGGCCCTGCATAAACAGTCAGCATCGCTCCAGGACAACTTCACATCATAAACCGAACACGCTTGCTGCTTGGCTAATTGACCCACACCTCCCCATAGACTGTCTACACATTAAATGCCTTAAATCCAAGCATTTGAATCATCAATATTTCTACATTAAAAAAAGAGGCATGTTTTCTTAGTGGCCCGAAGTCCAAACCCGCAAAATACAAATTTCCATTTTTTTCTGTACTTAAAATCGCCTATTAAAGATGGAGATAAGGTAAAAATGTATGAAGGTATAAGCAGCTGCCAAAATCCCCATTCCCAACTCCTAAAAACCGGGCAAAACAAATCCATACAGACTTTCAATAAGTGATTTTATACACGTTTAGAGAAATCTGAAAAATCCACAGCGGTGCTCGGATTGCTCAGTGCACATTGCTTTTTGAAAAGTTCACTGAGACAGCAACTACAGCAATCATTTAGTTCAAACGATCCGTGCTCTTGAACTGTCATTCTGTGCTGCAGATGGCAATACTCTCAGCAGAGAATCAGGGCTGACTTGTAAATTCAATGTAATGTGATTTAAAAAAAAAAAGGGGGTTCTGCCGTTTCCATAGCTCCTTCGCAATGTTATTCAAACGGGGAACAAATATGTTTTAGTTTTATGTTACATTGATCAGAGGGGAAATAACTGATAACAGAGGAGAGGAAGCACTGATTGAACTGACTTCATTCACAAGGTTACGGAAAGTCACTGGACCGGCCGGGTCCACTTCTTTTTCCAGAATGGTAAACTTTAGATGTGGTCTCGGATTCATCTTTTGGAAGTGATAACCATAGATGCTCGATAATTGCAGTGCACCCAAAGGTTTTGTATTACAGGAAACAGCAAGCTTCACTGAAGAAGCCTCTAGGCGCACTAAGAATGATAAGACGGAGAAACCGGGAAAAAAAAAAGGAAGAAAGAAATACAATTAATGAAGACCATATGGATAGCCTCACCACCGCAGCAGAATTAATCGCTGCCTGTGTGCCAGCGTAAGATCATGTGTGTGGGTCTGTATATTTCTCCATCTGCAGTCTTATCATTGCATTATCAAAGTAACTACATGTAACTAGCTTCCTGGCCTGTTCGTAATAAGCGATGCTGCATCCTCATAAATCACAAATCACTATGTCAGCTAAGAAAGAAAGTGAACTCGTCCCTCGGTGACGTATTGTAATGCAACCGCGGGACAACCGTTAAGAGTCATTTTATAGACGATAAAAAAAACACAGGAAACGCACTTGATGTGAGCTGACCAAAATCACAACTGCATATTTCTACTGGAGCAGAGGAGCAATAATGAAAATGGTCCAAAGACATACCGAAGACATCTTCTGTTGCAAACCCCCGAACGGCAACTCTTTTTTTCCCCATCCCCTCGTTTCACATCTTCCCCTTTTACACCGCGAAGCAGAAAAAAAATCCATTTATCGCCGACTCGATCTTCACAGGCAAATGTTAAGACTCATTATTGGTATCTTTTTGTTGGAGTTCTTCTTATTTATTTATGTATGGCTCATTTAAACCCATTTCCATTTCCTAATTATGCATAACATGAAAATCAAACCATAATTTATCTAGCTCAAAGAGATAAAAACTACCTTATGATCTACCCAAGCTCTCTGTTTTTAAGTAGGAACGAAAGCATTTAGCAGGTTTACATTTATCTATTCATAGAACGCTGACATTTCTGCACCCGCTATATAAGAATGCTCCACTTGAGCGTGCACCATTTCCTCAAATCACCAAGGACACTTTCCCCGAGGGAACTGATTAGCTCTTTCTCTGTTTTAAAATCTGAAGTAACTTTGATAAGCAATTAAACATTTTCTGTTGTCTCCACTCTGGCTTTGTTTTATGCCTTTCAAGTCTGTATTTTTGGATCAAATCCACATAAACACGGCGCAACGCGTTGTTAGAGCGGCGGTCTTTCTACCTCCTAGAATCAATCACCCTCTCAGATGTGTTAACACCACGTGTTTGTGCACTATTGTACATCATCAGAGCAGGGTTATTGTTATCAAATGATCATTATCAGCTCTCATGGAGTAGGGGGGGGGGGGTGGGGGAAGGAAAAAAAGTTGTGCTGTGCCAAAAAAAAGCTTCCTTCCTGCTGTTTTCTGTCTGTGAACTTCAAAGGATGTGCGCCCACCAAATTTCCATAACTTTTATGTGTAATCTGTTCCTAATGAGCGATGTATATCCAACCATTTCTCCATTTCTTTCTACTAGTCAAGTGTTGTATTGTAGAAGGAAAGGAGGAATGGGCAGTTTATTTTTTTCCTGTGGCAGAAATGAGCCAATTAATTGTGTCCGGCCCTGCACAGCCACATATGCTTCTACAGGCTAGAGCTTCTTTGACCTGCGCTATATGCTACCAGTTATATATATATATATATATATAAGAAAAACAAATTATTATTCTACAACGTGTGTTTTTCCTCGTTTTAGTTCTCGCTGTTCTCGCCGAGCAGATCCAGTACAACGTGCGGAAAAAAACTGAACCGACTGAGTGATAGCATCGAAAGCTCAAGATAATGAATAAGAAGAGTCGTCAAAATATTCAATACAATGCAAAAGACTTTAATAAATTTCAGAAGCGCACACATACATAAACAAAACATTTACAGTTTTCTCCACACTGGCAAATCAAAGTCAATTACAAAGATCATGTAAGGTGCATATTGTAATTCACATTGAATAAAAGTGAGGTTGTCGTGTCTCTTTACAAGGACAAAAAAATCTTTCCCCATGTATGAGTGTTTTTTTTTTTTCTCTTTTCCCCAAAGATCAGGCAAATCTAATCATTACACAGTGCTAGGATGCTATGTATATTTAATACTGTGGCTCCTACGCAGTATTGAATACATTTGATACCATAATTACATTAATATACCTCCTTCAATAATAACAACCTGTCTCACAAAGAGGCAACATACATAGAATTAAAAGCTTTAAAATAGACATAGTCTGTAGAACCGTGACATATAGAGACTGGAACAAAATAACAATTAAAAAAAAAAGGCTTTTGGTCTGTGCAGTAATTTTGTTTAAATACAGTATACATTGTCTCTCACAAGAGGGGGAACAACCCTGGTCCAGCCCATCTGTACATTTCAAATTGACTACACAGGCTATGTCCATTTTAATGACTCTAATTCTATGGTTATATGTATGTACTGTAAATGCCGGTTAGGCCTTACCTATCAAAGCAGTCTGTAGCTCACCAGTTAACAAGACTATAGGACAACAACGCTGCTAACCCATCGAGCCAGTTACTGGTGTGTGCTGTGGAATATACTCAAATCAGAACACACTGAAACCATAGTGAATCTACTGGTGTAGAAGTAGTGAGGGCAAAACGATGCTCTGAACCAAAAGGGCTAAGAAGTAGTAGTTTCTGTCAAATGTTAACTTATTGCTGTTTTTTTAAACCGAAGCCTGGATTACCTTATTTTTTTTTTTTTTCATTTTAGTGTTCAATTTTCTTCTCATCAGAAAAATTCCTTTTGTCAGCGTAAATAAGTCTAGTCGTTTTTGCTTAAGCCCACCAACCCATATTAAAGACCGCCTGAGGATTATTACTGCTCTTTTTTTTCACCATCTGGAGTCATTTTAATATGGATCTCACAGGTTAAATCACTTCCGACTTAGGAATTGAAGGCGACACACAAAAGGTTAGGCTTAGTGCTCTTCAAATCTGCCCTACATAAACAGCTTTTGATTATAACCTCAGGAGTTAGTCCCTTGTGATTGTGGCTTAGCTCAAAGTATTAAACTTGTCCTACCACTCCTCCCAGTGTAATAACAGCATGGCGATCGGCAGCACAACTGTAAAGCACTACAAACGTGGTCATATTGTGGGGCCACGCATTTCTCTGTCACATTAGCCACACTCGTCACTAACAACGCTATAAGTGGCCGTGAAGAAAGTGGGGCCGAAAGAGGCAGAACAGGGTTCACTGTACTAATGTAAGCCTACAGGTTGTAGACCTTGCAGCATAAACACATTAGAAGTCATTAGTTCCATGAGCAACGTCAAATGATACAAAAGTCAGAAAGTAAGAAAATAAAATGGCCACCAGGCAGTTTTGAAAACAAGGCAAAGGAATGGAATCAATAAATATAAACACCATCAACTCTGTGATAGATATACATACATACATATAAACATACTTTACAGATCTACTGACTGTATTTGACACCTATTTTACAGAGTGGCTGCTGGAGTGGGACATTTTCCGAGGAGGGTTCAGGGGCATACAGTTTCATCCTCACCAACACAGGTAAGTAGTAGCATAGGACTCAAAGCATTTTCAAACTTCCAACAGATTCACAGGAGGAGCTTTGTCAAGTTTCAGGCAGGCAACATGAAGCGTCCTCTCTTTTTCTGAGATTTTTTCCCCTTCAACTTCATCTTTTCTCTCGATTGTATGAAGAGGTGGGGTTTGAGGCTGTAGACAGTAAAGTACTTGTTTCACCTCTTCAGTTCTCGCCTTCCTCCTTTTCCTTCCTCTGCCCTCTCTCTCTCTCTCTCTCTCTCTTTCTCTCTCTCTCTCACACACAGACAAACACACTCTCTTTCTCCTCTTTTTCTCTCTTTAGGTAGTGGGAGCTAGAGATTGATTTTAATCCTGTGGGAGCGAGCTGTACCTGTGCCACAGAGTGTGCCATAGTGTGGTGGTTTCAGTGCCGTCTCCTGAAATATAGAGAGACAGACAGATATAGGGAGATTGTAGTTACAATATCATCGAGCTCTGAGCAGCCTAAGCCTCAGTCTTATCAGTGCGAGGCTACCCTGAACACTGAATAAGAAGAATCTCTGAAGAGAGTGTGGAAGATAAAGAAAAAAGGAAAAAAGCATTCTTCAAGGCACGGCTGGCAATCACGTCATTATCTTGTCAGGTTTCCTTGAAGAATGCTACAGGTGTCACATGTTTGTGCATTTTTCTCCTGTACTTATCAGAGCATGCAATCTCATCCAATTATCACTCCCAATTTGTTGTTTGTCTCCCACCACACTAGTGCAACACTCTTTGTGTCCCCTCAAAAAGCCATTTGGATCAATTTAGGCCCACTCTTTCTTTCGGACCCTTGCCAGTGGGTCCTCTGATATGTACAGAATATCATATTTGGCTGCTCCTCAGAAAGTTTGCAACACATCTGCCCGTATCTGCATCAGGAAGAATCTGAACTAGTAGCGCGAACATCAGCAAGGCACAGTGATTACGGATGCAATGACTCAACAGAAAAAGAAAAGAATCAAATCATAAGAAAATGAAACCAAATACGAAACAATGACAATAAAATAAAGTTGCTGGATTTAATACTGGCATAAGATTTGATGAACGAGCCTGGTTAGCCTTTTAAAATCATCTTGTCCCCCCTGGTTATGTACCCACTTGGAGTCAGCACAAGCCCTTTGTCATCAGACCATGGGTGGGCGAGTGGGAAAGGCCCGTGCCTTCACCCACACAAATAAATGACGATAGGCAAAAAGTTTGTTCACTGCTGCCCTCGTAATCCAACGCATATTTTACAAAGATAATACCATAAATAAGGTAAAAGAACAACAAATATGGTCGAACGGGTATTTAATCAAACTGTAACTGTATGCCTATGTGATTTTACAAAACCACATACAGCAGTGTCCCCGCTACTGAATCATCGGCGGTTAGCTTCGTTAAGCAGCGACCCCTTCGTGCTCCGCGGCTACAGAATTATGGGCCAAACAAAAGAATGTATTAGCCTTTTCCAGCCTTGCATATTCATGGTGATGTCTGAGATCACTCAAGCAGGGTGTTACTCGTTTGATCTGCCTCTGCTAAAACACACACTCTCACAAGAGCTCCTCATCACTGGAGGCAGATTGACCTCTTATATCACGGGGTGGGGGTTAAAAGAAAATGATGATATGCGTAAATAAAAAAAGAGAAGAGCCGGGAGTGGAGGGAGGAGGTTTCGCATGTGCAAATGTGGCTCTCGCTGTATAATGAAGCCATATGGCGGCACAAATCTGTAGTCTCTGAAGTATTTTTACAAGCTTTACTCTTTATCAGCTACATCTGTAGAGTCCCTGAAAACATTTTCCGTGACCTTCAGCCATAATCGTCTCCTCCTGTGCGGCCCTCCCCCTTTTATATTCCATGGGTGGGCGTTTTGTCGTACCTTTTTTCCATTTTTTAAACTGCCTTACTTATGTGGGAGGGCGTGGGGCAACGACAGATCATCGCAAAGGCACTAAAGCACTGCCTGTCACTTTGATGATCAAAAAGGAAAAGGAGGCACCTACCTATGATCTTTGATTCTGGACTCCTGGTATTAGGTTTGGGGCTCAAGAGAGACTGAATCGCTGCCACTGACACGACTAAATGCAGCTTTCGTTTTAACAGCCACACTTGAAATGATCTGAACAAGATCTGGAGTGCTCAAATATTCTCCTACCTTGTCAGATAAAAGCGACAATCAATTGTTGTTCTTCGGGGCTTTGAAAATAGTTTTTCTTCAAAGAGGCATGAAGATCAAATCAGGGATAGTAAAAAAAAACAAAAAAACACTAGACTGCTGGTCAACTATTGTCACATCACTTTGGAACCTGAGAACGCCACTAACCCAAGGATACGACGTGACATCACTGATAATCTTAAAGGACGGCTGCCTTTTTTATTCTTCCTTATCAGCCTCATTCGAAACCTAATTACAGTGATTTTAATCATACTGTAGTACGAGTGATTAACCCTTTGGTGCATTTAATTAACCTTTGCAGCCACCAACTCTCACCAGGCAAAGCTTCATGCTATTTTTTTCCATGACACATGCTTTAAATAAGCACACTTAAAGCTAGTGGGAAATCTAATGTCTAAAGTGGGAGGCATCACTTGTCAGTTGCTCGAGGGGACAGGGAAATTTTGATGTATTATCAGCTAACTGAAGATATGGTTAGTGAGTAGAACCAATGAGGACAGATTGTTCTCGATAATGCTGCAAGCGTGTGACACAAAACTACGAGAAGATTACGAATGTTAAGCCTGACCTCTCTCTCTCCGAGCAATGAATAAATATATACGTAAAATACGATCAGATACAAACATAGCCTGATGTTTACTAATCATATATTCATTGATTTTAAATTCTTCGCTCAAAAATACTCCACTCTGATTAGCAACATAAGCGAAAATCAATTTGAGTCCCTGATGCATAAAATTTATGACAGATAATAATTCAGAATGGTAGAGCGCAGTCTGAATATTTCTGCATATTCCAGGGCAGTCACTACCAGTACGAGGGGGAAAATCATTCTGACAAGTCGTCAGTGTGTCGTACAAACACATTATGAATTAAATCTTTGGTACCAAAGACATGTAGTAGGCTTACGCATAAAGTACCGTGGCAGAGCATAGCTTTTAACCAGGGTTTCAAATAAAAGGTGGATGAAGGGGATGACTATCAACTCTGTGTGGGTGTCTTCATAAATTATCCACAAGCACAATACTAAACGGGATCAACAGTCATTTACGGAACGGTGCCATGAGGAATTTCTTGCTAGATGTCACACAGAAGCGCACTGGGAGCAAAGAGGCAGAAATGAAGCAAAGATCTGAAAGCTGTGTGCAGCATGAGGCTAGACGCAAACAAAAGCAAGTACCTCATCAAACAAAATCAATAATTGATGCAATATTATGAAATTCACCCAGAATCGGATGAATGGCAGTTGTGATAATTATGATCAAAAGTGTAACAAAAATGAAAGCCAGTGCAACCAAGCAACAACCAAAAGTCCCCAAAATCATAAAAGAAACAAAATGGAGAAAAAAAATGGAAATTGTTGCAAAATCAACTGAATGTTTGACATTGAGTGAAAACTATGGCAGAACACAGATCAGTGTGAATAAATTGCAATCGTGTGCGCTGATTAATCAGCCATGATTCAATCCATTGTTCTGGAGAAAGCATATCAAATATCAACATGTATGTTCTCTGTCATGCACTAGGGATACAATTATTGCATTCCTCTGTGTCCTCTCTTACACAAACTGCAACACACCACAGATGCAAACTCGTGTTGTGATGTCATCGCACCCTCTCCTTTGTGAGCTAATTCGTAGAATTTAAAGAATGTGTATCTACGTGTGTCGTTTATAACAATAATTGGAGTCATTAAAGTGGAGCATTTATGGGCTAAATGCAACGTCGCCCTGGCAGGATTTTTTATGGACTACTGCTCCCTTGGTGTTTAAGTATATTGGTCTCAAGGCTCTGCATCACCTTGATCCCTGTGACCCCCTCCCCGCCCAAAGCAGTACTCAGTCTTCCCCATGGCGCTCTGCTCTGGCTGTCAGGACCGAGCAAGGCCACCTCTCCTTACCTCTGATTTACATTTATTTCCCTCGCCAGCTTTTATTTATTGGGGCACTTCGCATTTGGCACATATCTCTTAGGGAATCATAAGTCCTTAGCTGTACCTTGGCATTCACATGGGCTTCTCTCCCACGAAGCCTCTCAGGCCCATGGAAGCAAGTTAATATTGAGGACAGAAGCCATAAAAAGTGGAATTGTTTATCGACATGTTTTACCATGTCAAAAGCAATTTTTTTGTTCTTTTCTTGTGCTACAGCCTGCACACTTTTTTTTTGCCTAAATGCATACCTGATAAAGTGAATAGCCTTTTTCACTCTGGCTGCCACATTCTTTTTTTCATGGCTTGTTTAATGTGTCAGTCAAATATAGTAGCACACAGGTTCATTCGCCCTTGACCTTGAATACATCAGTCGAGTTCAAACATTGCTGCCGATCCCTGGCTCCTCTAAATCACACTACATGGCCACCAACCACTCATACTGGTATTTAAAAGAGCTTGCCATCATAATTGCATTGCTGCGATAACCAAGCTTTTGAATAAGAAATTAACCTGGAAAAGTAGTTTTGTAAAAGATTATGAGATTTAAGTTGCTTATAAAAGAGGGTGAACACATAAATAAAAAAATAATCAGGACAGAGAAATGTTCTGTCCTCTAATTGCGACACATTGTGTTTCTTTTGTTTTGTTGCAAGTCTTGAACTCACTGACTTAAGTGCAAATGACATTCATGTAGACGTGGTCATTGTCTGTGTGGGAATATCCCCTGGCTCCATGCTGCCACCCTCCCCCTTTCACATCACCTACCATGGGACAGCAAGGGAAGTGTGAGTGGGGACTAGTGTGGGTGGGTTTAAAAAGGAAGTCGTGAATTACCTGTCGGGTGGTGATTTGCCCCGCAGTCTTGAATCCCCCCTGACAGCTGCACTCTGAGACACTGTATGGGTCGGAGCTAGTCGATGAGCACTTGGAGAGTGAGTCACAGCCGACTACGAACGTGTTGTCCAAGGGGAGCTCCTGGATCACGTGGTGTTTCTTTGGGGCCACTGGAGTCTCCGGTTTGATTTGAAATGTAGGTTGAGGGGACGCTGACTTGTAATGCTTGGCTAAGTCTGGGCTGTCGGGTTTGAAGGTGGTTGGCGTGGTGGCCCAGTTGTACTTCCCCATGGTTTGCTCCTCTAGCTCCACAGGGAGATCCAGCGTACCATTAACATGCTCATGGCTAGGGTCATCGTGCTTGGATTCATCTATGGTCACAAAGTTCAGGAGGAGGCTCTTGGGGGATCGCTTCTTTCTCTTCTTCTTCTTCTTGATCTGACGGTTCTCTTGGTTGGGGGACACCCACTCACCACTCTGCTTGCCCTTCTGCACCACTTTGTGTCTGGGTGTCTGCCGGCAGCGCACCAAGGCAGTCACAAATATCACCAAGATAACAGTCATGGTCCCTGCTATGATAGCTATGACAACAATCACATATCCATTGGCTTGAGGTGTTACCTCACTGTCCCCAATGTTACGGTCCAAGGGTGTCTCCATACTTTTTCGCAGCTGCTCTTGAATGAAGGTAGCATTTGACACAGTGTCATTGACAAATAAGTGAATAAGCGCGATAGCGTGTAATGACTCAGGCTGGCCTAGATCTTTCACCTTGACAACAAGCCTATGCAGCCCCTGATCGGCTGTCAGTATTTTCTCCTGTAGTGTTATGTTACCAGTTGTTTTGTCGATGGCAAAGAGACCTCGAGGAGAGACCCTAGATGTGATGATGATGCTGCTGATAATGCTGTACTGCAGCTCAGCATTCATACCTGTGTCATTGTCAATGGCAAACACCCTGGTGACCACAGCGCCAGGGGTGGTGGTGGTTCGCACTAGGTCATATGAGTAATTGGAGGATGGGATGACGAACACAGGGCGATTGTCATTTACGTCCACTACATTGATCGTGACCTTGGCATAGGAGGAGCTTGGAGGGTGGCCTCCATCTACTGCCTTGACCATAAATGTGTAGGAACTCTGCTGCTCCCTATCAAAGGTGATATTGGGCTTGATCACACCAGTTTGAGGGTCGATGATGAAATTATCTTTGCCGTTCAAAATGGACAGAGTTATAACAGCGTTATCTCCTGCATCTGCATCCGTCACTGTGATTAAGCCCACAGTTCCAAAGAGAGGCAGGTTCTCAGGCACATAGAAGTTGTACTCGGGGTGTGTGAAAGCTGGACTGTTGTCATTAAGGTCCTGGACGATTAGCCTGACAGTGACATTGCTCTGTAGGAAAGTGGAGCCATTGTCCCTCGCTATGACAGTGAATGAGTACCTCTCCTGCTTCTCTCTGTCCAGTCGTTTGCCAACAGAGAGGATTCCTGACCGTCTGTCTATGTTAAACCCATCAGGTGTGTCGGGGCCAAGAGTATAAATTATCTCAGCATTACGTCCGCTGTCTGCATCAGTGGCACTTATTTTTATTAACTGTGTAGAGGGGTCATTGTTCTCCGGTATGGAAAGTTGGATTTCCGGCTGGGGGAAGATGGGTGCATTGTCGTTCTCATCCTTGATTTTAATTAAAACCATAGCTGAAGTGTTCAAAGGGGGCGTCCCCCTATCCGAGGCCACTATCTTAATTGCATATTCTCGTGTCGTCTCGTAATCTAGGGGGGCAGCTGTCTCTAGTAGGAACTGATCATTAAAGACAGGCTTCAACCGGAATGGAACATCATGGTCAGTGTAGCAAGCTACTTTGCCATACAGATCTGCATCCTTGTCAGTTACAGTAATTAGGGCTATTTTGGTGTTGAGAGGAGCATTCTCAGACAACAGAACAGTCCCATTAACCAGGTTGATAATGTAGCGAGTGTCTATGGAGGGAACATTGTCATTAACGTCTGTTACATTAACAGTCACTGTGGCTCTGGACGGGGTAGAGCTGCCATCGCTGGCCAGGACAATGAGTTTATGAACAGGAGTTACCTCCCTGTCCAGTGGCTGCTTCACAGTAATCAGTCCTGTAGAGCTGTCAATAGCAAAATGACGTTTGGTGGAGGCAGAGATCTGGTTGCTGAAGGAAAAGTGGATCTGTGCATTAGAACCCAGGTCGGCATCTGTGGCATGGAGCTGAGCAACCGATGTTCCCATGGGGGCATTCTCTGGTACCGTGACCTCCAGCTCACTGTCCTTGAAGATGGGGCGATTGTCATTGACATCAGAGATGGTGACTTGGAGAATGGCAGTGCTGGACTTGGGAGGATTTCCACCATCTTCTACCTTTATTTTCATGACGAACGTGTCCTTCTGCTCCCGGTCCAGGTTCTGCTGAACGATGAGCTGTGGCCACTTGTCACCTTCGGGGGTCTCGATGATGTCTAAGCCAAACTCGCTGACACTCTGCAAAGACAAAACACATTTTCACTTAGCTTGATTCTTTTTTTGTACACATAATACCAATATCTGAACTCCACACAGTTTTTTATTAACAAACTTATGATCATTAAATAACCTATTAGATTTTTCAGTTTATTTACCTCATATATCCAGTGTCTAAAGATAGAAAGTGTCATAAGTTGAGCAAAGCCCTCTATATAAACAGACTGACATATCAATTCCATAAGTAAGAAGACTATATTTTCTCCCAGGTAATAACAAAGGAAGGTACAGTGATACATTCTTTATTCTTGGTGATATGTTTGTTCTTTGAGTGTGGATTTCTTTTCAGCTGTTTTCGAAAGCCGAACAGCCTGTTGAGATATTTCCTTAGGCTACTCGGGTTCATTTGTAGTCCTTCTTCGGATCAGGCTTTTAGGCAGTGATGAATGTCAAGAGCAAATTAAACAGCCCAGGACATTCTTGAACAAGGCAGCTGGTTCTTAGCTTTGCTGTGCTCATCTCAGCTGGGTGCCTATACTAATGTAAAGCATTTTCAAAAATACTAATCATCAGCTAGTTTTAAAGATTAAATTTCTTACATACACTACAAAGCACATGGAGCAGAAAATTACCAAATGTCAGTAAGTTGATCCTTCTAAAAAATGGGCAAATTACCATGCTCTGAATAAATTGTATATTGCATATCTTACTATTGCCATCTGGGTATACATTATTTGCTTCTATAGTACCTTCACTAGAATAAGATTTCACTCGTACATTCTAACCACCCTCCTTCCTTGCATCCAGTTAGAATAGAGCAGGCAGCTTTGTAACATTTCAACTTCAGTATGGAGAGAGAGACAGTTGGAAATGGAGACACACCAATAAGCTCCCATTTATATACACTACAAGACCAGATCACCACAGATTAAGAGTAGGAGAGTGAAAAATCCTGCCTATTAGAGGGATTTTTGCTGGAGAAGTGCTAAATCTAGGCAAAAGTAAAGCCGAAGGAAAATGAAAACAAATGCATAAGTAATCCCCATGAGAAACCAGAGGAACTGGCAGTGGCTGTTATGAGTAATTGCCTTCCACGCAAAAAAACTAGCACTAATATTTACAATTGCAGATAGGGTATGGCATGGATCCATGTAAGTTTTCAAATTAGAAGAGAGGGGAAGTAAATGAAGGAGGAGAGGGGGAAAGAGACACAAGCGGCAGAAACAGAGAGAAAGAGAGAGAAGGGGGAGGGAATAAGAAGAAGATCAAGCCCATGAATGAGCTGCATGCACATTATGAAACAAAGAAGCCCTTTGAAGCTCTTTCAGTCAGAAGCAGTTTCATGGTAAAACAAGAAAAAGCATCCTATTTAAAGCGATAAGCTCCATGCTGCACATAATGTTGGAAAAGATTACTCTGTCTAGGCACAGCTATCAAATGAGATTAAGATATATACATTCTCCATGTTCAAGGGAGGAACATTTCAACCAAATTGTGAGCACACGAGTCCTCGGTAGGTTTCAAAATCCAGAGCCAATCCTTGTGCCAACACAGTGTTGTGGCCGACAGAAGCAAACGTGCAGCTGCAGCATGTAAATTATTGTGTACTCTGAAAAATTGCTTGCCGAGGGAATGTTGTCAACATGTCAGTGATTGACAGAACTACTTAAAACAGCAAACACTGCAGCAATGATCTTTCAGACCTTATTTTGTGATCCTTATGGCAAGCATAAGTCATATAGGGATAAGCAGACATGGCATATAAAGCTATGTGTGAAAACTTAAATAAAATGCCTCACGGATGAACAGTGCCCGATCCCATGCCGAACTATCTCTGTCGTAACTGAAAGGTCCAAGGCAACATTCTGGGGGATCTATTACGAGGCACTACTCCATCTGCACAGAGCTGCTCAATCCTTGGTTGTTTGAATAAGCTCACAGATTCAGCACAGTAGCTGAGTAGCTGAACACTGATATTTGGCAAAGCCTGATGTTAATAGTAGGATGTTGAGTTAGGATGTGTCAAAGGGAATGCTCCACAATGATTTATGAGCCTGCATTTCTTCTATGCTTTTTTCTTGGTTTCACACAATTTTACAACTGACAAGACAGCGCTCAGTGCATTTCAATAAGTTGAAGAGAGCTATCTCTCAGGCTGTGCATCCTCCTGAATGCAGAATTAGTCTGGTGGATTGTGATAAAATCTAGGGCAAGCTAAGAAAAGGCCAAATACTAGCATGAATCACTCGCTGGAGACCCTAAGGCTTAGCAAAGTTCTCTAAACGGCTAAGTGTGCATTTTACCATGCCTCACTCATTAAACACATGTGTACTGCACAGGTATGTTGAACTTCCATGACTCACCATTCATTTCACATTACAGGGCCAAAGGTCTCCTCGGTGATCAGAGTGGGAACGGGGCACTGTACGTGGGATGTGTGTGGTACACGATCTAATCAGAGCGGGATATGAAAATGACTGAGGGACACTGACAGAAGCAGGGGTGGCTGTTGATGAGAGAGAGACGACTCTCAACCTCATTCTGCAGACAGTGCCTCAAATTATCAGTGGATGCATCTTTCAGTCAAGTTGACGACCTTATTAAAACTCAGAGGAGACTGAGATTGGGCTGTGAATATATCAGGAAGACTGTAGTCACGCTGATGCCCATGGATGGGGCGAACTGGGGACAGCTATTCATCACAAGCTATAGCGGCTCTTTATAATGCTGATAGAGACTCACCCTCTCTCTGTGTTTTTCCTTCCCATTTTTTTCCCTTCCAAACCTTATTCACTTTTGCCCCTGGCCATGATCTCATGCATAGAATTAAGACAAAAGAAGCTAGGAAATGTTTGTCTTTTTTGTCAAACCCTAAAAGAGGATAATGTGTCAAAATAAGATGCTAATGAAAGCTGGAAATGCTTGGCAGCGAGCTCACCGCCCCAAAATCCTATTCACAGCCTATAGGCAGCATGCAGTGCATTAATCAAATTTATGTGCTACTTGGCAATGGAGCTTGAATAAATTTTGCAGATTCAAAGTTAGAATGAGTTTCTGAATAAACTTCAAGCTCAGTCTTTGAGTACCAGCGAAGACCACTTCACCCACTCGAGAAATTAAGGTACATTTTGAGATAGACACGTAGCAACCGAGTTGGTTGCAAAATATAAGAGAAAAAGCCGAGGTAGGTGGCTAAAGGTTGAATGGAAGAGCCTTCCACTGCCCAACCAAACTGCAGACATCCACTTCATTATCCACTTTATCAAGGAGACATAGCCAGGCAAGCAGCAGACCACAGTTCCCTACAAACTTGAACAAGATGCCCACTATACATGTGTCTGAAGAGAGTGACATCATTTGGATTTCTGTAGTTTTTGATGTCGCATAACTCATACATCACTGAAATAAGAAAGTTGGCCCGCCAATAAAACCAATGGCAAACTCTCCTTTAGTCCTATGTGGATGTTTCTGTGTTGGCCTCTGAGATATCCTGTGAATATGTAAAGTGATCAGATCTGCTTTCAAGGGAGATCCTCCTCCATCCATGCATGTGATTGCTTTCTCTGACCTTGACCATTTCTTAGGTGCCTTCTCTGCAGTTCAGATGACGTAACACATCACTGCACAGCACTGATGGCAAAGTTTCACTCAAAGTGTAATTACCAGCCATTACGTGTGGAGCACTGTGTAGGATGAAATTACCTGTTGTCCCTTTTCGCGTTAGAAAAGGACAAAGTTGTGCAAAACGAGGCTACCGCGTTTCTTCTACTTGTTCTGTACATTGACAACTCAGACATGCTACATATGGAGTGGCTCACTTTGCTACGCTGTGGTAGCAATTTCAGCAAAGTGCCCTGTGTAACACAAGAAAACTGGGCAAACTATCATTGTCAGGAAGCTTCTGAGAGAAATCTCACAGGACCAAACAAAGATAGTCTAAGGGTGGCTTAAGGGCCGAGAGTTATTCTAGGAAATGCTTGCACATTCCCTCCCCTCTAAACCCTCGGCTTTCTACTGCACTTTTGAAATAAAAGACACCAAAGGTTGAAAATGTTGCTGGCTCCCATAATGTTCCTCGCTGTGTTTTACTCATATGGAGCCTGGAACACAAGGAAATTAATCTTGAGTACAATGAGAATATAATGAGAAGAAGTGAATCAGAGACACAGTGCCAAGGACGCTCTTATAGGAATTTCCTGCAAAAGATAATACAACCGCCGCCTCTGCAAGGGGTTTAGAAAGCTGTATATTGTGAAAAGGGCAAGAAAAATGATTGCGGATGATCATCATAATGAGCAGAGCATTTGGTTGGTGATTTTCCCGGTGTGAACAATTCAGGACATTGCGCTGGAGAGGCCTTGGTAGTGGAGCGACTCTTTAAAAATGCAAATCAGTATTCAAGGCAGACAGCCACGATTCTGCTCATTCCAACCCCATGTTAACTTCATCTGAGACTACAGGATGGATTTGTCATCTCTGTCTCGCACCGTGCGCTCGGTTCCAGTAACCTTCCTTTATTTATTATGTTTAGGATTTCCCCCAGAGTACTTGCATCTCCCTCTTTAATTACACTTCATTTGTAAGGGCTCGTGTCACCTCTAATACTCGTCTATCCACAAAGCAAAGAGTGTTGTCTGGACTATAAATGAAGAACGCATGATATTATCCTACATTTCTGGGTTTAGGGCTGACTCCATTAGGCAACAGAGAATATTGCACTGCAGTTTAATAGTGCATCAATTAGATGATGAAGAAAAGCTTTTGCTAGTGCTGCATGAGACACCTATTAGCATAATATAGTGCATTCCTTCTCTTTTGCTTTAATCTACGATGTTCAGCACATTCAACCTGTTGCTGGAAATTGGACATGGAGTGTGTGCTGTGTCTGCACTTTCCACTGCATGTTTTCTGATATTATTGTACTTGGTGAAAAGCCCCCTTCCTTTACAGTCTTCTTTCATAAAGACACAGAGCATATGGGAAATATCACTAGTCGGTACAAAATAATGTAAGCTTATTCCACTATATGAAAAAGTAGGTCATATCTTCAATCCAGATTCAAAATTAACAACACTGAGAGCAGGTTTATAGAGGAAGCTATAATGCAGAAGGTGAATTTTATTTAAAACCATATGAACTCAAAAAAGCCAACTATTCAGACCTGTTGTAAACAGATGGCCGTCTGCAGACTAAAATACTGCTTGCATTGGAGACAGGCATCTGTTTGTTTGAAAAAAAGAAATGCTCTACTATCTGTCCCATTTTATATCTTTCTAATTGTTTCTCCAAGACATAGATAGCTACACTAGTGTTTGTTTTAAATTTATGGCAGCAAATGTTCCTCTCTTGGATTTTCGAAAAAAAGCCAATTTATTCCACACTGAATAAAAAAAAAACCCTCTTTAATCTATTAAGTCCAAAAAAAAAGCAAACCAGGAAGATGAGGCTTGTTCCAGTGTTATAAAGCCTCAGGCTTTATCTTTCACTATCAAAATCTATCACTCGTTCACTATTGAACTAAATTAATTTGCACAAGATGGCTTTTAATTTAGACATGAGATTGCGGACATACAGTAATAGCCTCTTATCAATTTAAATTTTAGTGGAGTGAGCACTTAACAGTCTTTACATAGAAATTCATTTCAGTTTCTTAGACGTTTTTATTTATTTAGTAAGTAGCTGACAAATGGGCAAATAATTAATAAAAGAAACAGGTATATAAAAGAGTAATTATTGTTATGCACTCAGACGCTGTAGCAGGAGGGATGTTGGATAAACCACATTCCATGTTTATACGAGAACTAAGGAGAGCTAATTTGAAAATGGGCTGATGAAACAGTTTCGTCAGTTTTATGTCTTTTGTTATGTGTTTTTTTAAGCCTCTTTAAACAAACCTGATCAAAAAGGTAATAACTAAATCTACTCTGAACCATACACCTTTACAATACTGCTTATGTTCTTCCAATCAGCTGCAGTTTCCATGAAGGCACACACTAAAAATCTTAGTTTTTCCAACTAATTTCAAACCAATGTATATATATATAAAATAGACCCCTGAATAAGATAACTGTAATTACTCCTAACAAAAACAACAGTACCTCTGCATTTCATTTTATACACGATAAAGATGAAGAAGAAGTGATCCTCACCTTGACCAGTTCGTAGTGTTGGATCCCATTGATCCCTACATCAGGGTCAAATGCCGAGGGCACTGGGTATCGGGTGTTGATAGCTGTGTTCTCCGGGATTGAGATGTTTATTACAGTGGACTGGAAGAGGGGTGCGTTGTCGTTCACATCCTCGATCAGGAAGCGGATCTTGACCAATCGGAAGATCTCGTCCGGCAGCACGGCCACCTCAATCTCATAGTAGCAGCGTTTCTCTGCGAAGACCCCCGAGCAAAGCTTCTCCCGGTCTATTCGGTGATTGGTGGTAAAGATCTCCCCTGTGTTGGCCTCCACTCTCACCAAAGGCACGTCACCTGTCTTGTACACAGGCTTGAACTGCAGCGGCGAGGATAGCCTGATGTTGGGGTCTAAGTTGAGGTCCAGGTCCTTGCGCAGGTTGCCGATGCGGACGTTCTCTGGCTGCTCCTCCTTCACCGTATAGTCCCTCTCCTGGGCCCAGCATAGCAAGACCCCACAGGTGAGCAAGACCCCCAGCACATGAGCCTGACTTGCTAAGTCCATACTCGGGAGCGGATGGGAGCTTCACTTTTACAGCAGCAATTCTGTCGCGAGAGACAGAAAAAGAGAGAACACACAATGTCAGTGCGAAAAAAATTACACGGCATTCAAGTTCTGCTGTTATTAGTGGTACTTTTCCTCACAGAGAGTTTTCAACTTGACCTATTCATCCTAACTAGCTATGAGCCCACATCCTCCCAATGAGAGCAAATTAACGTTAGTTTTACACAATTAACCTTTGACGACATCCACTGAGCAAGCGGACACGTAAAGGTTGGCAGTTCACATATTCCATCAATCCGTTTCATCGCTGTAATGAATCATTTCTCTTTTTTTTTTTATTGAGAAGTATGAACGCAGTTGAGTTCAGTGTTGCGATAAAATAGTTGGCTTTGAAAGCTTGTTCACAAACCTACTTGCGCACGGAGAGAGAAAATATTTGGGACACAGAGAAAAAACTCAATTCATTTCTGAGTCTGTGTGAGTCAATGTGGTGCGGGTGGTGTCCTCATAAACTGCACATCGCATCCAGACTTCAGCTGATCGGGAGACGGCATAACTGAGCCCTGAGCGCTGGTGCCACGCCATGCATGAGCACAACACATGCAGTCGTACCGCTTGACAGCAACTATTAATGGACAACCTCATTTGCGCTGAACGTAAACAATTGAAGCTGGCAAATGTTTCATGAACGCCCATGTGGTGTAAACATAAACAGTTTGATAAGAGCACTGTTTAAAAGGGACTCTGGTGGAAGGAGAGGATGATGTGGAATTATTTACTGTGCAGCTGCCATCAATCAAATTAGCGAAATTTAATCATCAACTTCATTACATCCTGACAAATGAGCCTCTTTCCAACAGCAAATTTAAACAGCACCCACTTCTGCCTTCGATAAACTCTTACCAGAAAATTCGGAGCACATGAATTTAACATCACTGAACATTATTCTTTAATTGGTGTCAATATATTTGATGCTGCTGTTCTACAAAATATGTAACTGTTCTCTATGTGCCAAAGCTTGCCAAAGGGCAGGAGGCCCAATTGCCAAAACCCAAATAGGTCATTGGAAAACGATGAAGGAGTCTCACTCTGCAATGTCTTCGTTGCCAGTATACGCTAGCAAATATTGACTGCTTTCAACCAGCTGATTAGTAGGTTTGCTTAGTCATTCAAGGTACTTGCTTCATGTGGTTAGCTCGCTTTTTGGCTTATTTGTTCATTTAATCCATTCTTGGAAATATTAAATAAATGGAAGTTCCATTATTTCCACCACACTCCCAGTGGTCTCTGTCAATGGTTGGCCACACAGGCTGTAATGGGCTTTTGACAGAATGGTGGTAAAGCAGTGTAATTAGTATATCAGGATAAGTATATGTTTGTTCAGAGGAGTTTTGCTGTAAAGTAAAAGAATTTCATTACTAGTCTTTACATTGATTCTGGTGTGCAATGACATATCCAGATAAACCCACCAATGCCATGTTCACTCTTTGTAATAATACTGGCTCCCAGAGTGTATTCTAGTGCAATATATTTAACGACTAATATAATTTCATTGCTCATATCCCACTGTGTGTTTACATCCGCCAACCCCCTGAGTGTTTATTAACCTCATATGATTTTCCTCAAGATATTGGTTCGTATTCATAAGGCAGCTGGCTTGATATCAAACGTCCATTTCCTTTAAAAGGATGGCAAAAGTGTGTGACAGCGATCACACAAACAATGTGCTGCTAGAGCTGAAAAGGCAGTAACAAGGGACCACAAATGCCTGTTTGGGAACCGTAATATTTCCTACTTTATGAAATTTCCATCCATTTACATGAGTTGTATAATATCCTGCAGAAAAAAAGGTATGACCACCTAAACTGCACTACAGGGGTCCTCTAAATTGGCAAGGCAACAGCGTTCATAGCCATTGAAGCACTCGGCCTACCGACAAAAGGGAATTGATTAAAAATAAGAATTTAATTAAGCTGGTTTTGAATCAGCAACAATTGCAAGGCATTCATGCAGCCTGTAAAGACAGATTCCGTTTCACACATTTCATAAAGCAGTCACACGAGACTCATTAAAGACAGCTGGACAGAAAAGAAAAAGAAACAGCTGACATTGATCCGTGTGAGGGTTAGTCACTCTGCACATATAGAACATGCTTTATTCTACTGTCAAGTCAAAATATTGATGAGATATATCCCATTAGTGACTGTGACACACTTTACTTTGAAGTGTGCATCTTTCTGAGAGGGAGCAGCAATTGGCTTTCTGTGATGATCGCCATGCTCTCCAAGGCTGAGCTCACACAACGCATAATGAAGTTTAAATCACATCCCTAAATGGGATGTGATTCGCGGAAGTAAAAAAAACAAAAAACAGAAAAGATCAAAGCATGATCCAGATTTTCTCTTCCTCGTAAGTGACAATAATGTTCCGCAGGATGAAGGGGTGTCGTATGTCTTTTGACTCTAAGTATGTGAAGGAGTATGTAGTAACAAAAAGGACACCTTTGTAGTCCTAACATGTTTACTACTATAGATATATACATATAATACATTTACATACACTAAATGTATATGCAGTAGATAGATATGTCGAGGTCTTTCTCCTCCCACGGAATTAGAAGGCAAAACGTGACGTGCGATAGGTTGACCTTCAACATATTACGGACAAACATGTTTACTCCTCTTTTTCTATTAAATCAACGTGTCCTTTTTCCCGCTGAACAATGATTTTCCAATATTTGCACAGCTTTTCACGTGTCAAAACTCTTTATAAACCTGTCCACGAGGAATAGAATGGGTGAGAGGAGGAATTATGCTGGAGGGGGAAAAAGGTAAGCGGGAGGGAGACAGAAATCCTAGGTGTCAGTCAGAGTGTCTCCTTTGCTTACATTTCACTAGTCTCCCTGAAATGCTATTTTGAGCCCCAGACAGCAGGTTGAATCCAGTAGGCAAACTCAAGCCTCCCTCTTGAGAGACACAGAGCGAAGAGCACCGGGCCCGGCCCTGGATCACTTTACACGACAATGTGATGGACAGGCCTTCCTGGCGTTTGCATCTGCTGGAGGGGAGCCGCCAGAGGGGGAGAAATACAGCACATGTCACCCCCCCCCCCCCCCCCCCCCCCCCCCCCCCCCCCCACCCTCGCCCATTAAGATACCCTCAACTGGGACGCGGCCTCGGACCCGAGTTAGTAGGAGTCCTTTATATTACCCGTCAAGAGCCAGGTTTTCAGTTACTGGCGTATCTTTTAAGATCGCCTGTGGATCCAACAAAGGATTTTAAAAAGAAGGGCATCGGCAAATACAATACTTTTGATTGTCTTGGGCTTTCCCTCTTTTAAACAGCTTTAAGGATCGCTGACAGCCTGACAGACCAGGTTTCTGTCAAGATCACTCACTTCTTTTTCAGTCCACGCAGTCAGAACAATTTTCCTTACAAGGTGGAGGTATAACAGTTCTTTTCTCTTGGGAAACTTCAACAATGACTATACAACTCACGCTGGAAAGCCAGTAAAGTGCGAGAAAATGATGCTTGACATAAACGCAGGCTGCCATGACAATGTTTATAATTTATTTAATACTGAAATAAATACGTCTATTCAAGTTGAAATCTCACTGGGATTTGAACACCGCATTATCAGTGTCATTTCACTTTCATTTCTTAATTCTCAGACAGATTTGGGGTATGGACAGGTCATTGTACTAGTTGGGTAATAACGTTGTTGCTGGGTAATATTTCTTGTCCCCAATGCAGTAGAAAAATACCAAACTCATTCACAACGCTGTAACCGTAGACCTCAAGAGGGCAGTCCATACATGCAAATGCAATCCTAATACCAAATATACGTATCATATTTCTGTGTGCAGCTTATGTCATCTTGAATATTAAGTTAGACTTTTTTTTATAAAAAAATGGGACTAAATCAGACAAGGGAAAACATTTTCAGAGAAACTGTGCCATTAATTAAAACAAGACAAATCAGTCAAATCAGACAAATGAAAAATGTCTGAAAGCAAAATAATAAAAAGCTATTGCTCGAGTAGAATTTAATACTAGAATAGAACTGGAAAAACTGGTGGCAGTACATTAATACATGTATCAAATTGGCCACATAGTTGAAGTTGTGCAGACACCATCGTTGGGTTTTGAAATAAGGAAAATTCAATGTGGGTTGTCACATCCAATGTAATATCTGTCATGGGGGAGAAGAAGAACTGAACTACTATATGATGAATATCAGCCAGCTAGTCAGGAGAGGATTCATAACTAAAACGATAACCAGACTCATGACTATTGCGATATAAAATAAATGTGACTTGGGAAGCAGAAATTTATAGAAGCTTGGACGCGTTCAAGTGGAACCACCAAACTCACACAGTGGGACGACAACTAAAAGCAGAGCTAAGAGAGAACATCTCTGACACCTGGGAGGCTTCTCTGAGGCTACAGGTTAGTTACACCATGAACTCTTTAGTCACTTTCTGACTCCCAAACTCATCACTCGTACTCAGTTGAATTTATCAGAGGTATGAAGACAATTGCAAACACTGTTATAAGAAGTAGGCTATAGAATGGAAGGATATTGCAGACTATGATCAATTGCTGTACACCTCCTGGTGAAATGGAAATGTGCGAGAGCAGATGGTTTTATTGCTCTTTTCAAATCAGACAAATAGTCAGGCTGCACCCATTTACTCGCTGATTCATCTTTTAGTACAAATACCATTGTGCAGCCAAAAAAAAAAAACCCTGCTGCTTACCTTGGGAAGGTTCACATCACCATTTGATTTAATATTGAGCTGATAAGCGAGGCCTTGTGGGAGTCTTAAACGGGCACAATATGAATTTATTGCATTTTCAGCAGGTATTGAATATTAGGAGCCCAAACGACCAGCTGGCGGTTACTCCTCGGGGCCAACTGTTTTTTTTTTCGTCGTGACTATCTGAACTGAGAGTCCCTGTAGCACACACATGGACGGGTGTTGTCTGAGTGGGAACATGCCCGTGGCCCCAGAGGTTGTGGTCTGTGACAGTGGTCCGCTTGACCAAACCGGAGCGCGCTGCTGCTGCTGCTGCCGCCGCCGCGCACCCGAGCACCGCGCTCGTCGGCGGCCGCAGGCAGCTGAGAGAGCCGCACTTTAAAGTCCCTGCGGTCGGCCGGATGCTCCTGGAAAGTGGGCCTATCTCTCCGGCGATCAGTGTTGAGCAAGACTGATTAATGCCCGAAGTCGTGACCAACCCGCGCGGTACATAAGATATTCGTAATGCGACTACCCGGGCTTAGATTCTCCACAAACGCACCGTGTCCGTGGAGAATTTGTATTTACATCAGGTGCACGGGGCCGCCTGATATATCTATGGATAAGCTCTAGGAAGAAGAACAAAAAACCACGGAACATGAAAAGGATCCACTATGGCAAGACGCAGATTTTCCCAAGTACCTTATAGAGCGTCACTAACATTTCCATCCAGCATACATGTTACAGTATGTTGCGCTCAGCGGATGGAAATACAGCTCCGGCACTGGGACGTCAATTTGATTTTAAACGAACCCTATATATTAGGTTGTTGGGCGCACTCCAATGTTTCTGAATGCGCTCGGGAGACACGCCACTCGCGTGCACACATGTGCCAAGAGACCACTTAAGTAAAAAAAAAAACACATTTTGATGTGAGCAGTAAAGTCGTGATGAAGAGCAGAGCTTACCTTGTCCTCTCGTACGGGATGGAAAATCAACCGCGAGCACCGTCGCGGAGAGACATCACTGATTTACTAAAAAGATGTGCCATGAATTAAACTGAAGTCGGGCTGAGAGAGGATCCTCGTCAGAAGCAGCAAAATGCGGAGCAGGCAGGGGAGGGGAAATAAAATGTTATCCACTACAAAAACTTATCCATGCGCTAAAAAATCGGCATCCTCATGTGCAAGAGAGAAAAAACAAATCGTGCACAGCGAACAACTTTGAAAAGGAGACGCTGTTATTCCTCTTCGGATGTCTTCGGGTCGCAGTCCCACCGGCGAAGATACGCATTGATCCAAGCGTGTGGGTGTATGTTTTTTTGTTGTTGTTTATTTTTATAAACTTTGCATCTGTAGCCTACGTTCGACAAATTTCTGCTTTATTTTTCCAGCTGGGAAATCGCTGGCACCGGAGTTACACGTGTGCGTCAAAACGCGTCCCGACCCGCGCGTAAAACTTCAATCCAGGAGCGCAAAAATGGACATCTGTGGAAAAACCGAAAGCTTGGACCTAAGTTATTCTAAAATCACTTGTTTAGACTGATTCGAGGTGGTGCGCGCTCCCCAAAAAGGAAGGAAAAAAAACTCTTAATGGAGGGATGCAGAGAGCGCATCGCCCCCCCAGTGGAGTTGGATCAAAGTGTGCCTCAGTGCAGCATCACTTACAGGAGCCGGGATAGGCGGTTCACCGTATCTGTCTGCTAAGCTGTAGATGTCTCAGTAGTATTGTATGAACTCAGTTCCTGAACACAGCCCACCTCTCTCCCTCTCGCTCTCCCTCACGCTGACATCATGGCGGAAGGAGGAGCCAAGCGCAGATTTAAGAGCCCCGGTCCTCTTAAAGCCGCACTGCGTTGGAGAGATGCTTGCGCGGAGATGTAGGTGGATGGCGTGGTGTGCGCGGACCACAGATGCCTCTGCTGTGTACAGTAGCCACACTGCTCCACAAATGCGCCTGAAAGCATGAGGGGGGCACTGTTCACTTTTGATGCCGAGCCTTGCCTGTCTGCTTTTTTTTTCCCATTTCCAATGGAGCTGTCCTGTATCCCCGGCACCTCTTAATAATGATGAGGTTCAAATTCTTTTTTCAGACATTCCCGAGAGTGTCAACAGGCCACGGCAGAGCTCATCTCAGGGAGGAGAGGATAAATTAGCCTGATAATGGGTTTGTTCACAGTTTCCATAGTTCCCATGTATGAAATGGTGTCAAATATTTCCTGTTATGTATGAGCCAATCACGGTTCCCCTTATTACCGTGAACACTTTGAACACTTGAAATGCAAGGAATGGTAAAATGTTAACAAGAGATTACCTTGGAAATTGGTGGAAAATGTCACGGTATTAAAAGTGACAGGGTAACTCAAATGCCTCATTAAAAGGATTCTGAAGTGTGAATGAGACATTCAGTATGAGCAAAGTGCTGAATCTTGTTTAACAGTGTGTATCTCCGACCATAAAACCTATTGAAGTGACACTATAGATCTGGTCGTAGGGCACAATGTCAAACAGGAATCTGAGCAATATATTGATTGGTTCAAAAAAAAAAAAATCACTGACCACAAATCTTCACCTTGTCACTTTCCCGCCGTGGCTCTGCCCCCAAATACCCTAAGGTAGATTTTAACAGGTGATTTTACGGGGGTCATAAAAGGTTATGGTCAGACAAAGGCCAAATCGTGACCCCGGTTATGTTACGGCTAATTACCCTTGTCCCTTTGCTGTCACCTCGTACAACAAATAGCTGCGACTTCGCATCTTAACAAGTTTAGCCCCTGGCAAGGTTTCATAAACAACATTCCTCACCTGTTCACCATTTCCCTCTACATTATTTCACATCACACTGCTCATCCCTGAAGATAAAAGGATTTGGTCAGATGGCTGTTTGTGTTTAAACACCAAATTATGCTTAAGTCCTAACACGGGGTGGGGAACGTGCAGCCTTTGGGCCATTCGCAGCCCACAGGACAATTTCTAATTATTAAAAAAGCTATTCAAATTCAAAAATATTCTCATGACAGACATTTTTTGTTTTGCTTTAAAATGAAGTAACATAGACTTACATGTCAGGGTGGTCCCTTCCATCTCTGAGTGTCAGGTCACAGGCAGGGTGAAGGAAACACACGTAGATGTTGCTTGTCATGGCTGACAAGTATCATGGTGGCTGTCAGGGAAAGAAAAGTAGATGCAGAGTGTTGCACTTTCCAAGAGATTGTGCCTAGTTTGCTCTCTGAGTGAAAAAAAAAAAGGGCCAATCTCAGGCGTCATTACAGCCGGAGAGATGCAGACGCACTTGATGAGTTGCGAGGACAGGGCACTTGGGTACATCCTACAATCTTTGGCTGAGTTTGGGAGCCCAACAAGCAGCTTTCTCGTGACTTTGTTCTGACAAAGTTGGACGAAGATAATGTTATGCAGTCAAATATTGTTTAATAACTACGAAGCTGAAACCTTATTCGGAGAGATAATTTGTGGAGGAGACTTGCTGCTGCTGGAATCAGACCAAGTAAAATAGTTCCAAAGTGTTTGTTTGTCTCCGAGAATCTTCTCAGCAAATTACATATATCCTATAAAACAGAGGATGTAGAACACAGGAGAAAAACGCAAGACATTTCTGGCCTGCATTGAAACAATAACATATGCCACCAAAGACGCCATTTTTGTTTGTGGGATTGTTTCGGATTTTTTTTTACGACGGAGGAATCACTGTCTTGGCAAGATTTACATGGCACTGCCAAAGATTTGTTTTAGAATGCTGTTTTGGCTGTAACCAGCGTGTGAGTGGCATCATCATCACTGTCATCTGACATCAGAAACCTGAAGCATTTCCAGCCATAACATTAGAGGTTAGTGAAATATATGTGTTGAGTAATTTAATATGGCCCTCAAAGGACGATTTAAATATTTAAATGCCCCTTGCTGGGTAAAAGGTTCCCCACCTCTGGCCTAAAGGCAACTGCTGGGTAATTGTAGCCACATGTTTCATTCCATAAGCAAAATTACCTCTTCCCCAGTGAGAAAACACAGCAAACCACAGGATTTTGCGTTTTTAATTTTTTCTTTTAGTCTCCGAGGATACCTTAAAGGGATAGTTCACCAAAAAATGAACGTTCACTCATTATCTACTCACCACTATGAAGATGGAGGTGGTGGGTGAAGTGTTTGAGTCCACAAAACATTTTTTGGAGTTTCAGGGGTAAACAGAGTTGCAGCCGAATCCAATACAATTGTATAAAAACAACAGAAAATAAAAAAAAATGCCTCCATACCGCTCCTGTGGTGTCATCCAAGTGTCGGTGAGTCTGAGTTTTGTCATGTATTTTTGTTGTAGTGATTGTGGCACATTTCCCCCAAATTCTTCTTCTGAAAATCAACACAGTTCACTGTTGGCTTTCGAAAACCTAACAATTTCACTGGGGTAACGGAGGATGTGACAGCGTAACCACACCCAAACTGTGCCCTGCTAAAAAAATTAGTCACAGAAAAGCGTAGAACAGCGAAGCTTGCTTAAGATTTTTTTCTTCTTTTTTTTTTAAAGATATGATCAAATAGTCCTTTTCCTCAACATTGCCTTTAATCAGCCATGCTGTTGCCCCCCCTACTAAATCCACGACTTGTTATTCACACATGTAAAAGAAATAATTGGTAGAAAGAGCACACTCACTAATATACCTTATCAGTCAGGCACAGCCGGACAAGGGGATGGGAAGGAAGAGGTTGCAGAGCTACATTGCAAGGTCACTATGTATTAACATCCAGAGGTTTTGCGGAAGAATAGATTGTTTGCGGACCATATTCAATCCAGTGCCATTCTGTATCATCCGTTCAGCTTAAACAGCATGACTTGTCCAAAGAGACCACAACAGTAGCTGGAGTACCCTCGTCTTTGTTCACCTCTTAGTTAAATGCCAGTATGGATTCTTAATTAATTTTATATTTTTGCATTTGAGGCTAAATTGTTTTAATTGGATCTTCAAGTTTCCTACTGTCATCCATAAAGAGAGCAGTGTAAATAGGTCCAAATCATATGCTGTAAGAAATATATCAGACATTTGAAGAGTTGGACACATCTCAACAAAAGCTTCTTTTTTTTTTTTTTAATCCATACAGGCTGGGTTTGTATCCATGGAAACTTTCAAGAACCACTGAGATTTGCCACAATGACTCAAAACCATCTCTATTGCCTCAATCTTTTCTTTCTGTCTCTTTCAGTCGCACTTTGTCAAGCATCTCTGGAGAAAGGAAAAGGTTCAAGAAAGATGGAGTGGACAGAGCGAGGACAACTCAATATTTGCTTTTACCTTATTGACAACAGAGGTGGAACTTCATAGAAACCCAAGACAGACAAAAATGCACCATGAATGAAATAATATTTGAACTTATGTGTCCAGTATGAATATTCAACATGCACAGCTGTAGCTTCTTCCTCAGCAGTACATATCGAGGAACAAAGGGGCTTTAGGCCAGCGGATCACAGTCTGTGATTTCTGGGACAAAATGGCTAAAAACAAGAGAGACACAAATCACAAGGCATCAGAGGGTGATGAATATTTGACGATTGCTTTGAGGATTTTGAATCTTATCAATAATGAACATCAAGAACATGCAAGGTGTCCACATTTCATTTGATCTCCTATTTTATTTTATCGGTGTGCTTTATAAATGAAACTGGATTTGACTTGACTTTTCATACCATTGTATTTTTGTTATTAGGTCCCAGAACCAACTAGACCTCATTTTAAGAAATATGATTTATTTGATAAATTTGAATTTGATTTTGCTTGTCAAGAAACTGAAAGTTACTTGAACTCAGCATTAAAATTGAATTTCCTTCGACTTTGACTTTTGACAGCGCTATCGCTGCAGATTTTTCCAGAAACTGCAATTTTGGGGCTTTGCCAATTAACAACTAACAGAGAAATCTGCAGTACCTGATCGTGTGACTCAAGGTTGAAACATCAAACATACGCAGTCATGCCCACATCTTGGACTTAATGTGATGCTGACGCAGTATTTTAAAACTCAAAACGATCACAGATCTCAGGTAATTTTTCTTCTTTTGCTGAGACGACCGGTGTCAATATTATCCTGTCAAGTTGAAGGATGGCTTAAGCAGAACGAGGTGAAATTCATTTACAAAACACGGAGCTCTTGAGACTAATGAAGGGTCTAACGTTGAGTGACATGCATCTGCAAGACACCAATTAGGCTACAGCCAGTACTCTGAATCACCATTATTGTCATTTGACATGTTCTCAACTAATGTTCCTCACTTGAATTATTGCGTGTGTTTCTCTGTGTGTGAGACAGGTACAAGTTATCGTTTCACGAGGGGCTGATCCAAAAGTGTGTTAATGTCTTGTAGACAGTAAACTACTAATTGCATATTCGAGCATTTTGCAGATTTGGTTGACTTCTCTGTGACTTTGCCTCATCAGCTTTGTCCTTGACAGATAATTGCTAATTGTTTGTTGTAAGCTACCAAGTAAGGTTACATTTATTTGACTGTAGTGGGTTTTGTATAAAAGAGTGGCCTTTAAAATCTTCAATTGAGCTGTTGATAGCAAAATGGAATTTGATGAGAGAATTTTAAAAATTTGAAGAAAATGTCCCCTTTTTCTTTATAACAAGGTCACACCTTTAAATGTGAAACCAGTGTGTTTATCAATCATTTATGAGCTCTCTTTAAATGTCTGACAATGTTTTGTCGTAAATAGAGCAAGAACAAAGTGATAATTGTGTGATAAATCACAGGTGGAAAAGTGTTGTTTGATGGTAGCGTACTTGTTTGACAGTGGTAGTGTTGTGGTTCTGCTCCGTTTCATGTACATCACACATCTGCTTTCTGTGAGCACACAGTGAGAGATCAATTTGTAGTGCAAAAGAAGAACAAATGTTTCACCTCCTCACTTTTATCTGTCACTTTCTGCTCAAAATAAACCCAAATAACACAAATGCTCCGAAACACGTGCAGAACATCAACAGATATCAACATGACAGGCTTCCCTTTTTTTTCAAGATGGATACCGAAACCATTTCCATTCGGCTTTCTTGGACAGCTTTCTCTTTTCTCAAGATGTAACTGACTGTTAAAAAAGCTTTTGTGTGTTGTTTGATGAAGGCGATTGAACATGCTGTGGTGATGTTTCCCTCCATCTGTCTACTGTGAAACGGAGCCTGGGGCAACTTTGTGAGGCGAGAATGGTTTGCCTCGCTGTGTACTGTACATTCAGTTAAATAAAGTCCCACCCTGCAGTCGAGTGCGGTTGCACATTCATGCGTCCATTCTCACAACACTTAAAATAATCTTTAATCAAAATTCCCCTTTACAGAGGTTACTATGTGTCCTTGAATGTGAAAAATTAACATGATGGAGATTTAACCTAACAGAGGGCGGATTAATAAAGATATGCAACACTTGTTTAACACAGTGTCTTGGACTGCGAAGGGTTTGACAATGTGTTTGCCTTTGTGCGGTGAAGGTCACTGAATTGATTTCAAATAAAAATTTTATGTGGTGAAGATTTCAATCTTAATGACGAGCCTTTGTGAGGTCAAGAACCAGACTGGCCATGGTGGCAACAAAAGCAAGTGGGAAATAAATTGCCTGGAAGTCAGTTGAGGGTGGGAGGAGGAATTTTAAATCAATCAACATCTGTGAATTGGCCGCCTTTTTTCCCTGCAGGTTAAAATTTCCGTGTCGCTGTTTCCTTTTTTCGCACAGGAAAACAGGATGGGGCATAGAAACACGTAGTAAAATCAATGTTAACACCTATTTCTCCTTCATCCACTAGGTTTTGGGGATTGACAGGAGAGAAAAAGAATAGCACTTCCATAATCACTAAAGACTCATTATTTGGCACTCTTCCTCCCCAGATGGCCGAATGCTTGATGTTCTTGTCACGTTGTGTTGCATTTTTCCTGCCTCGAACGGGCTGTGCACACAACCATTGTTTGATGAGTAAAATTGAAGGCATGCCTTGTAAACTATGGATGCCCCCTTGCCAAAGACATGGCACAGAAAAGACAGCGTGCAGACATGTCTGTTGCACTCTCGAGACTTCATGCTCCTTAGCTTGCGGCTTGAGAGGGGACAGCCTGGTATCACCAAATGGCCTATGAATAAAACACCAAATTCACAAGTCGGTTTGCGTGAGATCACTGTGCACTTTCATGTGTTATTTCAAAGCACGTCATTTCTCTACTGACCAACACACAACCATAACCCTGATGCAACTTAAATGTCAGTAATGCAAGAATGAATTGATTGCATCAGTACATGACTTTGCAGGTGAAATGTCCTTAAACGTTGTTGTGCTATTTATTTTACCGTCCCATGATACCACGTAGGAGAGGAAGCAGATGGTTTTATTTCAAGAGAAAATACCTCACAACCTTTATATGCTATATAAAGCTTCAATAGTGTAATAAGACAAATATCACAATGGTTTTATGATATTCTACCAGGATAAAAAACAGATTAAGTGGCATTGTTGTTTATCCCCAACTCTTTGCAAAAAGTATACACTGCACAAATTATCATCCTTATTTGACAGAGAACAGAGAACTGTCAGTTCTACCCCTGTCAGTACAGAGGATATCTTTCATATTTCTTCCATTTTATTTATTTTGAATTTGATTGGTTTTTTTAGTCGTCTGACTGAGATAAGTGCTTTCAGGAAGACCAGATAAACATACGGGAAAAAAGCACCATCAATACAATAACAATTATTTCTAACTTCCGAATATTTAACTTCAATCCATCCACCCATCTCTCCATTCTTTTCTTTGTCTCAAGCAGGGTCACATTGGGAGGCAGCAATACAATCCAGACATTACTTTCCCAATTACTGTCCCCCAGTAGGTGGCAGATACTGTCCCTCTAGCTCGCCCTGGGGCTGTCCTGAATGACGACAGTACATGTCCACACAGAGGATGGAGGACAGTCCACCTGTTTCCATACTGTGATGCCTGTCCATATACAACCGAATTCATCTTAAATTCAAGGTGGAGGGTAATGGCGAGAGAGAGGTAAGTCATCTGTGTTTTACAGGTGAAGAGATTGTAAAATGTTTCAAAATGCCCATAAGGTTTGCATGTGTAACCTCTTCAACGACAGCATCAAATTTACTTATGTTTCCATAAGGGGCTGCTGTGGCTGAGGGGTAGAGCGGTCGTCCTCTAACCTGAAGGTCTGCAGTTCGATCCCCAGTCTTCCCCATCTGCATGCCGAAGTTACCTTGGGCAAGATGCTGAACCCCGAATTGCCCCTCATAGAACAACAAAGTGCTGCTAATAGATGCACTGTGTGTGTGTGAATGGGTGAATGTAAAACTGTACTGTAAAGAGCTTTGAGTGGTCATCAAGACTAGAAAAGCGCTATATAAATACAAAACCATTTAACCATTTACCATAATGAGAGGAAGGATTTTATTTACTCTCTCTGTTTGTGAAAGTCAAATGCACTTGCATTGGTAAATAAACAGTCCAAGGTGAAATATAAAGTGAAACTATGTGCTGAAATTCTTTAATCCTCCTGAAATTTCTTTGACACAAGTGAGTCACTGACTGGCAACGTCTACACCAGCTCCACTGGTGTATGTGACAAGACTGCTCTCGCATCCTACACACTAGTTCCATCGACGATAGTCTTATACGTTGAACCTGCATATCTCCCTAATCCTCTCTCCTGACACCAGTCCTACACCGCGTATGTGCTCGTAGAGTGACAATAGGTCATCTTCATCTTATTTCACTCACGGCTTGCACTGTTGTGTTTCACAGACTACGTAAATTCTGATGGAAAAGACTAACATTCGACACGTCCAACTGTGTCCTCAACATGACATTTCAATATGGATCAACTGGAAGAGAGCATGTCTGATTGACACGTGGGTGTGGAAGCGCTTTGGCCTCAATGTTGCAAACACTGACCAACATGGCCATTTCAAGGAAAACACTATCCCACCATGGTGAAGCCGCCTCCACACTTGACCAATCCAACTAATAAAGAAGCAGATGGTCGACCTGTGTGGGCCCCCACTCAGTGAAGCACTGACAATCATTTTGTTCACATTCATTTAACAACAGCTCCCATGAGTTCGAGACTCAGTAGCCCAGTTAAATACTCACCTGTAAGCCGCAATTATTGAACTCATCTTTGTTTATAGGGTGCTATCTTTTAAAGGAGACATACGCCTTTAATGTGTTATAGTTTTGTGTATCTAAAATGTTTGCAAAGTGATAAATCTCAAATTGTGCAGTAAAGGGAGTTCCCTTCCCCCACAGAAGACACTGCTCCTCACACGGCTCGTCAATTATTCGGCCAGTTCTTCTGCACCATTGTGATGTCATGGACTAGCCTATATCAGCAAGTCTTCTAGGGCCCCTAACACGGTAGGGTTAGGTACAGCGAGATCTTAGGCTGATGCAAGCAGTTGAACGATCACAGCAGAGTGAGCCGGCTGGTCAATCTAAGCAGAACAGGCTTCATCAGGAGACATAAGCTAAAACCAAGCCTTTCAGACAGAGGCTGCAAAGAGGAGCTGCAGCAATGGACATATGAAGAAAGTAATGCATTTTCTGAACATGAGAGCAGCACATAAACCGTTTCAAGTGATAAGCCAAACTAAAATTACGAATCTGAATATGAGGGTGATATATATCCTTTAAGCAGCCAATATAGTAGATGCCCATTCAGCTTTGAATAATCACAGATTAGATCACGAAAAAGAAAGAACAACTCCATGAGAAAATCCACACTGGAGCTGAGGTTACCCTTCCCATGGTAGTAGATTCATGTTTGTATTATCACAGCAATCAGTCGGACTAGTTCCCTTCAATATTTCATGTGACATTATGTTACATTACAAAGTTCAAGAGAGAGGTGAAATCTGCAGAAAACACAAGTTTATCAGCTGCATCAAAGATTTGTTGAGGCACAGCTGAGGCACCTGGCTATCAAACACATTCTAGCTAAGGGGGGATCAAGAGAGGGTTGCTAATCGGAATCTAAACAGGATTCAACAGAGGGGACAATGAAGGTACTCACTACAAGTACTCCTAAGAACCCTTTCCAAGGATGAGAAAGACGGAGCCAGAAAAAGTTTCCAAACAAAGCTGAAGCCTATTACAGAGTCGGACACCCACATCGCCACATATCTGTTCTGACTACTGATGGCCGCAGAAGAGTATGGATGCTTCAAAAAAATCTCTGGAACCCAGTGGCCTCCCTTTGTGAGACAGCCAGTGGGGTGTCGCTCTGCAGCCCGCAGATTCTCCTGGGAAGAGCAAACGAATGTTTGTTTAACAGCGTCTGTGCATGAACACTCCGCCTCGGCTGAGAAAATGTGTCAGAGGAAAAGGGCTTCAACAAAATGGCTGGTTCACCTTCTCCTGCTCAGACCGATGGTGGGACAGAGTGGAGAGAGGAGCAACGTGGCCGCGGAATAGGAAGCTGCAAGCAGAAAATACAAGGGGTACTGCATGTACTCAGGTAAAAGTACTCTTACTTAAAAGTGATATTACCGAGCCAGAAGTAACATTACATATCTAAAAATGTACTTTGATAAAAGAGCAACGTGGGTCAGGTAAAATGTACGACGACAAAACTTAACTAGCCAACATTTTTAAGAGGGTTAGGGGTAAAATGTTTTATGATGGTAATGAAAATATGTGATGAATTTATTAAATTTAAGTACATTAGAGGCCACCAGATCCATTTGAGTATTTTAATGCATATATGCTGTTCCCATGTGAGAACCACACCAAAAGCAATCAATAAATTCAAGTCAGGCACTTTGCAGCCTTTTCATAGAATTGATAATTACAAGTCCATGGACTGCACTGTGGATGCTAACAGACTATATGTAGCAGTATTCAGCTACACAAGGCCACTTCTTAAAGACTGATCAGCTGAAGAAAGCAGCTGTAAACAACATGAGCTCCACAGGCCAGGTTCTATCATACATGCCATTGTGAGACCTGGACCGAAGGGGCAGATTCAAACAACATAAGGCTGAGACGAGGTCATCCTTGATTGGAAGAAAGTCATAAGAGTAGTTGTAGCTATTGCAGTTGTTAAATCAATTGAGATACTCATTGGTTCATGGTAATCTTATAAAAACATTAACTAAGTCATTTACAAGTTACTCACATATTCCAGTGCACAGCTCCACAGAGGAGCGTGATCAGGGCCTTAGATGGCTGAGCCTTGGTGAAATAAACATGGCAGGGTTCTCTGTTTGTCCGTGCAGCGTTCATCTCCATCCTGGCACCCCTGTGTCTTTGTTATTACCTTCTTGTGTGAATCACAGCCCCTACATTTTGAAAGGCAAATATGGCAAAAAATTCGGTAATGAGTATTAGCGGTGAACCTTCAAATCATAATATTATGAAAATGAAAATTAAAGGCTCTTGGTTTGATTAGTGAGTAAATGCTTTAGCCCTCGAGAGTAAATCAAAAGTGTGAATTGATCCATCACATCAGAGACTACAAATGGTTTTAATCCCTGGTTCAAAACAGATTCTACGGATGGAAAATGCAGAAAATTAAAACAAAGTTGGGTGACCTTTGAAAAAGAACAGCCGCTGTTCGCTTTTGTTTTACTTATCATTTCTTGTGTCTAAAGATGTAAAATATGTGCCCAAAGTTTTTATACAACTTATCGGAGGAAAAAGAATCATCTTCAAGTAGCTGCCTCTACTTTTCACTTTCTTCTGTTGCTTTTGGTTAATGCATAACCATAACAAATAACACGTGTATTGTACAATCCTCAGGATAACACACTCATAAACCTCCACAGTTACACTACATTTAACATTTCGAAAAAAAAACATTTGAATGTTTTCAAATGTTGGCGTGGTCTGCAAAACAGCTTCAAGACGTGATCACGGTCGCATCCCACACTGCCAGATGCTGTAGTTAACAAGTGCCTCAAAACAGTTGATTTGTTTGCAATCTTAAATTTACATTTTTCACTTGAATTGAACAGCGGTATTGTCACAAGCTGTTGTGTGTACTTACTTCATTGCTGGACTGAGACAAGGCTAAAACGGACAGATGTTGGAGCGTTGTCCTTCATTTTAATGTTACAGACTAAGGGGGTGAAAGTACAAATAGAATGTTGGATGTGTGTTCAGATTTGAAACGGAATGCATGATGTGGACCTCTGAAAAAGGAAGTAACGGGAAGCACAATGGCAATGCACATTTAACAGTTGGAGACAACAGCACAACATCGTTGGAATACACTCCCTTGCTGTCAGGGAGAGATTATCACAATAGATCACACAGTATCTTCCTGTAGAGCTGTCTGTGTCAGTCCATCAGTCACATTAGCAATCTAAGTGGGGCTCAATCAAGTGCAGTCTTGGTAAAGGGGAATCTGTCTGTCCCCAGTATGTGTCCATCAGGAGGAAAATGTTGAGTATTGATTTCATGTCTGGAGAGCCCAGACTGCAGTCGGAAGTGACAGTCGGTGCCTCAGCTCTGTTGTGTTGACAGACAAAAAGCTGAAAGAGAAACAGCTCTGAAGGTGCACTGAGAAACTACCGAGCAGATGTTTATTGTAAAGACAGAAAACTAATTTCTTCTCGACAGTGTCACGCGAGCACCGGGTGCCAACTAGTTAACGTGGCATCACTGAACTCATAACATTCTCCTGACTTAGTTTTTGATAAGAAGAATGACAGTGTTATGCCAGGTTTATGGCAGCCTTCCAATCGTGGAAGCCAGAACAACAGCTCTGTGTAAATTCACATTAATCTTTGTGCCAAGAAATAACCCCAAAAAAAGCTAAGAATAATGAAAATGATGGTATCAGTTTTGTCCCATTCACATGTTTGGTATGCTGCCATCCCTGTTGCTTATTGACTGCTCATGTTTACTTTTTACAATGTGTTGGTAGGTCAGACCTTTATAATGAGGGCAAATAGAGAGGCCGGAGCATGTGAACACAGAGCCAACTCTGAGTTCCAGATTTAAATGCTAAATATTGGCTGCCAAAAAGGAAGTGATGAATGAAGCTTATTGCAAAGTGTAAAATTAATTTGTGCCATTATGGTGTGATTTTGGGTTGCTACTAGATTAATGTGCTGTTTTTTTTTTCATAATCAGAGCATACTGTACGTCTCACACCAGGGGCGGATCCAGGGGGGCACTGGCTTCAGCTGGAATCTGATTGGCCCCTGAAGCGCGCCTGTCCTGTGAGTGGTCCTTTTTTGAAAATAAGAAGTTACTTACTAACAACGCTAACAATAAATATGTGAATAATATATTTTAAAAAAGATTTTTTTAGTAGACAATGTGCTCACAACTACAAAGCTTACATTAAACAAGGAATTAAATGATCAACATAATTGGCACTTCATTGTATGCTGTGGCCCTTTATGGCCCCCGATTTAGAAACATCCTAGATGAGCTGCAGTCGCACACATGAAGTTCAGTGTACTAGTCTCACGGACTCTAACCCTGTTAAAACCGCTTCATAATGTCTTCTGTGGCTGCGGAGGGAGCTCTACAAAGTCAGAAAAGACAGCCAGGATATATCACACTGTTCAAAATGAGCATCCCCTCTGTCCAGGCACACACTGTGCTTTGGTGAAAGAAGGAGCAACGCATGACACCTTCATCACCAGCTGACATACGCCGTTGTTGACTAACTTCATCAACTGTTGTGAAGTTGCTTCCCCCGAAGAGCTGCGTCGACGAGACAGACACGTTCCCTTGTTGTCTTGTCTTTGGATTGTTTCCTTTATCATAGAGAAGAAATTCTTGAGGACCAACTATTTATTTCACACTCACGCATTCTGAGAGATTTTGTTTCGGGGATATCAGAAGTAAAAAATAGCATAAAAACACATCGCAAAAGTCGACATCACGCTGAAGCTCTTCAAAGGTAGAAGTAAGAAGAAATAACATAAACATGCATTTCCTATTCAGAAGCAGACTGAAGACCTTTTCACTCAGCCAGAAAAGGCTTGTATTCAATGTTTATTAACAAGCTCTTGGAGTCCCTCTTTTTATTTTGTCAAAGCAACAATACACCCCTTCAATTTTGTTATTTGAAGACTAAAACAATTCTGTTTGAAGTGTCTCTTATTTACTCTATTTTTTTTTTTTTTTTTAAGATACAGATTTGGCTTGTAACCATGACTTCACGTTTTTTTTGTGCCACAAGATTTACATAAAAAGCCTGCAGCCTGGAAAGTTTCGAACACATTCTGGCGAAAAAGTAGACTAAGGATGAGCGACAAAATGAAAGCCTCAAGGACTGGTGGGTTGGGGTGAGGATGGGGGTGCTATGTGTGTGTGTGTGTGTGTGTGTGTATGTGGGGGTGTTGGTGGCAAGTGCGGGGGAGGGGTTGTTTCTGGGTGTAGCTCAGCTTTACCCTGGCTGCGTTTGAGTGCAGCAAATCCGACTTGGTTGGTAAACAGAGGCTCCAGGGACACTTCTTTTGCATGCAGGCAGCTGCGGACTAGATGCAAGCCCTCTGTGATTCTAATAGAGTAAGCTCATAGAAATCACCATAGAAAATGCCAATAAGGCTGTCAGCCCAACAGACTCTCACTCAAACACACAAGCGTTGAAAATTACACAACGCACCAGCAGAGAAATGTGCATTTATTTGTGATCTCTCTCTGGCTTTTCCACATGGGTATAAGCATTCCTTTCTGAAGAATAACTCAGCCCGGGCCTAGAGCTTCATAAGGGGCATCATCTCTCTTTAATTTAACCCCCATTGGCTTGGAATGGGTTAGTTTAAAGGAGGCATAGTTCTTCTCAACTGCACACAGAAGCTAACAAACTCATTTTATGGTTGTGGTTTTCACAGGGAAATTCCACAAACTGTGTTGTTCGTTTGTCCTTGAAAAGTTAAGTCAGAAGTTGGCTTTGAACTGGATGTCGGCTTAGTGCATACAAATTTACACCCATGTGAGGTTTGTGTTCTTCTTCACAGAACTAGAACTTGAATCTCGTTTTGATCTGAACTTTGATGGCTGCACATAGTCAGGGTCGTAGACTGTTCATAAAGATGAACGACATTGTCTCCATCTACCACTATACACACATATCCTGGATATGGATGCTGCCATCTTGCGCCAGTGACGTCATTTGGTGCCAGAGTCAGTATCACTGCATGGAGCCCCGATCGAGGTATTAAGGTCCAGACCATACATCTGCTAAACCAATCGCGAGGCAGTCTCTGCTGTCAATCATGACTATTCAACCTATCTTTATAGCTTTAGATTAGTAATTAAAACCAAACCTACCATAAAAAAAACTAGCTTTAGAACAAACACCAGTGATAAGAACTACCAACATGTAGAAAAAATACATTTTTGACATTTGACATTCTAGTTTTGCCCATGTCCCATCCACTAAGATGGAGGAGGTGAGGTTGATGACCTATCCTGCAGGCAGCCACCATGTGGTGATTGAGATGCTTAGGCTGCACGTTTCGGGGAGCTGCCATGTTGTCCATCTTTATGGTTTATGGTCAGGGTCCACAAGCTGAGAGAAGCATTCAATTGCAGACCCTTCAAACCAACCCATTATCATTCGCAGCGGTCATTTGTTAGAGTTCAAACCACAACTACCCCCACCCCGAACCCTAAATTCAACTTCCTTCAACTTAAACTTCCCGTTTGCTCTTCAAAGGTGCAGCTGGATATACTTGCAAATCCGCCGCCCCTTATTTTACACGTCAGTGACATCACAAATTCAAGGGTTCTGCCTCTGAAGTCTAGCTTTAGGAAAAGACTGATGTAAGTTCACAGACATCGGCCTAACTGTCCTGGGACAGTGAAATAATCGGTGAATACTTAAAATGTCTGGCATTACCTTTTAATAACCTTTTATTCCCTGAACCGTTCAGCTATAATGGGCTAACGCTCAGTGCACAGTATGGATAGTCTTCTCTGAATGTATAAGAAGATGAAACAGACCTCTCCTGAGATCTGTTTTCTCTTCCTCCCTTTTCATTTCTTTTCTCTCGGAGGGAAGCATCTGTAATTTGTCTTCATCAACTATTATGGACATCCTCAGGAACAAAACCCGGACCCGAAAAGTATCAAATCAACGGCACATTTTTCAGAAAATGGCAGATCCAATTTTATACATGTCCCTGAGGCTTCCCTCTAACTGTTGGTGTGCTGACCCTTCACTCATTTGACGCTGCCTCTTGGAGCCTAAGAGGAGCTTTTCAAGATTGTTTCTGTCTCTTGCAACCCGCGAGATGGGCCTCGGTTGGAGGAACGCTAACAAGATGTCCCAATGATGTTCAATATAGCGTTTTGAAGACATGCAAACCCGACTGGCAAATTGCAAACAATCTACATGAGAAGAGAACACAGGAGATGGAGTTTCGTCTTATTTTGACAACTGGCAAGAAAGCGTTGCCTCGTTTGTCAGTCAATGTGATGTGTGGTAGGGGAAAAAATAACAAATGCAAATGTTGATTTGAATCTCCAAAGTGCTTATTCTCTTCACTGCTTCCATTAACATGCTCAGGATAACGACTTGCATGAAAGGAGGAGCACTGAACTTTTGAAGACACACCGTGACGTAACCGGATTTACTGACCCTCAATCAACATTTGAAAAACTGTTTCACTTCGACGTTTTCATTCTGCCCAACCGCTGCAACTTGTTTTCATGCGGCAGAACCACCACGTGTCCCGTGAAGTGCATCATTCAAAAGACCATTTTAGACTTTCAAATGTCAAACTGACACACTTGTCATTCTGCAAACGTGAAAAACATTAAAATGTATCCAACAAACAACTTTGACAACTGTTAGTAATCAGTAAATTTCACTGTTTTGTTATTATGCTATTTCGACCATCTAGAAACTATTATAACATTTATGAATAATAAGAAATCAACATTTAAAGAAGGATTGATTTAACAACTAAAAATATCAATAATAAAAGCAATATTATCAGGGAAAAAAAACATCTGGATCTTGGGATTTTAAAATATGTTAATCTCCTATAAACATCAAGCTGAAGTGCTACAAGTATATATATATTCGATATTAACAGTGATGAGGTTTCGTGGAACAAACACTTCTGATGAATCTTGTTTTGCGGAAATATAAATGAATAAATGTCAAAATATGTAAATTAGAAATGCTGTACTTTCCAAATGTTTAATTACTGCATTAATAACAATGAGTGGATGCTTAAAAATCATCTCACAAGAATAGCCACTAGATGTATGAAAAACAAAATCATGCTGATTTCAGTGGCATTGCTTTATGTCTTGTAAGTAATTAAATACTAACATTATTTAATTAAACATTAAGTATGTGATCATATTCCTGTCACTGAACAAGGTACTGTAGCATTTCTCATGTTAGCAGAAATTGATTAGCACTTGCTCAATTGCCTCCCACATTGATATTCTATGTGGAAATCTTATGAGTGCATAAGCAAACGATGGTTTCCTGTGACATTAAAATCACATTCCAGCAACTTTGATTGGAATAATTTATGGGTGTTGACCGAGAGCGGTATCAAACGATATGGATTGGGTCCAGGCGAGATACTGCATCCTGTCAGGTTCAAATGATAAAACCAGACTGAAATTGGCCTGCGTGCGGAGAATTGCTGAGGGCAAGGATTATAAAGGTTTTTCACCCACCACCTTGCCCCCTGTATTGATTTAAGTATAACTAGGAGATTTATCAACACACGATGTTTGACAAGGAGTTCAGTAACACTTAGAATTAAGTTGCAACTACCAAGGTGGAATAAAAATGCCACCGCAGCAGAGATTTAGGAAAAGCGGCTCTTGTGGCCTTTGCCCATCGGGGACATACTGTACATTTTTAATACATAACCTCTTTTAACCTCTTTGATTTAAACAGGACCACTGTGACAAACTGATACAATTTGAGAGTAAACTGATGCAGCTCCACAAATCCACTGGAAGGAACAGCACAATTTGCAGCCATGTTGTTGCGGCTATTAGCTTTAGAAGTGGCACAGTCATGATGATAAACGCATTTCTTAGAGTCTTGTGTTCAAAATAGGCTCAACATGCATTGTGCACACGTCCAAACCCCCGACTCCACTCGAGATTGCACATTTTTGTAGAGAATTAAAGATACTACGAATAATCTTTTTCCCCCATCTTTTGGTGTATCTGAGCAAATACTTACCACTGAGAGAACATTTATACCCCATCTGTTTAACTCGCAATGTTATCTTTATGGAAAGCAGGCTGTGAGCCTTGCGTTGCCTGGAAGCACATGTGGGATGAGATAGGAGACGGATACAAGAAGATGGGAGACAACACAGCGCACGGAGCATTGAAGCAAAAAAGCAACAAGGGAATATGTCAAGAAATCAAAGCGCAGACAAGTTGAAGGGGAGAGGATTCAGATGCACAAATATACTCTGTTTTTCTCAGACATGGAGGTGGAAGAGTGCAGCTCAAATCAAATTCCACTTAGTTATTTTCAAACTTGGGTATGCTCTCAATGTAAAATGGTTTTGTACGACACGCCTCGTTCAGCCTTAAAGTGGGACAGTGTGTGAGGGCCCACTTGTGTAGACCTGTTCTCCAAAAGGTGTACACGCCTCCGCCTCCACAGAAAGTAACTTTAAAAATATATCTCAGACCCTCACCAATTTTACACACAGGCTACAGCTTGATGCTATTTAGATACCTGTCTCGCTTTAAAATTGAAGTTTAAGATATCAGAACTGATATTGGAGTGAGATGAATTTTAAGATCAGAACTGGCGAGTCATGATGAAAAGAAGAGTTTTCATCAGGAGACACACTTTGTATTCTCTTTTCACATCCAGGAAAAATCACAAACCTCTTCACATTGTTTTTCAATCCAAATAGCATCACTCTGTTTGCAAGTCCTTTGTTCTATTTGTATTCACTTTATTTATATTTCTTATTATCTATTTTTGAAAAAAAGGGAATTTAATTGCGCTCTGGTCTCTGGTGTGGACGGGTTATGGCCTAAACGAACCCTGTTACTCTCTGGGCTGTAATTGCTGCTTTGCACCGCGCTGTCACCCGTGTCAAGCCCTGGGCTACAGCTCCCAATGGGAAACCCTGCATGATTTCATCAGCTGCAAACACCTTTGAATTATTAAAGTCAAACATCTGTATTGTTGTTGACTTGTTCCTCTTCTTTCCGGGTTGAAAATGCATCAGTCAGGCGCGCATGTTCCCCAAAATAATGTTTTGTTTTGACTTTTATTTCCTCTCTTTTTTTTCTCCTTATCAATTCCAGACCTATTTGATCACAATTCCCCAATGCCAATGGAGGTTTTATATAAAACACATTCATTTGTTGACAGACATCACATGCATAAACTGATAAGGGGCTCAGAATATGCTGGACTTTATCTGTCACTTAAAATACAGCAAGCTGGAAGTTCTGGCGATATATCTGTCTCCTTTTTTTATATATATATTTGATTAACTGATCCTTTGTCCTAAAACTTTAAAGTGTTGGTTCCAATTACGGGGAGATGGGGAGCTTATCCGCTAAAATCCTTCTTGGAGATATTAACGGGAAGCTCTGAAATGTCATCCATTTTTGTTACAAGTTACAGACTTTGATATTCTGTACAACGAGGTTCAAGATATAATTAAATAATAGTAAAGAATGTCAATGTGTGTTTTTATCCACGTACATACCAAAGTCCGACCACGTCTCCATTAATTAATGTGATGCTACGTCCTTTCCTTCTGTGGCCATCCATGCGTGGTGGCGCTGCCCTCAAGTCATTTGTGTTTTAAGGTTAAGTCGTCTCTCGAACTCCTCTTCACTGAGTTTGCTTAGCTGCTGTGTTTGAATGGTTGATGGTTACGTGAGTAAGAAGATTTTAGTCCGTTTTTTTTGGAATTAAAGGGATGGGTCAGCCTAAGAGAGTCACACAAATAGAATGTTTTTTGCGATACGCTACAATTGGCTGCACTGCCGCACCATTCCATGTGTGCGTTTATGTGACATGTGGTATTGCCACCATATAATAAGGACCCCTCTAAAGCCACTGTGTGATTTCGGGGGTTTTAAGGTGTTTGTCAGAAAGCAATAAAAACGTATTATTAAACATTGATTATTACGTGTTATTATTATATAACACTTAGCTAATTAACACGTTAGGGGGAAAGGTGACTCTCGCACCTTTTTCAATGTTTATAGAAAGTAATTAGAGTGTGTGACTCCCGAGTCAATCATTTAGCACTGCTTCTCACAGATATTGTCAAGCAACATTTTGATGGTTTTGCTGATAAACAAAAGTGGGATCCGAAGGTCACGGCATCCTGCAGAGAACATCGTCAATTAAGAACCCGGGCCGAGTATTAGAGCTTCCTTAAATGAAAGTTATCTTTGCAATTACTCTGCACTTGCTTATCTCTGATGATATTGGCACATGGCAGTGCAGAATAATGATGAGACAGGATGACTTTCAGCGATCCTTGTTTTGTCCTTTCTCTCACTTCAATAAAAATGTAAACAATGTTTACAGTTTGTCCTTAAAGGCTGAAAACCCATGACACAACAGTATTATAATTTATATGGATGGATGCTAGGGGACAGCATGCCACATTTGATTATTTAATCGGAGGAAAAAAGAAAAAAAAAAGGCGGAGAAAACCCCACATTGTGATAAAATGCTACTGTTAGAGGACAGATATCTGGCCTTGAGGTATCCTGGTAACAATCTGTGACAACATCACAATCGCATCTCATTGTTGTCACCAAACACATGTTACAGGCTACTTTCTCACCCTTATTTCCAGTGCTTGAGTATTCCAAGCTGAATGTGAAGCTTCATAGTGATGCGCTGGGACACCAGTCCAAAGGCTTAAGCAGCAAATGACAATCTATCATGGGCCCGCAGAGCACCTGCTGGGACCCAGATGTGCTCTGGCACTTTTCTACAGGGTGGCTGGTGGAGCGCTCCCTCAGGGACTCAGCCTACAGCTGTGACAGTGGCTACAATGCGTCTGCCTGATCTACACATCGGAGTCCGTCCCTGCTGGTTTACATACAGATGTGCACAGGCCAGCCCGGAGCGCTCATGCAAGCCTCGGCTTTATGAGCATAATATGCACGTAGGTGGATAGAAATCTGAGGCGCACGGCAAATAGAGAGGGCACATCATCCACACTGCGAGACTGGAGTGTGGGATTCGCCGAGAGGCACCTGGCTGCTGATAGGGGATTCTCAATCCAGCTACACGCCATACACGACTACAATGCTGGAGAAATGAATGAGCTGACTAATCTCACCTTTCACTTTAAGCTCTACTGTTACTCATCAACCACTGTGCTGATGAGGCACGTTTCAGACTTGAATATTTATTTAAAACAGCATTTCATTTAGATAAGATGCATTTTAGAGTGTGTAACTAAACAAAAAAATAAGAAAAACTAGAATGCCACTCGTTACAGTGCACTCCTCCGCTTCGGTCCGACAGTCTAAATTAAATTGAGCTGCAACAAATTGCACACACTCATGGAATCAGTTCCCTGAATGGGCTTGATTCCATCAGGACCCATGAATTATTCCTTTGGGAATCTGTGAAAATGTTAAAAAAAGAAACACCCTATCTCATAATATTAAAGAAAGAAGTAAAAGAATCCTGGACCTGAAAAATGTAATGTGTTCTTTCACCCAATTTCATGATAATCCGTCCAGGAGTTTTTGTGTAATTGTGAGTCAAATCCAACCAACAAACAAAGGAACGGGTGAAAACACAGCCTCCCTGGTGGAGGTATCAGGAAAATTTGCATCTGAAGTATCACATTTAGCATCCCCTTTTGCATTTTGAAATATTCACATGTTCTGTAGGAATGCAGGAATTTGATTTCATTCTAAATAAGATAGTAAATATACTTGTGTGCTTAATCATTGCATACGTGCACACTCTTTACGATGACAGCCAATGATCTAAAATCCCATTCTCTGCTGCTGCAGCTACTACCATGCTACACGATGCTGTTTATGCCGGTTATTGCAGACAGCATGGGAGTTAGGAAGTCACCGGGGGGGGGGGGGGGTATTTGAAGGGAAACTTTGCCAGGTCATAAAAATCTAGTGTTTGTCCACAGACAGGCAGAAGCAGAGTGAGTTTCTCTCAGGAACAATGTCTCACTGATTCCATTTTTCGCTGGTGGATGGCCACTGCTGCTGCCTCTGTGTCCCATTTAAGAGCTACAATTGGCTTTCTAGTCTTCAAGCGTTTGGCTGTTTGAGAATGCAGCCTGGTGCATCTTTTGTGGTTCCTCATGGCACCATATGCGTTGTGTTTATGTTGCGCGGGGTTTTGTGATGTTTGAAGAACCGACTGAAATATGCAATTTGATGTTTTATCTGATGGTCTTATACGGGCATCTGTTCCACTCTTTGTTCAATTGGTGATTAAAAATAGGCCTCGGGCGCGTATTTGTCAAAGGCAAATGAATTGTTTCTTTGCTGCAGCAGAGTTATGTTACGGTTCATTTGCAAACCTTTTCCAGTTGGACAGGTTGAGTTTCTTGTCTCTTTATTTGACGGGTACTGAATTAGGATCCTTGTAGGTGAATATGTTCATACTGACGACGATGACACGTAGTGTTGAAAACACAGAAAATCCCTCCTAGGACAGACTGGGGATCAATCATATCAGGGGTTGACTCGTAGCTGGCATGAAGACAACAGGAGAAAATTTAAAATAAGGCACAATGATGTAAAAGTACAGCCTACAAAACGGAGCTGGTCCCCCACTGATTTTGGTGAAAGAATCTTACAGCCAAACTATTCTTGAGAACGGGGAGAGGGATACACAACTGTCACATGAAGGAAAATGGCCTCAAAGCCTTAAAACAACCAACCAAGTACTGTCATTTGTCGAGTATCTTGCCAGCAGCGTCTCAGAGGCTCAGCCTGTGTAAAACACACATTTGCCCAGAGGCCTTTTTCTTTTTGTGTCTTCTCCTTCTTTTTTTTTTTGTGTGGTATTTCTTGTGTATTTTATGCTCTGGAATCTACCACTACCTTCACACCTGGTGTCTTGCTGCAGATTCTGAAGTCATCTGCTTCCGTTAGAAACCAGGGCAAGATGAAGTGCAATGAAGGATGACCACACATTCCATGATGCGGAGGAGTCTACGTCTGCTTACAGTTTTCCTGCCTTCTGCAAGTTGAAATGTCTAAAATTAGAATAACAACTACAGGACAAAAAACAACATAATAAATAAAAAGTATGAACTGACCTGCATATGCAAGTCCAAAAAAATGTCATCCGACTATGAGGCCTGTCACTTCTTTAATGGCGTCCTACTTTGAGAAAGAAAGTAAACCGTGCCTCAAAATTTGTGTGCATAAACAATAATACATCTGCAAACCAGTTCAGACTGTACAGCATGAGCCTATACTGTTCTGCAACTGCTTCACCATTACAGCCAATGAGCAATCCAGAAGTGCAATTGATTCAAAAGTCTATCCTGACTGCTTCTTGTGATCGTAAACAAGTGACTCCTCTACTGTTAAAGACCTGAAATGATAAAGATGTATGACATTTAAGAAAAGACAGACAACCGCTGAGAAAAATGTTTCCACTTTTAGCACATGTATCTCCTGCTGTTGATTATCACTTGGCCTAAATGCCTTACTGTGCACTTACTGTACATTACATAACATCTTTTATTCCACTTTATTTATAATATTCACGGTTGTCTTGGTTTTTGCTGAACATGAGACAATACAGTTGCCTGTATTTTACTGTCAGTTATCTTCGGTAACAAGTGCTCAGACTGTTCCACAAGTGAAAGTGCAGTGAAACCTTGTGTCTGGCCCAGTTAATGTTGAACAAGAAGTGACCCTAGAGTTTGACTACTAACTGGATTAACATACCAAGGTTTTGGGATAATCCACTTTTAATCTGAAGTTACAGTCCTTCTTTACTTCTATTATATGTCAATCGTGTGTGTGTGTGTGTGTGTGTGTGTGTGTGTGTGTGTGTGTGAGACACACACATGAGCAATAATAGCAGCTATAAGAGTGCCTTGGTTATTGTAATTGGTGTTAATTATGTGTTGTCTTGTACTACATAAAAGCCAGACAGAGCTCAAGTGCTGGATGATCTATTTATCACTGATGTATTTTAATTGGAGGGCTCCACATCCAGACTTTGACAGCAGCTTTACTCCTCTGTAACAAGTAAGCAACACACGTAACCTTGTTTAAAAATGCACGTACTGTATATGTACGTGCATCCATTTCAATAGATGTTACTATTGAAAGAGAGGGGGAAAAACCTTACAAATATAAATACTGTATGATAGTGCATGTGAATAACTGGCAGTGGATAACAGGAAACGTCTGTCAAAACAATGCCCACACTCACAGAGGGTTCTTCAGTCAAAAGCTCAAAAAACTTCTTCAGGAGAGTCACCTTTTACTTCAGGCGCTGAAATACACCTTCATGTCCCATATGTCCCCTCATTGTCTTTACAGGCTCATTCTTATTCAGGTTGATGGAGGGGGAGAGATACGCTTCAAGCACGCACCAGGCAGAAGGTAACCATATACATCTTCAGACTTACACTGAGCAGGTTGCCAGTCCATCACAAGGCTTATAGATCAACGGGCACACATGGACAGTTACTAGTGAACCTGAGCTGCATGAGAAAACCAAGTCCTTAAAAATTTAAACTCAACACAGGGAGTCGCACGTCAGAAGTCTGGACCCAAGTAGCTCAGCTCCTAATGCTAACCCCAGACCCATCCTCAAGACTTCAAATAGAGAACTGCAATTCGTTTTCAGAGCGGAGTTTTTGCATCCTTCCTGTTAAATTATTTCCATAAATCTAAACCTAGTATTTAAAAAAAATATTGTACAAAAACTTGAATGCCACTAAGTAGAGAGCATACCACCACCAAGGTCCAACAGTCCCCTTCAAGGTCCAGTGTGTAAGATTGAGGTGAAAGGGATCTATTGGCAGCAATTTAATATAAAATAATCCTAGCGATGTTTTCACGAGTTTGTTTTCATCTAAATTGTACAAATTGTATTCTTTACCCTAGAATGGGCCCTTTATATTTACATACTTGAACATCGAGAGTGGGTCCTCTCTACGGAGGTCGCCATGTTTTTTTACAGTAGTCCAAACTGGACAAACTAAACACCTTTTATATTTTTATGACAACTGAAGGCTACCACAGGTTCTCTTTCATGTTTGGAAGGGTGAGTTGAGAGGTATTCAGCTGCAACCTGCAACTTCAACACTAGATGTCACTAAATTCTACAAACTGAACCTTTAAATTCAATCCAGCCTAACTAAATTCCACAGACCAGTCTCTTAGATATGCCTGATATTATACGATGATTTAATGAGGAATCAAACGATCTCGCAAAGTTTGAATCTGCCCCTTTTATGCAGATCGGCACCAATATTGAATGGGTTCTTTCTGGGCCCATGTCTAATCCTTCCACCAAGTTTACAGTTTACATAACACTATTTGCTTTCTGTATGAGTATAGGTGCATCCCACATGGTACGTGACAATGTTTTTTGGTATAGGAAACCAGTATGGCTCTCTGTTTGTCATTTCTATATCTGGAACATTAAAAAACAGATAGCACTTGGCTTGTTGACAAAGACAAACCAAAAAACTCCTCAGTGCATTTAAGGCATACAAATGTTTTGCATCTAAAAACCTATACACACTGAGCCATAGAAGGCCAAGGTCAATGATAATGTCATCATCTTGCCAAGTCACAGAGTGTAAAAATAACTTTTGGCTCACCTGCCAAGACCTGGTAAACTAGAAGTAATGTGCAAGGAATACTGTCCAAAAAGATTCTGTGCAAATAACCTCCACCAAGGAGGGCATGTTTTCTCCCATGTCTGTTTGTTGGCGTATCGGTTTCTTTATCTGTCAGCAGGAATACACAAAAATTACTGAACCGATTTGCAGCAAACTTGGTGGAGGGAAGGAGCCGTGGAACTGGACGTAAAAAAAAAATCAATATGGTGATTTGGAGATCTGTTGGAGTTTGTTGTGAATTTGGTGCAGATTATCAAGCTACTTTCCTTTTTCTATTATAAGAGCCATACAGGTTTATTTAACTTTGGCTGAGGTCTGTGATCAACCGAGTCCCATGCTAGTTTATATTTTGCACATTTGCTTTCACAATGTATTAACTTTGTTTCTCATAATGAGGTTAAAAAAAAAGAGTCGATAATGAAAAGCTATTCAATCATTCCTGTCTCAGTTCACGGCCGGAGTGGCAGCTGACTACAGTTTCTTTTTTTTTTTTTTTATCTTTTTTTACTGTTTAACATCCAGACATGTTAGCAATAATTTTCCACTTCTCCGCTTATCTCAATCTTACCATTGCTACCTTGAACGTCACTGCTGCATCCATACAGAATAACTGCTGTTTAAAAACAAAAAAGAACAAAAAGATGAATATGTATTATTATTGCTCAATATCCTAGTTTTGTATTGTATGATATTGCTTTCTCTCCTACTAACTGGACTCTAGGAGAGGAAATGAGTGTATATTCAGGTTTAGAGGAGATTTCCAAACACCTCTGATATGATGCCAAACTGTCCAAATGAAGTGTACTCTAATAAGGTCTCCTTGAAGACTCAATGTTAGAAATGTCAAACCTGCTGTTGTTTGGCATAACATGCAATAACCAAGCAGAGCGTCTCATGCTATTCCATTCACGTGCCCTTGCACCTTGGCAGATTTGTATTTTAAAGGTGGTTTTGCCAGCTAGGAAGAAAAAAAGGCTTCTCTGCTTTCTCACTTTGTGCGTGAGCTGATCATCTGTGTGTGTAATAAACAGTGTACTTGTGTCACGCACCCAACTTGTCCCTAAAATAACCAGCCATCGACTTCAGACCTGGTTTTCTTTCGTCAAAAGAACAATCGCTCGCCACTGCCTCGAGACAGCAACGTGCCAACGCCGCATGAGCTCAGTTGCATTTTGCCATTTACAACATATTGGGCGCTGCGTGAGAAAATTACTAAAACAGCATTGGTCCGAAACTAGTAGAGACACTTGCATTCGGTTTGATGCCAATTTGTTATGAAATACTTTACAAAGTCAAAGAAAGTTTGCCTCAAAAAAAAAGAAACACCAACCCTGACATCAAAAGGTGCTTCATTACAGCCCATGTGTGATATTTCATCAGACGAGTTTGGCATACATAAAAACGGGGAGACATTTTGTAAATTTATCATTTTTAGCACTGTTGTCATCGTGACCTTATGTAGTTTAATCGCAATGAAACGATAGTGGCTGTGGGGAATACACCGGCTGTGGAATAAAACATGTTTCTTTATGTATAAATAACGTGAGGAAAAATAGGCTTTTAAAGGAGAGAAATAAACAATGTGCTAAAAATGCAGTACTTTCATCCATCCTTGAGAAGCAGCATTGCATATAAAAGGCCTTACGCTCCCTCCACCATACACCAGCTTTGAAACAGATTGCGAAGCTCAACAGCGATGGTTCTTGCTGCCATTTTAATGGCAAATTTACTTGCAACTTTACCAACAACCAGAGAGAAAGAAGCAGGACATAAAAGTGAAGGCTGTTTTGTTTCACAGGGCTGCTGCTCTCGTGGGTTTACCGAGACGTGCGGCTTCTGCTTCTCTGTCTGTGGGAATCTTCTTTGTGCGCCTCCATCATTAGAGCTGACATGTGATATAAAACAAGCAAAGTCATTTGAACTAGTTTTGTAAACTGTGTTGAAAATGCAAGATTAAACATTGTGTTGAGATACAGCTGATGACAGGAACACCATGTTTGTAATTGCCGTTTGCGATGAACAGTAACGTGAACGCGTGCAACTGTTTTCAGGGCAGACGCATCGTATCAGAGAGAAAATGTGAAACCTCTTATCTGTAGTGTGAGTTGGGCAATCGCGCCGCTAAATGTTTTGTTGTCAGGAGGAATATAGAACAATACTGCGAGAACAAAGCTGCCAGAGAGAACAATTAATTAAAATGCAGTATAGATGCATTATCACTTACCTGAAAATAAACCTTGGTGCCACACCTGACCTTAAGGCTAACTTTTCACTTACAAATGAAATAGAAATCTATCTATCTAACGGTAGCATCAGAAACCACGAGAAATATGATCACTGGATCCTGTTATTCTTATAGTGCTCAGGATAAAATGTCAATGGGCATTAGCTAATTTCATCAGTGATGCTTTTTATTAAATTCTTTTAAAAGCCATTCTGGTTTCCTTGCCAAAGATGTCATATTAATTTAAGACTGGGGACCTTGAAAGAAGGATAACCCAATTTGTACATTAATATGATAAGTCTATGGTACATTTTGTGGGAATTAAAAGCACACACAGCAAAGCATTGCCTCTGATACAGAGACACTCGATTGCAGTGCAATGCTTATAAAGCCACGGTAATAAAAAGGCATAACTATTTTATATTAGAACACTTATTTCTGTAGAATGGCAGCTGGACACTGAACAATGGAATACATTGGCTCTCTTTGAGAGGTAATGACACAATATGTTCCCAATAGGAAACGGACTATTAACGTAGGTTATAATGGGCTGCAGAACACGCAGAAGTACCTGTGTGTCCCTGTAACTGTAGGTCTCATGACTTTATAATTACGACCCGTTGTTTCGCACCATGTTATTAGCCCAGGAAGCGTCCTTTATCCAGATGTTGGGTCAAACCGTTCATCGTGTATGGGTTGACACGGCTTCGCCAAAACACAGAAAGGCTCAGCATCACTCGAGTGACGAGCGACCTCGGGAAGCAGTGCATGGTGTATTGTGCAACCACCCTTATTTTTTACACTGCTATATGTTCCTAGTAAAGGCAAGACGAGATGAAAAAAAATACTTTCTTGTTTCCACTCACTTCTTCCTCATTTGCCCATTGTGACTCCACTACCTTGAATTAATGCATGTGAACTACTGGAGGAAGTTTCAAAGAGAATTGTGATGTTATTCAAAGCACTGTGCTGTTTGATTAAGCACTTCTATTATCATCCTCCAGCTAGAAAAAAATAGACTTGACAAGTTGGCAACTGGTAATACTTTTTTAGCACCACCAACACACATACTCAGCACCTCTCAGATTCATTCTCACGTATTTTTGAAGAGAATCAGATGCATTGGGTGTATACGAGCTTCACAGAATAAAGAAAATGCATTTAACAAAGCAGTGACCTAAAGGGACTTAAGGGAGATAAGTTTCACTCTAAAAGTAGAGTGATGTTATGACTTCCCTGTGGACCTGTTGTCCCGCTGTGAGACACCAGCCATGTCACTGTCATGTCAGTATACTGTAGGTCACACTGTGTGAATGAATAAGGGCTTAAAGGGCACGGACAGCTCACTGACAAAACTTGTGATCTGTAACCCTCCTCCAAGTCGAACAAGCGTGTGTTAGACAGTGCGGTATAATATTACAGAAATCCAGTGGGTAAGTGGTGTGACACTGAAAAACCGCCGGGTCCGCACTGGGCATGGTGGACGCAAACACAGGAGCCAGTTCATGTCTGGAGTATGTGTGAGTTTATATGTATGTTAAATTGTCCTCCACCAAATAGTCTAATTAATGCAAAGTGATATTGGCAGGCAATTGCCATTTAAACATACAAAGCGCCAAGGGGGAGGAGGGTGCATCTTCACTCCATGACTTTGTTGCCACGAGGCAGAGACAATTGCTTGATAGTCAGATTGTGACTTTTAATTTAAAATAACTGCCAGTAAACAGTGAAAGGCTGTGTGATGCACCAGTGGAATTGTGGACCTTGCTGGAGCTGCAGGGTATGAAGACAGCGACAAAAAGAACAGACAAAAGATGAATAAAAAAAAAAAAGAAGAAAATACAGAAACTTTACTCTTCATTTCCTTGGGTTGAGAAATTAAATCAAGGAGGGCAATAAGGAAGCTGGTTTCAACAGAAAGTCTCCAAAGATTCCTATAAATGCCTCCGAGCGATGGATGAGGATGACTAGTAATATGAATGCTCCTTTATATTTTTAGCTGCGCTTCACTGTCTGAAGTTATAAAAAGAAGCATATAATATTAAAATACGGAGCCCAGCAGGTATCAGTGGGACATTTGATGATTTGTGTCTAGGTGATAATTTGTAGGGTAAAAGTGTGTGATTCATGTGAAAGAAATACAACGTTACCCAGTTACTAGGGACAGTAGATTTCAAATACAAAGTTGTGTTCCACAGCCAAAACCTGAGAAAAATATGTTCAAAATCAAATTTGCGGAAAAAAACTTACAAGTGGCTTCTTGAAATCATCCATGAGATGACCCAGCAAAGAGGGAACAAGTGTTGAAACAACAACCTAGGTTAGAATAAATGAAAAAAAAATAAAAAAAGATAGAACAGACGCAATGATAGAATATTTGCTTTTCTTTGTCTGCAACAACTTTTTTAATTAAACTCTTGTAAAGCCTTTAGCTTTACACATAATCAGATGTCTCCATAATTTTTTTATGTAGATTTCAATTGCTTGATTTCGATTTCATGGTGCTGTACCGCTCCAGAGAACACACTGTCTCCAAACAAATTGGCATTAAGCCAAGATGTTGACTGATTATATTTTCTTCTATTATCAAACCAACTGTATTTCAATTAAATTAAAGATGTATAATTGAAAAGAGCTCATTCTATTCATTTAATTATACCTCCATCGAGTGTTTTAAATCACACAAACCCACGATTTTCTGCTTTGCAGCACTGAATTCAGAATGTCCCTACGTCTGCCTACACACACCTGGATACTTCCTTAAAGTCGTACCCAGCATGCTTAATGACCTTGTTTAGTTGAGGGGAGGTGAAGGTGCTCTTAGCCTGCCACATTTTCCTAATTGTGTTTTAATTACACCTCAGACTGTATCATCTGCAGTAATTCGAGACAGCAGGTCAGCTTCATGATGGACTAATAATACAACTTTAATTGAAAAATTAGATGTCGTTCTTCCAAGGCTTGTGATTCAATTGCTTACTTCTTAGAATTAAAAGAGTGGGAGAATTTCGTATCCATTATGAATTGCAAACACAGGAACAGAGTCATACGTTTTAAAGAGAGAAAAAAAACTCACTCGGTGATAATGAGAGTAAAATTATAACAATGTTGCCTTCACATTACAGAATGTTGTCCTTGATTCTCATGTCTGACAGCACATTGTCAGTGTCAATCACACACGTGTTATTGCAGCTCTATTTCACAAAGGCTTCACCCTTCAACAGGCTTGTGTGTAAAGCCTGTCTGGTTCTGCGGGGTGTTTTCTACAAATTCATCAGCCGCAGCAGTGGGAACAATTTTTGAAGCTGAAGATCTCGCGGAGTAACTGTGACAAGTTCACTGCGTCTCCACAAGCGGTGCATGCTGGCAACAACCACCTGTCTCTCCAGTGCTCTTTAGAAGCTGATGACCTTGAAGTGGATAGCGAGGCACCTTTCCTCTCCTGTATCCATTGAAGATTTCAGAGAGAGACCCCCCCCCCCCCACTGTCCCTGCAACAACAAAAAAAAGGCTTTCCTGTTAATATATCTGCAACAACAGAAGGCATCCACTTCCTCATGCCGGCGCAGAGATCTCTGCCCGAGCTTGGCCCCATGTTTCTGGCTGCATGTGACTTCAGACAGACTTCGGAAACGTTTGTGTTTCATGCCCCTTTCCCGGGCAACTTCTGGCGGCTGGTCAAGTCAGCCTGGCAGGGGACTTTGCAGCAGAAACCCGTGGTTTCTAATTTTTGGAGCTTCAGGCTGTCAGGCAAATCTAGAGAAATTCTACTCTTGGTCCCGATACTTGGATGAGGATGTCGGGGTGTGCGTTGTCCCTACCACTGTTAGCTGGACAGGCAAAATGTCTCCTTCTTTCTAGCAGAAGTGTGATGAAGAGAAGGTAAAATATTTAGTTATAGTCCATCTCCTCACAGCTAGGCCAGCAGCAGTATTCTCCTGCTCAATGTATAGAAGTCGGCTCGTTTGAAAGTAAGCAGGTAATGCCTTCCTTTGTGCAGAAGTTATTTTCCCTTCTTGTGTGGGCAGTCAAACTTTAGCATAGTGCAGGAGGAGGGATTGGATGCATTAGAAAGACATGTGGCTGACAATTTTACTGATCACTTATCACTTTATCTACTACATCATCTATCTTCCTCGTTTGCTCGCCTCATAATTGCTGCAGCTGCTAGAGGTCACTGAACAATAAAACATAACAACGAGCCATAATAAGCTGCTTGAACAGAAGAACCAGAGGGTTCGTTGTTCCGGGAGTAAAAATTCAGTAATATGCAAAAGAAGTCGCCTCCTCAACGCTGGTCAGTGTGATTGTTGTTCTTGCTTAACAAACGATACACAAAGACAGTGGCCCTGGTGTGTATCCACTAGCCTAGTGGATAATTGCTCCTATCTGTATATATCTCTGGTGTGAGAAAAAGGTGAAGTTTTAACCCAACACGAGTGGTAGTACTAACATAATTGTACTAACAAGCCAAAACGGGAGAGCCAAAACGGGAGAGCCTAACAAGCCAAAACGGGAGAGCCTAGTTTGAAAGTGAATGGAAGTTGGTAATTGTAACCCTGTGTTTACAAGCTCCTCGTCCATGAGGCCTGATTCTGTGGCTGCAGAGTTAAAAAAGGACATTCACACAGCTAGTACCAGCATGTATCTGCGGGTCCGTCATGACTAACCACACAAGTATGTGCAAATGAATGTTTTGGTCCACAGGAGTCAGCTAGAGAGCTTGCTGGAGAGCTCTCTCTCTCTGCAAGGTCACCATCCTAAAATTATATTTTTATTCTAAATACATTTAATAGTGAGTGTATCAGTGGTTTGAAAGCCCTCACAAAAAAAGCATGTATATGTTTCTCCTTGTTTTCTCTCCCCTGCTGTGCTTTCATTATGTGTCAATCTCGACCAACTCCATTGAAGTGGAAGCAGTCAATATCGCTCTGCTCTGTGCCACGTGAAGGGTGAGCTTTAAATGTAGACAGCATCGGGTGCATTAGTCCTCTAAGGGATGGCTCATCTTCCAAATAAAATGTATTGAAGCAGAAAAAACAAGCGGCCTGATTGCTTCTAAAACACTCGAGGATCTTTTCTCGCTCCATGTTTAGGCTCTAAAGCATGGGACAATTACTTAACAGTGATTTCAGTCTTAGTTGCGATTCTGGTAGGTAATTGTTTGGGTAAACATATTGCAGCAAACCCCTTAAGTCTCCGCAAACTGCTGAACTTGCAGTCCTAAACGAAGCTCCTGTAGGATACCCCAAACGCTCAATTTTTTATTTGACCCACAAACTGGGTGCGGTTTTAACAAGCTACCCGTTAGCCAGATATTTAAGGTTTTATTTTTTATACAAATGAACTTAATTCATGTAAAAGGTTTCATTTTATTGCATTTGATGTCATTAAGTTACTTAGTATTCTGTATGAGGAAACAAAGTTCTACCACAGTAAGTCAGCATACTGTAGTACAGCTACAATGGCATACCCATTAGACTACTTTGTTGAATGTAATAACCAAATGATGGTTGCTGCTGGTGGTAATAGTGCCTTAAGGTTATAGCTGTCAGTGATCATCTCTAGCAATGAGCATTACAGGCTAAGCCCTCCCCACACCCATCCTCCAGGACCCATAAAGGCCACCCTGCGCTTTTGTTCAGGCAATCAAGATATGCATGGGCATAAGTTTCGAAAGCCAAATGGTGCAATTCAACCCTGACCTGCCTTCAGCATAAAATGAATTGAGACTGAATTATTCTCCCCCAGTTACTTTCCTATGCAGCACCATCATAAAGAGCAGTGGCTCTAATTTCCTTTGACAAATCGTTAAAGAGCCCCGGCACTAATGTGTCAATTCATCTCCACTCAGGCTACTTCAGCAGAGTACAGTATCCACACATTCTCTCTGTCTCTCTCTCTCACACACTATTTAAAGCTGCAATAATAACTATAACAATATACTGTTTTGTTTACAGCATATCAAATATATTTCAGTTTTATTTACAGTATATAAAATATATTTCTGTTTTATTTAGCTTTTTAAAAAGCACAAGGGCTTGTTCCAAGTCCTCCATCATTTCTTTGTTTTTGTGTGTTGCAATATTATTTGCACTATGCGCAACATGCACCAATGTGCTGCCTGTCTCAATAAGTAACTTGAAGCCTTGATCTGTCAACATATTGATTTCAAAGCATTTCTTTTGTGCCTATAGGAATATAGATTTTACTTTGGGACTGATGCTGTGACACTCAAAGTGATTTGTTCAATATATAGTGTGCGGTGAAAATTAAATAAAATGTGAACACTCCTCACCCCTTAATGTTTTCCTTTGTTCTATTGCTGGCTTCCATTATACAGAGCAGCATTTGTATCGATCTGATGGAGACGCACAGAGGGCTGTAGCCAGTTGTGAGCCGACAAAGAGACCTTGTGTTGTGCGGGCTGCGTCAATAGTAACACTATAAATTACAGTAGAGTAGCAAAAGGACGGATGCAGCTCCTTGTTGATTGGGTGCTTGACCTAACAACATGCAAAACGCCACGTTTACAAACTAAATGCATTTTCAAATCAGAGCTTATTTGTTTCTGTTGTCTAAACATTGGTCCACAAATACATCCGAGGAGAGCAATCAATCAAAATCCTGCCTCTGACTCCAGCAGACTCCTTTAAGCTCAAATGTATTTATTTGCTGAAAGGGCCAAAAAAGGAAAAACTTTCAAAATCAATATTTTGGTTAAGTACTTACTAATTGCCTACTTTTAGCTTGAACAAATAAAAAAGTCTCCAATTGGTCTTAGTCATTTCCCTTGTACATCTAATGATTCCGGTTATTTTAAAAACACAATTTGATTGAAAATCCACACTAGGAAGATCAGTTATGTTAGAGAGGCTACTATAACTGTGAAGACTTAAGCCCGATCTTCAAAAAACTCTTTCTTATTCCAATAAACTGGGCAAATGTCCTTTGCAGCTAGATTTATTGTTATGAGTAAACTATAAATTTATTTTATACAATGTTTGCTTTCAGGCAATCACCTCCAGTACCCAAACATGATGTAACATGTCTTTTCACGGAACATTCAGAGATTATTTATTCGTAACATGCGTAGATTTTTTTACCCAAGTTGATCTTCTGTATTTTATTACATCAATCGGTAAAATTTAACCATTTTTATCATACACTGTTTACCTTAAAATAAGGTGTTAGTTATAAAAAGTTGGACGGTTGTACACCATGCACATTGCCAAGTACATCATGGAGTAGGTGATGTCTTTATATCTCTGTGAGGACTTGTTATGTGGTGTAACATTAACACTCTCACCCCATAACCCTTACAAACACATGTTGTTGTTGGTTTTGTTTAGCTGGTATTCGGATGTCTCTTGATCGTAGCGACCTGTCCAGAATAGCCCCGCCTTTCAGCCGCTGTCAGATGGGATTGGCTCCAGCCGCACTGTGACCTTCAAAGGACAAGCGATATAGAAAATGGATTGGATGGATTTTCAGCTCAATGTCACTGAACTTGAATCCAAAACTTCGCCATGGAACAGATTTCTTTTTTCCTTTGGCAAACATTTCAGGGTCAGTCTGCTCTTTAGAATCCATTTCCACCTGCTCTGCACACCAGACAGTCATGTGGCCGCACACCCACACACGCGTAGCTGCCTAAAGAGAGACTGATAATGAGCAGAATGCACTCAAACGGAACATTTTCCAATTCACACATGCATATACAGTATCTTCATCTAAATCTCGTTCATCACAAAAAGCTAGTGATTATAAAACGCCAGCAAAAAGTATAAAAGGGGTTGTTAAATGCATGCTTTGTTAATTCATGATTACACAAAGCATCTTAATGGAATATATCGACATCTCTGTCAGATAAAATGTCAACATATTTCTTGGTTTGAAGTTCCCCCATTGAGTACAGCAGGCGCGCTTGGCATGCTTCACCTGTTGTAAACATGCAGTGGATTTGTGGCATGCCCCTAATCTTTTTTTAATTGTGGGGGTGTGGAAGAACAATCTTCCTTTTGTAGTTCTAAGTCTAATGCTGCTAAGACTATTAGAATCGAACCATGGCAAAGGCTTTAGGGAATTCCTTTGTTAAGTAGATGTTGGTGCACGAGTGATAACAAGATTGAATTACTTCCATGTTCGACAACAAAGTTTTGGATAATCCATTGGCAGAGTAGGGGTAATGTGGTGTGGCATCAACAGTAGGGCTCAGAGCTCCTTTTACTGGTTGGTTCAAATGATTCTAAAATGAATATCTTACCCCAGTTTTAACTTTAACTGAGGGAATAAAATATGAGAAGGCACATAAAGTCTGCAAGAAGATGCAATTCCTTTTCAGGAATCCCTGACATACAGCCACCCCTAAAGGGGTTCACTTGGAGGTGAACATACAGAAACTATAGAACCAGAAGCACGATAACCAAAGAAGTCCTTTTTTAGGTTATGATAAACATTAGGATAAATGAAGAAACATATGGAATTATGAATCACCTTTCACATCACATCACAACCAGCAACTAGATCCCAAAGACGTTTTGTTGCAAATAGTGTCCAGAGATACACAGAAAACGAATACGCTACATTTCAGTTGTTCTTTGTTGGCTATGTCTACTGTCAGAGTGTGGCAATGTCCCATTCTTCTGACAGCAGCAGCTACATTCACTTCACAAAGCCCCTTATCCCCGATGACCCATTGCAGAATTCTACCTTCAGTACACCAAGCATTCGAGACGGCCTATTTCTACAAAAATAGTTGGCATGTGTAGCAACAAGGGCTTAGAAATGCAAACTGCAAGTATTTGGACAACAGCGGACAATAGGTACAGACTGAATGTATCCTATGCTAATAATGTCTGCAATGATGCCTCTGCAGTGATGCTGGTTGAGTATGTTAGGATGGAACTTTTAGGTATTTGGGTTAAAACAACACGACAGTTAGACCCAGGCTGTAAAATAAAACAATCTTGAAGCCAAGGCTGAGCAGATATACAAAGTAGGTCAATCATTAGCATGCCTTAACGCGTATGCGAAACTTAATGCTACATTATGCAGCCTTGTGACTCATGGCAGTAAAAGCGACATTGTTACTCCAACCTTCTCACCTCAGTTGGTTAAAAGATGCCATTCATCACCTCAGCACCTGTGATAAGTGCCTCTTGGAAAGCCACAGCAGGCCTTGAGGAATCAGATGGTAAAAGCCGCGGCATTTTTCATTTAAAATCACAAGACTGCATCTTGTCTACAATAAATGTAGCACGCTGTTGTAATTTACTGCCCTCTACCACTGATGCTGTTTCATTGCTTTCTATGTCACCTCACTGTGGCCATTGCTTGCTGTTTTTACAACATTTAATAAACCTAGCAGTTAAGTAGACTTAAGTGCACATACTGACACTGAAGATTTGGCATGGAGCATGTTCGGGTTCACAGTCAGCACCAAACAGCCAGTGGCTGGGCAAACAAATCAGACAATTAGCAGGAAGATGAGGCAGGAGCAACAGGTGCTTTGGACAGGGAAGCAGTTAAGTGGCAGGAAATAGGAAAACAGGAATAGCTTGAACACTAAAGCACCGTGCTGACAGGCAATCTGCCAAAGGACACAAAAACTGCATACACACAGACATTAATTGGAGATTAAGGACCACCGGGAAGACAGGCAGAGATCAAGGCCGATAAGAATGAGCAACAGGTGTGAAGGACAGGGGGGAACACAAAGGGTTCCTGGAGGACAGGTGAGAAATGGCCAAGCCAGAAAAACAAACAAACACAGAGTGAGAGGAAAATCACAACCAGCATGGCAACGGGGAGTAAGGGCGGCGGATGGAGGAGAGGAGTAAACAGTTGTTGTCATGTCACAATAACTTCTTTTCATATATTTGGTATAAAATTGTTTCCAATCAAATAATGGTCGAGGGACTATTCTGTGAAGCTAGGATACCATTTCTGGATAGTCACGAATGATTACATTTACAAGTGTAATATTTTTTTCGTTCATTCAAACCATTTGCCTCCTTCTAAATGGTTACAAATCAGAAAAAACTATAAGGACATGGGTTTAAGGAAGATCAAGGCTTGTTCTTAACCCTTGTGGAGTTTTATTAAAGCTCCAACAGGATTGAAAATGTCATCTTTATTCTACTTTATACCTTGCATAAACTATTCAGCCACACATTATTCCTGTGAGTTTCATTGAATGATCTGCAGTGGATCTTCACTCTGTATTTGTTCACTTGCTGAAAACTTAACCGGCTCTTTTATGGGATGCTCGCATTCATCTTCTCTTTACTTAGTATTTCAAATTGAGGATCATTTAGCTCTTAGCGGTCATCTTCAAAAAGGATTTAGCAGAGTCATTGTTCAGTCCAATTGAAGACTGCTTCTACATGAGTTCACTGCCATCAAGGCCAGAATATTGACTGATTCTAAACAGCTTGGACAACAAAACGCACCAACATTAGCTGCGTTGATCCTCCCATAAACAAACTTTCCAGCCCCTAACCCCTAACCCCTAACCCCTAACCCACTAACCCTAACCCCTTAACCCTAACCCTGGCATTTAAAGTCCAGAGCTACGCTGTTGGAGAATGTGCAAAGTGTAGCTCATCTTGATCCATCAGCTTCTCTGGTATCAGTCTCTTGATATTTGTGACACTAATTATATGTCTCCATCTTATGTTACTTAAGAAATGCAGCATATTTACTCTGAGTATGATTTAGTGTTATATGTTGTCTTTTCTATATATAGATCAGTAAGTCATTAAAAGTGCACCAAGTAAAGTAAGACGCTGCATCTTTGTGTCTTCATCTGTTCTTCTTGAATGGCCACTTTGTGGAGACAATCAAGGGGGAAGAGATCTCCAAGAAGTTGTCAAAAACATCCCATTTGGACTTTCATAGAAAAGTTAGTAGTAAGGTTTCTACCCAAAGGACAACCTTCAATAAGGGTGTCAAAACAAATAATACAACGGCACAACATTAAAAAGTGTGGAAGTACAAGTTGAGGATCCCCTTTGATGCCCCCTGATCTTCAACTCTGTGCGATCAAATCAGGTGAACTTTACTGTACTTTCCTCAGCAGTGCCTTAAGAAGAAAAAAAGAACAGAGGAATCCCGTTGACAAGCCTTGGAAAGTTGTCAAAACACTAAGTTAAGTAAAGTAATGTTGCATTCAGCCCATGCACACTGGACCCAGGGAAATCTGATTCGGTCCACTGGTGAGATTGATGCAGAGCCTGAGTTTGCTCTCCTGCAGACAACACTGAAATTCTCCTCCAGCTTATGGACTGAGGCCAAGGCTAGGATCACTTCCCCAAGCCCTGGAATCTCTGTCTCCCCAAAGCAACGCCTGGGTCCTAATTGGCTTTTGTGATTGGCTTGTTAGATAGCCAGGGTCCTATCCTGAAATTCCTACTCAAGTGTGGGGGGGGTCCTTCATTGTAACTGTGAGCCACTGAGCCTTAACAAGATCTCCGGTCCCGCAGGCAGGCCACCATGATCCTCCTGAGGGCAATCAGTCGACTCTCTCACCTCTTGCGCCTTAGAAAGAGCCTCCCTCAGGTGATGACCGGGGGCCAGGGATCAAGGGGGGTGTCACTGTGACACTCTTAGTCTTAAACACAAGTTCATTCCTCTACTCCAGTCCATCCAGCTAATTAAAGTCGATGCTCGGGAAGAAGCCTGACTTCAGCAGTTATATGAACCTAAGTGATAATCTTGGCCAATGTCGAGCTGCCACAAAGATTGCAGAGAAACAGGTTTGTCTGGGGTGGAGTGTTTTGGGTCGGATTCAGAAAACTATTGTGGTCATGTGTTTCGGAGATTGCAGAGTGCAACAACATACCCAAAGGGACACAGTTAAAATTGTTATTAATAACATCGACAGAGTGGCGTCTTATCTTTCTTAATATCCTGTTTAAAAACCTCTTCTCCTCATTGATTGGGTAATTGATTTTTTAAAGTGCAATATTTGGAGGCATCTCGCAGTAACAAGTAGAGTGCCTTCTAATGACACAATGTTGATTTAGCAAGGTGCCATATGGATCTTTAGAGATAACATTTTACTCAAGAACTTCATCAAAGTAATAAATTATTGCCCTTCTGGTGTGAGGCTCAGAATTCCGCAATAATTTGCATTACGATTGTGTTCCTCTGTTTTCTAGAAAGGTGATGTCAACTTTGAATCGTTCTCTTCTGAGGGCTCTCCCCTGTAGAACCTAGCTACCATAACAAACATTAGTTTACAGAAGTCTTGTCTCTAATTAACGTCATCTCGATAACAATAATTTTTTTCACTGCCCAATAATGATTTCCTTGAATTCCGGACAGCAGATTGAGCGCATGGCGGCTCGACAGAGATCAGACTGAATTAATGCAGCTACATAAATATGGTCAGTGGCCCATTGACTTTGTATTGGAAAAAAATTGATTAGATCTAATCAAACATTTTTACAATTCCCTCATTTATTCTGGTCCCAGATTTGCGTTTCATCGCTAGCCATTAGCACTTCCTCCACAATGTGAATGAATTAACCCAGGTGCATAAGGATAGTCAGTGGCCCAAGAATAAACATGAATTTCGTGTTTATGCATCAAATGTTTTGGGAAATTGTGGCCTGTTCATAACAATGCCATTTCACTTTGTTTTTGAATTATACAACACCCTTGTCCTCTGCAATTTCCTCAAATAGTAGGTTTGCGCTGGACGAGAGACAGACTACTACACAAAAGTGATATTTGGCGAAGCTGAGGTCAATTAAGTTGAGTCCCAGAGACCCCGGAGTCTGGGCTGCTGCTAAATTTCAATTTGGATTCACGGTTTTGAATTTAATTCGTAGCATGAGAGAAATAGAAACACACAGACATGGTTTTATTGAATCTCCTTGAAATTTAGTTGATTGAGAATTCAAATAACTGAAATCATAAAATATTTAATATGTGTGTCCCCACTCTAATAATGCCTGTTGTGATAAGCCACACAGAACTTTGATTTGATTTCCATTCATTGTGGACTGATCAACAAAAACCTTATCCCAAATCTTGAGACCATTACCAATTCAAGCCTATCCAACACACACACACACACACACACACACACACACACACACACACACACACACACACACACACACACACACACACACACACACACACAGACAGACACACACGCACACACACACAAAGTAGGCATAATCTAAGTAGAGAGAACAAAACAGACTTTTATTATCACTGTTCCCTCATCTTGTCCTGCTCCAGCTGTGTGTTTTAGCACTAGCCATTAGCACTTCCTCCACATTGTGCGGTTTCTGGCATGGCGCCAGGCTCTGTCATTGGCATACTCTCCCATCTTGTGTTTTAAATTGTAGGACGCAAAGAATGGAGCTGTGTGGGCCTTGTTTGTTAACGACACAACACCCCTATGAGTTGCTGCTGGCAGCTTGCCTGGCCACCGGAGCTGTGGCGCACTACACTGAAAAACTGGAAGTGAACCCATTCTCGTTTTTTAAACGTGCATATTTATTTAGTCATTTACCCAGAAGTCATTAGGGCTGTTGTGTGCAGCTTTTTCTCCCTGTGATCTACTCACACTAATTATATCAAACTTGCTCTTTGGGTTTTAATTTGTTTACAATATGATGAGGCCTTTCCTCCAATGGTCTCAGAGATGATTGAAGTGTTGCACTGGAATGCAGCTGCAGTGGGTTTACAGCACGGCCAGGGCGTCCAACACCACTGACTCAGTCATTGTCCTTTAAGTGGAATTTTGTTGCAGATTTACAACCTCCACCCTTCACCTCTGTTGTACGATGGCCAATATGAATCACACTTAGAGATAACAAACCAAAACCCTGTACACAGGCAAACACAGTCCCCCTGCTCTCCCACACATTCATGTGAAGACAAAACAAAGCTGCTGATGATGTTGGACATGCACATATAAACCTCATGTTCAGGAACTCATAAAAAAGGTAATAAAGGAGAGGATTTCTTTAAACCCATTTACCCTCAAGATTTCACTTCTGCAGATGACTTTCCTTTGCCTTTAAAAAATGTCCTCATTTCTACCTCGACTTGACCTAAAATAGAAGTAAGACATTTTCATATACAGTTTCGTTCTCAATTTTCACAGCACTCAGACATTAAAGATGCACAGATTTCAGCTGGCTGTTGCTGGGGACTGTCAGCAAGTCTATTATAAACTTAATTAAATATTTCACATGCGAGGGGCATCAGATGGACACCATACAACTGTGTGGAGTACAGTTGATAGGCTTGGCTTTATATTGCTGCCTGGCACTGCCTAAATAATCCATGAAAGCTCTTAAGGTTGCCACAGACAAGTGTAACAGACTTATAAACTTTTAATAATGAGCACAATGATAGTGTATTACTCTGATGGGAAGCTGGGATTATACATAAATGATAAGGTCTTGTTCCAAAACCATTTCCACCTAGCTGAGTGTGAGGCTTTCATTTCCAGCAGGTTGTGCCTACAGAACATTCAAGTTGAGAATGGGTGAGTCTTGTCATGCATATACTACACAAATGCATTATTCATTTTGAAAGACAAGAGAGAGGGAACCTTGATTCATCTATTTATTAGGACTGTCAGTATACAGTCGAGTGTGAGCAAGTGTTTTCACTCTCATAAAGATGGATCAAGCCAAAAGACAAAATGCATCAAATTATCCAGATACTGCCAAGGGTATTCCTGTTTGTACAAGGTTTAGCAGTGGGGGTGGAAAACAGTTGTAGGTTGTCAGAAATCTTTGAGGATGAATAAATATGATGAAGGGTCTTAATTATGTGATTGCCGGCTTGGAAACCATATCACTGAAAATAGACAAGAGCTCGGCGGGGAGGGAGAGAACTCCCACACCCTTCACAGGGGGAGAATGACAGGTACATGTTTGAATGGTGCTTTTCTGCATTCGGCATCTTTGTACACTTGAAATATATTCTGAAAAGCTAAACACACGGCTATCCACACGCTTAGATGGGTTGTGCTGAAACAAAGACTCTACAGACCTGTAGAGAGGGATCCAGCTCGACTACAGCTTACATCTCAAATATGAGCTCATTGTTGCTACTGCTAGTATACGTGTTCTTAACCCAGATATTCAAATAAAAGGGTTTTGGTCATAACTCTGAATCATTCCGATTATGAAAACAAACATTGTCAACATGTAGTCTCAGATTAAGGGCTTAATGTGGCATGAACAACGCTCTTCCTTCCACTGTGGTTTGGTTTAAAATCCGATACAGCGAAGGGACACATCAGTTTAATGTCAACCAAAACAAATTAAAATAACTATCGGTAACTTTATTGAATTATGTATTTGATATGAGGAATCCGTTCCTGCTGAGCTGAAAGAGTTTTCTTCTCACTTGTTTCTTCTATGTTTCAGGTTTAGTAATTCTCTCTGTCACGGGATATCAAAGAAATGTGTGTAATTTAACTTGAATAAGACTCTACCGCTCAACCGATAGCTGACTGTGTGCATGTGAATGTATCCCCTGTGGTGGGGTGAATGTTATAACAATAGACAGCTATCAGAATGCAAGCAAGGCTCTGAGATTATGTTATTATTGCTTTGGATCAATAATTTTCAGCAGTTAAATACCTCAGCAGATAGCGCTTACCTACTTGCAATGCTCGTATAGCTGCGTTCCTGATGAGATAATGGCTGCAATGCACTTGTGGGAGCGATTTTTATTTTTTGCAGAAACAAATATTCCATTTCTGAAGTATGTTCACGCAGAGTTGACTTAACACGGAGCTCCCTATTGATTCTTTTTCCCTACAGCTCTTTCACACTCTAATCACACTAACAAAACAACGGGACAGGTGCTCCTTGAAGATACTGGCAGCACCATTAAGTATTTAACAACAATGGTGCACCGCAGAGGCTGTACTGTATTCCTATTCTAGGGTAACCTACTTATCACCACAGTATGAATGCAAATGCTGATGTTTATTACACCGCGCTCGCACACTGAAGACATTAGTTGAAATTCACACTGTCTTTTCCCCGGCACACATGCCTCTGTGAGGGAGGGGTCTGATGAAAGTAACGGAATAGAAACAGAAAAGAGAACTGATTCATTTTGTAACAATTGGCTGTGTATATACCGACCACTATCTGATTGCGCCACGTTTTTTATGGTTTCCCTGTTTCTGGGTCTGTATCAGCCAGCGTTATCTTCCCCTGTGCAATGCAAACACAGTAGGATACATATTTGTGCATGTTTATTTCATGAATAAACAGCATCAGATCCAAAGAACATTGCATCTCCATGCACCGCAGAAGAGGGTCAATGCCGTGAGCCGGTGTGCGCGGTTGTCGCATTGTTCAGATGTGTAACCTTGCTCTCTGTGGTCCCAGAGCAGCACGCGCCTTCGTCACGTGGAACAGGCTCTATTACCCTTTTTACTTGGACCACAATACCTCGGGGGAAGAGTTCAGTCTGGCCCAGTTGACTGTCAATGATGCAGTTTGGCTTTTTTGTCTCTCCCAAGCCTGAGGAGGAAGTATAATTGAGAAACCAGCAGGGCCCTCTCCTCCTCCTCAAAGTCATTTGCTTACATACTCTGTTCCCACACCAATCATCAGCTTAGCGGCTTAGCTGTATTTGTACTTGAAGATTGTATGGCTGTTGCCGTCAGGCGTCTTATCCTGCCAGCGACTGTGAAGGAGAGCAGAAACTTTCGCTTTGGCATGCACATAACATTGATCCATTTGTTGAGCGAGTCTCTCAGTGAAATCCAATGATTAAAATCACTTGCAGCACAGGAACGTCTGTGGATGAATGACCTCGAAAATACATTCACAAAGACAAAATAATCTGGTAGAAGACACGCTGGATGACAATGCTGCCGCTAGTCGTTTTCACCAGAGCAGATTTGGTTAATGATTCTGAAAGAGTGATCACAAAAAAGCCCGAAAATTGACTCTTTGTAAACCCATCCAACAGTCATTTCACCCTGAACCGAGCGAGATGGATTCATGGGGGATAAAGCTCTGCTAATCATCTGTCTCAGAGTTGTTCTCCTCACCTGCCCTAAGGCCTAACACACAGTTTGATTGAAATACGTGGTGAGAGGATAAATAGATTCAAATTAGTGGTACAAATGGTGTATTATTAAATCAATTTTTATGTTTTTATATGAACTAAAGCACTGAACAAGTTGTTTCATCCTTATGACATTTTGTTGGAGTTGTCTTTTAGAGATCATTAAAAAAAAAGTCAATTAATGAAAGGTTTGGATGCAAATGTGCGTTGCTATTTTTTCTCTTCATTTATTCACATCTTGAAGGATCCCTCCCTGTTGTATTGTCAGACTGTGAACAGCTACCTTCAAATTCAAGTTACACCGAGAAAGAAAAAAAATGCTGAGGTGTGGGATTTTCCATAGATTACTGTGTCATCATTTTTGGGGTTACAGCGAGGAGTCAAGCCCTTGGAGATGTGATCATTCTCCTCTTTTTAAGGCGAGCAAATTGTCTCCTGAAGTGGCGAGACCTTGCCTGCCTGCGCCCGGTAGCGAATAGATTCGGAAACCGTTGTACGTTATTCCTTAAGTAATCTCCGAGCGCAGAGATAACACACCTCGCAGCTTTTAAGAAAATCATGTTACAAAAAATACATAATATATCACCCTGAATATATTTTTCTCTCAGATGAAAATCCGGCACTGCATCATCATAGAACTGCGGTTTGCGTTAGAAAAGAAATGCCTGCCATTAGTATGTAGCAAACGCTGAATTAACATTACTCACCACTTGACAATATGAATTATTTCCTTTTAATAACATTCTGACTCATTCCCAACTCCAACATGAATCCCCTGTCAAGATTTTATATTCCCACATTAGAGAAACCTATGTAAATTAATAGAGGAGATATACGTTCATACCAGAGCGGCTCAGGCTAAAAGAGATGACTAATTAAAATCGGGGAAATGGTATTAATGTTTCTTGTCGGCAGCTGATGAATAAGTATCGGACTGAATATCTGATTGTTCATATGAATCTCACCTGTTATGCAAACAGTCACAAGTGCAGCAGATGTTTGTCATGCGAGGCCGCGCCCCTGCATCCAGCCTGACCTCCCTCACGTTACAGGTTTATAGATTTTACCTTGTGTGACAACATTGCATTACTGCCACCTTTGATACGGTGAAAGGGCAAAATCATTATTCACTCCGCTGCAGTAGGTGACTTGTCGGCAGAATGTAAACATCATTTTTGAGCCTTCGTTTGAGCAACTGAGGCCGTTGCTTCCGTGAAGATGTTTTGAAAATGATCCTCATTAAAGTAACTTTGGAAAAAGAGACACTTCACCTCTCCGGTGTGCATAATTATCATATTAGCCTCAACTAGTAATGCTAATTATATTGTTGATCCAGCAAATAATTGCATTCTGTGCAAAATTTTTCCGTCAACACCGTTGTCCTCACATGACACACAAGCAATTTAAGGTGCACGTGGGATGGAGTTCTGTGCTGCCAGCGAGAAGAAACTGCACTGCGGAAATTACTCTTAATAAAAATAAATTGAATTCGTTTGTATTTAGCTAAATTTGATTTATTGGATTTTCATCAAATGTGAAAATATTGCAAGTGAAATTGAATGAGTTATTGAGACGTGCACAATGTCTTATCCTTGGAACATTCCCATTCAATGAAGTACTTGTAAGCTCGGCTGGATCCGTAACAGAAAGCATAGAGCAGATGCACAAAAGGTTTAATTCAATTATAAATGCAAATCACAAAGCTATCAATTTAAAAACAAGTGTAACTCCTGCTGGAATATTAAGAAAATAATGTTACATATGACATCCCAACGTCTCTCGACCTTAACATTTTAAATAAATAGATAGAGTTTCAGAGGATGTGGATGGAGAAAATATGATTATTGTTCAATACAATACAGGGTGGAATATAACTTACCGATTTAAATGGACTCTTGACTGGAATGAAACACCTAATACTAAAGGTTATTATGTTACAGCTGTTTGATGTCTCAAAAAATATTGGAATGAATAAACCGGAACATACAGAGTTTTGACAACCCATCAGAGCAGTTGATTTAACATTTGCTTTAATTGGTACAACAACACAGCTTCCTGCGTGTGTGTCTTTGTAAATCTGTGAATCTCCCGTTGTGTAGATTATTGTGGAAGAGAGGAGCAGTCGTAGCCTGCAGGTGAATGGCTACAGACAGAGAAGTGCTGATGGAGCATTGACTGTAATCCTTGGGCGTTAACACACTAATCTTCCCATCTGATAGGTTTGAAACATGGCAGCAGCATATCCTGTTGAAACACAGTAGCTCAAGGCACCAAACAACGCAGTCATACATAAAGCAAGGCAACAGTCAAGGTGCTTTGCTTTACACATGCTACACAAGCAGGCTAATTCATTTTATAAGAATAAAACATAGAACATATTTAATAAAACCTAGAACTATTTATGACAAATGTCCAGCGCATTATCACTATTAGAAATTCATGTTAACTACACAGAAATGTGACTGACTCACACGTGAATTCAGCCCTTTTTGTCCTGTTGTTTCAGATTGAAATGTGGAAGTTTTCCGGGCATAGAAGACATTATCCATCATCGTTATGTGTGTGTAGAGGAGTCACCGTGACAACAATAACAAAAACTTAGGAACTCAGGAAATAAACTTGAGCAGCTGCCACTTATTCCAAGACCACATCCATACTACTGCGTTTTCCTTTAGACCAACGTTTTCGAACTAAAACAATCTCTTTCCACACGAGCATTTAAGCTCTGTATCAAATTTAAAGGTTCAATGTGTAAGATTTAGCTGAGAGGGATCTATTGGCAGAAATGTTATATAAAATAATCCTAGTGATGTTTTCACTAGTGTGATTATCTAAATTGTACGAGTTGTTGTTTTCTTTACTAGAATGGGTCCTTTATATTTAAATACTTTATATTTACATCAGGAGAGGGTCCTCTCTATGGAGGCCACCATGTTTTTTTTTTTACAGTAGCCCAGACTGGACAAACTAAACACCTTTTGAGTTTTTATGACAACTGAAGGCTACCACAGGTTCTCTTTCATGTTTGGAAGGGGAGGGTGAGGTGAGGGGTGTTCAGCTGCAACATGCAACTTCACCACTAGATGTCACTAAATTCTACACACTGAACCTTTAAGCCCCGTCTGAACTAACATACCTGAAAACATATATCACCTGACCACTCATGAATACTGAACGTATGTATACAGTTGTAGCGTTGTAGAATTAAGAATTTAAGTGCCCAACAGCTGAAAAATAGAAAGGAAAAACTCTGAGAGATTACACATTTGTTCAGCCATACACAATGTATTTAGCTGATATTAGATATCTTTATGCTGACGTGGATACTGTTCTGTGTAATCCCAGATTTACTTCTCAGATAAAATGCACAACAGTGATTTGCGATTGTTTAAGTTGTTGTAGGATTTGATTTGGTATATATTCAGTTTTACCGTTCACATTGTGTGGGCGTATCAACAAAATGAATTTGCTGCTATGGTGCATAAATGTAATTTATAAGAGACATGGTTGAATGAGAAGCTAAAAGCTCACAGAAACCACAGATCTACAAGGGTTTCAGTTTACTCTATAAGAATTTTATCATTGACATGTATTTTTCTTATTCCACCATTTTTGCCAGATGTGAGGTATAAACACATCTGGTATGAGCATGTTTTGTGGCTAAATGTGCAAACTGTCATTTTCAGTTTGGGAAAAAAGGCTTCAGCCCATTCCTTTGCGTTTTTTCTCTGTGATATTAGAAACTCAATCACCTTCATACATTTTCTTTCCATGGTCATCTTTCTGGCATCCCACATTCAAAATTCATCTGACTCCACTTGTTTCATAATTACTCTGGCAGAGGGCTGAGCATTTTTCAATCCAGCTGTGAATCATCATGTCTGCAGTCCAGCTCCGAGATTAAAATTTAGTGCTAGGCAACAGCTGTTCTTTGGCCTCTTTCCTCCTGGACTCAACGGGGACAAAACAACATTTTTCTGTTTTCCAAAATGTTCACGGAGGCCCTCCAGAGGTGTGAGCTTGTCATTTAAAGATGGGACGGAGAAAAAAAATAAGTTTGCTGAAGTGTGTGTGGCTCGCTCAATGAGGGGTAACATTTTGTCATTTGCACAAAGCGGAGCAACATCCAACTTTAGAGGACATCTAGTTATTTCTATTAGGCACTGGGTCGGCACTTCATACTTTTATTTCACTCGATACTTTTCTTTTTACACTTAATACTTGTATTCACTGTATTCTATCCATCAAGAATTCCCTTAAGGATTCAGAAAGTCTAATCTTAGCTTATCTTATCTATATTTATTTATTTATTTGACGTAAATTTGTTCCTTGTCCTTCACTGACTGTAAACGCAAATCAAAACCTGCTTCAATCAGAAGATTTGTTGGTATTTAGATGGTTTCAAAACTACCCTCTCGATAGGGATGATACAATCTATTGATAAATCTTTTTTCAGCACCGGCTGATCTAATGGTGGTCTCTGCACCGCGTGTGTTTGTGCCTCCTGCAACGGTTCATGTGCAGCACAGAATTCGGTTGAACTTCAATAAACCCAAGAACCCCCTTTCTGGCAAAATAAAAAAAGAACATGCCTTTGGAGGGTATCTGTATTCCTCTTTGTACCCTTCTGTTTGCTGTGGACCAAGCATGAACCCTGCAGAGTAACTCAGAAGAATATTAAATGACTCTCAAATTAAACCAAACTCCATTAGCAAAATAACAACAAAAAACAACCTGTGCCAACACTCCCACAGTTCTTAAGTAATTCACCTATTCACTGAGATGTAATACAAAAACGAAATAGTCCGACAAAAAGAATATATAGCCGGAATAAACTTTTGCCATGCATTATTTACTCCGGGTTCACCTTGGCAGCTTGCTGCACGAGATTAAAAGAATAATTTCAAAGCTGTAAATAATCCGTGCAGGCACATATCACATCCTCTGAAGGGCAGTGAATTATTTATTGTAATCTGGCAATGCAAGGTTGTTTATCACATATTAATGTGATACATCAGGGGAGTAATTCTCCTCTGGCACACCACAAGCAGTTTCACTCACTCGGCATCGGGGTACATACTCTATCTACGAGGATTCATGAGGCTGTAATCCGAGTGGGAGCTAATCTACACCTGCAGCACCCTGTCAGCGACTGACGCTGATTATGTGCAGAGACTACGTGGAGATAAATGACTCAGGTGGTGATATTCCCAATGCAGACTTCAAAGCTAAATTGTACAGACAGAGAAATGTTCCCTCTGTGTGTTGTTCTTGTTTTTGTAAGCAGTAATGAGTTATCACCTTTACCAAAACAAAGACGAGCGGGACAATGCACAGGAAGACGTTTGGATTTGAGAGGAATTCATTCAGAGCGCGACATTGTTAAGTGATTTTACTCATAAAATTCTCCTAAGAAACTCCTCAAAATTGTATTGGCTGTTATTGGCTGTGCACAAATATTTTCTGTCGTCCACTAGCTCGGATAATGGCCTTTTACACACTGTATACAAATCAACACATCATTAACTTTTCTCTGCACCATTCTTAGTGATTTGCTAATTTAGGAAGTATTATTTGTGAGCAGGAACCAAACGTATCACAGTGACTAAGAGCCAAACTGCATATATAAACCTAATATAATCAACATTACTACATAACAACCAGAGGCTTAAAGAAATTGTAAAAATCCCCCAGATGGCCACTTCAAGTGGAAATTACTCCTCTTGTGCTCGGACTCACTTTTAGGGAGGTTGTGGCAACAAACTTTCTTTTCTTTGGTGACTGGTCCTCACTCTGTGGACAGACGATGTGTCACCGGTTGCACGAGAGACATGGTGGCTGTAAGTTGGAGAATGAGAGATTGCCTTTAGGCTCATTAGGAACAACAGCTGGTTGGGTAATGAAGAGGAAACAATGTGTCAAGAGGTTCCCTAAACTTCCCAAGAGATGCGTTTCCAGAGTATGCGATTGAGGGGAAAGATTAATGTTGATGCATCATCACTTTACTGCACTTAAATGACTCTGAAAGTATAGTCTCTATCATTGGATGCTAATGTAGTAAAAAGCACAGCATTTAGTTTAGCTGCGATATTCACTTGTGCATATATGACTCAAATGGCGTTATTTTACAGTTAGGGTATTTACTACACATTACACGTGTAAGTAGATTTTCCTAATAAAGAGACGCTGGTTCAATATTTTGAGAAAAATGCATATTCAGTCTCTTGGTATGAAAAAAGTAAAGGCTGTTTACTGCCTGTAGAGCAGTGGTCGCCAACCCGTCGATCGAGATCGATTGGTCGATCTTGACAGTCTTCACTGACGATCCCCGTAACGCTCTGGACTCACTGGCTGCGGTTGCGCCACAGACCAGCTGTGTGTGGCGATTGTCTGGTGTTCACAGTAGCAGCGTGTCGGTTACTGGCGGCGGAGCTGCTGGTATATTTCTATTATATTTCCTTGAATACAAGTCGTATTATTTACTAAATTAAATCACAGAATAGTACGGTATGAAGATGTGCATCTTTCAGTCTTGTGTTAACAATCAAAGCCCCAATAGAACAAATCAATGGATTCAGAAAAAGACAGTGCTTTTACTTTGAAAGGGATTCGGGAAGTGTTGTAAATATGTACGTTTGCGACATGGAGAGATAAACATTGTGGTTCACAGCTAAAGAAACAGAAAAAATGATCTTTCACCTGAGTTTTAATGTTTATCTTTTGAATTTATGCCACAAACATATATGGTTGCAACACTTCCTGTATGGCTTTCAAAATACATCCGTTCATTTGTTGAAGAAAAAGGGGTTTCATATTTGCGGGAGCAGAAGATGCAGGGCTTCATACTGTATAGTACTGGTATTTATCAGAGTACACAGGACTACTTTTATACAAGGAAATAGACATTTTCAAGGCAAAGCCTTGACATTGTACTGCATGTATAGCAGCTCCTCTGCAAAACATATTGCTGAACTGAGAAGCTAAATATTGTGCATTGAACAGATGCTGTAAATATGAATTGATATTAACGTGAATATTGTGCATTGACTAGATAAAGTTGCATAACTGCTTTTCTTTGTGTATATTAATGCTCGTACATTGAGCGTTTAGCAGAAACTGCAAAAATAATAAATGTGACCCTCCTAAATGGGTGTTTTGGAAGATATCGGGCGGAAGATCTCGGCTGACGTTTGGAATTAAAAAGTGACCTTGGGCCTGAAAAGGTTGGTGACCACTGCCTAAATATGAAGCTGGAGTCAGCAGCTGGTTTAGCTGCACAAAAACATGTGGAAACTGGCAGAAACAGGCCACTTGTCTGGGTTTATACCTCCACCAAGGCCAAACAATCCTGCACACGTCTATCTAGCTCTTACAATAGAAAAAAGAAAAAGAAAAATGAAGTCTGAGGACCTGCACCAAATTGTACTACTCATACATTTAAACACCATAAAAGTGGCGGCGAAATTGACAATCTATCTCGCAATGTTAAGGAAAGTGATATGAAAAAAAAAAATACTGGATCTGCTCCTTTCATTGGATCCGCACCAAAATTAAATGGGTTCTTCCCTGGCCTCCGTCCCATCTGTCTAATCAAGTTTGGTGCACGTTGGTGCAGTAACGTTTGTGTAATCCTGCTGACAAATAAACAAATACACCAACAAACCAACAGGGGTGAAAAAATGCCCTCCTTAGTGAGGTTAATACATTTCCAAAGCACTGATGTGTACAAGGTGTCATGTTTTGAACCATTTATCAAAGCATCAGGGATAAACATTATTAAAATGATTGATTATGACTAGTTCTTAATGACGAGTATAGTAAAAATATACAATGTTTTTTTTATATTTGCTCCTATATTTGATGTTTAGATACATGTTTTCAAATGTTTAAAACAGAATATGATGTTTTATTTCCCCATCACTTTATGACTAGATGGTGCGAACACTAAGAGGAAGATATTCATTTTGACTCATACCAGCTTGTTAGGGAATAACCTCCGCATCTTGTGACAGGGTTTCTCGGGGATTCTCGCCAATGTTGACTTCAGTGCTTCCCACAGAAGCATCGAGTTGACTGGAAGTAGATCTCCACTCCAAATGTTCAATCTCATCCCACAGATGCTCAATTGAATTGAAATCTTGTGACTGAGCAGTCTAGTGCGGTAGGGTGAATTTACTGTCATGTTCACCGAGCTGTTCCCAGACAATTCTGTTCATGTAGCATGGTGTATTACCCTGCTGCCGGAGCGGTGCTTTTATGCTGTTAGGGATGCACCTGATTGGCAACAGCACTCTGCTACCCCATGGCACTGAACCATCGCTTCTCTTTTATCAAGGGGTCCAAATATGTGCCACGCGTTGCCGTGCCACAGCCTGATGTATGACGTGATTGATGCATGTACTCATGTGTATTTTCCTCCATCCTCTGGTCTTTTCATCTGTCTGGAACAGCAGGACCTTGTCTGTATTTCATTGTTTTGTCCTCTGAAGCCACATCAAGTGTTATCGCCGAAAAATGTAGAAATCTGTCAGTTTACTTGCTGCATTGTGTCAAATCATTTTGTCAGACTCTTGATTAATGGAGGCCCAATTTAAAGCGATCAATCCGGTGGATATGCGAAGTTAATAAATCCTATCCTTAATACCCATGCAAATATATAGGGATATTGTTGTTGATGTTGTATTTGACACGAGGTAAAACTTTTTCACTTATACAAGGGACAGCTGGCAATCTGTGTTCACTTGACACTATTTATGTCACCAATGCCTCTATCAATTCCAAAGTGAATAATATTATCTCTGACAGCCTATTTCATTCATGTGCCATTTGGAATTTGCTGCCAGATATCGGATTCAAGCAGATAACTAATGCTTGAATGGTAAACCATGACAGGCTGTAACAAAAAAAATGAAGCACCGTTCACATTTAATAGATGAATTATGGCGGCAGGTTGACTAGGTTGATAAATCAGAAGGGAACCGTACGACGTGCAAAGCAAAAGGCAGCAGGGACTTTACAGTCCAGCTCACATCTCTTGGTGTATTTGCCAAACAAAAATGTCAAAGCGAGTCACTACGAGAAATGAAGATTGGCAGAAAAAGGTCAGCGTCGTCCTTTAAAGGTTAAGTGTGTAGGATGTAGTGGCATCTAGCTGTGAGCTTGAACATTGCAATCAACCAACCGAAAAAAGCCAAAAGACCGTCTTCACATCGATACTTTATTACAGGTGAATATACACAAATGAAACAAAAAAAAAAATACTGTGTTGAATTTCTGCTCATAAATCTCCCTTAATCTGGACTCTTAGGTGACAACCAACAGGATGATGAATAATGTCAAACTTTCCTTATTCATCGTTTGACATATTTTGGGTCTGATTTTTAATTCAGCTCGTCTCCTATTTCAAGGTGTCAGTCGGCAAAGAGGAGCGCCGTACGTCTCCAGGCTGACTGACTTTATGATCAGCATGATACCATTAAGTGCTTCTTTTCATCTCTCCGCTTCAATGGATAAAAGGCTTTTAAAATAGAAGTTAATTTGCTTGTAAACATTGTTAAATTGTAAAATTTCTAAATGCTGCAAATTCGTCAACTACAGCGTCTGTGAGTGTTTAACACAGCCACGAGCTGTTTTTCGTCCCATCGGTTTCAAGTTAGATAAGTGAAGGAGTTCTGAAGGTTCACATGTCTGACGTGATGGGAGTTGCGGAAACATCCAGGTACCTCTGGAGTCCGTGTGTCAGGATGCATCAAACGTTCCCAACAAATAAGAATAAGCTGCTCTCCAACACTCCACACTGTTTACCGATGAACTTGCATGTCGACTCCGGGGGAGAGGCTCCTGGGGGCAAATGAAGGTCAGATCTATACGTGTCATAGCGTGGACCTGTCATGTTTTTCTCATGTTGATGGATGTGCTGCCACTTTTTAAATCGTCTCATAACGTGGGACTGAATCTCCTCCACAATGACATCATTTTCACTTTGGAAATTGAACCTCTGTATTGTACGTACAGCGCTGACAAGCCCGCTGAGGCCACCGTTCAAACGCGGCCACTGAATGGACGCCACTTCATGCTGCACAAATTACCTAAAGGTCTCTATTTTCATGTGACACGCTGCTGGAATTATGTGCAGTATGGATCTGAATTTTGAAATTGTGACACTGTCAAGCATTAAATGGCTTAAATGTAGATGTGTTAATGTGTTCTCTGTCAGGAATAAATGACGTGTTCATGGATGGTCTGGCAGGTACAAATGTCTATACTAACCTTTTTCAGTGGCTGTGGCCATTGGGTCCTCTATTGAATTTATAATTAACTTGTGAGGAAATGTGGGCATTTTTCTATTAAAAGAGACATTTTGTCAATTACAATCCTTGCAGAGATATTCACTGAACTTCCTGTTGGAAGAAAGGTCAATAGCTGTGTGTAATGAGTAATTGACTCAAGGCAGAGAGCAGCTCGGGCTCAGTCTGTGGTTCCGATCAAGTAGCAAAATGTGATTTATTTCCGTATCATTTTCACTCTCATTTTCTAACGTGTTATAGAAAATCAGACCTGATTGAAGTGCCACTGCTGGGGCCAATTCATCACCAAAAGAATGACTTAGGAAAATGGAGCTTAAATGGGCTGAGTGATGAAAAGAACATGGGATTTTGAATATGAACAATGGCCCAGACAGGGACTAATGACCTGCTCGGCTGAATATCAGACTTAAACAATGGGCTAATGTTTGTGGTCCACTGATGATGGAGCACAAAGCTAACAAGCAAACAAGAGTGAATTCTACTCAAAGGGGTTGACATATTGTGGAGGGTATTTATGAGCCAAGCTAAATGACACATGGTCCTTTTGTTTCTTTCTTTATTCCGCTGAAATCATTCTTTAAATGAATAGAAAATAATGGAAAAAACGTATAACTAAATACTTGGATTCCCATCAAAGTTCTACATCTCCATACATAGTATGGTATACGTGCAAGAATTCATTTCAAAATAAAGTATTTTATTCTATTTCAACTCAATGTGCATTCTTTTGCAAGTCAAATATTAATAGCATAGCATCCTTCCTGGTGTCCCAGTAAACCAAACATCCCCCTGTGTACATGGGAAAAGTTCATGTAAACTTCAGGAGCAGCATCCACAGCACACAATTGAATTTATGACTGAATTTATGAGTTGAAGCGTGCTTTAGATTCGGCTTTTATTTCGGCGAGGTTTATATTCTGGAAAGTGAAACATAAAAAAAAAGGAATGCATGATAGTTGAACAAGAAAAATAATTCATAAGAGGGCACAGAAATAAATAATGTAACGCTGGGTGAGATTGTTTTTTGGAAACTTGGTGTTCAGCAGCTAGTCAAGCTGATTGAATATTTATAGAAATGTATGACTAATGACAGAGACAATACAGTACACACAAAGAGTTTGATGATGGCTTTTGGGCATATGAGGCATGGGAGAATTGTGTTTGCAGGGGATGCACGCACACACAACCACACAACCAAACCTACACTAAAGCATGCGCATTAAACACAACCTGCTGGCAGTTACAGTCTTTTTATGGCTTTTAAACTTGATTACAAGGATATAAATTAACCTGTCCAAAACATAATTATTACCTAGCGAAAGGTTGCAAACTTCCATAAGAGTAAGATGTTGCCTGAAGGCGAGATCACTCACTTTGGCCACAAGTCCCCCCAGATAACATGAAAAGAGTGAGGGGGGAAACTCAGACCCAAGAATTTCTAGAGGAAGAAAAATGAAAGATTTGGCAGTTTTTCATTAACAGGCCAAAGGGATTTCCCATGATGCCGAGCAGTATCACACAGACATCACAAAGTCACACATCGAGACCTTAGCTTAGATGTTCCTCTCCGCGCCAAACCCGAGACATGTAAACATATTGTGCAGTGTTAATCTTGACAGCTGTTTTACATGGATGTATTAGGTCTGTATGATGTTGAGCCTGCACTGTTGAGAACCCCCATGCATAATTTTCTGTGAAGTACAAAAGCTAAAACTCTTAAATGCTCCTGACAGATCCCAGCAGGTAAAAGTTTGGAGAGCTCTGCCGTGTGGATTCTAGCTGCTTTATTGGAGGCGGTGGCACATTTCCACACTGTATCATAATGCAAATATCCCCTCACCGCCACGGAAATCCTCCTCATACAGGAACCAGCACATCCTCTCACATTCTAAATTCATCATTAATGAAATACAGGATTCAGAGCTTTTGATCCATGGGGACCAGCCCTCCTTACAATTAAACACTGTGCACATTTTGTGAGTTTTTGAATTTCGCAATAAGATTTTACCCACATTTATTACATTTGTAATCCATGATAGACTGGCAATAAATATTAAGGGCGACGTCAATCAATGTCAACTGCAGTGCATCGAAAGTCAAATATTCCTCCGTCATTTCTATAAAGTATGAATATTAATCCATTAAATCATAATAAATGAAGATAATTTTTTTCTTTTTTAATTAATTAGAAACCTTTTCTCTACCAGTGCTTACATTTGTCACTATCAGCAGGTTTTCCGATTGGCAATTCTAGCTGGTCGGACCACAACAGAAGCTGAATTTCAATTGGTTAGGAGGTGTGGGAGTATTGAAATGAAGAACGTGTGTGGGAGGTGAGGGTCACCTGTGGGTGGCTCCGGGGTCCAGGTCTTGCTCTTTCAAAGGAATGTGAGCTCAGAGGGACACACGATTAGAATTTAGCGAGTGAAATGATTATTTTCAAACCGTTTGGATGAGATTGGTTCTTTGAAGCCACCGCTGTCTTCATGTCAGTCGGCAGACAGTGGAGCTTTATCACAGAAAAGGGACATTTTGCTTTAGATGACATCTTACGTCTCAAAACGATATGAATAAAAAAAAAAAACCTAAAGCCTCCTGTAGGTTGAACTGGAGGGTCACACGCAGGCAGGATTGACATTTCTATCCACAAATGGATTTGATGGCAAGTAAGTGAATAGAATAATACAAAATCTCAAAGTCAATCAAAAATAACAGCGAGGAGTGATGGAGAATACATTTCTTTTGAAGCGGACTGGCCGACTGTCCACTTAACTTTTTCATCAAGAGGTGTTTTCTTCCAGGCGCCGTTCATTTGTAATGTGAGTCAGCGGCCTCACAATCCTCCTCACAGATTTAACACTTGTCGGCAGCAAATGTCACAACGGTCCGGCTGACCCGGGATGTCAAGCACTGCCTTCCACGGGGACTTTAAAATTCCATCACATGATCAAATGGACCGAGCCTAACACGGACATATGGAGGTCTCCTCATAAATTATGGGACCTGAAAGTCTTCTCATAAAAGCTTTTCAGTCACGTGGAACTTGAAAAATGTAACACGAAACCGGGAGCGGCACCGACGCCGGAATATAAAGTCACTAAAAGCAACCAGCAGCTACAAAAAAAACATGAAATTCACTTCAGTGAGAATATTTCTCTGCACTTTCTCCCCGAGCTTTTCATGGTTTGCTATGCTGCTCTCCAAATGACTCTGATCAGTGAAAGGACTTTAAAATCAATACTTTCGTATGCAGTAAGAGCTCAAAGGGCAGATAAAGCCTGCACTCTTCCTCTCAAACATGCAAATACACTTTAGTCCCTCCACGAGGCACAGGATGATTTTTCATGGACCTCTGTGCTTTTTTTTTTTGGCTCTCCCTGGTTTCTGCTGTGATTCAACGGAAATACTAAATAACCCTAATGATGGTGCGCAAGAATGTGGAGGTAGATGTTTGACATGCCTCCAGAAGCACCCGTCTCCTCTGCAGAGCCATCAGCGCTGTATCAGTAAAGCCTCATTAGAGCCGGAATCCGACTGCAGAAAGGGAATTTTTGCAACATTAACTTTAACATTGCCAATCCAGTAAATAATATTCTAGTTATGGCCCTAATCACCTGCTACAAAGGGCGAGGGAGTGAGGAAGGGTGAGAAAGGGAGCGGTAGGAGTAGGTTACTGAAAGGGGAACTCGAATATGTTTTGCTCAAAGATTGTTTTTTTGGATAAAATGTGAGGCAATTTAAGAGAAGTGTACATCAAAGCGCAAAGATACTGAAATTGCCTTTCATGCCAAATCATGTAACATTTATATTTGTAAGAGAAAATTCATATGTGTTTAGTGCTCATGCCTGGAAAATACTGTACGCAATAGCAACGGGTGAATAATTCCATAAATTCCTTTAAGTCCTTTCTCTTTTTTAAATCACATGGCCTTATATTCAACAAGACAGTAATAATTTGTAATTTTTTTTTAATAGACAATTTAGTTCATTCCCATGTAATAAAACACAGTGAGTACAGTTTCAAGCACATAGAAGCCGTTGCAGCACTTGTAGGCCGTATAGGCAGAGGCATCACAACAGGGTACGGGGCCAAGCAGACAAGAGCCTGGGGACCTGAGCTGAGCGGGGGCCCTATGGAGAAGCTGATAATGTTAGTCTACGGTAACAACAACTTTGCGAGAGCCCCCTTAATTTCTATGATAGGCAACGCAGAGGCAGCAGCAACGGCGCCATGGTTGGAAACACCCTAACGATGCCCCATGCCACCGACTTTCTGCCGAAAGCTTTGTAATTTGTGTTTGCAGACTAGAACCTATAAATGCATTAGGGGAGGGTTGATGCAGGGCCCATTTTTGCATGGGGCTGCCAAAGTCCCTTCACACGCTCCTGTGAACACAGGGAAATATTGTTGAAATCATAAAATCGTACTTATGGAATAATAAATTAAATATAATAGGTTTGAATGCCTTTATTGTCTCATACAGTCAATGAGAATCAATGCATATGTGACTGTTGCTGTGGTGACTATAATAATATTATTATAATTAGTGCTTATTCTATTAAAATGCAGCAGTAATATTATTATTTTTCTGTAATTACCAGAGATCACTTGGAAGGACTTTGTAATGAATATATTCTGAATCCTTATTGTTTTAAAGCAATACTTTCATGATATGATGTGACACTAAATGACATATAACTTTAGATTACTGTAAATCCATACACATGCCACGTATATCATGTTTTATCTGGAATAGAAAAGAAAATATTCATATTGTATGAACATTAAAAGCCAAAACTTTATTTCTTTGGTCATTTCTTCTGTATGTGCAACTCACAACTGCAGGGTTAGGCAACTCAACCACTTCGTCAAGGTTAGACAAAGACAGGGGTCATGGATAAATGAGAGGAAAATGTCAATGCTGAGACAAAGGCAGGACACCAGGTGTCAAAGGCAAACACTTATACACCAGAGTCACCTTCCATACTTTTACTTCCAGCTGCTCTATATGACCTTCTCACATTGTTTCCTGCATTCATATAAAATCTAATCTGGTCGGCAATAGTCTCCCTCCCCAAAAATGTAATTGCTTGTGCAGAATAACTGCATATGAATGTAATTATTAGCGGATTGTTTTGCAGCCGTGCACGAGTACACAGCTCCTGTACGGGGTTGTTGTAGATATTGACAGAGGCCGGACATATTGATGACTTGTCACTTGATATCAATAGGTCATTCAGGCGGATTTGTTGGGTGATTTGTCAAACGTGGTTGTGCAAAAAACCCACTGAGCTTCCACAGAGCCAGTATTACTAGAGTAGTGCTACAGTTGATGCTGCAAATACTTGTACTAGTGCTAATAATCATAATAAATCAGGAGCGTCGGTCATGTATTCGATTTAAAGAGATGACTTTACCTGAAAGTTACCATAGTGACAAGGTCACTGGGATTTCTAATGAGTTTCTAATTCCAGCCGTCAACACATTCTCAGTATACATGCTGCTACTCTTATTTTATCCTTGTCTGAATCAATAGTGCGGGAAGGCAATTATAGAAATTATTTCAAGACATCCCGCAGCCAGACAGCAAATCCATGGGTCAGTTGTCAAAATACAGTAGGCTAAGGAATGACTTCCAGGGAAGGAAGGGAAAAAAAAAAGGTGAGTAAGCCACGTCTGCGGTGAGCTCGCCTGGACCTAAAAGCTTAAAATAGAGCCAGATATTATTTATCTTATCCCCCCCAAAAGGTGCCCTTATCTCTCTCTCTCTCTCTCTTCTTCTCTGTTTGTCTCTACCTCCCTTTCCGTTCTATCTATCCTTCGATCTATGTGCTGAGTTGGCTAAAGTGGAGTTAACGAGGATAAGTGGACCACACATGGGCGAAATAGTTCAATAACGAAAGCTGGAGCAGATGTTAATGATTATGGATTTACAAGGATGGGCTGGAATGCATAATCTCTCCTCACCTGGATCTACAGCTTCACTGTGTTCCTTTACTTTCACTGAGAAAGTCTGCAAAAAAAAAAAAAAAATGTAATTCACTGTTTTAAAGTGCTTTCAGGAAAAAGGACTCACTGGAAGTCATCAGACAGGTTAAGCGTTCAGAGTTGCCTTTATGCTGACTTCATAGCATATTCTGTTGTGCTGTAAGAAAATATCCCAAACAATCCACAAACTTTCATCACTTTGTATTTGGTGACTTTTTCCCCCCTCCAATCTCTGTGCCAACACATTATAGAATGCTATCAGTTCCACTACCTTGCCTCATATTAATTTTTCCCCTGGTTGGTTTTATATCCTTTCTCTCACCCCTAACTCTTAACTCTCCCACATTAAGGCTGCATACCAATCATTCCAGTTTTAATACCCCGCTGAGATTAGCAGGTACAATATTATGGAAGACATCCACAGGACTGTAATACAATGGCCAGCAAAGCACCCAAACTTGCACATAGAAGTTTATTATAGGGCAAACTATTTAAAGATTACACCTTGTAACCTGACGAACTGCAACACATAACCTTTAAATACAATTTAGTGTAGCATCACACATCATCAGAGGGTCAATATGCAGATAACAACAACAGATGATGAATGATGAAACTCTATTTTTGATGCCACACAGCAAAGTTTATACTTTGAGGGGTGGGGCATGGGGAGGTGAGCGGTCCAACCTTTCCACAGTCGAGCTGCTCATTAAGTAACAAAACAGGTCATTGATTTTACAGCTTTGTCCAGGGATTTTATGGGACATAAGTGACTCTCATAAGATTTCACTATGCATCATTAAATCAGAGATGTAGATGATCCCCCAAACATTTCCCCCTCTGTAATGACAGTCAGCCAAAGTCCTTAACGTTGCCCTCCAAGAGGTGCGGGGCGCGCACAGAGCTGAACGGACTACTCAAGGTCGGCTCAGCGTTCTATTCCTGGGCTCACCCACACGGGTGTCAAGCATACAAGTGTATCATTACAGGAATGAAGCAAAAAATTTGAATTCTGAACACTTTAATGGCTGTATTATAATAATGGTTTCTTTTTCACAATAAACCAGCTAAATATGGTAATTCAGCCGCAGCTTGTCCGGTGAAGAATGAGACGCACGTGCCTACCCCACTTTTTAAAATTAATTTCATAATACATGAAAAGGCTTTTAAAGCCTTGCATAGCTTAATGGATGACCTTCTTCTGAGACAGTTGCAGTGAAGTGCAAAATTGTTGCTTGATCCCTAAGAGTGCTGGTAGACATGCAAATGGTGCCATCTGTCCACTTTGGAATTAATATCCTAATATGGGAACAAAATTAGACTTCACAATATTGATGAGGTGCCCTATTTCCACCGTCGTGATTTCGAGCATTTTTTATTACACATGATGTCGCTCACTTAACCTGTTCTGTGAAAGTATTTTTTGAATTTAAAAAAACAATCTTTATTGCAAGTATATGAAAAGAATGTGTTTGTTTTTGAATTACATTAATTATGAAATACTGATAAATTCACGTGTTGACCAGTTGACAGAGGTACTGGTAATATAGGCTGCTGTAGTAATCCTGTCCCTAAAACCACCTGACGTAAAACACATTTGATTCATTTTGCTCCTCAAATACTTTGTTCCACTTCCTCTTTTGTCCCTGATTGATTTCAGACCATCAAATGATAGACCCCCCCCCCCCCCCCCCCCCCGCTGTACCACATGAGCCTTTCGCCAGGGAAATATATGACTGACGCTGTGCATGCACGGAGACATATATATGTGTTGATTGCCGGAGTTGTTAGAGGACTTTTACGGTAATGAGGTGAAACATCGCATGAAAGCCACACTACAGGCAGAGAAACAAGGGAGACACCTCAACCCCTGTGATCTCTGCACTTGCTGACGGTGGAAACTTCTCTTTCAAGGTTACTTTCATTTTTTTGTCATCACTCCCCTCATTCTCGAGGAACAGTGCAGCCTTCACAACGTCATTCGGGTCCCATTTTGCATTCCTCATTTTGCGCCCGCGGCATATACACACAAAAATATCAAACATTTGTAATAAACAAACAGAATAATACAATGAATATGCTTGAATTGTTTAATGTAATACTGTAAATAACAGACTACAGGTGTTACTGCTTTTTCTCCAGCGCCTCAATGATTTATTTAAAATATAATCATTGGAACTTTACATGATAATCCTACATGAATGTTTCATTATGATACAAAGATTTGGAAACACACTATGAACAGTTTTGCTCGCTATATTTTAAATGTGAATATGGATGGGATTTCCCTCAAGAATTGATTATGTACTGTGTAAAATCTAGCTTGAATTATGAGTGTTTATTTTTTATTTTCAGCTTTTATTGATTTATCTGTTGTCTTAACTGAATTTTGACTGAATGTGATTTTCTGCCACTGCTAGAGCTGCATAGAAATGTTTTCATGGGCAGTTGAACGCCATGTTTTGGGCTTAGCCACGAAGATGCGTCCTCACGTGCATAAGGAAGGGAATGGTGTGATATGTTTCTGCTGACTAAATAGGGCGGTAAAAGTTGCTAGGGGCGACTTTTAACCCTACCTTTATCATGCTAATTGCTACAAGTGGATTTAATTGGAAGAGAAGCCTGAAGAAAACATTAACAGTGGACAATTTGCGGACATTTTAATAGGAATGTTCTGTCTCATATGTTAATATACAAGGTAATTAAGGCAGTGATATGTTCTACTCAGGGATATTTTGGTGCTGTGGGTGCACTGTATTGACTGGTGTTCAGCACACACTGTATTTCTTTTATGAACCAGGGCTGAGAATGGGTTGACCTCTGCATGTCAAGAGAACATCCTGTACTTTCTCTAAATGCTGCACTGTAAGTGCGTATGTGATGACGTTTTTGACCAGATATGGAGTGTGACTCAGAGGGCACATAAACAAGATGAGGAAATGCTATTTGGTCGACTATGTTTTACAGCTACTTGGCACAACAAGGGGTAACCAGCAGACCAAACCTAAAGTTCAACTTCAATCAATGGAAAGGTATCTCTGAAATGGAAGTATTGCATTTTTATCTTAACACAAATAACGAATTCATTTCAATTTCAATCAAATTCATTAGAGAGACATATGAAGTCTGGCTAAAAGAAATATATCAACACATTTTTATTTTATTTTTCATATTTTTGGCCTTGTTAACTTCCCAAATCGCTGCCATCATTGTTGGTAAGTTGGACAGAGCCGTACACGCAACTAAGCCTTTATTCTGGACAACTAAAAATGCTTGATAATCCACTCGTGGTCTATTCGTTATTTCCCTGGGTTTGTCAATTACTTTGATTTGGGCCTGTGCTTGATGAGGTGCTCGCTTGTCCAAAGGGATTACATGTCTGGCTGGTGTTGCCAGTGGCTACGGTGGTGCAGCAGTGGCAGCGCAGTTATTCACTGTAACTTGGAGATAGCATCTAAATGTTTGTCAGATCCATTGCCCACTGTTTAGTGCTGCCATTACTTTTATTCTGTCAGGATTGTCACTTCAGCTCACTGTTGTCCCCTGAAGCCGAATGGGGGGTTGTGTTCACTCCTCAAAGATAGAGCCTTCCACTTCTCAAACAGCCAAGCCTTCAGCTGGGAACTCTGGGTAATGTATCTCAGAGCAGGCTTTGTTAAGAATTATGATTTCTATGTCATATAGAGAAAGATTAATGATTTTTGACATGAAATGCTTACAATGACTCAAAGTGATGCAGTGATATGAAAATGAACACATCGCAATAAATACAAAATAAATAAACTTCCGGCAAAGTGTGGCATTGGAGTAAAATGTCATTATCTAGTTGTTAGACGTGTCTTTTATTCTTTTTTCAGATCCTAATTTGTTGTGTAAAGATATACCACGTAAGTTCATTAAGGACACGTCATTAAGGACATTATAATCAGATTAGCTGCCTCATCTCGAAATACAGACAAGTGTCAGCACATGATACACCGAAGCTACCAGTTAACTGTCCTGAATTCAGTCTTGTGTTAATTTTGTAACTTCTCTGAGAAAGAGGTGCAACACCGTCAAAGCTAAATTTAGAAATATAAGTTTACAACTAGAAAAAATAAATGATGCTTTAAAGAGAATAATAGGTATGCAGGTATTAAGTTATAAAATGATTGGCTTGATATAATATGGGTTTATATGTTTTCTTGTATACTGTCCTGACGTGACTCCTGCACAGATACATTGAATGTTGACATCCAAGGTGATTGATAAGTCTGGGGCCTAAACTGGAGGGAGATGGGTTATATACAGCTCTTGTCACAATGCTTGTGCATCTCTTTGAGTGATAAGGCTGAAAGTTTGTAGTTCATCATTTTAGTGGCGTCTCTATTTTGAATGATCAAAATGATAAAATGGACAATATTGGCCTTTGTGCAGTTGACGCCCTTGTACTTATCCCCCTAAGAGATTCACAAAGTAGATGATGGCAACACTGGCGAGGGAGTATCTGCTTACTTTATGGTGAAGTGGGTTGCTGAATTAAAATGTGGCAGAGTCTGGAATAATGAACCCCGTCCTGGAAGGCCACTGACGGTCAGCACAAAGGATCGAGCCCCATCTCTCTTCTAAAAAGCAGGGATAAGAAGACGGCCACTGTACTAAGTGTGTAAATGTAGGAGGGAACTATGTTGAAAAAATAAATATGTTAAAATAAATTCCTTGATCTCAATTATTAGTTTGTGTGGCTCATTTCATGAATCAGATGCAAGCTTTTACTATTGTTTAAATATTCTTCATGAAAATTATTTATCTTCAGCGCCAACAGAATAATCCATGGTAGTAAACTGATAATATTGAACGTTGTTTCAAAGAAACAGGAGGGATGTGGGGAGACACACAGTAGAGAGAGAGAGAGAGAGAGAGAGAGAGAGAGAGAGAGAGAGAGAGAGAGAGAGAGAGAGATAAAGATAAAATATAGAGAGAGATAAAACTTTAACAATCCATGAGGGGACATATCATTTATAAAACTCATTTTGGTGGCAATAGACCAGAGGGTAAAATAGAATATGAACAGTAAAGTGTGAAGCTGAATATTTCAGCATTTAAAAAAGTACACGTTAAGCCTTGTTCGTACCAGGCATTAACAAGCATCTTGGGTGATCTGACCACAGTTCGGCAGCTTTAAGTCAGTTCATACCTGAAAGACTTGAACACAAACATGTACAAACAATGAGGGGCGGCCGCAAAGGCAGGGCTGATCTGCTGGGCGGCAGGACAGGTGGCATCTCCCTTGAGGCAGAGCAGGTGGATAATGCTGAAGACTGGATATCCCAGGAGCACAAGACTGATGGTGAAGTCAAGGTCACTCAGTAGGCAGAGAAGGAGAATGACGGTGGAGGCCCGGTCATTCAGGAGGCAGACAGCAGATCCCCCCCCCTAGACGGTAGCTGGAGGCCGGCGTTGCAGGCAGTGGCCAATGGCAAAGACAGGAGACCACCAGAGGCAGAACAGGAGGCCAACACTAAAGACGGGTTCCCCCCCAGAGGCAAAGCAGGGGGATGAAAGTCCAGACATGCCCCATCGAGGCCAAGTTCCAGCTGTGCATTGATCAAGGTGCTCAGAAGGGCCGGAAGCTCTGTGGAGCTGATGGGGATGGGGAATCAACTCCTCCTACTAGATCAGGGAGATTGCCAGGGAAGTCCCAGGGAGGACTGCTCAACGTTTAGGATCAGATGAGGAAATAGATGGCACAGCAACAAGACCAGACACCAGACTCGCCGACTCTTAGGTGTTAGGCTCACAAACCTGAGCCAAACAATGAGCTGGGGTATAGAATGAAGGCTAGCATGCCAATGCATAGCATGCTAGAGACTAACACACCGAGGACTGTCCAACTGTAGTGGTGGCTGGAGGCTAGCAGGTCGAGAGCTAGCCACCTGGGGGGGGGCTGCCTGAGAATCGGGGGTGTTAGCAAAGTATGAAACACGGTATGAACAGGGCCAAAGAAAGAGCTCAGGATTCCTCACATGTATGGATTTGTTAGCACATTCTTGAAATGTCTCCTATCAATATCTTTTTTCTATATTGACACATAGTACTGCAAATGCAGTTATCTTGACTATGACACAATTCTTGAGTGAAGCAAAACAATGATGCTTTCTGATTTTCTCATTCAGACATGTGTTAATGTATAGTTGCATCAGGAATTCAAACATGTACGTTCACATCGCAGCCTTCAAAACAAGTATTTCAAAGAATTTCAAAGAATTTACTGAACTTCAATTAGTACAGAGTCCAAATGTTTTCACAGATTCACAGACTCTCCACAATATTATGTGCTAAAACCCATCGTTGTATTTTATTCAGGCTATTCCTAAACCACACTGCATCATAAATAATGCCAACAGCTTCCACAACCTTAGACCTTTTTACAGCATAGCCATGCCAAGACACAATAGGTTTCCGCACTGTTCAACCTGCAGTTCAAAGACTGTGACATCACACCACCACTGCTCTAATCTGCTGGCGCCATAGTGATACATGTGGGCTGCTAGACAGATACATAACGCCTTATAGCCGCCCTCTGCAACCCAAAGATACTTTTTCGGAGAAATGAAGGAAGTTAGTGAGAAACCAAACATGCACAGATCATACAGATTTTATGAACCAGCGATGAGGTCAGACGAGATTAGCCTTCTTGGCCGTGTCAATGTTGTTGCACCGCTCCCGAGGAAAAGACTCATCGTAATTGACCGAGTAAATAGAGCAAGTGGACAGGCCTGTGGATTGCAAAGCCTGAATGAAACACAAAAAAATGCACGGTTCGATTTACTGTGTATTTCTGTTCAGTCGAAGCCTTGATCACAAGCAGTTCCTCCGAACATCTGCACTGTTATTGTACTGCAGGGTTGATAAAAGATTTATTTCAGTGAGAGCTGCCAACAGCAAATGAGAGCCCAGATTACAATGAAGTGACCCAGAAATGGTAAGTCGCGATTGTAATCATTGATTGCATTAAAGGGAGAACAATTTGGAAACTCCCTCCCTAAATCTATTATATTTCTAATTTAACTGCTGCACTATTATGTTTGATATTTCTACTGAGATGAGCCAAGACACTGGGTCTCTTCAGCCAATCTTTTGCCCAGACATTTGCCCGAATACTTCAAATACCTTGTTTCCTTCTCCATTCACTTTGAAGTGCATACTGATGTATGCTTATTCATGTTGGATCCCTGCGTGATCAATATACACAGCATGATCATCAGTGACAGGTACAGGCAGCAGAAACACCTCATTATCTGCCGCGATCATATTTAAGGCAATACAAATCTTAGAGAGATTCTCTGTGAAATCTGTCAATCTGTCTATAATCTAGTTTGTGATGCAATGCATTTTCGAAACTGATTACCATTTAGAAGTCTTGTCATATACCTCTAGTGTCGGGTGAATGCGGTATGCATGCGCACAGAAAGGCACTAGACGGGCTCTCTATGCCCTCCTTGCTCCACTGATCTGAGTCCAATTTGCCCTTCTTTGAATATTTGCTGTGGGAATGCTGCCGGTGCTGGTGATCTCTCCCCACCTATAAGGCGAGGTGAGTACACCTTTGATTGGCAGCAGCGATGCTTGAACTGAGACTGAAATCCCCCAGACCTTAGAACCCACCTGCTGGCACGGCTTTCCTGATTGCCCGTCGGTAATTGACACATCCCTTTGTTAATTATCAATGTGATGCGACACATGTACTCATAGAGATCAGTGAATCTGCATTGCAGACACATTCCCTTCTCAGCGTGTCAGCAAGGTGTCCTTTGCAAGCAAGCCTCTGTCGCAGGTGATTAAAGATCCTGTCATGTTACATCTTCCAGGACCAATAATTAAAACAGAAACATAAAGCAGGGCCTAATGAACTGCAGCTCGATGATTATTTCATCAATAAATACATAGCATTTAGGACTATTTTTGTCCCTGAGTTAATATCTTGCTTGCACTTTCGGGGAATGTCAGTAATTGCATGGGGCAAATAAGTCATCAAAACAAGCATCTTAATTCTAGAGCCCTGGAACTGTGTGTGTATGTGTAATCAGGTATATTATCACAGTAATTGGAAAGTGTTTACACTGTAAATAGAAAGTATCGAGAAAAAATATCATTTAAGAGCTGGTGTTATCGACATAGTTGATAAATTCACTTCACTCAAATCAGCACAAATTTGAGAGCCTAAATTTCTGTAAGTGAATTAAACACTACACAGTTGGCTTTTCTGTTCAGGGGTTAAAGTTATTCATCCATAAAAGTATTGATTCAAATATAACAAAAGCATAAAAACCATGAAGAGGATGTCATCAAGAAGTCTCCCAAATTCACCTTTTCTGTATAAAAGGTGAAAAATTTAATTTGGGGGTCTAACATGTACATGTCAATTTGACAAAGAAGTTTCAAACTTTGAGGCTTTCATTTTAGTTGTTTGTCAAACATCAAAATGGGATTGTATTAATTCAAGCCAAGGCCACACTCAACAGTAATGACAATGTCACATGAGTGGCAGCCCTTCCCAGCTGAAAATACAGATTTTCATGTTTTGGTAAGGGAGAAATGCTAATGATGTGGCCATGCTCAACATTTCATTCAGTAGGCAAGTGAATTATACACATAACCGCTCGTACCTAATAATTTTCAAACCCAGTTTCAGCCTGAATGCAGTGTCAACCACTCTATTATATACAGAGTTGTCCCTCATACTGTATTTAAAGTTGGTCCGACATGTTTAATTCAGTGGAAGTCATTACATGATAATAAGGTGCTGGAGAGTGGACGGGTAGACTGGTGACTCAGCTGGTGTCAGACAGAATGAGCTCCTTTCCTAATTAAGATCATTTTGTTTTCATGTTCCATCATATTGTTCTGGAGTATTAACGCTTCTGTATAAGAAGGTCACAGCGAGCTCTCCACACACTATGGCTCATATATTAGGGCATCATCAAGCCTCAGGCACAAAGCCAAACGCCAACCTGGATGAGCGTGTCTGTTCCACTAATGATGGCAAGTCTCATGCATTTCATCTAAGGCCTCATATCTCCATGTACTTTTAAAGGGACAGTCAGCCAGAAAAAAAAAGAGCATAACTAGCCCCGATCACATCGTTGTAGTGACAACTTCAATGGTTGCCGATTTTTGAGGAGGAGGACAAACGAGACAAATGGTTGAAATAAATACTAAAATATTGCGTAAGAGAAGTGTTTTGTGATGATGTAAGACAAGCAACAATAACCAAGTTAAAGCTCTTAAGATATCAACAGGGAAAGTGGCTTAGACACAGTCAAAGCAATGTATTCAATCATGAGTGACTGCTTAGAGTTCTCAATTGACCAATTTTCACTGTAAATCTAGAAGGATTAATGGAAACAAAGAGCGGTAAATGTATAAGTTCTACAATATCTCTGCTGGTACTCAATGATCTGCACACCAAGACTCTTCATTATTTTTGCACGACTCAACACAGCACGAAAAGGAAAAGCAAATAGAACCGGCAAACGTGGTGCTGTGAAAGAAAAAAGAAAAGGGATTCTGTGAAAACCGGAGTCTACATTTTAGCTGTGGTGTGTATGCTTTACGGCTAACGTGGTGGCATGGTAAGGAGGGGAAAGATAAGGGCTGTGGTCTTTTCACACAGCTGAGGGCTGTGAGAAGGCTCAGGAGTGATATGTGGTGACAGCACGGTGCTACGCTGTTGACACAGCATGCATCTCCTGGGTACTGAGGGCGGGATCGCCCGGGGCTTGATTATTTACAGGCCCGCGCACCTTCAAAAAAATGTTCTGTGAGGACACCCTGAGAAACCTTCCTTTGCGAGGCTTTTTAATTGGATCAGCGCTATCATTTATTAATGCGAGCGACTATATGCAAGTCTAGTTTTTTCGTGCCCATGATTATTAATGGCTGCTGGATCAAAAGACTGATATGACCTGTACGGTACTCCATGTCAGCCTGAAAGACGAATACATTTCCATCACCAAATTGCATGAGTTGGAAGGGTGGGGGGGATCTGCCGTTCACACAAGCGTGGGGGGAAGCGCTGGATCTTTGGAGTATGTTGACCCTGTAAGACATGCATGGTAATTTCAGTGAAATCGTGTAAAAATTTTGACTTGCATTGACTTGCATCATACACTGATTTTGAGTGGAGGGTAGAACGGATGTTCATCTATATCGAAGGCTCAATGCAGTCGGCCTGCTCCTGAAATCTCTGGGAAAATCATTGTTTTCGAAGAACGATTGTTGAAATTGCTCAAAGGAAATTTGTTGTGAAAGACAATAGAGTGCAATTAAATTGCTTCTGACGTGTTCTTGTTTTCATGTCAGCAACGTCAACGTCAATCATCAACCATCAAATGACGAGTTTCATTCTCGCAATTTCAATTCAGTTGATTATGTCTTTTTGTCATTTGAGGTTAAATGCTGCTTTTGGGAACAACATCATAATGAAGAGTAACATTTTAAAAGAGTTTTGACAATGTGTATTTAAATGCTAAACTCCTACCAAGCTACATTAGACCTACACCTCATCAATCAGACGTATATATCTCCACCACTGTTCAATCTCCCCTCATAGCTTCCTTTATGATACTCTGTGGCATATCTACTCATTCTCATTGATTGTGAAACTCAGAAAGTGAGAGCGCTCTTGAAATATGTAGCAAATGCATAATGTGAGCGAAGAGAATTAGCTAAATGAAATCCCAGGGTTGAACACCACTTCTCTGACTGAGATTCACGAACACATTTGTGTCGCTGTGAAACAGGATATCTGGAGAAGCCTTCCAATCGGATCCTGTAAGCCGCATGTTTCGGACTCATCATCGTCGCTCAGCACAACCAAATGAGACGTGACATTCTCTTGACTGCTTACTTCTTCAAATTAATTATTTATAACCTGTGTGGAAAAGTGTGCCAGAGTGGAATTTAATTGTCAAAGTCTCATTATGCTAAAGGTCATTTTCTTGTCACTCACTGGACTGAATCGTCTGATCATCCTTTTCAGGACTCTCATCGACCAGAGAATATTCGACGTAGCAAAAATACAAGAACAGACTATTTATGTCACTGCAGAAAAAAAGAATGCTATGATTTTGTGCAGCTGACATGCCGTACACACAGTATCCAGGATATGCTAAGGCTGGCTATTGACCAAGCATTTGCAGTCGGGACAGAAATGCATCAGTGTCAAACAGGGACCAACAAGAAGACAGCTTCCAGCCATTTGCTGTCCCTATTAGTTAAAAATGAAGAGTGCATTGAGTCTGCCACTAGCCCTCTTTAGAATGCCACTGAGGATGATAACACCATACGTCAATCACTTTTAAAAAAGAAGCATAAGGGTGACAGTCACAACATGAAAAATAAAATGCAAGCACTCATCTTGGGAAAAAAAAAGAAGCAAACCCTGTTTGTATCCTGTGCTGTATAAAGGTATTACCGTCTCCACACTGCGGTGAGGATGCATCGGTATATTTTCCCACTTATGTCCCGGAGCTCACCTTTTGTCAGCACATACAAGCCTGGCACAAACACGTGTTTATATGTCCCTTACAGTCCCGCAACCCCTTTGTGTGGCAAAGCTTGAAAGAATGTTTGAACCCTAAAGTTCAACATGATTGTTTGATTTGACAGATGTGAGAATAGCAGTGGGTGGACTTGACTGATGTTGAGCTCTCAGTGCTGTGCTATGATTGAGACTGGAATTACAGCTGTTGTGAAGAAAGAGCCCGTGCTGACTCCTGACTGATGTGCTCGTGTGTATGTGTGTGCTCGAGTGTTTATGTGGGCCCAGACGCATTCACACATGTAAACAAATTTACTACTGATATAAATGGACGGCTTGTTGTCTCGCTACTAAGCGAAAATCCTGTTCTTTCTGCAAATAACGGGCATGTCTGGTCTAACAGTATCACCCTTTTTTCGCAGGCTTTTGAGAACGTGCTACTGGTACAATTCCATATTGTCACAAGGGTGCTGTCTTGAGTGACATGCGGCAGGAATCAAAAGTACAACATTAATACACAATGACTGGGGGTCCTCCATGTAGCAAGTGTTAATGTGCTAATGAGTTCAAACATGCTGTTTAACGCAAGACTGTCAATCAAGCTTTTGGCATTTTGGCATCTGACAGTTGGGTCATGCGTTCCTCTGAGGGACATGAGCAGTTTGCCCACACTTGCCTTTCTCACAGATTGCTATGTGGAGCCCCAGAAGGGAGGCTTGTGCTTTACACTTTACCCCCTTAGCAGCCCTGAAACGCTTGTTCATTTCCATCGAGCGTTATCAATTTGGTTTGAGTGGTTTTGTGTTATCTGTTTATCACCACGCCGTATCATTGAAATATCCAGCCCAATTGTGTTCAGCCATTATCACCACTATGTGATGGGATGCGATTTTGTGGCTCTGATCTGCAATAATTGCCTTGACCCACAGCAACTAAGCTGTTGTCTACAGTGAAGATAATTTTGGTCGGTTCCCTTGGAGATGAAATGAGCAGAGTTTAATTTACAAATTCTATTTAACTACTGGTATTTGGGTTTTTTTTCGCATCAAGACTATAAATTAATGAGGAGATCCCTAAAAACTTTTCACATGGGATAAATATTTAAAGTATTTTTCCTCACATCAAACAACAATGATTTCCCCAAGTTTCCTCAAGTGCATCTTAATGATAAATATTTCACTGTCTGCTGAGGAGGAGACACAAAGGTGTTAGATGAGGGGACTGAGGAAAGGTTAGAATTAAAATAGTTGCATTGTAATATAAAAAAAACAACAACCTTTTTTTGTCTGGACCCCACTCACACAGTGAATATATGGCGCACTGTACCTACATATTGGAAACCATGACAGTCATGTCGTTCCTGTTTGGGCTGCAGGCAGCAGTTACCGGTGTTATCTTCAATATTCAAGAAAACACCACAACATATTAGCTGTGTCCCAATTCAGGGGCCACCTTCTTCCTAACTGAAATGAGATGGTCTGGTCTACAGAGAATTTTCATGACCTGCATCACTAGCTTGTTTTTTTTAACATTGTACCATTAGCTGTTCAGTTGACTTGAAGGCAGCTGGTGGAGTCTTAGCATTAGGACAGATTAGCTGTGCTACTCTGACACAATTGGTCTTCAAATGCATCCTAGGAATGTGGTTCGCCCCTGAATTGAGACACAGCTTATGATTGTGAGGCAAGATCTGAAGTCTTATTGGTCTTAGGATATGTGTTTTCTTTGAGTTTAGATGTGATCTAAAGAAGAAAGTTTGGTGAAAGAACCTTCACCTTTCTTCAGCATTCAAAGTGCAATGCTGCATTTCTCATAAATAACTGTAAATTGTAAATTATAATGCATCGAAGGTTCAATAATTAGACAAGAGAAATGCTCACACAAATAAAAGCCTTGAGAAATGCAGAAGGGTGAAAACGCCGTAGAAACTCCTCTCTTTCAAACTCACTCACACTGTTCTGACAATAAGATTTGATTCCTCGGAGTCAATTCTCAACATTTGGCATCACTTTATCTCTGTCATTTACCTCGGTCGAGGTGAGACACGAGAGGACTTCACAGGAAAATTGGTCGGAAGGTTGGTCATCGTGAGCCCATAGAAACAAAGAGAAGCAGCGCGACAGCCCCTCAATACCTCGCCTTGTCACAGGGGTCTCCAGAAAGTGACTGAAAATTTTATTTTTGGAGTCGCTAACTTTTGACTTGTCAGGTTCTTGCAAGCTGTCATCATTTCAAATGTGTCTGTGGGCCGCCACTGCTACCTTAAAACTCTGACTCGAGTCCTGTATAATTTCCCCATCTTCCTAGCTCCCTCTGTGCTAAATTGCATTGGAAGATGGATTTTTGGCATCTGAGGCTGTCAGGTCTCAGCCATGGAAGACTTTATGCACTAGTACACCCGCTATGAAAGTGAATTCTAGAGGGATAGAGGGGTATACGAGTGGTGAGTCAAGTACTGCTACTCCAGCAGGTCTTTGGGCATTTTTCTGACTGTGATTGTGGGCTATTTAACAATAATGCCAATGCTGTAGATCCCCCACCTTCTCATATTTCCTTTCTCCTTTTCTCTGTCTCTCTCTCTAAATCTATTTCTCCCACATACCCTCAGCATCCCTCTCTCGCAGGTTTCCTAATGATGATAGGATCTGGTCTGCCAGCAATCTAAAGACCATCTTCATTCCAGACTGAACTATTATCTTCACTGTCATTACAGTTATTGTGGTTTGCATATACATAGATTGAGGAACATATTTTACATTATAGCATGGCCTGAAAGAATATCCTCTTCTGACTGGCTCAGGGGTGTTCGTTAATTTTCGATAACGGGGCCCCTCCGACGAGATGTAGCTATCATCAGGGATGGGATTTTTTTCTCGTCCGCATTGGGGAAAAAATTGTGTCTGGCAAGTTGAATTTAAGGATGTCTGTGCTTCAAAGTAAAGATTCCCATTGTCTTCTCTGTGTCACAGTCACAGCACTGACACTGCTGTGATAACAATGTGCAAATCCAAGACACTGTGTTTTTTTTGGCTGAAGCCTCCTCTTTCCCCACCCCCCCTCCTGCTGGATGTTATTTGTGCAAACAAGACTCCTCCCTTCCCCGTATGTTCGGGGCTCACGGAATGAAAAATGCATCACAGTTTTAATCCTGTGTCCCTGTATTAATTGTCCATTTATCTTTTGTTATTTGCTAAATATTTGTCATAAAACCAATATCATTGTATTTTTTATACATCAAACTTCCTGTCCTCTCTATTCCTGTAAAACTGTTTGACGACTCTCAGAAGGCATTTACTGATTTTTCATCCAATGGTAATGCTTACTTCAATTTTTAACTCCCTATCCCTAACTGTAAATTCTACCAGTTACCGACCAGTGCTGATGGATCTATAAGCTGTTCAATTCATCGGTTAAATCCGCAGGCGTAGGAGGTGTAGAGAAGTCCTCACCAGCAGGGAACAGGGGGTCGTCACGACTGCAAATGCTAAACTGCTAATTACTGTCAACTATGTCGTGGGGGCGTGAAAAACATTCAGCGCTATTGGCTACTATAAACACCTATTAATATCTACGACAAATCCCACCATAGCTTTGTATCTTTACTGGAAAAGTAAATATTAAGATCCGAAGAGCACTCTGACTCTGATTTTAAATTTCTTTACCTTTTTTTTACGTTATCTGCTAAACACGCTAAACACTTTTGAAAAGGGTTACTAGTGAAAACGAGAGGCTTTCAAAATCAATCAAGCTGCTAATGTTTGCAAACATTTACGTGACAATATTAGCCTCCCACTGTTTGGAAGGAAAAAGCCGGATGTTGATGCTGATGGAGAAGAGGGGCGGCTGAAAGGTCTTTGAGAGGTCAGAGAGCTTTTATTCTCTATCTACACGTATGCCATGCATCCATTTAATGGCAATCACTAATTAGGAGAACGGAGATATGGCTTGTATCATGACATTTTTTAAATACTCCACTGTGGGCTTAAGTATTCTGAGTATGCAGAGATAATCTGAAATATTTAGACCTAATAATTAAGCCTTGTGGGGAGCTTCTATGGAGAGTAGGTACTGCTAAATGCACAAGGCTTGCACTGATGGATTTACTTGATATATTGATAAGTCAGGCTTCCTTCATAACGTGCATGACAACTCTCACTGTGATCTTGGCCTAGAAAACCTATAGAATAACAGGAATATACCTTAAAATAAAAAAAGTGTATCCTGAAAAAGGGTGAATATTTTGTTGCAGGAAAACCAAAGAAAGTGACTTTATGTAGCATTTAGCACGTTTAACCTGTTATAACCGAGTCATCCCACTTGAAACTGTGCATATACTTAGAGATTTTAATTGTTTGCCTAAAAATCTTTCTCTTAGTTACACAGGCACTGTATTCTACTTTCGGTGATAAATTATTTTGGCATAAAAGAGAGTTCTCGGTTTTTTCGGTCTTAATATAGAATATGCGATTTAGGCAAACACACCTCTAAAGTGTAAAACATACTGTTCACCATTTTAATTGGTGTTCATGATTTAGGAGTTTCAGGGCAATGTCAGGGGGACCTGCTCCTTTGTCTGCTAACAACACTTAAAGGCCCCTATCCCCCCATTTCAGCTCCGACTCAGTCTGCGCTCTGAGGGGTTTTTCTCTCCAAGACACAGGCTAACAATGACTGATGGGTAACAAAGCTCGCTGGAAAATGTCACTTTCTATTCCACTCATGTGTGTCAAGCCATGTGTGGGCAGAGGGGGAGAGAAGAGCGGGGTGGGGGGGGGGTCACCAAGGTCAAATGGGATTTAACGTGTACGTCCAATCTGTAAACAGCAATGTTTGTGTTTGATGATTGGTCACAAAGGATTGACTTTTCACAGAATTCACAGCAGAGCCCAACGCGCTACATGTGCCTCTCTCGCAGAGCAGCTGATCTGAGGTAATTATACAGCGGAGTATGTTTGTATTGGTACAATCTCCCGTCTCCTGTCGTGGCATAAAGCTGAAGTAGTGTTTTGGCAACGATTGTAAATCCGGACGTGATTGACAACGGGTAACAGCACAAGTGTGGACGGATCAGTGGGATCAGCTGTGAGCAACACAGTGGAAATACTTTCACACATCAGGTTGCTTATTGCTTGTTTAGCCCGAACTGACCCACAAAGTGTAGTCACGGGGTGTTAATAGTGATGTCGATCAATATCAGCATCTAAGTGATTACTGCAGGTTTTCTGGATTTTTGGTTCTGATGATTTGGAATAAAGAACATGACAATTAGCAAGCAGAAACAATATAATATGCATTCCTTTCAGTGTTGATATATCTCCCGGCTATACACACTGGATGCAGACTTTTCTTTTCTTTTCTTTTTAATGATGAATCACTAAAGATCAACCTACAAACAAAATCCTTTAAAATGGTGACAAATGAGACGACTTCCCACACACTTCCAGCTACATGTTTAAATCCATGTAATCAAGGTTTGAGGTCTGATAAATCACTTGTTTTTACATTGTATAATGCAAACCACCCAGTAGAACTAAGACTGACACTGATAGACTAGCTTTATCCAAACAAAGTACAGAAAGGAAAATATTTTCCCGGCACTAACAGAACCAGAGCGATTCAAACTTCAACCACGTTTAACCCCACACAACTCAAACCAAAAAACACTTCTCTGATTACAGAGGAAGAATTCATACAGCTCTCAAACCCTTAACACAAATCTCCACACGGCCACAAACCACACAGTCTGCTTGGGGCACTGGCTTGTAACTCTGCACAAAATGAAATGATTTGCTTTGATATGTTCATGTTTTCTTTTAAGGCATCTCTTGAAATGTATACCTTGATAACTATATAAGACAACCCTTAAAGAGACTGTATCATGTAGTAGCCTGTATGGATTAAAATGCTGTGGCTCAACCTTGTTGTGCTGTTAGCTTGTATCGGGGAAACCAAGCTAGTAGTGTCTCCCTGAAATTACTAATTCATGTGTAGAAATTAGTAAATTGTTCTGTTGAATAAATAATTTGTGTACATAAATTACTTAATTTGTGCCTTTAAATTTATAATAAGCATCCTCAGTTAACCCCCTCCCTTCTTTTAAATTAATAGATACAAGTTGTCAAGACTATTCTGGTCAGTTAGCGAGGTGCACTCGGTGTGCCGGCAGCAAGCAGAGGCAGGTGTCTGGCCATGGACAATCCCATTGGGTCACATGCATAGAAACTTTAAGACCAGGTATTAAAAGAGATGTATTGTGGTTTTTCAAGTTTTTCTCTTTTGTCCCATGTGTAATGTTGGGTTTTGTGTATCTAAAAAGGTCTGGAAAGGTATAAAAAGTAGGGGGAAAAATTTAAAGTTGAAAGACTGCTGTAAAGGGGGGCCTTAAAGTGACAGGAGCTAAAACCAAGTGTTTCTGACAGAGGTTGAATAGAGGATTGGCAGCAGCCATGTTTTCTGAACATATAGCGTGTGAACCCTTTTCAAGTAATAATCCAAATTGAAATTCGAATAAGAGCATATGTCTCCTTTTAACACAACAATCTGACATCTTGTGTAACTTCTTGTCTAATTGCTTGGTACATTTGTGCAGGTCTATTAGGCCTTTTGTGATTTTCTTTATTGTCACAAATCATCGAGCATTTTGCCCCGAGGCTGAATCCAAGTGAAAGGCCTTTAACACACACAAAGAAATCCCATTAGAAGTGATTTCCTCCATAGCAAATTTAGAAGTCAATTAGTCACCATCTAATGGGTGAGGACAAAGTTTCCCAGTTCCCCAAACAACTTTACTCTCACACTGTCAGCAGGGTGCATTTAAGTACATGCTGTGGAATATAAATACCCACTGCCATTCAACGTGTTCCAGTGCGTCTGAACTGCACTTTACAAACATGACACAAACAGGTCCGATCCTTGCATAACTATGATCTACCCTTGTTCCTCCACATAAAGAAGAGTGATAGATCTCCTCTGTCTGTCTGCGCCTCGCTCCCTCTCCTCTACTCCCTTCCTCACCTTATGTTTGCAGCGCAGCAACATACCACAGCTTGTCATTAATTTCTTTCAGGTGGTGTTTTCCTTTGCTGTTGCTCTTTCAGCGCCGCCTCTGTTTACATCCTCAGATGTTCTGGGCTATGTATCATTGCTAAATGGCGAGCAATTATTGAGAAAGTTGATTAGCTAGTAGAGGTTATAACTCGGATAAGAACATTTACACAACATGAGAACAAACATTAGTGGCATTCATCCAACAGGAAGTTCACCTAGACAGAGACATATTCATATAGATGTTTTCACTGTGTAACTGTGATTATTGCAATGTTCAATTTCTTAATATCCATATATACATAATATGCAACATCGTAGCCAATTGTAAGACACACTACAAAATCATAATAGGCTTTGAGGAATGTGTTTTTCATTAAAAAGGGACTGCAGGCCCTCTGACTTCTGTCCCTAGTCAGCCACGCTGAAGGCTGGCATCACTGGAACAAATATCAGCACTACTGCTTTGGAATTTATTAAATTTTCAGTCCTAAACAACATTGTGCGTGTTCACCACTCATACTTAAGCACTGGGGTCTGTTTTCTGATTTCTCTCCTTTCAAGTTGGGAAAGTTATAAAACAGGAACAATTCAAGAAGCTCTTTCCACCTCGTGCTCAACTTGCTCCTTTACAAAGAAAACTGTGGGATGCTGATTAGCTGCCTCGGCTACATCAGCCGCGCTCAGTGACGCTGGATCTACAATCAAGCTGACCTGGAGTGCACACAGGGGCCAGCGCATCCTGGGTGCACTCATATTGGATAATATGGTGGCGTGAATTAATTTGACGACACATGCACTACAAATACAAACAGACCACACAGCCAAATAGACTGCAAATCCAGTGCTGCAAATACACAACACAACAAAATACAGGAACACACTGCTAGTAGTAAAAATGAGAAAAGTATCTTTGTTGCAGCTCTTTTATCTCCAGCTAAGGTTCAGCAGACTGATGACAGTTTCATAAACTTTCAGCTACATGTTGTACAACATAGGATCCATTACATTCTTCATAAAGAAGCTTTGAGGTTTCATAATCACATCTTTGTTGCTATTTCAACCAGGTACATGTATGTCACTGTGACCTTGTGTACAAACAAACTAAGTAAACAGGAGATGTGTAGGGCTGTTGTGCCTTTCTTATCTGTTCATATTGACAGAATGGCTATGTTCAATATATCTGTATGAAGACTATGAAGGTTTTATAGTTCTGTGAAAAGAAGAAAAAACGTTTTAAATCCAGTAATAGACATCGGAAAACATCTCCCCTGACCTGCAAAACTCACATTACTTGTTACAAAATGTTTGTTATGGATCGAGGCCCTTAAACGCTCACTGGCCCTGTGTGGTCTTAATCCAGCCACTGCATTCAGTCACTTCACCGGCTGGAGAGAAAAAATGAAAGAATAAATACAAAGATCTGCATGCCACCAGATCTCTGGGGCCGAGCTTCTGTCTGCGGTCATTTCCCCTGTGCAGTAAAGAACAGAACAGTGAAATGTGAAAGGGACTCTTGGGGATGTTATTTTTCTTTAAGTACGGACACTAAAACCAACATGTAGAGAGGGTTTATGAGTGAGTGAGCGAGGGAGTGAGTGAGCGAGGGGGTGAGTGAGGGAGTGAGGGAGTGAGCCAGGAGGAGACGTGCTCGCTGAGAACCGTGAGACTCGGCTGTAGTCGCTGTCTGTCAGCTCTTAAATCAAGAGACTCTCCACTATTGGTAGTCTTACTGAACCACCAGGGTGATTTCAAAAGCATCGGTCTCCACAATGGTTATCTTGAACCAGTGAAGCAGAGAAAGAGAGAGGTTTCAATTCTATCTCTTCTCACCTAGAAGTCCAAAGAATGAGGCAATTTTAGTTCCCTATGGAAATAAGCTGATGATGTACTATCTGGCTTTCCTCTGCATGTATTGGTCGCTGACACTGATTTATTCCCTCTAATAAAAGCCTTTTGTGAATTTATGTCATTAATGTATTATTCTGACAAAACCTTTGAGGTATATTTTCAATTACAAATTGCACCTGGCAAAATAAAACTTCACTTTTCCCCAGGGAAGCACAATTGAGCTTTTGGGATGATAGCAGTTTAAATTATTTAAATTCTTGGGCCATTACCCTGTATAACTTCAAGTAATTCCAATCAAACTTATATATCAGAGAGCTCAGCTGAGCTTGTGCAGAATTTAGTCCATAAATCATGTGAATAGGTAAAGATGCACAATATTTGCCTGACCTGTGGCTCTGCCTGCTGCAATGCTCCGTGCTCAGTGGAGAGGGCGAGCCAGGAGCCATGATTACTTGCCAAGTAGCATGCCCATGGCAAATAACTGCATAAGCACCATGCCAACCCAAAACAGGCATTTTATTTTCACTGAAAAGGTAACTTACCGTTTGCAAAGCAGAGCTCTAAGGCAATTTACTTTTATAGAACCTTGTTTATTGTGCATTTAATTCATGTAAACACTTCACTTCAATAATGGATTGTTATGTCTGTGTATTAGATTGAGAAGAAAGTAATTTTGGGGAATACTGAAAACAGACTATTAAAGAGTGAAATTTCCTAGGGTAGAATGAGAGCTCTTAACTGAGAGTTGAGCTTAATCTGCCGAATGTGGGTTTCTCCTTCAGCATGATTGCTGTCCTTAGAAAAACTCCAAATGCAAGGTACAGTTATTAGTCAGAGTTTGTTCGACTTCTGCCAGGTTTTAAGCAAAATCCCACCGGGATTGGTTTAGCTTTCATGAGACGCTTTCGCCTCACTTTCTCTCTTCTGTTTCAAAGAGGATTACATGCCAAAGACATTAATGCCATAAAATACATTTTTGGCATAAAGGTGACTTCTACCAAAGTTCTTTTTTTTTTTTTTTTTTCTCGTTGGAAAATCTACTTTCATAATAAATTCATGCAACTTTGACACATCATCAAAACATCTAAATGAAACGCGCAGGTATAAATGGGAATTAGGAAGCAGATTAGAGGCACAGGTTGGAATTTCTGCTGTTGTGGATTAAATATCAAACTCTCGCACAAATTATCTGTGACGCTGACAAAGCTGTAACCCGGGAGGAAACATAGAGGATACTCCACTTTGCTATGTAGTTTGTTGAATGGCTTTCTGTGAATTGTTGTCTGTTCACAGTTGATTTTAATGTGAGTATGTTGAATTACCAGGGTTTGCTTTTTGGATGATAACGACTCTCTGAGCCACAGTTGGTGATTTTTGAAGGTAAATGGTCGGTGACACTGGCAAAAACAGATAAGCAGGACGTTACAGAATTGTGCTGCTGTCTTTTTTACATCAATAATCAATCAATCAATCAATAATCTCATTAAAGTGTCCGTAAATGACAGACACTGACCAACTCTCCTTCAAAACTACTAAAAACTGACCCCAGATTTTAATGAACAGTCTGATTGGTCAACACTATACATAGTTAAATAGGTGCCAGACGACAGGGAGAGAGAGTGAGGGGAAGAGCGAGGAAGGGAAATTAGTTTGGAGACTCACAACAGAGGTATTCCGGGATAAGATGACAATGATGGGTTTTTTTTCTCACTGTTTCTCTCTTATCTCTTGATCTCAAACATGCAAATGATTCTTTCACACTATTAAAGTTAAGTGGAGAAGATGAGCAGAAAGCGAGGGATTTGGTCTGTCATGGTTGAGCGAGTGAGCGAGCGAGGCAGACGCCGAGACGGAGGGAGAGAATACAAACGAGATGCTTATGTTTTGGACATGATGGCCAACAAGAAATGGGTGTTAGTACTCGTGTTGACCGGGGCCACACCGCCTCAACCCTAATGAAAATTGGCTGAGCATAGAGAAACTGTGACAAATTAAATGGGCCATCAAAAGCACTTGCTCGCGTTAGAAAGAAAAGGACCAAGCATTTCCTGATGGAATTAGAATCATTGCACTTAATCTTTAACTGCCACCTAAACCACATTTCTTGTTAGACAGCACTCGAACATGCTACAGGGACGGAATGAGAAGATGGGATGAAATAACCTTGTATATATCGGGGCACTGGATACGGAGGGCTGACTCTAAATTATACCAACAAATTGCTGCTGATTGTTAACCGTATCTGTTTCCTTTGCGGATATGAAATTCATATGCACCTCTTTTTATACAATTCTGAACACATTCGTGACATTTTGAAGATAAAACTTGGAGGATCAGGCTGGAGTAATATAAGAAAATATCATACATACATAAAGTAATATAAAAAATAAAACTCACATCTGGTCAAAACAACCTTTTGGTCCCGGGCAACGTTAACAAGTATTGTGTTTCTGTATATAAAGATGGACAACGTGTCTCCACTTCCTCCCACTATCCAGAAATGAAGCCACAATATCCTGGAAATGAACGCTGCCAGGTTGCAGTAGCAATCGTGGGATATATGCACCCGACCAATCGCGAGTCAGTCTCAGTTGTCAATCATGATACAACAAATAACTAATCAAAATTAAGTCTTTGACATACATCAGTGGAATTAGAAATACAATAAATGACAGAAACCATCTTTGAGAAAAAATCTTTTTTTGGACTTTTTATTCGGCCTATGTCTCATCTGCTAACACGGAGGAGGCGGGGATTTAAGAGCTATACTGCACACGGCCACCAGGTGGTGATCTAGATGCTTTGGGTTCACTTTTTGAGAGCCATCATTTCGTCCATCTGTCTATGCTCCAACCTGAAAAGCCATGTACGTATAATAGATAGAAATCTATGCTAAAAGAAAGTTCACTGTTCCAGGCATCGTAAGACATTATATCAAACCATGGACCACATTAATATTTCCAAAATGTGCAATATTTGTCGTTGCATATATATGTATTCTATTAATTGACATAAAGAATTTGGAAAGCATATTTTGAGGAAACTTAGCATATAATGAAAGCCTTGTCCGTCCGCTGTACAAAGGTAGGTAGATTATCATTAAAACGGACAACACAACTTCCACTCTAACAACGATCTGTTTGGTTACACACTATAAATCCCCCCCGTCTTACAGCATAACAGATGGTCGACATGTCACTGTCAGTCGCTTCTCTTTCTTCGCACATGACACATATTGTATGGCTGAACGGATGGATGGATGGATGGATGGATGGATGGATGGATGGATGAGATGGATTGGTGGGCGGACCGGTGGGTGTGCAGTTAGGTTTAGGGAACACACTTCACTGCTGACACTTACTTTGCTATTCCGCGGAGTGACGCGCTGAGAAATAAGCGGGCAGTGTAAAAAGAAAGTGACAGCGCCAAATGACCAATCCTCTCCTCCGATTCCAATATATGTGTTTCTGAGTGATGAGTGAACCCCGAGCCGAGCGGTGCTGACAGCCAAGAAATGATCTCTCAGATAGATTCCGAGAATGATGGTGCACACTGGCTAGGTGCGCGTGGATCGGTCAGGGCTACGGCTACAGTGAGACACACGTTTTTACACTCGCCACACAAACAGAGGATCAGCGGTGAGTACAATAATTAATAGGAGTTATAAGGCGATGCAATGAGGTACTCGAGGTCTCGATGCAAAGATATACGAGGAGCGGCTTCATCTCAAGATGTTGGGGCCGTTGTCCACTGACAGCAGCTTTTAGCTTAATCAGACAGCATAAGCACCGTAAAAATGGATTGCAAATAATTTTCCAGGTGATAAAGTATTGATGTTTGTCAGGACTTGATGTGTAAACAGCGCGGTAATTCATAGGCTCTGCGGAGGGCTGACAGTCGTCCATAAGTCACCACTATGTGTCATTCACTCAGCGTGTTGGAATCTTGTAGTTCAAAGCCTCCTCATTGCTATTATCTTTTCATCTTTGAGCTCTCAATTTATCACCCTGCACATCCTTGTATTTGTACACAAGAAATTAAATCTAGAGGAGAAGGAAGGATGAACAGAAAAACACATGGAGTTTGTTAAATATAAATCACAACCCATATTGTTTCTTTCCTTTATTTTTTTTTTATCTTTCTGTTTTTCGAATAGGATTAAAAATGTCCCGCGGTTGTCAGGTTTGTTTTTTTGTTATGTTATTGAATTACTCTTAACAATAAAACGTATTCAGATGACTTTGTTTATGGATTCCAATCAAGTGCTGCTGACTCCACTTCAGTACTAATTGTTAACATTAAAACATAATTAAAAAGTGACGATCAAGCAGAGACGCTGTGCTTTGCTAATTTCAAAGTTAAACAATAATGTAATCCCCGAAGTATCGGTGTGCATATGACTGTTTTACGGCAAAGTTTCTAATGAGCACGGTAACGGCACCATCACCTTGCATCGTCTTCATATATGGATATACCATAGAGCACTAATTAAGAGGTGGATAGGCTGTCAGTGGAAATAAGACGGAACATTGCTGGTATGACTAAAATAAAAGTTAAGCGTTTTTCGCGTGGACATTTGCACATTACGGAGGACACGATTATCATATTGTTCCTCTACGGAGGGAAAGATGTCTCCTGCACATTAGCATGTGAGGTGCTCTGGCCCCGGTTGCATACCATCAATACATATTCATCAGCATAAGAGAGCCATTCATTTGCCAGATTGGAAAATGGGCAGTGAAGAGAGCTTGACATTCACTTTGTGCTGAATTGTTCTCACTTGACACCCAACTTGCTGATTGATGAGAAATATTATGGCTTGGAGGAAAAGCAAAGTGAAAGATGAATGAGTGTAACGCCGGGGCTCTCCTCACATCTCACAACCACAACTCTCTATTAATATTTTGTTTGGGCCTGTACCTATCCATCCCTGTTTATGTTACACAAGTAGGATTGGATCTGTCATATCGGGTATTTACCGGCATTTGTCTCATGGCTCTCCAGCGACTGTGTCTGTCTGTGTGTGTCTGTGTGTGTGTGTGTTCACATGCACTAAACCTGTGTATTTAAATCAGTCTTGGCTCCAGTCATTTAGCTGCTTGATAGTTATACTGTTAGCTGTTGGTATTGTTTTGCAAATGCATCGCAGCAAGAGGTTCAATAAACACATATGAGAATCTACACTGCACTGAGGGAGACGCAGAACATGAGACTGATATTGTCTGTCCAAGAAACAAACAAACAAACAAACAAAGCTCTACAGATCTTTATCCACCAAATCCTCCCATTTCAAAAACAGTTTTTTATCCACAGCCACAAGGACTCTGAACATCTTTGCAATAACTAAGATGGACATGCACTCTAGCCACTTTGCAGTGTTGCTATAGAAGAAAGAAAGAAAGAAAGAAAGAAGTCATGAGAACACAGTTATCTTGACAGCATCTCACTCTTTTGTTTTCCTTAATATCTCAGGGAACACGTCACATCTGCCTCCATCGTTTGCTCAATTGCGTTCGCATTCAAGCGCAAAGTTATGATGTAGTTAAACTGTATTGAGAATTTATCTGTCAGTGGATGCGGCAAATAAAACATACGTGCAGTGGCTGGATGCGATTTCCCAAATAGAACAGCAACAACGGAGCCTGCTGTAAAATCCAGAATCATCAAAGCAGACCGGCGTAAACCTCACTGTAGCGAAGAGAAAGGAACGGCTTGTGTGTGTAGGTAAAAATAAAAGTGATGACCATGACGGCCCACTTTACTTCACTGGTGATAATAAATCTCTGCCTCTCAAGGCTCTGCGTCGAAGTGTGGGGTGGGGGGGTTTGACTCTTCCCTCCCATGCTCATGCGATCTGACTATTCACACCATTGTAATTATGTTCAGGGGCAATTTGTTTGAACTATGAAATAATCTAAACACATTATTAGGGCAATTGTTCTGCGTTTGCGGCTCCTTCTGCACAATCAGCCCTTCTTGTCTTTCTGTTACTTGTTAGCCTGTATTTATCGCCTTGCCCTCCCTTAAGATGCTCCTGGCTTTCAGAGGCAGAATCAATAAGGGGCTATTACCTGGATTCACTTCACCGTTGTGCTTTGTTAAAAAAACTACAATGTTTACTTTGGCAATTAAACAGATTCCCCATATTTCAAATCCCAATTCTACCTTCACATCAACAGTAAAAGTCAAACGTCGCTGGCGCTCGCTTGTTTTTTCATAACCCCCCCCCCCCCCCCCCCCCCCCCATTGTTCTGGCCCAAGACGTGCTGGAGAGAAGCACGTTGTTATCGGTTGCTACAAATCCCCACAAACGACCCGATTGGCACATTAACATGTGAAAAATTTGACAGCTCAATGAATATAATATGAAGAGAGCGAAATACAAAAGAGGGTATCTATCAGGGCACACGTTTCCTCTCTTCGTTTTTAATTTCATGGGCATTTTCTGAACTTTCAAGGTTTTTTTTTTTCTTCTCCCACCAGCCCCCCCCTCTCCCCCCCCCTGTTAATTTCTGACCCTGCCAATAAAATCCAAATTGTGATTCATCCCGTCTTCCTCAGCAACACGACACACGCTACTGTCAGACCCTCTTAAGCCCCCATGCCAAGTTTTAAGCCGTGGAAAAGGTCAAGTGTCTGGATGATTTTCAGCGTCAGCATATTGATAGACTTCTTAGCCCAGGATTGATTGATAGATTGAATATTGATCAGCTCACGTCAAGATGAAGTTTTGCCTGATCATTTCCCACATGGGTGTATTTGCATTTGTACGTGCTTGTGGACATGTTTTGTCTTTATTATTTGGCGTTGGCTTTTGTGAAAGTGCAGCCCATTATCTCACAGCGGTGGTGTTTGAGATATGACATTCGGAAAGGTCGTTGCGAGCTTTACGGTCAGAAGGGCGGTGCAGTGTTGAGGGACCGTCCTATAATCAGCCCCGTAACCTGCCCCGCTTAAGTGTCTCAAGTAAGACACAGAATCCCTCCCAAGTACACGGGCACGGCTTTGTGCCCGACCCTGCACTCCGACCCCTGACCTCCCTGTGGAGAGGGGAGAACGCATTGCACAAAAGAGGATAATAAAAAAAAATAAAAAAAGTAAGCTGAAAGGGAAGCGGTCACTTTCAAAAGTGACTGCAAGCACTGTTTTTTTTTGTTTTTTTTTCCCTCAAACTTAAATCAGGTCAAGCCAAAGTTTCACTCCGAAATTTCCTCAGGGCACAAGTGAAGTGAGGTTTGTGAGGTGGAACCCCGCATGTCAGCCACTTCTGCCAGTACACCATTATTTCCACTGTGGCCTCGCTGTTATGCCAGAACAACTGCAGTAGTGTTTAGCTCGGGCCTAACAAGGGCTGGAAAAGCTTATTTTGTCCGTGCAGTATTTATGAAGGAATATAATCTGAAAATATTGCTGCTCGGTTTCAACTCTGACTCTGTGAAGCCGCTTTGTTGGACTGTGACTTCGTAATGAGGAGGCCGATTGAAGAACCTAGTTGGAGAATCACAGGTCAGGCTGACATTGCTTGATGTGATTTTTTTTCTTCTGTAGCGCAGAGTGCACAACCAACAGCCAGTGTTTGCGTGAAAAGATTTACCCACCAATTACTCATAAAGTCTTATAGCTTGGAACGAGCGTGATCGACCAAGCGATGCAGCAGACTGAACCCGTTCCACTTTGAGGTTTCTGTAAAGTGAAACATGTTTTGAAGACGCATGCTATACTGCAGGCTGCAGTATGGATTTTGCAGCAGCCGGCACAAGAGCTATGGTTAGTAAAGGACAGATTAAATTATGTGTATACTGCATTTTATCCTTGATTGGCCTATTATTAAAGCGCCGGCAACAACTCTTTCGCTTTTGACAAGATGGCGATGAAGTCAGTGCAAATAAAAGCTGTAATTTTATTTTCTGCGGTATTTGTTTCATTATTAATGTCCCTGAAGTCAGACTTGTAGGAATGAAGCGAGTTAGGAGAACAGAAGTGGCGTAATGGCTTGAGCCCAGAGTTCTGCGCTGTGCTGGATGTACTTACAGTAAATCTTACACTCAAATATATAAGCTTGCATTTGAATTTGAACTTTATGTAAAACCCAGAGTTTTTCCCCCCCCCGCCAGCAATCCCACAACGAAAGCACGGGCACGCACCGATGAGATTGTTGAATGTGTATAAGATAAGTTGATATGCTTGGAAAACCTGAGTTTGTATAGTCCTTCCACTGTGCATAAAACAACTGAGATGGATCAGCGGCATGTTAACTACAACAATCCTCACAGAAATAGTATCAGTTGTTTAAATCCTAATATCTCCAGAGCATATGTGCAGAGGTACGCTGTGGCTTCACATTTCACGGGTCACAAGTACAATTTTCTTTTCTTTTGTTTCGCTAACTAATGGTAAGTGACGACTAAGGTAACACCTAAGTGCCACTGCTAAATTTACAGAACAATATACACTGTGTACAAGGGTCTCCATGGCCTCTAAGAATCCCTGCAAGTCCGTAGATTTGAGAAAAACAATCTAAAAAGTTAAAAGCTTTTAACAATAAATGGATGGCCTTGAAAGTAGTTTAATTATTTAGTAAAAGCACTTAAATTACTCAATGTGCCTCAGCTTCCTGGATCTGGCTCCATCTGAGGATCAGCACTTCACATCCTGAGGAAACTGATATTTCATTTCACCTACAATTAAAAGCAAAGATTCCTCCTGTGTTTGTGTTGTCCTACCCCAAAGCATGGTGACCTTGACTATATCTTATTCAGAGTGAAATGTGATTTCAATAATGGTGTGAGCATGAGTTGATAAAAGAATATTCCATTAATTTTCCCGTTTACGAGCATAGTCCGATTGAAAGTTACATCATTACGTCTACTACCCCATATTCTAATCTTATTATGAATAATTTGATTATGGTGTTTACATGAGGTACAAATAGATCATGCCATTCATATTCCCATTTACATGTCACAGAGCATAGTCTGATTAGAAATTAAGTCCTACTACCTGCTGACACTCGGACCCAGGCCATGTGCCATCCAGCAGCTGGTAACGAACATGTCGATGTTGCAAAATGCTGTGAAAACTCAAATAGGACATTATATCGCGATCAGGATGTATACATGTCTACATAATACAACTAGGATTGGAATACTCCACGTCTTAGTTTGATTATTACTCATTCAGAGTATCATAACATGCTCCAGGTCTTATTCCCTGTTAACGTTGGAATGTTGGTGTCCATATAAACATGTCTGGTGAGTGCTGTATGTTTTGTCCAGGTGAGAGGGGGGATCTTGAAATCAGATAAACACTGGAACATCACAAAACTGTTTTCACCTCAACTCCTGTTCACCACGTAGCCATAAAGCCTGGACTTTCATTACAACATGGCCAGGGGCACATAGACACAAGCTTCCAAACAGCCTGCTTGTTTTAAGTCCGTCAGCCAAATGGCCAAAATATGTGTTTTTTCCATTGCCTACCATTTTATAAACAAGCAATAAATAATGGATCCATGCATTGGCTCGTTATCTTAAAAAAATCCTCACGGTGATAAATGACTTATCATGTGGCTTCATGTGTGCCGGTGTGGCCCAGAGCTTTGACCTCGTTAGACACAGTTGACACTGAGCTGATGGCAAATATTACCTTGGTGAGAACAAATAAAAAGTAAAGTATGCAAATGATTAGTGTAATAATAAACTGTGAAAATTGGGATTCAAATAATATTGTTCTGGCTCCTGCAAAACAGTATAAACAAGATTATGCTGCATTATGTTTTGCGCTGAATTCTGCCAGGAGTTAAGATAATTACATTTCTCCCAAAACATCAACTGTTTACATTTTTAATTACTTTGCTATTTTTTGATTGTTTTGCACGGGTGAAGTGCACATTCAGCATCGCATATTGAAACTTCTGTGTGTGTCCAGCAGCACGTGCACTGTGTCCCTGGTAATACCACACAACCCAGGGACTCTCACTCTCACACATAACGGAGAGAGACAATATTTCTCAAACGAAATGATGACAGGCCTTGGTTTAGCTTTGTTTAGTAGTTCAAGGTCTCTTAAGACACGTATTGAGTAATCATATTTAATTGTGAATGACAGGATCTCAGTACATGCTCACGGCTTTCAATATAACCCTGCTTGTATAGTGTAATGAAAGGCAAAGTGATAGAAAGAGCACAAAGGCTATTAAAGCACTGTTAGGTCAGCCGGTGCATTGATTTTCTTGAAATAATATATTCAGGTACGCGGCCAACATCAAATAATGCATAATAATCAGGATGGAACCGTTTACTATACATGTGCATACATACTTTATGTGCGGATAAGACAAGCAGCAGATATTCTCCTTAACACAATACATACTATCCAATAGATGGCACAAGGAAAACAGCACAAGCAACATTTGAACCTGTTGTTAAGCTTTAATATTAAAACCACACTCTCTCCTGCCTGTAAAGCGAGGGATCGTTTACATCAGAATAACTTATAGGCTCATTTCATTGTTGCACGTCCCTCTCACATCCATTCTTTTCAAAGGGTAAATGAAGTTCAAAAGCACACATTCAGTGAATTGCCGATTTGTCCTGGATGAAAAGGATAGTGGAGGAATGCACAATGGCTCCCTGCACGGCAATCACGAATTGGCCTGAATGCGCAGGAAGCCATGCCACCGTGGGTCCGGTCCAAGCAACTCTATTCAAATGACTACATCCATGTCTCCCTGTAGAAATGGCTCAAATGAGCCTGTTAGCCTTTAAACGAGTCGGAGAGGAAAACAGGACATGTCAACCAGGGAGAGATCAACAGGGAAACAAGAGGAGCATTCGTTTCTGCCTCGGGGAGTTGTACTAGCCAGTATCCTCCACTCTCCCCTGCACTGATTTGACAGTCAGTGCTGATCCCCCAAAATACTGCTACATGGAATGAATGAAAGGCAACTTCACATAGTTTTATGTCAAATTTGTCTCCTGGAGTAAAACTTTGTTGCCTCTTTGTTTCAGGCGGGGGTTTTCTTTTTTACTCCTCGTCATGATGGCTTACCATAGGCCGTAGGCATTGCATGACAATCAGTTATTATTAGGAGGAAAAAAGGTGTCATCAAAACAAACAAATCCGAAAAACAGTTCATTCTTTCCATCTGTTTTTTTTGGTTTGTTTGTTTCTTTCCGAAAATGTACCACTGCATGCTTGATGAAACACACCGAAAATAATTGCTGTTTCAGATTCATAGCAAGAATGTGTTTCTGGTCCAAAGCCAGTTCCTTGGCAAACGTGCCGAAAAGGAAAGAGTTTGCTGGCTCCCTCACAGCCCCTCTGCTGGCAGCGACGCTGTGTTTAACTATCAGCTTGACTGCTTTAAGCTCACTTGAATCAAGGTCTCTTAGTTTTGTTTTCACCTGGTCAACAACCAAATGTTATACCCCATGAAACTCATTTCCTGGTGTTTTTCCCCTTCTCTTGCATCATAGATTAGAACAACAACAAGAACAAAAAAAAAAGCATTATCTAATTGTGGAGCGATGCCTTTTTTTCGTTGTTCGGGGAGAAAATCTTTGTTTAACACTCGAGATGAGAATTGGAAACGGTGCTACTTTGAGCAGTGGAGGTGAGTGTGTCGGTGTGAAGAAAGAGACGCCTCTTCCTCCCCAAGGGATCAACAACATTCACAGTTACTGTGGTGACCGATGATAGACTGCTCTCCCCTTGCCACATAAACCTTATTTACTGTCGCAGCTGTTCAATTTTGCAACACCGACCCCACCTTTTCTCTTATTTGGCGTTTCATGCCTGAAGACGTGCACTGCTAAGATATATATATGCATCTGAGAGCCCTGCTGTGGCAAGGCCTCCATCTCCGGGTTGCAGAAAAATGCTAATTGGGCGTCTAAAAACAATAATTAGGATTCAGTAGATCCGCCGTCTTTATTAGACCATTATTTAGAATCTTGCCATTCACTGGATTTTCATTGTTAGGTTTATTTAGGTCCTCACGGGCTATTATTTTCTATGGGCTTTGCGGTATCGTCTGTTTATTTTCTTGAAGAATCGTGTCTATCACAGGGCGAACAGGGAGCATCGCAGGCCTTGACACGGACACGCACTCACAAACAAACCCAGATAAAGTCCTGCCCACACAAGAGTTAGTACATAGAGCCGTATACTGTTGTACAGCAGCTCTTTTGTTGCAACCACACACACAGACATACAACCAGATGGACTCACATGCTCATATGCCCACACACACAAACACACACACACACACACAAAGCATTACTTCCCCTCCATCCTGGCAACCGACAACGCTCTCAACGGAGAGAAGATTGTGACGCTAAACTAATAAAGTCAGCATGGTGGCCGCTGCAGGGGCTGGTGCACTGTTGTTAGTAGCCCCCTGAGCTCCGGCCGCACTTCCCTGCTTTTTCTTTGTTGTTCTGGAGCACATCGTGCTGTGATTATATCACATGCCTGTGCCGATGTCGTCGCAGCCAGAGCCTCACCATCAGTGGTGTGACCTAAGAGACCAATTTAAATGGGTAAATGGTGTGTTAATGAATCACATAGTAATATAGTAAATGAATAAAAAACGTAAGTGCTGTATTATGTCGTGCCATCGTTTTTTTTTTTTTTCAAATGCACACACAGCAGGCAATCGCTTACGGGAAAGTTACAAGAAAGTAGTTTGAAATGCCAAGGCGCTAATGCAATTATATTATGCTACTTGGCAGTGTTTCTGAGATAAGTCCCTCTTTTACGTGAGGCACGGAGGAACATTTCAGTGAATAAACGGTGCGATCTGTGATGAGGGAGCAAGCCATAATGACAACGCGGCCGCTATTGTTAAATATTTTCATTGCGATGAATAAATCTGAGTGTTAATGTAGAATTTAGCCTTTGGCCAAAAGAGCAGTCCACCTTGCAGGCGCTGGCATTTGTGTCATGCCGCAGACAGGAGGCGCGCTGCAGGCACAGAACACTCGTCAGGTCTCGGAGACGGTGGGAATTAAAGTCCATATCTTGTTTCCTTTTAATAAGCAGAGTCAGAGCTCAAATGCAAATCTTCATTATTAAAAGTGCAGAAAAAGTTTGGAGCAGTTAGACTGAAAAGATGATGTCAATCAACATCAATTGTTTTTGTTTTGCAGGGAGCACACCCGGATTGTGGCCTCTGCACTGCTTGGTATTTCTTAATGACCTGGCTTACCATCGAGTTCAGTGAGAAGAAAACATGCTGCATGACTCCCAGAGAAGGAAACATGCAGATAAAAGAACTGAAGTGATTCTTCTTTTTAAACCAATTTATCCGTGGGAAATCTGTCTAATCTAAACCAAGAGAGGACAATTGTTTCTGTGGAGTGATCTTAATGATTATGTAGATGGATAACACGTAACTTTTTCAACAAGTGGTGAGAGCGAGGGGGAGAGTCTGGAAATAGAGATGTGTTTACATCCAGCGTCACGAATCAAAGTCTGAGGCATCAAATAAAAGTCACCACATATAGAAAAAGTACAAAGAAAATAAACATTTCCTTTTGAAGCCAAAGGGACGGACAGAACCTGCAGTCGGTTTTGCGGACACGTTAGAAGTTTCTGCTTTTCCCTGAGCTGTATACATTTCTGCCTGAAAGGAAAACAATAATAGGAATCCTTTATGGGCAAGACACAAAAAAGACACAAGTCTGAACGACACTTTGTTTCCCTGGGGAGTTGTAAGAGCAACTTATAACTAGGTTTGTGGGTCCAGCCTACAATGAAAAATCGAAATGTTATACCACTGAATAAAACCATAACGTTTTGTTGACCTCCTCAGAATCACCGAGACTCGGCCAGACGACTTTTAAACCCTGCGGTTTACATCGTCTGTGAGATTATTCACTACCACTGGTGTTGGGTGTTCTTTCTGAAATTGTATTTGTCAAACTCCACAAATGAAGAATCAATATTTATGGAAGCATGTTTTCTGTTGTTGTGATACTGATTCAATTTGAAAGTTTTGCTTCCTCCCTCTTGACAGGAAATTGCTCCGCTATAGCATTATAAAAGCATCACCGCCCGCTCAAAATGTCTTTTTAAACACATACGCGTATTGATAGTCAGACAAGCGTGCGTGCGACTCGCGGTAATGCCACGGGATTTGCTCTGCCTGTGGCTGTCATGCTTGTTAATGTTGCATGTTTGGGTGTAATACATAGAAAATGTCTCTATCACAAACTCAATATCATGGTACATTACTTGAGTCTGAGAGTTCGGGAATTAATCTCTGTGTAATCTGCGGGTGCTGCTTTTCAAGCTTCCCATCACGTTTTTCATTGGAGACATCGCTGGAAATCTCAACCCCAAAAGACTTTTCACCGAGATAGAAAATATATCTGTCAAATCAAACACCAGTGGTCATGAAATCTCAGCCCAGAGTGTTGGGAATTATATTCATACATTCTGCTCCTCGCGTAGACGTCGAGTCTCTCCCTGTCCAGTGGAACTAAGGAGCAGCTGCTGCTTCTGGAAGTGTTTTTATTTTGTGGTTTTGTTTCTTACCTGCTTTGTATTCTGATGTGGTGGCACAGTGGTGAAGTGGTTCGCATTGTCGCCCTGCAGTCAGAGGGTTTTTGGTTTGAGTCCTGGACTGCGTGGTTTCCTGTGAAAAGGGATAAGCGGTAAAGATAAAAGATGGATGGATTTCAATGGGAATTTTAACCTTTATCCTTAATGATACTTACTATAAGAGCTCTCCTAAATAATGTATGAGCATTGAAACCAATCTTAACCACTCAACTTTCAATTTTGAGAAACACTATTTTATTCAGTTTAGCACATCAGATGTGTCTAAATACTACAACAGCCATGAACCACTGCTGCTTTTGGAAAAGATAAGAAATAGCAGTTCATTTTATTGAAATTAAGATCAAAGCAAGGTGCCATAGTTGCTCAAAATAAGCAGAATGGGACCAAGAATCCAGAACTGAATTGATTTTAGCTGTGGATTAATAAAAATAACAACTTTATTTGTTTAGCACTTTTCTTAGATGTGTGTCTTAAGAAGAGAGATAAAACAGGTAAGTGATTCTGCTAGTTTAATCTCTTCTGGCAGATTGATCCAGAGTGTAGGGGCCCTCATGGCAAAGGCTCTGTCTCCTTTGGTTTTCAGCCTAGATTTTGGAATGGCTAGCAACGCCAGAGGATCTCAGACTGCGTCCTGGCTCGTAGGCTGATAAAAGGGTCTTAAACTCAGGGAAGGGGCCAGCACATGCCTGGCTTTTAAAGGGATAAAAATAATTTTAAAATCAATTCTAAAATAAACAGGCTGCCAGGGCAAGGATGCTAAAACAGGGGTGATTCTTTTTTCTAAACAACATAATCTCACTTTACCCCACCTACCAGTATTTTACGCTTGGTGATTGGATGTTTTTCGTTAATTTCTTCGTCAAAATCTTCGTGTGTAGGTATTCCCCTAATCCCACCACAAAAAGTTTATTTTATGATAAACAAACCTTTCCTGACTACTAACTCGTAGAGACATAGACATTGAACAGAAAGAATATCACTGCACATATTTTAGGGTTTTTGCAGAACTGTCCAATATGAGCATTCCTCTCTGGTGATAGGGTTGGGAATTCTTGGCCTCAGTGACGTTTTTCTCCAAACACAAAACCATGTAAAATTGTAAATTTGGTGTATCTTGCAGATGTTTAAACTTTGGACGATATAACAATAACGTGTAAGCATTCTCCAGGCACTTAAAAAAGCTATTTGCAAATTCAGAGCAGCTGAATGAATCTCAGAATTGACAAAGATTGCTGCAGAAAGTGCTAAATCATTAAAAAAAGCAAAAGGAAAGAAAATTGATTCACCTCTGCAGGACTCTGTATTGACTTCTACTTCTAAATGACTTCAGGTGTATTCCTGTAAAGTCTCTTCTACTGCAAACCTTGTCCAGCAACAGAATGTTCCATCCAGCTGATGTCTTAAAAAAAATCCCTTCTCCCACCAATAATACAACCCAACTGCACTGCAATCCTGCAGATTTAAATCAGCATTGTTGCGGCCATCTTGTGGGGAACTGAGAAAATCAGAGGATACTGTCCATTTTGTCCTCAGTGAGGCATGATGTCGCCGAGCAATCTTTCAATTTGCACCTATGATGAGTATTAGCACTTGCTCAATCATTGGGATAAAGGCGCGGGGTCACCTTTAATGTCGTGCAACAAAAGACCATACTTAAAGGTTTGGTGAGCCACTGAAGTCAGATCAGCACTATAGCCCAGCCGCTGCAAAGAGAGATCCTTTTTATGTCGGGAAGCTTGGCCTGATTGAATTCCTTTGCGTATCAGTGAATGGATCAAGTAAGAAAGGGGGAGCAGATTTGTGCTTGTGATAAACTATAACCTCCACTGAGCCGAGGATTTACAGCAGGCCCCGTTGATGAAATCCACTCCTGCACTGTGTGCCATGTGGCCGCTGAGGTATTTTTAACAGCCATGCATAATCCAGATGCAGGAGCTGCGAACACAAATTACCAGATCAGGTGTAACGAATAATTAATGTTCTCCTCTGTGCCACCACAGTCATGTTAAGTACTTGTGAAGCTTACTTCACTTATCCTGAATATGTTTTATTTCATGTCACTTCATACAGACCAAAGTTGACAAATTTTTAGTTTTGTGTAGTTATTTTGTATCTATTGATTCTATTACAGGAAAACAATTAACTCAAAAACAGTCAGTCTTTGTTATAACCTTAAGAAAGAAATAAAGATAGATAGATGTGTAGATGTACAAATCTTTGGTATAGATGTAGACCTGAAGAGAGATGTAAAGATAGATGTAAAGATAGATGTAAAGATAGATGTGTAGAGACAAATGTATAGACGTACGTATAGACGAATAGATGTATAGACAGATGTATAGATAGATGTATTGATGTATAGATGGATGTATAGATGTATAGATAGATGTATAGATAGATGTATAGATGTATAGATAGATGTATTGATGTATAGATGGATGTATAGATAGATGTATAGATAGATGTATAGATAGATGGATAGATGTATAGATGGATGTATAGATAGATGTATAGATGGATGTATAGATAGATGTATAGATGTATAGATAGATGTATAGATGTATAGATGGATGTATAGATAGATGGATAGATAGATGGATAGATGTATCGATGGATGTATAGATAGATGTATAGATGTATAGATAGATGTATAGATGTATAGATGGATGTATAGATAGATGGATAGATAGATAGATGTATAGATAGATGTATAGATGGATGTATAGATAGATGGATAGACAGACGGACGGACAGACAGACAGACAGACAGACAGACAGACAGACAGACAGACGTATTGACAGACGGATAGATGTATAGATAGATGTATAGATGTATAGATGTATAGATAGATAGATAGATAGATAGATAGATAGATAGATAGATAGATAGATAGATAGATAGATAGATAGATAAGCACCTTGTGGGAGAGTTTCTCCATTTGCCTGAATTGGCTTTTTAATAGTGCTGGGGATGTTTCTGCCTATGTTTTGGGTCATTTGCTGTGTGGGCATGTCATAGGGACACAGCCTGCAGTGAGCTGTGGCTATCAAGATGAGACTGCAGGAAAAAAGTAATAGCATCCACAATAGCTGAAACCAATAAGAATAGAAAGAGCAGAGAAGTCTGATGTGCAGCAGGAAAAGCCTTTTCGTTTTTAAAACATAAAACAGGCCGAACATGAGCATTGGTTTTCAATCTGCAGGAGACAATTAGGGAGTGAACCGGAATGCAGCACTAACCTGCAGCCTGGACAGGAAAATTTACTCTCAAACACGGAGGGGTAAGTTTCTGAGGCTGCAGCAACACTTTTGATTAATGAATAAAAAAAGTGTGACAGGTATTATACACAATAATGTATCTCCTTTTTTTCGGCTGCTTTACTCCCACAGCCTATCACAATAACAACAGTCTGTACACAGCTGAACTAGAAGAGTTTTCAAGGCTTGGGCAAAATCACTACACGCAGGATGTAGCCTTTGAGTTTGGGTCTTTAGGGTATTATTATTATAGTTAGTTTAGTGTACCTGTGAACACACACGCTCGGATGGTGATAACAACATACACTATGGCGCTAACCACTTTTTTCACTGCATCTTAAACACTGCATTCATTTGTAACACGCTTTCTCACATTATATATCAGACAATATTGCAAAATCTTTAGGTGCTACAGCAAAGTGCCAATTAGATCTCCATGCATTTGACAGTATGGAGGCAGGGAAGTGAACATGTACTGGAGCCTGTAGGGTTTCAAGGTCTGAGCTGTGTTGCCAATTGCTTCAGTACATTCACTCGCTGTCTTTTAGGGGAAAAAATAATTACTTTTCAATGAATGCTGATATTTCACAACAATAACAACAGTGTAATGTGTATTTGTGTCGCTACTTTCTTAATTGTAAATAAAAAAAAACCGGAGAAATCTACATTGCAGACTGTTGAACAGATTCCTTCAGTGTGTTGGCGGTTTACAACAATGGAGCGGAGGGATGTTTCCCCTCTCACCACTGTTCTGAATGAGATTGGTCCAGGCAGCAGCCACAGTAAATACAGTAAATTCAAACGGTGATGATAGTGTCAATCACTTGCAACTCCCCACTTCGTCTTCTCATGGTCTGGAAAGCATTTGATATAATAAATACAACCCATCTAACATTTCACTATACATTTTGGAATATTGTCAGAGCTCAGGGAGACAGCCAGTTTGACAGTTATTTCCAGTAAGTCCTTTTTTTTCCCCATCATCCTCCAGTGGTTCTTAGTGTTCTCCAACCTTCCAAATCCCACTTAAGCTCCCGGGAATAAGGTATTGTGCTCCATTTTCCACATAGGTAGCTAGAAGCACGAGATTATCCTACAGAATTCACCGGTAGCACTGCAGGAGTACAGACACGTCAGATAGTAAACTACAGAAGCACAACTTAGAGAAAAATATGGAAACTGTGTAAGAAACTGTCTATTGTATGTCTATAGTGTAAATTACAGGAGATATTTTGTTCTGAAACCAATTGGTTGCCATAGCCACAACCGTAAAAAAACCTCTAACCTTTATTGGGACCATTTATACCTCCATTGCCCCTGCTGATGGTATCGAGCAGTAACTGTCCTGGATTTACAATGGGCGCCCTGCACTCTGTTTCTGTCCTTCTCCCCCTCCCTCCCTCCCTCCCTCCCTCCCTCCCTCCCTGGAAAAATCGAGGAAACGGATTTACAAGACTTTTATTTGATCAGCATGGTTTGTTTGCCGAACACCATAAGCCGGTCAAATTTTTGACATGTTAAATGAAATGAGCTCAATGGAACGGACGGATTCCAGACAAATGTTAATGCGGGCCTAAGAGAAGATCTGTAATAGGCTGCCGGAAGGTCCGTTTTTTTTAATGAATTTGTAGTAACTCATTTTTCTACCTGTAAGGACTTTGCAAAATCTATTAGCCTACATTGCAAATTCTCGGTTTCTGACGCCCTGTCCACACCAATGCCGAATTCTGCAAAGCAAACCTCTTCCTCTGCGTTGAGGCCTCTCGACACGCAAACGCTGTTTTAACTCACTTAAACAGAGATTTTTACAAACACCACCAAATACAAAGTACAGACCTAACATCTTTCTTTTGTCCTTGCTCTGTTTTCACTTTTCTAAACACAATTAATATCTGCTGGATGGATCGGTCAATCGCCTGATACATAAAGCAGAAAAAAAGTGAACCTAATCATCAGCTTAAACTTTATAAAAACATCGAACCATCTATTGTTTCCATTCTTGATGCAGACGTATAAGACAGCGGTCTTCATTGAACGCTTTTAGTTCATTTATATTGCAGAAAATCTCATTCATGTAGTTGCAAAGCGAGTGTTTAGTCACTCTTGAGGTAATTGCCGAACCTAGACAGAATAAAAACAGATGACCTGCACTGTGTAACTTCATGGAATCCGCAAGCATCTTCCACAAAAGGATCAAATTGCTTTGAAATGTTATTGGCACGCCAATTCGCTGTGTTCCTTTTAGTCGACCACGTTAATCATCTTTATGTTGTCTGAGGAGCTCGTCATTCAGAAAGCCGCAAATAACTCTCTTTTTACCCTCGGCCAGCTGATTCCTGTGTTTCAGCTGTGCTGGTTTATTTATGAGCCCTGTCACTTTTGGGCATCGTCTAATGGTATTTTCATGATTTAACTTCGGAACATTCAGAGGAATATATTTGAATATGATTGTTTTTAAGGCCTCGGCTGTGTAACGTTTGCACTGTGCCTTGTTACACGCAAAGTGGGAGCAGGAAATTAACAGAGAAAGCCGTTTAAAGAGAGGAGATCAGTAAATGACATTTCTTTAGATGTCTAGACAATGCATAATGTGCCTTTGCTTTGCAGGTGCTTGTTAAACAACAAGCTGGAGCTTCACTCCCTGTTGTCAGTGTTGACACCTTTTCTTTTCGTGGATTATCCTGGTTCCCTCAGTTCACTACAACAAATCAACTGATGGGGAGAGAAGAAACACTGACATCACTGGTCACATCTTTCAAATCTCTCATCCAAATAGTTAGATTCTTATAAGGACACCATTTAAAAGGACAGTAAGTTCACAACTGAGTTAGACCTGTACTCTTTCTTTTATTAATGTATTATTGTAATAAACTATCAGGAGGATGGAGGACTGAACAAACAATGCGCATAAAGTAAATTAATCTAATAGTTCCAGAAATCTCTGTCTGTCTCTCTTTCTGTGGCTTGCATATCTCGAGATCTGTTCATCTTATCAGCTTCACACTTGGCGTGTGTGTTGTTACGGAAGGGCAGTGTCGAATTTGGTGAGATTTGGACTTGTTATACGTACAAATATTGATGAGCTTTGAATAAACAGGTCACAGGCGCTCTGTGGCAGCGGCGGCTCTGACTCATCAAGTTACGTTGTCGATCATGACAACAGTATCTCGTGACAACAGGGTTCTCCAGTTCGAGGTTCTGCTGTCGGGCTCGAGCTTCACCGAACTTTGAGCAAACAGGTGAGCAGCTCTTTGTGCAGCGGCGGTGGTGAGACCTCAGGATTCTGCGGACTGAGTCTCTCAGCTCGTCTTTACTCGCCTTGGCTCAATCAGTGCAGGTCACTTTTACAGTTTCAGAAAGGAAGCTGCAAACAGCCCTTTCCAAACAGGCAGGTTCACAACGAGCACTGCATTGTTTATTCAAAAATTGAGTTTCTTGGAATTCTTCACCAAGACAAGTTCATCGCAGCAAGGCGATTTATTGTCTCCCACATTAACAGCAGTTGAATAGATCCTGGCAAACAAAGATCCTGTTGTAGTGTAGAATTATACTGATATAATGTTGAAATACAAAGAAAACGTACATGTTCTAAGATTAATGGAGAGAATTATGAGGCTGTCAAACAGCCCCATTTGTGCACATTACAATATACTGATGCTACAGTATTTAATTCATGATGTTCTCTGTCTCATTCATGCGCTGATAGAAAAAAATTCCGCCGAGCTCATTCGAAATTCCTGCCTCTTGAATCGGAATGGGAGTCTAAAAACAATGGTCCTTCCTCTGTGGTGGCGATGATAAATATAACGCTTGAGAAAGTAAAGTTGAGAAAACATACTCCATCCCTGGTGGCAGCTCGGTCCTCTTTTCACGCCATCACTGCAGGCTTCCCGAGCGCTGAAACATCTGCATAGCCAGAAAACTCCTCAAAAGAACTGCAGATTGTCTCAGGGCAATACCAGAAAGCATAATCAGAGGCTGATGCTTTGTTCCTACCCAGAGTGTTGTGCACTGTGGGGCCCTGCCTCTGTGCTCGTATGAAGCCATGTCACATCGCAGTAGGATATGGGATCCTCCAGGCTTTAATTGGGACACGGGGAAAATGAATTTTTCCCAGCTATGACCTGTCTAGAATATGCAGCCGGGGCAAAAGGACAACACTCCTCACTACATGCAAAGAAAGATTTCATCTCTTTGTAATCACAGAGAGGCTTCCCCGCAATGAACCCACTTCCTTTCAAATTCAACAATCTATTATTTAATTGCCATCATTTATTCCGACAGAATAACTATGCAGAACATGCAATCTTTTTTCTCTTCTTCAGTTCACTCTTGATGATTCGCCACTATGCATTCTGTCTTATCAGAGGATATGAGATGCAGAATGTGAGATGAATGTGACCATTGTAAACCCAGAACCAAATGTTATCTGTTTCCACTTTTCTGTACTATATCAAAGAGAAACTGAATAACTGTAAAAAAAAATCAACAGATTCCAGCCTCCTCACCAGTGTGAACACACATTACTCTTATCTTATACAATACCGTTGGCAGAAAATGAGTCATTACATTGTGATTTCATGCTGCCAAGATGTTGTGCACCCTTCTGGAGAGCTTGTGTCGTGTTCGTGGGGACATGATATAATGATAGCCTTCACATAACAGTACACAGCCTTCTGTTTGCTTCCTTCACCAGGGTAAAAGCATTAGACTAAGAAAGACAGACAAGCATTAAATTTGTATCACCTTTCCCATATTCGGCTGGATTTCATTATTATCCTCCTTCCTTTTTCGCATTACTGTCTGTCCTGTGCAGTGGTTTAACTAAGTGATATTATTTATGAAATGCAGCCGCACACCCTCTCCTGCAGTTGTGCCGGACTCCCTGTCATCAAATTAACAGGAGCATGAGACAGTGAACTAAAAAATGCTTGCTGCCAGGGACTATCATAGTCACTGGCTGCAAATGCACCAAGCTCTGTCATGCAGATAATCATCCCTCTGCTGCAGGGAATCACAGGCCTACATGGTGGTGGGTGTCAGGGGACCAACGGGCGATTGGACTCCCCTCTATGTCCTCCTCCACCACCAGACCTGTCAGAGGCCCAGAACAGTCCTGGTCCTCCGGTGTGACAGGAGCGACCCGGAGCTTGCGATCCCACCGCCACCGCCTCCGCCCCCCCCCCCCCCCCCCCCCCCCCACCCCCCTTGCGTCGGTGACACTCGCGGGCCTAATCTGAAAGCAACATCGCGATGACCGGGCTCGGCGCCACTGGAGGCCACACAGTGAGATCAGGTCATTACTGCCGCGCCCTTCAAAGCGAGTTCCTCGCAGTGCTGCTGCCTGTCCCCACTCGATCACACTTGGCGCGGGGTGCTTCTCATGCCTGCTGAGCATTTTTACTGACACTTTACACCCCGGCGGGGGGGCCAAAAGGCCTAGGTAGGGCCAGACTTCTGCTCCCCAGAAATCGAGGCCTCCTACTTTTAATAAATGTGTATTCACAGCGCCAGGCACACTAATTACTGTATTTAAGAACAATCCGTTATACAGTGGGAGGTGCACGGTACTGTCATTTAGAAGGAAAAAAGGAGGGGGGGGGGGGAGAATCATCTCAGTGTTGTGTCTTCATCGCCTTGGTGATGCCATCCTCGGCTTGCACCGCTTTACATTCCCCATTTGTACCTAATAATATATTTCACAGAAGGATGACAGCAAATGCCGAAGAGTTTTTTTAATTCCCTCGACCCCCCCGCCTCTTCGTTGCCTTTTAAGAGGCATGAAGTCGGCTGGGTTTGTCAGTAATGGTTGATAACTAATTCATTGGTCCTCTCTCTCTTTCAGAACCCAGTGGTTTTCATCTTATATCCCACTTTCCAAGTTTCACTTTGAATCTTTTACTTGGTTGGTCTGTGTGGATGCAAAGTCCCAAGCTGGGTGTTTTATAAATCCTGCCAACAATAAAACCGTCTTTATGAACTCATTGCATCTCTTCACTTAGCGTCCCCCAGTGCAAGAATGCAAATGCTCTGTAACTCAAATAAAAAGAAAAAAAGTTGAACATTTTGTTTGTTTAGATCACTGTCTAATTAGTATGTAATCTTCAGTAATTCCAGCCTGAAAAAGGCGAGTCACTTCCTTGCTTTTAAGGAGAACAACGTGGTGCATAATTTTTTCATATCAGAGAACAATATCAGCCATGGCTGGAGGCTAACTGACTGGAGAGCCACCTCAGGCCAGTGTTTTTGGGACTGCAGGCAGTATCTATCATAATCAAAGGCTTTTTTTATGCAAATGTGTGCTGACTGACTCTTTTAGAAGTAGAAAGGCTTTTGTATTTCCTATTGAGAATCACTCTCATTAGGAAATGGAAATTCCTCCCCTAAATGAGCTGCAAAAGCAACTTAGGGAGCGACCGCCTTTGCCATGTACATCTTTACTGCGCCACACTTTGCAAATTCAAAGCTACACGGAAAGATAATTGTTATAAAGGCAGAGACTCGATGTGATCTCGTTGAAAGCGTGCAAACAGGTACAGTATGCACGCAGCTTCACAGCACATCCGTGTAGATGGGAACGGATCAGGGCAGGCAGTGCCACTTTGATGTCTGATGTTTTGCCAGTTGATAGCATGATAGTCACAAAGGATTAAAACAGGGGGAAAAATGTCAGAGCAACAGGACTGAGGCTGATGTGCACACGCTCCTGCTTTGACACGAGGCTCTGTTAGCAGTTGCTCAGAAACAAAGCTTCTGGTCACGTCACATCAATGTCCAGGTTGAAAGCGTCGGCTGTTTAGTGCAGTGTGAAAGCAGACATTCTTGGCTGCATTCAGAGGCACATGCTCTTCAAGGCCAGGTTTTGTATTGTAGCAGTGAGCTTTTGTCAAATGTGAAACAGACGAGTGGCTCGGAAGAAAATGTCACAGCTACAGAGAAAGAAATGACCATTATGAAAGTGAGGATAAGAATTAGTGAGTTAAAAAGACAGATTCGCCGATCCGAGCGAGGGTGTGAAATGCATTATGCAATAAACTATTGCCCTCTGTTGGGCATCGGTGTGATCTGCATTGGCTCTGGCATGCAGTGCAGTGCAGCGCTTATCAGAGGAGGCAGCTGTGAGAGCAGCATCTCTCCTCCACCATCACAGTATTTAATACGAAAAAATAAGGAAATGTAGATTTTCTATAGGGTGATTTTTTTGTTTATCTAAAAACACGTATGACTTTGATGTGCACGAGTCTGTGCTTTCTGTGAGTACATTCTCTGTGTATCTTCAGTCGAGGGCAACAATGTTGCCAGGACTCCACACCTTCCACTTTTTTAATGTAGTTTAGGTGGGTAATTGGATAACACAGGTTTATCCTCGGCAAGCACTTTGTATGAGCAATCCAATTTCACATCCTCCTGAAGGGAAACCATTATTCTTAACCAGGGCTTGATACTCCTGTCACCCTTGCACTGAAACGCGGCACAAGGTTCTTCCCAAATCCTATCAGCCTCTAACCTCGTTACCAGCCAATCTGTATTATTGTGCTATAATTCCATATTTTGCCCTGTCCTCAGTGTGGCACCATCATTTGAAAAGATAAAGCCTTTGCTGCCGTTTTGTTGACAACAATGCCTCGGTGGACTGTTTGTCTTCTATCTGTGAACATTGGCACGTTCCACTGCACTGTTCAAACCTACCCGTCTGCTGAGCATTTAACTATTTCATGTTCTGTTACAGAGAGAAAGGTCTGCACGCATGGTATCACGCTCACATTTTATTTTTTGCATATATACACACATATATATATATGGATAAATATATGAAAATATGAATACATGGGCTACAATACAATGTATATATGACTGTGATACTTTTGCATACTGTATATATCTACAGTATCAGTCATGTTCAACTTTTATCATATTAATATGATCAAATCTATATATATATTAAATATGAATTAATAATTACTTATGTTGGTATATTATTAAAAACGATACAATATACGACATTACATAATAATATTAATAATAATCACAACAACAATAATGATAATAATAACAATAACCAAAAAATATATAATAGTGATAACTATACTAATTATACACAATTAGTTATACAAATTTAAATGAAAATACTGAGCAGTAGCTCTTTATGAGTCTCAGTTGTGGGGCATTTCTAATTTGTAACACGTTTGTAATTTGCACAGAGAGTTGCCTCCGGCTATCGCTGCCATTTTTGGGCAAGTTTTGTTCTGCTCGATTGGATGATTGACTTCAGGATTGCCAGGTAGTCGGCCAGATAAGCAGGATTTCAGCTTGTAACTTGTGACACTGTACATGTGCCGCAGTGAAGACTGTTGTAAATGAACTGTTAAACTCAACAGCAACAAGGACCTTTAACATTCAGTCATAAACATCTCCCCAAATTCGTAGTCCTTGGTACATTTAAACCTCCAGAGCGGAAGTGATTGAATCATTTGTTTATCTCCTCTGAACGCCCATGTATGTGCTTTGGAATCAGATCTCTCACATCATTTTTGTGGATGTGTGTTATCGTGGTGCATTGTCAAACTAATGCGCTGTCTATTAGAACTGGACTCATAACTAATGCGGTGGTTTTTCCAGTTGTGTTAGGAGATGTAGGGCATTTGTTTCTGCCATCCACCACTTTATTGTTGTTCCTGCCTTGTTTACTCAAAGTACAGTAGGTGTTGTTCAGTATGATATCTGCTCATCTGGAGGGAGTATATGGTGAGAGAAATAAATAAACAAATGAAAAATGTCTTTACGCCCAGCACCCCGGGGATGTGCGATTCAAACACAAGACACGTCTTAGTTGGGGATTTACAAAGATTCACTGAGAACATATCTATATAAGCCACATTATCTGCTGCACACTGCTTTCAATATTCACATTCATGAACAGAGAAGGCTGGTGGGTCCCTAGTATCCGCAGCGTCCTGGAGTCGAAGAGAGAGAAAATAGCACAACGGATATTGAACAAGCTGTCGAACACGTCTTCCTGTTGGAGGTCAGATTCAAAGATAGTTTGAAAAGCTCTAAATTTTGTGAAACAGACAAGATGATGAGCTTAGTTTGTATCTCATGCTTATGTGTTAATGGCAGAACGTCAGCTAGAACGTGATTAGCCCTTTTTACTGTAGCATAGAAACTATGACAGAAATCAGCTTGTTAACATATTTTTTAATATTTTCTGTTTGTGTATGAATGTAAGAAACAAGTGTTTTGATAAATTTGGAGGTATTAACAATGACAGAGCAGGACTTAGCAAGAATATGCAAAAAATACTACATGGATTTCCACAAAACTTGATTGAAGGATGTGGTATAGGTCAGGAAATACACACAGAATCTTGGTGCGGATTCCGATAAGGGGACAGATCCAGGAAATTTTCTATTCACTTTTTTTAACATTGCAAGATTTGTAATTTTGTGTGCACGTTGAGGCAGATCCAAATAAAAGCAGACTGTTGGGCCTCAGTGGTATGAACCCTGCTGAGTGCCATTCTTCTTCTTCTTCATGCTGATAATCACATCTGTGAATCTGATCGTGAAAAAAAAAGGCTAAAAAACATTTCCAACATTTTCCTCTAGTGAATGCATTTGTATAAAATACTGTATCGTATTATTATTTAACCAATTACAAATAAATACTAAAGGAGAAAATAACACCAGCACATAGCCACAATAAATTGGTAAATATATTATATGTGTGGCTTTGGTACGGACTGTGTTTGTGCAAGGTAACATTGGTAATGAGAACCAAGGCAGTGGCCTAGCGCCAACAAGATAGCATCCTACCCTCACTATCTTCCCCCTTGCCTGCCATCTTGAACATTTATGACAATCTCAGTGGGTGCAGTGTATCAGGGAAGGTAAATCGTATATGGAATTGTGCAAACAAGCAGGTGTTTTTGTGTTGGTTCACAGGGTCCCGGAGGCCCTATCCCCCTCCATGTTTTAGGGGCTTCAGGAATTACAGCTCAGACGTGCCATACAATATTGTGAGCAACGCTGAATAAATACACAAAATAACAACTTGCACAACTTCAGAGGAAGATGTAACAAGGCCCGGTGCAGTTCAAGAAAGACTGGAGACATCTGTGTCCCTCCGAGATTTAAATGTGTGTTGTTAGGCCTTTTATTTTTAGACCCACAGCTCCCAGTGGGGGTTGTAAGCGTGTAATCCTGTGTTTGTGTGTACCTGCAACTAAATAACTCACTGTCAAGTACAACCACTCCGGCTTTCACTTCTGCCTGAATAATCCACACACCTAATTTTTACATTTTTTTAAAACATTACTACCACTCCAATTGGGCAAAGGAGCGTCCCCCGGGGACTTATTACACTGTTGGCTTGTAAGCAACTGTTCAGGAAATGGAGGCATTTCAAAGAACAGAGAGGCATGATTTGTTTACAAGTTCCACTTGTCCTATCTGTGCTGCATAAACAAACACTTCTTTATATACTAGATCACCGCTTTGGTTTGGTCTTCAGGTTTAAATAAGGAGTAGGAAGCATGTAGAATGTCAATGTCAATGCTATTCAAGTGTATTCAGGCAATAAGACCAGGAGACAAAGATTAAATCCATTTTAAACTGTGGTGTGATTCTCTGCAATTCAAAGAAAATACTTTTTCAATTATAATCACTATTTTTTTTTATCAGCTATTTCATGTTGGCATTATAACTGTTAACTATATTAACTGTATTCGGATCAGAGTCACTGTGCAGGTGCTCTTTCAATGGCACCGTCACCAAGGTTGAAGCATTGTAGACTTCAAAAACCAAACTCAGCCTCCACCTGGAAGTGAGACACTTCACTTCACTCCTCTGCAGTGGCTCCGTAGCTTCTCTCACCATAAGCATCACCATGGAGGGCTGAATGAGAATAGGCTTAACAAAACACTGGGTAAACAGAGAGTTATATTACAGAAATTGCTTTGACCTTGCTGTGATGCATTAAACGTTTATCAAAGGTAAAGATAGATGCCACTTTAGTTAAATACATTTATATAACTAGATTGGCACTCAGTAGAGCACATACCTCCACCAAGGCCAAATAGTCCTCGTGTGAAACCACATTCCGCACTCATAAATATCAGTCCCCTAAACTTTCCTATGTTTTTTTCATCAAGATCTATTCCCTAAGAAATCAACAAAAATGTTGAAGAACACCCTGTCGCCCAATGTTAAAGGGAAGAAGTGGAAAAAAAGAAAAAATCTGGCCTCTGATCTGGATCCACATTCAAATTTTAATTAATCCGAGTGTCATGATGATCCTCCCAGTAGTTTGTTTGGGATACTGCAAACTAACACACAAACAAACAGATATTATTACATAAGTTTATAACTCACTTGGCTTATGTCCTTGGTTGATGTCCGCGGCCTCAACATGTCGTCTGCGCTCAGACTGTTTGATCAGCTAACGAAACGAAACGAGATAAATGTAATTTTACAACACAATGCAAAAGGAAGCTGCTGATGTTATTTCATCAAAGTTTTATTGGGCGGGCTTGTGTATAAGTGCAGATTAGTCTTTTTGTGCTCCGGAGTGCAATTGCTTACATTAAAGTAAACAAGTCAGCAGATTCACAAAAACATTTTTTTTTTTTTTTTTTTTTGCTCTGATATTAATATAATAGCACCACTGGTAATCATTTTGTTTTAACTACAACACATTCCTGTGCAGACAGTTTTATTTCTCCATACGGGACCTGACATGTGTCGTTTGTCAGCAAAATAATAAACACAATTTGTTGCATGTATAGCGACGACTTGTACTTTTCGTGTTTCACTTACAGCTCTCTCTCCCCCGTACAGTGTAATAATAGATTAAAAATATCTTAGTATGTAAGCCCTTTATTTGAGGAGTATTACTTCACAATCGTACCACAGGGCCTGCTGCTGCTCTGAGCCTCTAACAATGCCATATCTCATAGCTGAATGAGGCATTTTCAGCCTTATAAATACTGCTTTTAATGTCCCACCTGAGACCGCTGCACTGCCTTCCCCGGGCTACAGTTCTACACATGTTGCCGGATAAGGTGATAAAGTGATACATGCTGTTTATTAGGCCTGCGTTGACTCATTAATACCACGGGCATATACGCTCGCTCTTTCACTTCATGTACTGCCGGGTCTTCCTCACACTCAGGTGTAAAAAGGGAAAACTTCCACAATATATACCATCGCTCTGTCGAAAGTACAATACTTGAAAAAAAAAAAAAAAAAAAGAAATCTCATGGGTCATGTCCATTATTGATTCAGCTGCCCTTCTGCTCACAGTCCTGGTTCTATATGCCACAGGATCTGTCAGACGGAGCATACAGGCTCCGGCTCCTCTCCACACGTTTAACACATGTAAGTCGAAGCCGAGCGTACAACCCGGCCATTCCAGTAAACAACACCATATGAGCCATTAACATTTGTCCATTAATATTTTTACAAGATTCCTCATCAAATATTCATGACGCATCGCATGACTGCTGCTCTCTGTAAGATTTTGACACAGTTCAGTTCTCTGGCAATGTCTGGTCTGGCATTGTGCGACTTGAGGCAGGATGTCTGAGCCACAGCTTTTGAAGAGGAGAGCTGTGAGAAGACACCAGGGACACAGGAAGTTTGAAGACGACGACAGATCATCCAGTGCACACATGAAAAATCCTCTGATAGGCCTCAGAATATTCCTTTAATAAAATCAACATGCACACAGTGTAGAGCTAAACATGCATATTAACACAAGAGGCTATGTCACTGCAGGAAAATGCTAAATATCCTGAGCAATATAAAAGTCAACAGCTACAGTACACAGAATGACACATTTATTTCATATTTGAAATAGCTGAGTTTCTTTATTTGGTTCATATTTCGTTTTAAATTTCGTTTTTTTTTTTTCTCCACTTCAATTCAGTCCGTTCATTATTGCTCCTACTTTGCGTCGCACAGTGTGATTGTGTCAAGAAATCTGCGACTGAAAATGTCGGAACTGAACATATTTCATGCACATTCTCCTCCAATTAACATCCAGCAAAGCTGCAGTCTTTTTCATATCTAATGAAAACTCGGGGTGGTTACCAATTAGTCTGCTGTTAATTATCTCCTTCTCCTTTGATCGCGACTATGAGTGCTCTGTCAGACGCACTCATTTATTCATCTCCTTTGCTTGGTGAGATGGACTTTTTTGGAGTTTGCACAGATTGTTGCACATTAAAAATGGCTTCAGAAGCAAGCTGGGGTCTTGTGAGTGCGCACACATGGCGCTTGCATTTTCCTTTGTATGTCTGTACATCCTCTTGCATCTCCGGCTTCCTGCTGTGTGAAACCCAGACTGTGTGAGTTTCGTGTATACTTTCTTTTCTTATCTCTGGATGTTATTGCTTAAAACATTTTTTAAAAATGAAATAAAAATAAAAGCACACGTTGTCTTTTAACCTGCCTCCGCAGCGCTCACAATGAATACTGTCTATTATTATGCTACACCTACAGCCAATGTTTCCTCTGATTCTCGGCTCATGACATGAAATCTCTACCATTCACATCAAACGAGCCTCCCCATGTGCAGGGAAGGAACTGAATATTTAAGCAGCGCTCACACTGATGAACACGGTGGCACCTCCGTTTGTGTCGGCAGATAATATTCTTAGTTCTTCCTCTGTGCAGTGGACAGTAAGTTGAATCTGTTTGACATCCGGGATTAGCATTAGCGTCAACACGAGAGACAACCTTGACAACTGCCACCGCGCAACAAGAACTAACATGAAAGGGGAAAAGGAAGACGTATGCTTTGTAGCACAGTATGGCGTTCCTGGAACATTGGGGGTAGTTTTAAACTTGCCAGGAGTTTGAGGAAGATTATTTTGAAAGAGCTACAGCAAATCTTGCCGTTCACACCGATACCGCTGCTTCCACTCACACCTCAATTCACATTAAAACAGATTTCTGCTCGCCGTGAATTGGCAGGCAGCCTGGATTTTCTCAATGGCATTGACCCAAACGGGTATGTAAATGAGAATTGGCTCATGCATTTAGAGCTCTTTGATTTAAACCGAATACTGTATATACAGTGCGATGCAATCCGTGTGCTGCTTTTTCAATGAGCCCTTGATGTGCATTATTAAAGATGTACCTTTCAGCACGTATCCACATACAGCACGGACTGTTTCACAGGGAGGAGAAGGGGGGGGGTTTGAGAGAAAGCAGGGAGGATAGAAGGGGGCAGGGGAGAGTGGAGAACGAGATGAAAATCTGTGTCCCTCAAGCCCCATCTTCGAGTCCCACCAGTGGAGAATCCCACTCAAGGGTAAAGGATAATCTCCAGCTGAGAGATGATTCCGCAGCTCGGCCAAAACCTCGGCTGTAAGAAAGAAACAGCCCTCTGATCACTGCACAACAGGTTAAACAGATTACAAATAGCTAAGTGGGAAGCGGCAGACAATCACAAATTAAAAAGCACTGCAGGACGCGTCGCGGAAAACACGTAATCTACAGTTAACACAAACAAGCACAAAAAATATTTTTAGAAAGGCTGATTGAAGCCCAGTCATTTTAATTAAGCAGATAGTTTTATGAGAGAAAATTAATGAAAACATAATCATTGTTGCTGCCGTGCTAATCTGCACTTCTCCTTTTTTGTTTTGTTACGTGTTCATGGAGTGGAACAATTAAGGTCTGATTGCTTTTAGAATGAGCCGTATCTCCGAAGTGAGCTTGCTGTCAAACCTGTGGCAATGATTTCATTTCACTCAGTTCACTTCAGTCTGTTGTGCTCTTCACATTCTTCGGTGGGAGCGCGGGCAACGTTTTGCAGGAACACCATGAAAAAAATATATATATATATAAAATCAATCAAATAAAACCCATTCATATCAACTTTGTTCAGTTTTAGGGCTCCAACAAGTGATTTTCATTCTAACGTGTGATAATTATTTTATAACGGCGCAGACTGTAAAGGGGTGTTCGTTTTTTGTCCTGTCTACTTGGAGAAGGATGTCATTGCTAATGTATGGTCTGGAACAAGCACGTCCTCCTGGGACAGGGTTAATTATGTGTTCAGAGTCTACAGCATGGTTCTCTGGGCTTTTATGCCTCTGTCACTTCTCATCCACTCAGCTGGATTGAATATATCCCAAGAACAACCTACAGCTCCGATTCCCTTCCACAAAAACAGGTCACAGTGAGTTCGCCGAGTGTGGAATGAGTCTAATTATTGGGGTGCAGACGGGTGCGGAATACGTAATGGAGGAGCACGCTTTGACCCCCACCACCTACCCTCCCAAGACCCAGCACGGCAAGTATCACTGCTGGCTTTTCCACAAGGCCTCCCCAGCTCGGCTACAGCCCCAGATGCAGGCTCGACTGCTAAGAAGATCGGGGGTGTTACACACCGGGCATTCTTGGTCTTTGGGATTAGGATTTCTGGATCAACTTGGATCAGCCGCATAATGTAATCTTATTGACACCAGGAACCGCTATGACAGTCTAAACCAGAAATACAATAATCTGCATTAGAGAGAAGAAAAGTGGTGCGGTTTCACTCTATGAGATCGTGTTATAGCTCATCCTGTTAACGTCCCTGTCTCCACATGTGACACAAACTGATCATTGCTTGGAGTTTTCCAGTAAAGCTGTGGAGTTTGTGTTGCGATCGTGTGCCCTTCGCGAGAGCTCAAAGTCAAAATCAAGGATGTTCTTAAAACTGAGCAATGCCCGCTTTTATTCTCAAACCAAAAAAGGGAGAATCGAGCGGCAATAAATCACAGTTGACACCCAACTCCAAAATGCAACCTGCTTTTTTTCTATGTGCACCGTTTTATTCCTCTCTAATCCTGAAAGGTAAACTACAGTCCTGGAGGGTGGGAAACAAGTCCGCTGACAACCTCCAAGCCCAAGGGATGCAGTTGAACGCATGCTTGGTTTGTTGTATCCGCATGTAGACCCTCCCAATTCCCTTGTCTGCGTGTGTCTCTGTCTTCTGTCTGAGGGGCAGTGGATCAGAACCTCCTATACATGCAGTACACAGTTAGCAGGTCATGGTTCTGGAGCCCCACACAGCTGTCAGTGAGCCCGGGCCTGCCAGATTTATCGTAGTCTCTGAAATTCTGTATTTCAGGCTTGTGAGGACAAAAGTTGATGCTGACGTTCTGAGTGACAAGCTGCTTTACCGTACGGAAATTCCAGCTGGACGGTTCCATATTCATGAACTGATTTAAATTCCGGCACTGTACATGGGTTCCTACAAGATATCAAGAAAGACAGTCAGTGTATCCGATTCAAATCTCACAGAGCCGCCTTTGTGGAACACTGCAAGCCGTACAAGCGAGGGTGAGGCACACGGAGCGACAGGGATGTTAGTTTGTTTAAGTTTCAAAGGTTACTTCTGAGCAGATAGCAAATTGGTTTCAGGTATTGTTTCGAGGGAAACACATATGTTGCAGGCAGATGTTGCTGGGTAGAACGTTTCCGGTGTTTAAACAGAGCGGTTTGATACTAAATGCATTCGTTTAGTTTGCTTCAAAGCTCTTGTATCTCAATGTCAGACGCCCAGCGCAGTTTCTAGATATTTGAAGACATTTAAAGATACTTTACAGCTGAAATGAATAAATTCTAACCATCCTTGGTAAGGTGCATCGAGAGGAATTCGTTGATCTAAAGACACAAAGACCCAAAGACCATTAGACACATTTTTTAGAGATATATTGCACAAATGTAAAGTGAAGCAGGCAAAGATTTCACAGATTCAAAGTTTTCAAAGGTCAGGGGCCAAGGACTCTGACACAACCCAATTCTTCTTCTGTTTTTCTATTTTCTCAGTTTTTCATAGTTTATTTTTTGCAGTAATCGGCCCACTTATCTCTTCTGTGGATTTAATGTCCCATTATGTAGTTTTAAATGATGTTGGGAAGCCTATCCCACACTGCCAGGAATAAAATTATGGCGCAGATATACAGGACCCGGCATCAAATCTCAAGAGTATCAACAAAAATGGATCTGTGGCGCCAAGTATTGAAAACTGTTAAGTATCCAAAGGAGGAATTGAATGCCTGGTCAGATTCTTGGCTTGTGTTTGTATCCTGATCAGATAATTCCTGACTCACATTAGGAAACTTTTTTTAACTTTAGGTTGCATTTTATGTGGGAGAAAATCCTTTTTTTTAACCACTTTGATATCCACCACGGTAAAAATATGTTCTCTGGCATTAGTGCTGTATTGGCATTGACAGATACGCAGCATTCTCTTATTTACTTTCTGTTGACCTGACAGTATTAAATTTGAAATCCTGACTCAAATAAAACCGAGGTTTAGCTGAAGAATATAAGCCTTTACACCACAGTGTCGTCAAATCCTCCCAACGCATTCGATGCCACAACTAAATCCTTTTTTCAAACAGGTAGAAAATATCAAATTTGTAGGTGTAGCTGTTTACGGCGTGTTGTGTCCACAGTATGGATGTTTGGATGTTTGGGCAAGTTGTACCATGTGCCCCAGAAGCCGAGGGAGGGATAACCAGAGCACCGACCTGTTGTTTGCATGTTTTATTGACTAGCTCCGGGGGCTTCAGCAGGGTCTCGCACTCCGGCGTCCGCAAGACTAATCGCAAGCCGGTCCCAAGCTTGCAAGGTAGGAGCACGCCAGGCAACATAATAAACAAGTTCAAAGCATGACTCTCTTTGAAAGACACGCATGAGTCACGTCCCCGGGCCAAATATGATGTGTGTGCTGCCACAAGTATTACATTACAGAAAATCTATGGGAGCGAGCAACTGCCTGAGTGCATGGTGAGCTCCGACATTATGTTCCTTTTGCACAATGAGATTGTGTTGAAGCTCTCAGACGAGGCAGCCCCTCCGAACCACAGAGTCTGGGCTGGGTTTGCTTTTCAGGATTTCTGTCACCCTCCTCAGAAGCAACACATGTTCACACGGGGAGAAATTAGGTTTTTATTTCAATTCTAATATTAGCTGTGCGCGCTGCAAGGAACCAGGTAGGATGTGCGTGTTCCAGCTGTGTGGCTCTTTGATGAAATTACTGTAAATTGATTTGTTTGGCACATTTTCATCATGAAAGCTAAAAGTAATTTTGAACCTTGTTGAGTCTTGGCTGTTTTATTTATGCCACTTTATTCAAAGGACAGGATGAATCCTGTCACAGCAGTGAGAATAAGTGGAAACAGAGACAGTATCACATTCTCCAGTCACATGTGAGAGCGACTTGAAGAAACTGACATCATGTACTGTACCAACAAATTACTCACATTAACTATTCTCTTGAAAAAAAGAGAAATTCAGAAATGTCCCTTGTCAAAAACGCGACTACGCTTGAATTCAAATTTGACAGTTCAAACAACCCAACATGTTTTCAGAATTGAAGCGAGATGCAGGGTTGCTTCACGGCTCTCTTTGGCTTATTTAATTGTATTGTACTTGTTGTAATTTGCGGCTTCAACTGAAATCATTTTTGAAATATATCAGCATTATAGTTTAGGATTCTATGAATATAATGTCTGGTAAGAGGCAAGTATGTCAGAACGAGGTCATTAAGAATTTGTGTCTTTTCTTTTATTGCAGTGGTAAATCTCAATTTCCTTTTTAGTCCTGGTGCCATGCTGAGTTATATTGAGTACACTCCGTACTGTCCTTTCCACACCTTTCTATTTTCTCTGGACACCTCTACTTGGCTATTTATGACATGTCTTTTAGAGCAGAGAGTTTGTAGAATATTAGACTCCGCGGGCATGACTTTCACTCATTGTCTGGGGATCCTTGTGGAAAATTCCCTTTGCTCTTTCTAATAGTTCAGTCTACACAAAGATAATCCTGTCATAATAAAGCTACCAGTCTTTTGCTATAAATTTCTCCAAAATAATTGTTTTAGGGTCATTGGGGATGGGTACTTAATTCCTCGAAGCTTTCCCAATTTACAGAGAGATTATTTAATTTCCTCTCATGAATAAAACAAAATGTGATACGCGGGGCGCCTCGGCGGACGGCGTCCAGGGCTAATGTTTTGCTGCTCTCCCTTGTTAGATGTTGTCTCCCGTCAGACCGATCACTGGCGTACCCAGGGACAAACAGGTTAGAGCCCACGTTGGACGGCGTGAGTAAATCATTCGCTTTAACATATGTGTGTGTGAGCTTGCATAATATCCCTCCCGGAGACCATTTACAATCTGACAAGCAATAATGAATGCCAGCAGACTTATTGCCCTGAAAGATAAACTTTAATCAGGCTCCTTTGGCTTTCGTCTGTTTGAGCATGCCCCGGCATATCCTGTGTTGTGTGCGTCACAGTGAAGACAAATAGCAATTGGGAAGTTATTTAAGATTTTTCATTTAAATGTGAAGGCCTCCGCTAATATAATCACCTGCGAAATTGCCAGGAGTGACCCCCCCAATCAATCTCTGTTTGATTCATTTTAACCACAGACTGTTGTTCCATTAACTGAAGCGCATGGGCTGCACTTTTAAATTTGTGGGATGGCTAGAAATGTCAATCTTTTGTATGATTTGCATCTATTTATTTATATATTTCTATATGAATGTGAATACTATTTTAGGTCCGACTGTGTGTTTTAACTTTGCAAGTTTCAATCCAGACAAGGAATAGCACAATTCTATCGTCTGCTCATTACAAATATTATTTTCATCCAAAACGTAGATACAAAAATAAATGTTTTAAGATATAGCATATGTTAAGATTCTTGAATGTTTAAAGTTAAAGATGATTGGTGTCTGTTTTATATAACGGTATATGCAATGTGTCATTTTAACACGTCTCCTCATGGCAGTAAATGTCCTCAGATGAATAAACTCAGATCAAAGGGAAACATATATTATTGTGTTGTCACAATTAGGACATAAACACGTGTCAAATATCTCTCAGTCAGTCTGCGAGAGGCGTGATACGCATCTGCATGCTCATGATTATTTCAATCATTAATTCCATAAATTCTATGGAGAACTCAATTCATTTGTCTTTTTAATAATGCAAAATTTAATAATGAATCCAATTTGCCTCTCCTCAGTGGCCCCCTGGATTATCCTAGGATGCAGAATACCATCCTGGCATCTAAATGTCTTCAATACAAGATTAACAATTGACAAAGGGTTGTGGGTTGCGGGGTGATTATTGGCTGCGGGCGGAGATTAAAGCAAAGCAGCAGCATGGCTGACAGTTTGGTTATCTCTTTTGGACTAAATGAAAATCATGGCCTGAATCCATCAAAGAAGATTAGGAAAATGTGAGCCCATTACTGATGTCCTCTCACAGGTTGGCGTCTGTATGTCTGTCTTTTTTTACATTTTTTTTGTCTTTGCTTGGAAAACAAATGTGTTGATTCACCTCTGGTGCTCAGTGGAGTAGACGTCTCCTTCCACCAATGTCAGCCACGTCATTCGTGTACGCACTTGAGAGCTGTGGCTGTAATGTTTTTCCAGCGAGCAGCTGTTTGCAGCTAAAAAAGGGAGGGAACTCTAAAACACCTCTAAAATACGGAGCTGCTTAAGATTCTGTGCAACCCCTCACCTATAACAGATATACTGAGAGTTGGGAACACAGACGCCGACTGTAACTTTTTTTTTTACCTGAAAACTGTGCAGGTTTACTTGTTGAAATTGCTGAAGAGCTGCTTAACTCTCACTCGACTCTGAGCTACCAGGACGGTGGCCTGCCCTCCAAGAGGTCTGCGGCAACACGATGCAGTTTGCCCACCGAGTGACAAAATCACAGCTGACGTTCGGACTGTCAAGGGCACATTTCCCTCGACTAGTGGGGAGATCCGCAGGGGAAAAGCGAGCGAGTGCATGTGCCAGGGAAAACCACAGTGTTTTATGAATTTCTTGGCGACTCACAGCCCCCCCCCCCCCCTTCCCCTCTCAACACACCGCTTCCTCAACCCTCCTCCACTCGTACCAGGAGAGAGAGAGGAACCGGTGTGCACTAGATGATGTTAAATTTGTGGTCTTGGGGCAGTGTGAATCTAATAGCAAGCGTGTTGTCAAAACCAATTTTGTATATCACAGAGGGGTGCCACGCATTATCATAACACCAGCTCAGCAAGTAAGGCTTTTGAATTCATAATCAAACAAAGGTGGGCAAGGAGAACATGCTCCAAGGTTGCCATTCAGATGTGTGATATGAATGGATAGGAAATGACAGTGAGAAGTCACAATTCTACGTGAAGGAAGAATGTCGAAATTCAAAATATGTCTCCTACCGTTGACTTTTGACAGAATATATACGTGCAGAAAGAATCAGACACTACAATGCGGAACACAACAGAATAGATGGTGTTGAGCTGAGCTGTGTCAAAAGGTGGAAAAGCCCCTGTGGGTGTCGAGAAGTTCACGTTATCAACAGAAATCATAAGCACCTATTTTTTTGTTTCAATCATTCATTAATCAATCAGTTGATCAATTGGTGGTTCAAGCTTCTGTTGTGAAAGAGCTTTTGCAGCTCTTCAGTTTTCACTTCAGATAAATAGATTGCAGTCCTAACTTTTTTAAATGAAGTGATGTGATGATTTCAGCCCAAACAAATTCATTATGTTGTGATCATAAGAGGAAGATTACTTTTATTTTGTGATAAGAGTTAATCATGCTGGGTTTCTAACACAACACTTACCGCAACTGTTGACATCATTTTGCAATTAAATAGATAAAAAAGCTTGTTGAGACAACAAAACTAGAAATGAAGAATCATGAGAACATTTAAAAAGAAAATGCTACAAGCAATTGGTTTTGGGTGTTTTGTATTAGGGAGCATAGTAAGTCCAGTATCCGGTGCTTAAAAAGACTGATTAACACAGTTACGTGTAGTTAGTTCATCTAATGCTCCTATAAAAAAAGAAATGACTTCCTTTACATTTCTTCGATATACAAGAGCAATGACAAAAACTATACTGAAAATAAGTTCAGGTTGTGATCGGTTCATTTCATTCCTTTTGTTTGCTCCATGTGGATTACAGGAGCACACATGAGCTCAGACAAACCCTGCGCCTGCAAAATGATTTTGACAGTGAAGAGTCGGACGCGTGTACAGGAGGCCCTACATGGTCTGGTGGAAGCTCTTACCTCCTCCTCAGCAGCACGCTGCGATTCCCCATCAAGCTCCACAAGGATGTTGCATCTTCCAACCTGCAATAGTGACAATTCAACCTTAGATCAGACTAATTAACAACAGCAAGAATTGGTTTGTATAATTATTCTGCTCAACAGAGCCTGCATCTTAAAGACATGCATGTCTAATGATCAAACAGTGCCAAATGCCAGTTGTTGGTTAAGCACCCACTCCCAGGCCGAGCCTGTCATTTGTACCACGGAGGAGCCAGTGGTGTGAGACAGGGTGAGGTGGGAGCGCTTCTGCTGCGATGGGGTAAACAAAGAGTGGGTCAAAGGTTCTGACGCAGCCAAAGGGAACACATCAGAACTTTCTTTGTGTCGCAGCGCTGCAGCCTACATGGCGCTCGTTAACACAGCCCATTCTTCATGATGTGCGAGACATTTTGAAGCTGGCTTTATAACAATGTTTCTTTGTAACCCACACAGCACTTTGCCTCATAATGAAAGCTGAGCAAAATCTAAAGCTGAATTGATGTTCAAGGAGGCTCTGTGACTTGTCGAGGGATAAGAAATCCATCCACGATTATATCTAGGATTGTTAGTATTAGTACTGCAGCACACTCTATCCTTGGATAAAGGAAGAGACATTGCACTATATGTGCAGTATGACAGGAAAGACAAAAAGGACTTCCCAAAAATAGATTTAGTTTATCTTATAAAAAAAAAGAGCAGACACAGATGTCAATGTCTGTTATTTAATGCTCACTGTTGATATTTGGATCAGTTGTGTTGTATGATTATGTGCTGTGAATGATGTGATCAACCTCTTGACATGACCTCATGCTGTATATAGTTAATATATTACAGAGCTACGAGTGGGCGCTGCACAGGGGGATTTTAGCAGCATATGAAGATCTCAAGTCAGTTAATACATTACAATTGACATTAAACTCTTTTATAGTAACTCAACACTATGATAAACAAGTTCGAAACGGATGTGGAGCAATACTGTATCCCCGAACACATCACTGAGGATGTTTACATGAGGCGTGTCTCGTGGGACAAAAAGGTGAAAAGACACATTTTATGATAATGTTGCAAATGAAAATCAGCTGAGGTATGCAGAGAAGCACCTCTGCAATTCCTACGAACTGTGGGGGTCTGAAATAATGGGTCCTTGGCGGTGCCCGCACTCCATCTCCGCACTCCAGCAGATCGACACATAAATGCCATTGGACAGCTCATACTTATTATGCTTGGACGGGTTTGGAATGAGACCCTGGCTGTTTTCTCAATTTGGAGCCTTAAGGCAATGATTTAAAGATTTAAAGAGGCTAAATTCAGGCACAAAAGCGCCGTCTAATCTATCATTGACACGACCTTGACTCGCAAAGCAAACGGAGACACGAATCTCACGGAGGGGCATTTCCAAAAGTTAACTGAGCTGATGATAGAAAGGCGGAGTGCTGGGTGCTATACTTCTTTCAAGGCAGTCTCTCTGATAACTAGCGATATCTGCCCTGCTAATGAGGTCACTTGAGTATGCGTGTCAGTGTAAAACCATATCCAGATACATGGATAAATGGATATTCATATACTCACACACAGTGTCAGTGACTGTCCTGGGTTTAAGGCAAAATGGCCTCAGGCCAAACCAAGTAAAAAAAAAAAAAGATAAAAACTAAAAAAATGCTTTGAACTGCTTTGATAGATATAATTAAGATCAGCCCTTTCCAAGGGTTAATAACTAATAAACCCCATGATTCAAACACTTTTTCACACACACTCACACAAACACTTTAACCTCCACAAGAAAGACCTTGGACAGAGAAGCACACTGAATATGATGCATCATTAATTTGGCTTAATGATTCAGATTATGGTAGTGTGGTGTGCTGATGCGATAGAAGTGCATGGTTTTAGATGAGCGGAGGCCCCAGGTTCAGACTATGGGATGTTTTAACGGTCACTCATTTTTCTTGATAAAAGCACAAACATAATGTGCGTTTAGAAATAGGTTGTAGCTGGATTCAGATGTTAAAAGCTAAATACCAGAAGTGATTAGGACTCTATAGTTTTTAGTACCATGTAAAATGTGGACCATGTGTCCTTAAATCCAATAATGGGCGGCTGTGGCTCAGGAGGTTATTCACTAACCAGATGTTCCCGTACCGAAGTGTCCTTGGGCAAGATACCGAACCCCAAAGTGCCCCTGATGGCTGTTGGCTGATGGTGTGTGAGTGCTGTATGATAGAGAAAGTGTGTGTGTGTGTGTGTGTGTGTGAACATGTGTGTGAATGGCTGAATGGCAAAACGTTACTGTAAATCAATTTGAGTGGTCATCAAAAGTAGAAAAACACTGCGTGAATACAGAGAGCTGTGTTCATAATCACACGAGATAACCATCAAAACTAAGAAATGTATTTGCTCCCAATTTGAAAAAAAAAAGAGTCTCGCACAATATTTTAGCATTTTATGGCAATTACAAAAACCCCACAAATGGGACACAGATACATTATTTAAATAAGAATATTTATCTCTATAAATCTTGCAAGCCGCACTGTGAGATTTCAGCAGCGGATCTTCTTTTCATAGTTTCTTTTCTCAAAAGCCTCTGATATTTATTCGCTTCCCTCCATTGTCTATCAACCTCTGAGTCCCTGTCAGCTGTCCTTTTCTTGACATCAGCGACAGCCATCTTCTCACACAATGATCTGATTAGACAGTCTGTGCCAAATTAAAGAGCAACAACCTTGGGCAGACTGTCAGGCAGGCGTGTTGCAGGACATTGTGGATAAATAGTATAATGTGGCTCCAGGCGGATCAAGAATACAGACAGCCTCCTTGTTCTGGCTCATATTCAGAAAAACTAAATGATTATGAACTCAGATTTGCACAAGTATGTCCAACCGACGTCTATAAGGAAATATGTGGAGCATTTATGGTATTTATACTATTTGCTTTATGCTCCTGGATTTCAGTAAATGGTGAAACGGAGCAGATACAGCTCTGTTTCAGGGCTTTTCATAAAGACGGCAATAATGGTGCTGTACCTTTATATTCTCCTGTAGCACCATTATTCCTCTTCCACCATGTGTAGTAATTGCTTTTTACCTGTGCCAAGGAGATTATGTTTTCAACCCTGTCTGTTGGTCTGTTTGTTGGTTTGATTTTGCTGTTTGTTCGTCAGCAGGATTACGCAAGAGACTGCTGGACGGATTTCCACAAAACTTGGTGGAAGGATGGGACGTGGGCCAAGAAAGAAGCCATTCAATTTTGGCACAGATCAGGATCAGGGGGCAGATCTGGGTATTTGTTCCACTTTATTTAAGATTGTGAGATTGGGCATTTTTTTTGCCATTTTCACCAATTTCTCAGGAAATAGTTCATGGATCTTGATTAAAAAAAAAAACTGACATATGCTGGGTACTGATATTCATGTGTGTACACGTTGGTGTGGCTTGCTCAAATGTAAAGGGACTGTTATATTATATTGCATTATAAATGAAGAATTTCCATACCGTTATATACAAATAAACAACTGACACACAACCACAACATTAGTGCAACACAAATCTTAATGACTGGAGGAAGTCTGACCGTCAGACTAGTCTATCAGAAGTATAGATACAAAGAACATTTACAAATTCACGGCGAGAAAATGTCATTATGCATGTAGGAAAACCAAGAGGCACTTCAGCTCCAGAATGTCCATTTCCCATCAATATGCAAATCTGTTTGGTAAGATGCTTGAAATCCAATCAGAACTTTGCCATTTTACAGAAGGCACCTGTGATCGAGGGGTGAAATGATGTCCTCACAAACTCTCTTTGATTTCAATCAGTGGAATTAATCCAACATTTTGTCCTTTACTGTGTTAATATATGTGCTAATTCGGCCCAAAAGTCCCATACCATTATCTGCACTACAGAGGACGCGTGTGATGTTCGTGTGCAGCCTACATGGAATTCTGTTCAGAAGAAAACATCGACACAAATCTGCCCACAGACAGACACAGAGATGCCCCCACGATGACTTAATGTCTAGTAAACTGTGTGACATGCTGACAGGAGATAAAAAATGACACCGTCATGTGTCTCGCTGCCACAGACAAGGAAACAACCGCTACACAGAAGACCACAGAGCTTCAAAATAAATCTCTAGTTAATGTCGGTTGGCCTATTGACCTGTGAGACATTTCCAACTCTCCGATGACCTGTGCTTCAAACTGTACACATGGGGGCTTTTATTTCCATGCTGAAGCAAAGCTCTGTTCCTGTAGATCCCTGAAGAGCTGCAGACGAGTAGCTATTTGTTTAGATAAAGGAGCACGCGTGCACATGCATGCACGTGCACAGGCTCTGTAGGTTGCAGCTTGTTTCGAATGTTGTGTAAGAGGTGAATTTTTTTTTTCCTCCATATTACACATGCATGAGTTAACATTGAGAATCATTCAATACACCTTAATATCAATATGACAACTTGGACTAATCAATGTGTTTTATCTACCCCGTTAAATTACATATGCTTCAGGGATAATTGGACCTGAAAGAGTTTAAAACATTTCTATCAATTTAACCAAATTATATGAACTCTGAATATATTCAATTTTCTCACTCACACACGGGACTGCTCACTGTGTTACAATTACAAATAAGATGTCCCTGTTCGGGGCATATTTTGTGCCAGTGAGGTTTTATATCAATCCACTCTCACAGCAATGTTGTGTTGTGTTACTAAATGCAATAGACTGATTCTTGCACATGGGCAGAAATTTTCCCTTTTTTGTGACACTCAGCACAACAGAAACTGGGGTTGGCATCGTCAAGTCCAGTCTGGAGTTAGGATTAAAAAAACAATTCACTTAAGAAACCACAACCTTTTACTCACACTCACACCGAGTGTTGTGGGTGTCGAGGAACATTTGCTCTTGTCATTGTAAGACCACTGACACCACAAAAATAATTCTTGTCCTTGCACATGAATCAATACACAAAATTTCATGGCGAGAGCCAAAGAGGTCCAGCGGTAAAACGTAAAGAGGCATAGATTTTTCCAGTGAAGCTGCTGTGACCCACAAAGAGAGAAAGAGTATGTCCTGAGACATAGTCCCAAGAGGTCCACAACTGGAACCCACAGCAATGAAGTAGCTTGACAGCAATCACAGCTAGTGCTCTGCAGGCAGGCAGAGATTTCTGTGCTGCGGATCAGAAAAGTTGTGTGACGGTTTACGGCTTTTACTCAGGTGAAACAACAGGTATTTATAAACCATGTCATAAAAATACTGTTTAAAACTGGATAAAATCTCAATTTAGGATAAAGCTTCTGTCGGATATGGGTCTTAAAATGTTTTAAATACATTAAAAGCTGTACCGCTACATCTGTTGTGTTTTAATTAGTTTATTCTTTCAAGGGAAATGTTTTGGCAGCATGTGTAGTTGGTAATGTCTCTGTGTGATGTACTACCAAGCATGTTCAGTGCATGTGTCATGTTTCCATGTACACAAAATCAATACAGAACATTTCCGCATACTCATGCACTTATTTCTTGTTGGTAAAATCTCTGCGTATAGTGACTTGAGCAGTTGCTGTTGTCTCAGTGAAATGAAAATGATGCTCCCACACCTAACACCTCAATCAAGTCTGCAGCCACTCCACGCTTTTACAGCATCTGGCTCAGGGCAGGTGGCTCCCCTGCATTTGTCTTTTCCATAAAGTATAAACCTGACACTGACAAATGGTAACGCTGACAGATGCAGTCACAGAAAGTGAAGTCTGTGATAAACTCATTCAAACAGAAAAAGTGAAAGAAGCCATCAAGAGCATGTTGTATAGATTTGACAAACGTGCTTTAAAGCATGTACACACGGAGCTGAGGATGAGCTACACAGGAGATATCTAGTTTTTACTGCTACAACAGAAAATGTCCAGTGTTAACATGCCTCTCAACACGAGTCTTTCCATTACGTTCCAAGAAATTGGTCCCTGATGTCCCAATGTTTGGAAACTTCATGCATGCACGATGTCTGCACAGCAGCCCACTTGGCTGACAGCCTGTACACATTTAAGTCTTGCTGGGACACGGGCAAAGGGGAAGTGGTCTGCTACACAACAGATAACTGTACAAATACTGGGGCTGCCGAGAGGAAACTGGGATGATCTTGGCTCAGCTGCTTTGGTCCTAATTTGAACCTCTCCATTACAAGCAGCCTGTCCTCTAAGTCCATGTCGATCATGTCATGGATGAATGTTAAAGTTTTGTTAACATGCAGCACATTGATAAAGTGTATCAGATCCACCATTTTGTGTGTATTGTTTTTTTTAATTTATTCTAATGTGGCATCAGGAAACCACCACAGTCATGTCAAAGGAAAGCAAACCCTCCGCAGCTGTTATTATCATGACAAGATCTGAATAACAACTATTTGCAGTGTGTGCTGCAGCATTAAAAATATTTAGTCAGAATAGAACAAATAGCAACAAAGCTGCTACAATGAGGCCCGGTCTTACAGTGTTTTCATTCAAATCACAGTATCCAAGTAGGCTACTGCATCCAAAAAAAAAAAATCAACAACAAAACAAACGTCATTATCACCAAATATTAGGGGATTTAATTATGCATGAGATGTGGCATCTTGAATCTTTCACATGTTAGATTTATTCACAGCAGGGACCCAGTGGGACTCATTTTCAGCCCTGGGAGTTTCATGCATCTGACCAGCCCACTTTAGATCATACTGGACATAACTACATAGTATATATACTGTATATATACAGTTTCTTAGCTGTTCCAAGGACTGCCCTCTTCTGTGGACAGAGGCTTCAGATGTTGAACCTGGGATAGGCTGGAGCGACTCTCCACGGACCCTAATGTTCTTTCAGTCCTTGGTACTTCTCGATCTTTTCCCGCTCCTTTTTCTTATATATATATATATATATATATGTATATATATTAAAATATATATATATGTGTATATGTGTGTGTGTATATATGTATGTATATATGCACACACATATAAACAATAAACATTGATGTGTAACTGATGTGTAATACACAGTAGATCATCAAGATGTATTTTCAATGATCAAAGTACTAAAGCCATACGACTCTCAAACGTGACTAAATATAGAATCATTGCACTGCTCTGGGGACACAATAATCTATTCTTCCATCTGAGCTTTTCCTTTTTTCAACCCCGCCCTTTACACGTCCTGTTCTCAATCTTTATCTCCTTCTCTCGCACATCCTCTGACTTCACATCTACAGTGTAATCTAAATACTTTGAGTTTCTACGTCACCACACACAGGGGTCACACAGAGCATGCGCTCAAGCAGAGTTAGTGGTAGTTAAGTTAGCCTAGTTAGCCTATTGCTGAAAGCTGTCATGAGATTATCTCTTGATAAAGTTATTGTGTTTGCGAACCCTGTCACCAGCCCGGCCCACTGGGAATCCTCCTGCACCTCCCAATGAAGCTTCCCTTTCCTTAAAGGGAAATCTCTTTGCATTGAATTACATGTACAATAAGCTGCTTGTTCTTATTTTTGAGTTTGTGATAGGAAGCAGATGATCAGCTGAAAGAATGTTGAACATACTGTAGATGTTCGGTTTAAAATTAATGATGAAATCACAACAGTGTTTTTGTGCAGTTCCTCTGTAAATGAGATTTCTGTCCTTTAGAATATATGTTTTAGTAAGTGATCATACCTCAAACTAACTGACAAAGTTTACATTCATGTTTGTTAGCAAAGAATATTCAATTTAAATGTTTCCAGAACGTACATTTTAATGTAAAAAAACGGTCAAATTCATAATTTTAATTTTGATCAAATTCACACTCTGGACACAAAGCTGTCACGCAAACCTTATGAAAGAGTAATATTAAGCTGCAGGTTTCTTTGGGTGTATTACTTAGACATTACGCTGGATCTTGAAAGGAATGACAGCAAATTTGTCACATCTGCATGGTCAGAGAGTTAACTGACCTCTCGGGCAACAAGCTTTATTAAAACAGCTGCTAATTTCCCTTCGATGAACTGGAGAGCAGGCGGGCTGATGTGAGACGATGGCTTTGACACTCCAGTGTACAAAGGGTCAGGAACTGTAAGCTGCACTACGCCATCCCATTTTAAATCACTATGTTAATGTTCTGAGACTGGAGCTAATGTGAAAGATGTGTAAGTACGTTAATTCTTAATGCCAGTTTTAGCTGGATTCCGAAGTTATCATCATCACCATCATCATCAAGCACTGGCACTTTGCTCCATTAGGCTCTTTGAACACTCAGGGTCATTAGAGGTTTGCTGACATTAATAATAATTTCTTTCAGCCAGTATTTTGATATGATATTTTGTAAATTCCCCCCACCTGGTATACTTTAGTTTTGAATGATCTGAATGTGACATTAGAGAACACGTCACATCTTATAAATATTGTATAATATTTTTACTAGGTGATGAATTTAAATTATGCAAGATAAACACTATCTGGGTTGTGATAAACATATTTGTTGTTATTTTACTGGTATCACAAAGATTTAGAGCCCTCATTAAAGTACCTGCTTGTTTTCAGACATGCACGGAATGTTAATATAATCTGAAATCATCCGGAGGGATAATAGGGCGAGGGCGCAAATGTTTGGTTTTAATGGACGTTGTTTTTCCTGCCAGTCACCTTGGAAAAACTCCAGGGAATGTCCGAGTGAGCGCATGTGAAAAGACAGCAACAATATGTAAAGAACTCGGGCAACAACAAAAAAAATAGAAGAAAACACTTAGAAAAAACAGACGAAATAGAAAACTTGAAAGGACGAGATTTGAGCGTTTTTGGAGATAAGGGCAGACGCCGGTGTTGATTTCCAGAGCAGAATTTATATGTCATGAGATTTTTCTGTTGCTGTGAACGTGTCTGACCTTGACTACCGCGTGCTGCGTTCTTCATATGTGAAAGGCAAAGTCCGGGGAAATGTCTGCACCCGATTGTGCAGCCACTCTCCAGAGTTAATGTCTGAAAACGGTAGTGAAAAGCTGCTGCACCACATCATACTGAAAAAAGATGAATGATAATGCAACATGTAGTTATGTCCACATGAGAGTCGCTCAACATGTTTAACATTTGATTGTTTTTTTTAAATCCGTGACTCGTGAGTCAGCAATAACAAGACAAAAACCTTGCCATTTAAATGTTAACATCAAATGTATACATGTGCCATGTGCAGTTTACATCATCATCTTCTTCAAGGACGCGTCTTGTAACACAAAAAAACTATTTTATCTTTCTACCTCGGTGTCGCTCTCTGTCTATCACTCTCCGCTTCAACCTTTTCTTTCCTTTTCAAATCCCTATTTAAAGCCCAGAAACTGGATGCTGCAAGCCTTTGTTGCCGGTTCTGTTTCAAACATTTGATATGTGTGACTGAAACCATAGCTTATCCGCGCTTACTGGAGCATTCAAAGCACAGGCGGGGTCTTTGTGAGTGTGTATTTGCATGATGAAAACTGTGCGAGATAAGGAAGTGACTGTGCAGAGCTAATGCCACGAGGGGCGGTGGCGGATCTGTCAAAACCAACTACTCGCAAACACAAACATTCCAGAATTGCTTTTTTGCGAAATTACAGTCATTTTCATTTAATCATCTGATGTACGCTTTCAGGAACTTGACGACGTACTTCACAGAATGAAACAATGCTTATTTATCACACTAGTGTTGGTTCAACCGCCTCAGAGAGGGCTTCACTTTACTTGTAGACCTCCTGTAAGGTCAGAGAGGACTTTTCTCTGAATCGGCAGCAGATACGCTGTTGCCATACCAACCATATACTGTACTCCGTTGACTTACATGCTCATCGAGATGTGTGAACAAAGGAGACACTGCACACTTGATGCATTGTTTTAAGAATGAACACAGATGTTGGGATAATTGCTCACCAGCTTAAGTTTGGTGATTTGCGCGTCCACCAAATTAAACGATTTTTTTAAATGAATATGCAAAGCAGAACATTCATTTCCAATTCACTATGTGTTGGGCTATTAATTTACAAACGTAAATGATTTGTGATGATGTTAAATAAAATGGCGAAACATTTGTAATCATCCGTAAGGTGATAACTGAGCAGTACGAGCATACTGGAGAATTAGGCAAAATTCCAAGTCCACTCTCCAGGGCAGGGCTAATCATGTTTCTTTATTACTCCCCAAAAGGCAGTGGGGTAATGTGGGCTATGATACACCATGATCCCTCTCTGCATGAATCCACTTAACATTCCGAAATAATAATAATAGAATTTCTTGAATTAGATCGTAATGTTTCCCCGGATGTCGACTCCACTATATTGCGTTGTGCGTATGTGCGTTTTCTTAATACACACAATATACAACATAATGTAACACAGAGGACGCTGTGCCATAAATGTTTAAGACAGTATGATGCTGATATGTGCTCTGTGACTTTATTTCAATTAATGAATAATTCAGCCCGATGAATTTGCAGAGTGTTTCATCAGAAATATACTGTATTAATAAAAAAGGAAAAATTCCTTGAAGTAGAAATAACTCGGCATAAATGTTTCAGTGCATTCTGGGCACTGAGTTTTTTTTTTTTCCACATGCAGGCAGGGCCACCACTGACATAAAGGGGGTGTCTGGGTCTCACACTAATATCAAGCTCTAAAATATTTGAATAATGGAAGAAACAGAGTCTTCCTTTCAAATCGTCAAAGTGAGTTTCTGTCAAGAGGGAGACAGGGAGAGAGCCAGGCGGTGAGAGACAGAGGGAGAACTTTGGTCAGTATCCTCCCTGACAGGGATGACATTTCTATTCTTGTTTGCCTGACAGGAAGCTATTGTTACTGGCTTTTCACACTGGTTAATGCACATCAGTCCTATCAAAGAACATAGGCTTGATTTTTTTGTATCAGTCAAAACAGCCGGTTACGGTGCGGGGTAGCTGGACGTGCCCCGTTTACAAACTGATAGACTAAACCACATGTAGAATATGACCATGTCCCTTAAAAGACACATTTTAAGGTTAAAAAATGAGATATCCAACCGGTTTTAGGCCGGTTTGAATTATCATCAATATACAACCATGGCTGAAACAGTGCAGTTTCTATTCCTGTGATATTTTGACCCCTTCAACTCCTCCACATACACTCCCACAGATTTTTGCATTCCGTACTTTTGGGTGTGCACAACACTTAGTTTAAGTGCATGAGGCTAGAGAACAAGGTGGAATGGAAATGCAAAGGATAGCTAATGGGCACCCTGTTCTTCACCGTATTCATATTTAAAGAAAGATAGATTCCCTTTTGCAGCTGATGCATCACAGCCACGGCTGCCTGAAAGCCATTACAATAATGCTGCATTTTCACAGATTATTTATTAATCTGACAATGAAAGGTGCGAGGAACCACCTTGGATGAGGCACCATCCCTCCAGTGAAGGCATAAACCCACAAAGACTCTTTTCACCCTGCACCCATCCTGGTTGGGTTTTCATTGTTGCCGCTGTCAAAAGCTGACAGGCCTGAAACACTCAGTATCCTCAAGATATGTGCCCTTTCTGGTCTTCAGAGAGAGTTTGGAGGGACTATTAGAGATGTGAAATAAACTTGTGTGTCCTTGATGGGTGACTTTAAGAGGGATGCTTCCATACTTCAATTACCTTTGAACATTTTTCATCTACAGGAGGCTCTGTTTTCAGTGGGTGAACAGGTGCTTTAGCGTCGGAACTGGTGGAACTAAAATGCAGCTTTCAGTCTAAAACATAATGATTCCCACCGAGGTACGCCCTCATTCCTCTAGCTCCATGCCACCCGACACATTTGTGCAATTCTGAGAGCCATTTATTGAATCAAAGCCTAAAACGTACTTGCATTACAGGAGACACTGCACATACAGTACATGCATCACGGCGGCAAACATTGATTTCAGTGGTCTTCAGTCAAAAATATGTAGAGCCCAACATCTAGTGGGAAAAAAAGACAATATTTTCCCTTTGTTGTTTCAGTCTGCTGCATATCCATTAGAGGAAATAGCTGTAACAACACTCAATGAATCAATACACTCTGAAAAAGCGGGATTGAAATAAACGCCTCAACAAGTAAACAAATGAGCAGTAGTTTTCGAGCCAGGACGTGTCAGCGTATGAGCTGTATTTTTCTTAATTATTCAGAAAATACTGTGAGGGTAGGAACAGTCTTTCTGGGGGATTATTATTATTATTTGAATTATTGTTTAAAAACCAGCAAATTGTGGTTTTGATATTGAGGCTTAGAGTTACTCGCTATTCATTGACCGAATGCCTGACCGTGTCCAATTAATTAAGATTCCTTTGTATGGAGTAATTAATTAATGTAGCATTCAGTGTGCAGGTTATTATATGGCATGGGTCTTGAAAGAGAAAAACTGCAATTCAATATAACACTGTGCCCTTGTGTTGTTCTGCATGGTGGAAGGTTTTGTAAGTTCTAACAGACACAGACACAGACACACACACAGACACAGAACAGTAGCCTGTAGTGTATTTGATTCGCAGAAAATGGCACAAAAACAACAACTTGGCAACGAGACACGTATTCCTTAATGCAAATTGGTTCATAACGGCTGTATGAGAGTTATTGTTGGATAATGTTGAGTGTCCGACGGTTCCTCATACAGGTGGCCTCTTCTGCCACTGGATAAAATCTGATCATGCTAAGAAAAGGAAAGGCACTTCCAGTAAAGATGAAGAGCATGTCTGCTATTGAGAAAAAAAGCAGCTCTAATCGTTGATATTCTGAAACATATCCCGCACGATTTGCATACCCCCACCTCCAAGCCAAGACAAATATTACACATCCGACCAACAGCCACATGGAAGAATTAATAGAGTTCGGCTGTTGTCAGTCACGTCGCATTTTTTCCCCGGCCGTACTCCGCCGCAGCTTGTGGGGAGAGCTGAGACTGATTAAATTTGATAGGGGGCGAAGAAAAGGGAATATGTACATAGAGGCACACAGGGAAATTATCTGCAGGGGAGTTGTCAGCTTAGAGAATCACTGTATGTTGGTCAAAGTGATTTTGTTTAAAGTAATCTGAGGAACACAGAAGGGCTTGGTGGCTATGGGCTTTGACTTTGTGCAGATATATTCACAAGGTAGGGGAGGGAGAGGGGGGGGGCGTTGCGGATGCTATGAATTTTTATATGATTGTGGAGTTTCTTTTCCCAACATAGGACGTGAACACAGGCTGCCCCCGCTACCCTTGCTTACACCACATTATGCGTTTTGTCTATGTACACTGAATGCTTGATCTCCTCCTGCCCCCCTCCATCCATCAAGGAATCCGGATTCACCCAGAGATCCAATAAATAACGCTAGTCCATCATTGAGAAGATTAGGTGTCAGCTAACTTCCGCTCCGCCCCACGTGCCATGTAGAAGCCTCGGGGGGCCTGTGTCCCGGGAATGATGGGTAATAAAAATGAATCATAGATGAAGGCCAGAGACGGGGTGCTACAGGAGGAGTCTTGATGCATTAAACAGGAACAGTCGATATGTCCTCTTGTGATAATAGAGCATATAGGAGCTGCCGCCAAGCTATTTAACGCTTGTCAGTCTAAACCGCAGAGGGTATCGGGGGCTGCACCGGCAGTCCTGACAGTGTTTCATCTGGAAGGTCAGGATGATGGACTTTAATCAACATTTTTCTCCTCCCCCCCCCCCCCCCCCCCCCCCCCCACCCCCCCCACACACACACACAAAAGTATCAGAAGTTGCTATCTCAGTTCAATTATGTGTGAGGAAAAAACAACAAGAAAAAAAACAATGGTGTGAAATGTGCATCGCCAGCCTTCTCATTTGTAAAATACAACTGTGGTGAAGAAAAATAAGCGGGTTCGATAAGAAAAAATGCTGATTGCCTTACACTTGTGCGAGCTACTTCAGTAATTAACAACAACACAAACCTAAGTGCTGCGTCGCAATAAGATTTAGAGCCCTGTGACTTTCCTCCCTCAGTAGTTAATTGCTTCTGATCTCACTTCCTTCAGTCATCATTCCGAGGAACGCTCTCTGCAAACGTAAAAGCCACTTCCTTGTTCCACCTTTCAGGAATAATTATGTGCCCTGCACACTGATGGATATATTAAGAGCAGAGGCAGAGGGGAAAAAAACCCACTAATCCAATGCTTTCTCAGAACCACACTGGATTTTGTTTTTCTTTTTGCACTTGTCACTCCATACATGCCCTCTCTCTCTCTCTCTCTCTCTCTCTCTGCAAAACTGCAAGTGTATCAAATTGGCCCACAGCTATGAAATCTGCTGTAGAATGTGTCACTTCCCAGGAAGTAAGTACATCAGTTACATCAGCGTCGGCCCCTAATTGAATGGGATATGTCAGTTGTGGACAGCTTTTGCACCAAATGGTTTTGCATAATCACGTTAATATGGTGCATATTTACATGACCTTTCACATAGAAAGTGAGGCTGCCACAATGAAGAGAGAGGCCACACTAATCACTGTCAAACCCAGTCAGCTGACCTATGAAATCGAACCATGATGTGCGAGGTGTGACCTCCCGGTGCCCTCCGCCGTGGTTGTAGCTACATGCTAACAATTATTGACACGTTCCCATTAAAAATGCATTCAAGCCATCAACATACACAGGAGGAAAGAAGGAGGAAGAGGGCTCAGGGTTCATGGTCAGTCAGTTTGCAATAACAAATACCAGATGAGTTGAGCTTTGAAAAAATACTTTCACTTAGAGAACTTTTCCAACCAGAAACTCTTGGATTTTAGACGTAACCCATTTCTTAAGAATAGTTGTTATTTCCCAGCAAAATGTTGTAATTTACAACTCTGTTGCTCAATCTGCCTTCCACGTCTGTTTTTCTAGTTAAAAAGAACTGACAGATGGAGGAGAGAACAATGATGTGTTGTATCATGGTCATTAAATAAATAAATAAAAACAGTCCAGGTTTTCTGTGCAACCTTTTGCACAACAGCAGCAAGGGAAACTAGTGGACAGGTGTGGAGATCAGCACATTTGTTATTCCAACATATTTTATGCATTTATACTTCCTTCCTGCCTTCACAATAAAAGCCTTTCAGAAAAGAGAATATATTAGCTTAATTATAGTTAATTATCATTGCTAATGTTTGTTAGGTTTTTTAGTAATGAGTGAAGGAACTGGCTCGAAATTTCTACATTTATTTTCATTTTGCCGGCTCAGCCTCATGTTGAGGCAGCGAAAACTTTGATTACTTTCCACTCAAAACACATTCCCAATTACTCAGCCTGTCATTGCATTGCATTCGAGTGTGTCAAAGTTATGATGAGTGGAAAAAAATCATTATATCTGTCCTTTAAACACTTCAACACAAAATAGTTTCTCTAGAAAACTGTCTGTCAGAAAGTCACATCAAACCTAATCATTAAATCTTTTTTCCCCCCATAGTTTCTGAATTGACAACCACCTCAAATAGAACTGCTCTGAAAATATCTTCTGCACACTTGAAATCAGTTTTTTGAGCTGAACTCTAAATTATAAGACTGTTCTTTGATTGAATATATTAATGTGTCCCTACACTTATTGGTTGAACGCCACCACCCTGGTGTTTCACACTGTCTTGGACCTTGTAGCGTCAATGCTCATGTTTTCATACAGTGCCTATAAATGAAAAGGTTAACAGCCTCTTCATGTGAGTCTGAAAAGCTGCAATCATTTCCAGATCTATGCTGAAACTAAACCCCTGTTTAAACTTAACTAAACAGCAACATTTTTTGTACCATTCAGAGACGGCACCAATCCTCTCCTGCCCTTCCAACGACTCCACTGATGAAGGTTTACTATATAAGGTATAGTCTAATATCGCTTCATGTACAATTTTATGCAGCAACCCAGCATTTTAGTTTTCATTTTAACCATTATTGGGGTATTTTAATTTGTTTTGTTTCAAACTTAATTTCAGCTGAAATGATGTTAGCTGAAAAAAAACCATCAAGTTTCGTATTTTCTCTCAGAGGTGAGAGATTGATTTAACAGCCGATTCACACTGTTCCACTTTGTGAACTTGGAGAGTTCAAGCTTTTAAAAAGGGGGACATTTACCACCTTGGTCTGCCCTCCAGAGCCCCGTGTATGACCAGATGATAGGTTGGAACGTTTTGAACGTTCCTTATGAACTGCTGTTGTTCATATTCACTCCTGTTGATATATTTCTGAAGCCTTCGCACTGTTGTCAGTGAAGAGCAAAATCAATTTCTAAAGAAAAATCAATGCCAATTCCCTTCCCTCCGTGCCTGTCTCTGGCTTACAGTATATGGAACAAGTGCAATAGAAATAACGATCTTGTTCTTCTGGCTACACTACCGTGATTTTTTTGACCATCTGAAAGTGTTCTTGAGGTCTCCTGTGAAATAGGCCCAGAGATTTGAGTTCGCTCCAATTACTGTAAATTACCCCAACTCTCCCCTTTCTTGCCTCAGTCAAAAAGTCCCTCTCCTGTCCGCAACTGGTGCAAAGGGGCGCAGCGAAGCAGAAGGACGGGGCTGGATCACACGGCCAGTTTAAACGTTTTAGCTTCCCCCGTGCTGATTGTGTTTTCTTTCTGTTTGTATTTGACTTACAGACTGTGCACATATTTTTACAGCTTGGGTCTCTGCTGCAGGTGCTCTGTGTTTAATATTAATTTCAGTTATTGTAAACCAAATTCCATTAAGTCTATGAGAGAGGCTTGATAATCGTTTTCCTTTAAAAGCATCGTGGGATCTGATGACTTGTTACATCCCACAAGATTTGTTGTGGTTGTGCAGATGTACTATTTAAGGTCTCTAGTATGATAATGACTTTCTCATCAGCGTGGCATTTGCACAATATCAACACAGGAGCAACAACAAACTGAACTGGTACCAACATGTTTGTGTGGTATCCAGAAATGCAAACAAATTAATATAGAATGTGCGTATGTTTGTAACAGGGACTCCTGGCCGCGTCAAGCAGTGTTGATAAAACACAATCTCTCTGCAGAGGGCAGCTGTGAAAGCCACAGGGAGCAAATAAACAGATTCATGAATACAATGCATACTCAAACAAATAGCACCATCTTCTGAATACCAAAAAACTGCAGCAACTACCTCCTGCTTTGATTTAGTGCCACTACATTTATTCGCATCTATTTAAATTCCACTCTGGCTTAGTAATCACCGTGGAGATGCTTCCTTCTGTGCACGTCTTAAATATGAGAGAAATGTTATCAATTTATGCACGGAAACGAAGCCTTGTTTACAGAGAGAGGCTTTCTTTCTTCCTTTACACACTTTATATTATTATTTTTGCCATCACGCTCGCAGCAATGTCTCAATCTTTTGATTTGCTGACAGCTTACCGAAGGGGGGTGGATAAGAAATAATTTAGATTTAATTGAGTTGAAGACCTAATGGACGCGAGGCCAAACTTATCTGTCCTCTTTTAAAGCAACAGTTGATGGTATCTTTGCATTTCTCCCTCCATCCCTCCATCCCTCCATCCCTCTCTCTGCCTCTCGCTGGTTTAATCACAAGGGGGCCACGGGCAACTTGTGATGGGCCGTGGCTGTGTTGCTGTCATAGTGGCCCTCCCCCCCTCAGCTCATGCGGTGCCTCAGCCAGAGCTGGAGCAAGGACACAACCCCTTCAGGCAACCACCTCCCAAATCTGAAGGGATGAAGCACATGTTGCCACAGATAAACCACTGTGATCAATCTCCTGGATGCACAGTGAATCAGTGGAGCGAAAGGCTTTGAAAATCAAGCCCTGTCCCTGATGTGCCCAGCAATGATTATGTGGTCAGTGGTGCCAAAGGCAACCAGCAAACATCAAGGAACTTGGAGCAGCAGGCCTGTCAGTTCTCAACTCTAATTAAACATACACAAGTAGCGAAGTGATACCATGCCAACAGGGCAAAGGCTGACATCCTTTGGTGCTTAATAAATTGAAAAATCGCGGTTGCCAAAGAAATTATTTTATTAAAAGTGGTTATGAATTTATTTCAAACATCAAGGTAAGATTGCGGAGATAGAGGTTAGGAGGTGTACTAATTGTGCTCGTCTCTCAGTGAACTGTGTTAGCCACTTTCGTAGCAGTTATTAGCTTAAACGCTAGCTAAGTAGCCTTCTATTTGATTGATCTACAGTAGCCTGCATTTACACAAACTTTATTGGAGCTCGAGTGAAGGTTTATAGGAAGACAGAGGAGAAAGTGTTATATATCAGTAAATGTACTCTATGCTAAATGCAGGGTTCGAATTATAGGGGAGCTAAGGGGAGCTTGGCTAAAAAATCACTTTTGTGTCACAGATTAGATTTTATTGTAAATATAAGGTTCCTGAAATGAAAACAATTTAAAAAAAAAAAGTGTAACTTTTGTGTGTTTATTCACTATAATGCATTCCATTTTATGAACATCTGTCTCCAGTAATAAACACAATTCTGTGTCTTTACCCGCTGTGGTCATCCATGCGTGGCAGCACTGGACCTCAAATAACGTTTACGCAGTCACCCGGACTTCTCATCAGAAGTTGGTGCCTGATATTTGAATGGTCAACATTCAACACATCAAACAAAGTCAACAACAAGTGACGACAACAGTGCACAGACTGCAGCTAGCCCGACACCGCCACCGAGTCCTGCTGGTGTAGTGACAGCGGTGGCCACCTGCAGCAGCGGACCTGGGTCTGAACCTGGTGATGCATCATTGCCTTTCGATTGGACAAGGAGTGAGTGGAGATAACAGGATGATTCTCACAGTAACCTTGCAATTGACAGCACTGTGCTCACTTGCATGTATGTATGTGCATGCATGTGACATTTTAAGTACAGGACTGGTGCCACCCAGGAAATATGGCTCCCCCGAAAGCCACTGTGTAATTGGAACCCTGGCGAAATGCCTTTTAAGCTAGGCTAGTTAGCCTTTACTAGGGGCTATGTGTTACATTATTCTCAATATGATTTCAAACTGAGATAAAAATGATTAAATACTTGGATTTCTTCACATTAAATTGATTTTATTCAATTTCAAGAAACAGGTTTGAAAGTAAAAGATTAAGAGCTTTTATAATTCTACATCATTTTTTTTTTTTACCGGAACGTAAAAACCTCACGAGACTATCAAACACATCATTTCTGTTTTTTCATTGCGGTACTGTTTTGACAGGCCCTGTAAGGCATTATCCGCGCTGACACCTTCCACACACTGAACAACAGAAAAGTTGGACAGCTGTTGTGATAGGCTTTATTGGTGCCTGTCTTTAATTTCAATCAGCCATTACAAAATGTGAAAGACTTCAACAGTGACTGTGGTGTGACTCCGCTGGGCTCACGCTGACAGTTCTGATGTGTGACAATACAAAAACAGTGTGAAACTCGTCGCTGCCTGAGAGGCGTCTCTGGCTTTGGACGATATTTTGCATTGTCAAGGAGGACAGGTGCAACTTGATAAATATTTATAGTTTATTTATTTTTAGTTAATTATACATTTTTAGTATTTTGTATTTCACATTATGATATGAACCAATATTACAAGGAGATATTGATGTATGAATACCAATTTTGCATGAATTTTTATGATTTTAAACCAAGGGGCAAACAATAATAATAACAATAATAATAATTCAAAAAAACGATTTCCTGATATTTAACTAGACGACAAATTCCAGCTCAATATCTGAGCAGGAGAGCCAGTTGTGAGGCTATTTTCCGTGTTGACCAGACATCAATTACCATCTGGTGTTTTTACATTCAAAAAAACAAAAACAATCAAAGACAACATGGAGGAAGCACAAAATAAGACGTAACCAACTGCTAACAACCTGGAGGCCTGTGGTCGGAGTCACCTCTAGCAGCTGGGGGGCCGCCCCGCTGTGTCGCCCTGCTTTAACCTCCACAACATTCTTTCAACCTACATGGAATTACATACAGTAGAATGCATTATCCTTCAAGATGGGTTTTGGAGGAAAGGGAACCAGACATCGCTGCTGGACGGATTGAATCGAATATTGGCACAATGAAACATGTGTCTGAACACACACGCTCCCCCTCACTCAAACAAGACAATTTGCCCCCCTCGCTGCTTTTGATTGCTACTCCTCTACTCTGCCCCAGAAACTCGTCCAAGATGACGTGTGAAACCTTTAAAAGGTCCTAAAGTTTTATAATGTCGTGACTTTTTTTACTTTCCTTATTATTTCCATTTTTACTTGATTGTACTGTAGATATTTGTAAAACTGTAAACTCTGCATCATCCTCAATGTCAGCTACACATATTTATTAATATTGTTTAGCTAACATGTGGTGTTCGGTCTCCTTGATTTTTATTCATTTAAAGTGAGATAATTAGGCATGTGTCATCTGGCCTCTACAGAACAACATACCCAGCAGGGGTGTGAACACTGACACTGAGCATGGCCTCGGACTGTCCAGGCATCTCTATGAACCTCCTGCTTAATTTCCCATCCTCGCTTGAATGCATCGCTGATCTCCTTCGTTACCTGTCCTCGGTGTCCAATTCTGTCTCCGCATTGCGCAACAGTGGCTATGTCCACGCTAATATATCTTAAAAGGATCACTGCAGATGAGCATTTTGGTACCTGAAACAATCTTCTTCCATACGAACACACCTGAAAACAAATATAACATGATCATTCATTTGGCATGCACATACTGGCGGAAACAGGCATGTGCATGTTTCTTGCATGTTGCTTGAACGACTACTGACAGTGATGGTTAGCAAAGTTTGTAATTTATTATCTGTGGTGTATAAATTATTCTCTGAGAAATCAAGGAAAATGTTGCGAAATCTTGCAATGTTTAACAAAGTGAAAAAGAAACATCCAAAATGAATGGGCTCTTCCCTAACCATTACCACAACCTTCAATCAAGTTTTGTGATCATCTGTCCGGTAGTTTTTGCCTAAAAACAAACAAGGATGACAACTTAATCTCCTTGGTGGAGATAATTGATTTCTGTATTGGGACACACTTCTGTTCATGTTCCCTATCCTCTCCCATCCATTCATCAGCTTTATTGTTTATTCTGCGACAGTTGCAGGGAAATCTAAGGCGGACATTAGGCAAGAAGCAGGGATCACCCTGGACAGGTCACTAGTCTATCACAGGGCTGACATTTAGAGAAAAACAACCCTTTCCCACTCACAGGCAATTTAAAGTCCACAATTAACCTAACCTCCATGTCTTTGGAGTACCCGCAGACAGCCCACAGAGGCACAGGCAGAACATGCAAACTCCACACCGAAAGGTCTGAGTCGGCCAGCAGGTTCAAAGCCAGAATCTGTTTTGCTCTGAGGCAACAGTGCCAACTACTGCACCACTGAGCCGCCCTCCACCCTCTCCCACTAACAGGAATAACTCTACCTTACACATAGCACACTAAAGAAACCACAAATATTCTTCTGCAGAAACATAGTCTCTCTACTCGCACGGCCTCTGAAGACAGCAAGAGAGACAGCTGATGTAGCTACTGTATATACTACATGTTGCTCTGAATGTCAAAATTTTAAACTACAGAGTGATTCTCAGTCAGCATCAGTTAGCACATAACATATTCTGGGGAGTGTGCAAGGCCCTGAAAGTACTTCAAATGATCCTCCACATAATCTTGGAACAGCAACAGAACTTGAAAATGATGTCTGCCAGACTCCCAGGACTTAGCAAAAGAATACCCATGGGCTCCCTAAGCTCTTGACATTTAGAATTTTCCAAATTTGTTTTTCTATATATATATTTTACTTCATATCAAATGGCCTTTTTTTGTGTTGCCGTTCAATCATAAGTGACCTCCAGATAAGCATTAGCACCGCATGACTGCTAATCTTTAAAGTGAGGCCTTAGAAGTGTTTTATGTTTTGCTCTCGGAGGCCTTCCCGACCACATGAGCTTTATTTGTTCAATATACATGAGGCAGAATTTACAGTATGGTACCGTTGTACTTTTGCATGTGAAATGTTTGTTTACTACATAATGATTGCAAGGATACAGCAGGTTGCGGCATCATCAATTTACCGGCATCTACGGCTTGTTGCTCGTGATCATTTACAGCATGTGGGTGAGTCGAGGACCTGTAGATTCAACGTGGAGCAAACTGCAGGATGGAGCAAAGTGCTGCAATATCATCTATCATCCTCATTCACACTTTGTCAGATACCCACCTGCACTGTGAACACACTGTTGTTCTGTGATGATGCTGACCCCGTGGTTAAATAAGGCTAACACTGTCTGATGTGTTTTGGGATTTCTTTCCTTCCTTGATCTGGTGATGTCGCCTGCATAAATTAGAGCCGTGTTCTGTGGCTCCTCAAAAGAAACCCATGCTGGCAGCCCTCCAGCTCAATCACATTGATTTTCCATAACAATATGAAGAACACTGTTCACTGCTGAGGATTAATGAATTGCATCTTCAGAGTCACTTTGGCATTCCTAATGAAGGTAGATGAATTTCCCTGAGCAGGCCAGCTGTGTTTGAATTGGTGCTGACTGTGCCAGGGCACATCCGCGGCGAAGCACAAGGAAAAATACAAATATTCCACAGACTCATAAATCTTCCTTTGGTCTGTCAGATAATTTTAGTAAAAACATATGATTCAATGGTGACATTTATCATCATCAGACGCAGGGCCCTTCGTCTTGTTTCTTCCTCCCTCCGCCTGAAATGAACATGTTTGTTGTTGGTGGAATCAATTCAGAAAACATTTCTGACATTTGACTGCAGTTGTAGTGTCAGTTACATTATAAGATCTGACAGAGACATTGTGTTTTATGAGTGACTCGTGAAATCTCAGTAAAATCATTGTGCTATGTGCCGTTTATTTTTTTTGTATGTTTGTCCTACTGAAAGGCATGTAAACTGAAAAGTCACAGCTTTAAGGAGGCACCGGTAAAAACATTTGTCATTGCTGTATGAGAGTTCAACCCATGGACCGAATATGAAGATGGACGACTCCACATCCTCCTATACAGTCCAGAAATAAAGCCAAAACCTTCCTGATACAGAGGCTGGCATGTTGCACATTTGGAGCCAGAGTCTGCGCAGTGGTGATGAAAGTGTGGAGCCGTGATACCACACTTGCCAAGAGACGGGACCAATCATGAGTCAGTCTCAGTTGCCATCATCATGACATTTCATCCCGGATTTTAATAGCATCAAATTTCTAATCAAATTCCAACCTCCGGGAAAAATGAACAAACTTAAGTTTCAGGAGAACTACCTAACATTATTTTTTTTTGGTCAATGTCCCATAAACTAACATGGAGGAGGTGGGATTTATGACGATTATGGCAATCAAGATGCTTTGGCTTCGCGTATGGGGAGCAGGTAAGTCATCCATCTTTACAGCCTATGGTTCAACCTAAAGGAGGCACAAAGATCAGAGGATAAAGTAAGACCGAAAGATTCATCCACTGTGCACCATGAATGTCTTTGTAAAAATTTAGAGCAATTCGTCGCATAATACTATACATTGCTGTCCATAGAGCTACGCTGCGATCATGGGTAAAAACTGATCCACTCTCATCCAGATTGCATAGAGTTTAAAATATGTCAACGTGACACTGGTTCTTGCAGCATATGTCTCAGCAGCAGTTTCGAGACATTTAGCAGAACAACTTATTACCAAGGGGTTCATGCATTTTTCTTTGTGATGAATAGATTAATGAAATGGAAATGAGAAAAACTCGCTGTGACACGGCTCCTTAATAGGCTGGGCAAGCACTGGAAAGGAACTATGTTGTGTCTGGATACAAACGTACACACTCACCCGACACGTCAGATGGAAATGCCTCGGTGGAATACGCAGGGATTCAAAGATGGACCTGTTTTGCATTTTCCTTTCCCAAAGTAACAGTTTAGTTCAAACACTTTTTCATATCTAAGATCGTATGTGTGTATAAAATAATACAATTTGCTCAGATGTGGCCGACCAATCATCCCCACCCTGCACTCATTTGTTTGTGTTGTCACATACGACGGACCTGTGGGGCTACACAGGTCCCCCCCCCCCCCCCCCACACACACACACACACTCCCATCCTCAGCTGATAACAATTAATTCAAGGAATTCAAAATATCTGCCTGACATCCATTCCCATCTCAGGCCACCAGTTATGTGAACATTGACTGAGGAATAATCATTTGTTGAACTTTCACACCAGCTTTCTTGATAAGCACACCTTTGAATTATTTTTCTGCTTGGCTGTCCCTGTGAAATAGCTCTTGGCTAATGTAAGCCTGTTTTCAGATACAGTGAGCTGGATCTGTGGCTACAGGAGCGGGACTGCTCTGCCCACAAACACCGATCTGCCGAGGAGAAAACGTGCTGTACAAGTTCGCATTTTAATCGACTCTATACTGAAGTAGAATTCTACCTTTTTCTCGGTACAATTGATAAATTGCAGTCTGAACAGAAAGCACCTACGAAGAGAAAATGTTCCTTTTGCATTTGATTTTGTTCTCAACCTCTCACCAACTATCTCTCTGTGGTGAGAGCGCTTCAGTCAAGAGACTGGGAGCTGGGAAACAACAACAATATGAAGTTCAATGATAATGTCTGCCTGAGTGGAGCTTGACCATGCCAGCTTCTCTGTGGGTTTAAGGAGATGCACAGCACACTAATCCATGTGGTATAGTGTTGCACATAACAGACACAGATAAAACACCTCTCCCACAGCATCCCTCCTAATCTCTGTGCACGCCTTGCCCCACGAGGAATCAGATGATGCCGGCAAGGGGCAGCTTGTATTTCACACGCAATCACAAGATGCACAAATGCATATTTCTTTTTCAATACACCAGCCACTCTGTCTGCACTCTCCCCCTCTCTCTGTCTCCTTTTCTCTCACTTCCACATCCTTCCCTTAAACTCAACACTTTCAGCAAAAATGGTAAAAACATTTGAGGAAAATAAAACACAGCTCTAAATCCAATTTTAACTTGAAAATGTAAAAAAAAAAATCTTTTCAAACAGAGCGGGCAGGATGGACTGGGTGGCCTGTTTGAGTGTGTGGATGTAATTTGATTCCTAACAAGCATGACATCACTTGCAAGCAACTAAAATAAAAGGGAGAAAACATGGAGGAGATCCGCCTGGAGGATTCATCCCTAGTCACCCAAACTGGCTGGAACCAGCGTGAAACATTGCTCACAGGCAAATGAGATGAAGCACGGTTGGAACTGAAGGCAAACAAATCGACTCTCCACACTTGCATATGCTGTGTTTCTTTGCCACAGTCGCGGATGCACACGGATAGAAACAAGGGGGAACCGCTTCGCCCGAGGCCTTCTACATGATACCCTGAACCGTGTGTGCTTCCTTGTGCCAGCTTTGAAATGTCTAACATTCAGGTCAGAACAGGGAAGTACATCTATCTTCTCCGTGTCGGGGCCCAGCATTGATGGATGACCTGGCCTGTTGAGTTGTGGTGGCCAGGTGACAGAGCTCCATTAATAAACAGATTGCAGGGCTCCACTCCTTTGTGTGCCATCAACAAGAGGTGCTCTTCTTTATTATTTCCGTGCCACAGATAATAAATACTCATAAACCTAATGACGCCTGATTACTTCTGCAATCTTCGGCTCATTAGGCTGATTAGCTGCAATTGCCCAACTCTGAGGATGCAGGGTGTTTAAAAATACACTCCTGGTGCTTTGTGTGTGTGTGTGTGTTTTGGGTTAAATGACAGATATACTGCTCTGATTCAGTGGTTAACACGTATTTTAACTCAGAAATTATACTATTACCCTACATCTTTTTAGTTCACCTTTAACATCACAGGGTTGTTTTTCTGTGTTTTGCATCAACAAGGGGTGTCCGATAGTATAACACTTCAATCATGCTGCCACTCATAACCTGCTCTGGTGCAGACATGTCTCTAATTTACAGTCCTTGGCTGAGGAAAAATGTCCTTCAGTGTCAGTGTGAACCTTCTGTGTCCACAGACAAATCAGCAGAGCGGGCGGAGTCACTGACCCCAATAATTTAGTGCATTACTCTAGACGTTTTCAGATGCTGGGGAAAGTGCCCATTTTTCCCAAATCGAGCCTATAGGCCCCTCCTGTTTATTACAGGTTTGTGACCCACGCTGGGCCCTGCTGAGCAGGGGTGGAGGAGGGGTGCTGCTGTTACAGCGAACAGGGGTCGTAGCAATGACACCATGCATCTCCACTTCAAACAAAACTGCCTGAAAGCTGTTTATAGCAAGTAAAACTTCCTGAGGTCCCTGTAGCAAGTGCTTCAGAGTCAGCAAGTTAGTTTGGAATTGTTGGATATATTAAAACATAACTAATATATTTTACAGCGACCTTTGCAAAGCTATGTAAAATCTTTTTATTTATTTTTTTCTGTGTGTATTGACCTGAATGTGCTCCAATTGATTCCACTCTGGGGGGAAATACAAGAATTGTGTTTATCTCAATCGACAAACTATATAGTTAAGTGACTCCTCACTGCTGACCTCATTTGCAATTTATAGAAAACTTTGTAGCCATCACTTGTTAAAGAGCAATTTAACTATTTTCAACCGAGTGTTCACAACAAATCAAACAGTGCCGTCATCAAGTAAGAAGCAGGAAATGAGAGTTTAACACTTTGACACCCACAATTTCAGGCTGTCGTGTACGTGCCAAAAATGTGTTGAAGACACCGCATACACTCTATTGTAATTGCATTTACACACCTACATATTGACGGTATGATGTATTCTCTCGCACTGGATCATGCGTCAAACTGTTAACGTATTCATCTCTCACCCATTGTCATCTGTTTCATTTTTTATGGGGGTGTAGTTTAACGTTAATTATATAGTTTTGTACTTCCAATCAGTGGTGTTAGACTTCAGTTCAACGTTGTCATCGACACATGAGTCTGCAGTCTCTAAGCACACTGGCATTACCCAGAGCACACGGCTAGATCCTTGGCTTGATTACTCTCTCCTCTAATACTGATGACACTAAGAACAAAGTGGTCAAATGAGCATCAAACCAGGGTTGCCTCAACTGGGAGCAAAATCCAATTCATCACCACTGCCTTCTCCCCCTCTGGGAAAGAGAAAGATCATATTTAACACGGGGATGTTAAACCGCCTCAGATGGTTGTATGTGTGTGTGTGTGTGTGTGTGTGTGTGCGTGAGTGAGTGTGTTTATTGTTGATGTCGTCGATGTGGTAAACTAATCATTAGCTGGAGAACCTGATAAAGAAGTAATCCAGTCCAATCAATTTGAAATCACATCTGTGGCAAGGCAGAAAATTGACACGAGTGCGCCAGTGAGCGGAGAAGCAAGTGTCTAATTTCGCCACATATCAGAACATCTCTTTGCGCGAGTGGAGCGACAACACGATGACAGTTCCTCACCGAGGGTAATAAAACCATTTCAGCGGCAACAATGGCTTTTATTGTTTCTTTTCAGCGAGGGCAGCTCTGAGCCTTTTTTGTTTATGCACGGCGGAGGAGGAGAGTGAATAAGGGATGGCAACATTGATCTAGGACCCCAAGGCTTCATTTTTCCATGGAGACAGCATGGCTAATTAGGCTAGCATGTTGCCTGTTCCAGCACAGCTGCAGTGAGAGATTAGACAGACAGAAGCTGCCAGCTGTTACTCAGATGCAGTATCATTGACTAATTGAGAGCGCCGAATGTTCGTGGAGCAAGGCCCGTGCCAGTTGTCCCCCCCGTCCTTCATAATGTGTCCAAAGTATATCATCTGATGATAAGGTTAATCAATGGGACTGCTGTGGAACAGAGGATCTGATTAAAATGTAAATACCCTAAATGTAAATGACTCAATTGATTCATGGGAAATTACAAGGTTTCCTCTCGAGATCTCTTTGACCAGACTCTGCGAATGATTTAGGGTTTTTGAAAAACCGGAATAAACCGTCAGTGTTGAAAGAGCCGCCGTGGACACGTGCCAAAGTGAACTGTGCTGGGTCATCTATTGGCTGATGTTATTGCTGACATAAGCTGACACTTATAATGTAAGTGCACCTCATAAATGTCTATCATGTTGTACCTCATCAATTCCAATATTTATGATATTAAAGGGAGTCGATCTCAAATTTCTTCTCTTCAGAGGTGAGCAATCTTTGGTCTTCCTTTGATAAACCGAGCTTTATTACCCTTTCAAAATTTAGTCAGGAGAGATCCAATTGAGTTTAGTGAGTCTACTGGGCCTGTGGTAAGAGATTCTTACAGGCAAATGAAGGATTTAATTGCATCTGGATATTATCTTGAATTTTAGAAGTAAATATGTTTTATTTCCATTAACCACATACTTAAAAAGTAAAAACGGCAATGAATTATCACGATCTATTATGAGTTACCAACACAAACAGAAGAAGGGAAAACAGCTGGCTAGCTGTGTGTTTTTCGGATATGACACAATTAAAGGTGACACAAATTGAACTGATTTCTCTGGGTTTGAGCATGATTGGAAACATTTTGGATGACGTAAGTGGAAGCAAAATATATAAGATAGGTCTCTGTGTTTTGGGATATTTCAATGAGGAATTGTTGAATGTTGAAGGATACAGTTCTGTTTCTTTATCTTTCAGCAGCATGAAAAAAGCAATATTGTTGAAAAAGGATACATGTCAGTATTTTGTTGAAAGCGCAGCATTTGTTTTGTGCTGTGATCCACATGGCATAACTGTGTACTGTGATGAACAGAGTGCTGTCTGTTGCTTTACAGGTTATCACAACTGTGCGAGTGGAAGGATGACAGAGAATGTCGCTGTGGTGCAGCTCTCCATTGGATAAACTATCCCCTATATAGCCACATGTACTGAACAAATGAATAGATAAGACATGGGCACACACACACACACACACATACACATCCAGCATGAACCGTGCCCCACTCCCTGTGCACCCCCTCTGTCTCTTGACAAACCATCATGTACAATCCTGCCACTGTATAGTGCTGTCAGAAGCCAGCCAAAATAATCTCTTCTGCAGGAGAATTTAACTCCATACCTTCTGGCACAGTGCAGCGATGCAATTTAATGCCTCCTGTGATAACTAATGGAAGAAACTCTTAAAACTTCAGAGCTTATAATAAGCTTGTCAGCTTATCATATTAGGCATGTGAGCTTATAACATTAGCATTTAAATGTTCCTCGGTATACAGTAATGTGATTGGAGGGTTTTGCCATTTTGACTTTGCCATTGAGGAGAGAGGGGCAGAGAGGAAGCGTGACGATGCTGTTGTGAGGACGCGTCGAGGACACGTCCTGCGATTGTTTACAACAGTTGTGAGTTCAATGTCTTTCAGTAGCAGATGCAATTCAGGTGGAATAAAAACTCTTGTTAATAGATTTTAATAAAAGTCTGAATGACTCCTCCTTAGAAAGTATGATCTTTTACTAAACTCATAAATTGAACTTTTAATAATACACATATTTAATACAGACATATTCTTTGTCTTTTTCCCAAAAGCTATTTGGAATAATCTACAATACACTCGGGTAATGAATTGCCTAATTTCTCTAAGGTTACAAACAGAGAAAACTTTTATAAATGGGGCACAGGATGTAATCAATAAAGATGGAGAGGCAGTGTGTTATAAGACGCTGGATATTTTTAGCTGATAGCCGGATTCTCTTCCTCTGGCACCAAGCTGAACTCCGACAACAGCGAAGTTGATCATGCAAACTTCTCGGCATATCTTTGAAACATTTTGCAGGTCACACACATCTCAACCTTTATTATTTCACTTAGCTGCTTATAAACTGGACATATCAGATTGATACAACTAAACAGACCATCGGCTGTATGAGGCTTGAGGGTAATCAGATCAAGCCACAGACTTAGAGTTGCAAAAGGATTAACCCTGAGAGAAAAAAGTAAATTAAAACATAACTTAATTATTAATTACTCATTTACCAAAATTTGAGCAGCACTGTAGGCCTCCTCCATTGTTATTAATTTTAGATTCAGTAGAATGGCATAACTAAATGTAAGTACTGGTTTAAATGCATTTAAATGTATTGCTGCAATGCTTCTGTTTTAAATCTATTAGTGTAGTGCCAGCTCTAAACCCGGCTGGTTGCAGCTTTTTTTCTGAAGCTGTAAAAGTGACCTGCAGTAACTGGACCGCAAAGTAAAGACCACCTGCGGGATTCAGTCCACAGAACCCTGAAACTGCTCCATAGCTGCTGCACAAAGAGATTTTGTGAAACTCGACTCCGTACGCAGAAAGCCAAGTTGTCAGTGCAGTTACCTTGACAACACCTCTTTTCATCAACGTATTTTTGAAAATGCGTCATGTCCAAATCGCACTAAAGTTGCCTCTGCACTTCCTTCGGCCATTAAAAATGCACATGCCGAGTGTGAAGCAGATAAGACAAAGGGTTCTTGAGATAAGCCATATACAGACAAACTGGAATTATTAGATGTGTTATTATTATTCTAATGGCCAAGCAAACATTCTCACATGTACTCACAGGTTTTGCCTCTAGAGACAATCATTTCTGGGTCATGATCTTTTGACTCACCACCCTGAAGATATAACACAATGCAACCTGGCAAAGAAAAAAAAGTTATTATGTGTGAGCAGTTCACCTCTTTGTTACTTATCTTAAGCCCAAATCATGACTCACATTCTACCACCCATTTCATCTTCAGCCCCATAACACTATAAAGAGTCTACAATTAATGATCTCCTTAGCAAGACGCGGTGGCGAGCAAGTGAGCAGTTTTAGGATTGACAGAGATTATTAAATAAAACTAATTATAGTCATTGGTACAGAACAATAATATCCTGCATGCTGAAATATTAATGTGGGAGATTAAAATAGGCCTATCCATTAAAACATACGATATTTCATTCTATCTACAAGGAGGAAATAAGTCTAATAGGCCTTTTCATCTGTGAGGAAATGGACACCAAGCAGAGGTAGATCGGTTAATAATTAAATGAGCTTTCCCATCAGATAGAGCACCGGCTGTGTACTTAGCTCTGGACAAATACAGCTGATAATACACAGCGTGATCTGCCATCAAACTAGTGAGAAAATGTATAAATAGCACTCTGGCCTGTTTGGCAGGTTGTTATACAGACCTTACGTCATGTATGAATACATTTCGTTAAACGCATCCATAACTGAAGATATTCTGTTTGTTTGCATCAATTCATTGCCGGAAATATGTTGTTTGTATCTTTTAAACCACAGAAAGAATATTAATAATCATAAAATGTGACTAATTGGATTTTGTGGTTATTTTTCTTCTTTAAAAGTGATACTTAATGCAGTGAAAAATAATAAGACAGTGGCGAGCACACTGAGGCTGCAACAGAGAATAAGACAATTATTATTTTTGATGAATCCTCAAATTGCGTCGGAGCAGAGATGAGACATTTTCAAACTTTTTCTTTTGGATGTAATACTCACTCACTTGTGTTATTGAGACTATCCTCATTATCTGAAATAAAGAAAGACCCCAAAAAACGACTGTTCTCTATGTAGGTCATCCATTACACTCATTAATAAGATGACTGCACAATTAAGTAAAAAAAAAAAAAATCAATTCTTAATATAATTTTTAATGCATTGTTGTTGAACCGAACTAATCCCCTATGTTGCTTTGAAGTGTTAAATGAATGCCCCTGTTCAATCCCAAAATAATTTTCTGGCACTCTGGCTCTTTTCAAACCTGGAAATTAACATCCATCTCATTTGATCCCACCACAAGTGGCCCAGCTCTGAGTGCAGGTGTGAACCCACCCAGGACACATTGACATCCCATCACCTAGACCACATTTGGAGGTTAAAGCAAATGCGTACCGAGCCACAGTGAAGGACCGCCTACTCAATTACACAACTTGCTCATAATAGATTAAAATATTATTTCACTTGAGAACTTGCTAAGCCCCTTATTGCCTCTGTCTCCCTTTCTCAAACATACACACACACAGCACGGGTAAGACTAGCTAAAAACAACAATGTAAATAGAAACTATGAACATGTTTATTTTCTATTTAATTCAAAGAAGCCAGATCCCATTTCAGGTGCTCACTCAAGATCCATGTAGAGACACATTCAATCGCCGGTGTGAAGTGATTTATTTAAAGCTGTCCTCTGATCAGAATCACACAAGACAGATGCTTAGACAAGGTGTGAACAGGGCCTGAGTGCAGTAAATACCAATTAGAGCATACATTACTTGAATTTAATGAGAAAATTAAGCATCTTGAATATATCTCCTTGTTTATAGTCAATTATATGGTAAAACTTTAGCTGCTCTCTCGATATCTAATATTTTTAGATGCCAGAGTGACACTAAACAGTTTTTAGGAGGTTTAGTTTCCCCCGCTGTCCATTTGCTTGTTGGTTGGTTTGTATGTTTGTTTGTAAGCAAGATCATGCAAAAAATACTGGATGGATTACAAATAAACTTAGTGGAAGGATGCAGTGTGGGTCAGGGAGGAACCTTACCCATAGGGGGCAGATCTACTCTTTATTTAATTTGTTAAATTTCCCAGGAAATACTTCATGGATGTTGATGACACAAAGGGATAGTTCTAAAGGGATAGTTCACCCAAAAATAAAAATTCACTCGTTATCTACTCACCACTATGCCCATGGAGGGGTGGGTGAAGTGTTTGAGTCCAAAAAGCACTTTTGGAGTTTTAGGGGTAAACAGCATTGCAGTTAAATTCAATACAATTGGAGATACTAGTTACTGCTGCAGTTCTCGCAAGAACTCGTGAGTATTGCTGATCTTGTCTCATGAGAACTGCTGCAGTAACTAGGAGGAGGATATCAGAGGATATTTAGGCTGAAAAGACAGTGTAAATGATGCTGTTTTGAGTCTACATTTAATGCCTGGGCGTATGGACACTTGGATGACACCACAGGAGCAGTATCGAGGCATCTTATGTTTTTTTCTGGGGTTTTTTACGTTTGAAAACATGGTCTTTTAATTCTATTGTATTGGATTTGGACCACTGAGGGGACTTTTGGGCCTTGGTGGAAATATGTGCTCTTTCTAATGGCACCATTCTAGTTTTATACATTTTCTGGTTTTCAAGTCTCATGTCATGTTTTATGATTCTACCCCCAACCTTCCCCTTTACCTCTAACCCTTACCGGAATGCTTTCAAATGGCACACGAAGTGCTTAAAATGTGTAGACATGTGTTGAAAGGTCCTGAAAGTGACATGTTATTTACACACAATCCCCTGAGATAATTGATAATTGCTTTCAGAGCACAGAGAGCTGATAAATGTCTTGTGTTGTTTGGCTCTTGAACGTGTACCTCTTGATTGAATGTAATCCAGGCACGTAGACTGTGGCAGTTTTCGACCACGCGCTCTCTATTCTGTGTCCAACAATCAGTGTTCAAACTGTGACTTCAGAGTGCTCGTAGCAAGCTGCACAGCGAGCTACATCTGCCTTTAACTCAAGTCACGCCAACACGCGTAGGATCAAAGAGCGCTCGTAAAGGTTGAGAGCTTTTGTTTTCATATTTTCTGCAGTGGAATGAGATCTTGTCTTCAAACATCTTGCAGAATAAGGACTAAAATTGCCCTGGTAAAAAAAAAAAAAGATATCTTAAAGCTTTCTCAGTGCAAACAACAACAAAGAGAAATTCAAATTCCCTTTGCTGTTTACTCTGATCGTCTTGAAAATGAATCTGGTGTCAGAAACCACCACTTGTGTTTTACTTGTCACCTTTAAGACTTTCTTTTACCCCATCTTCAGGAACATTTGTATGAAATATTAATGACTAAATATCAGAGCAGTGCTGATTAAATTATACATGGATCAATGGGGTTAGTGAGTGAGGCATCAATATTAAAGAAGGACTAAACATATTTCTTCCTGCAGAATGTCTGTATCCTTTCTAAATGAAGCCTGATCACATAATGAGCTACTTAACTGCTCGGGACCACCCCTGTCTCTTGCATGTCTTATGATGCACTAACATACAGTATGAAAACAACTCATCTCTCATTAATTAGTAAGGAGGCAGACTCACCTGCTGTTTGTCTTGTACACAGTCACATCTTTGCTGGTGCAGCTTCTTTTTCTTATGGCTTGTCTGTAGCTTTTTTTTTGACTTGCCATATTACATATTTTCACATGCACTGTATGTGTTTGAAGGTTCAACTGAAATGCTGCTCATTCACCCTGAATGGGATGATGTCATGTGTTGCCAAACTGCATTGTGGTACCATTGCGTCAGGTTGATCACACTGCACGCGGCCACTCAGGCACCGGCCAATCAAATTGTGATGATGATAATGCGTGAATTGTTCAAACAAACATCCACGCATAACCAATAAAATCATGTTGATGTGAAATAGGATGCACAGGCAGGTGGCTAACCTGGGATTTGTTCATCTTTTGTACTACTTCTCTTTAGCATTACATTGATAGCTAGCATGGCAGTTGAGCTTGAAATCCGGCTATGTTCTCTGTCACAAGCATTAAACTGATTGTTGTGGCGCCCGCAACAGGCGTCAGGCACGGCCACCGTCAAGTGTTCACCCAATGGCCACGTGTGATTCATGCATTGCAGTCCGACCATCAATTTCATCATTTATAACAATTTAAGATTAAAATATTGTCGCTTATAAAAGCGGGGTTTAATGTTATGCTATTGCACGCTAAAGAAATTCTCGGATGACTCATCAGCACACCAACTTTCCTTCTGCCCACTCCAGGAGCAGAGCTTGTGCCGGCTGATGTGTTTTTGCAATGGGAGCCCTGTGGCAGCTTGAATGCTTTATCAGCGTGGAGCAATCAGGTGTGTGTTCAAATCAAAATGACAGACAAGAATATTGAAGCTCAATGACATTTTACAAACCTCTGATATTGCGGAGGGCTTTTATGCATTCAGAGATTCAAAATTAAACCTCTGGGGTCTTTCACTATTTCTGAGTCATCACAGGTATCCTCTGAATGTAGCTTCAATGTGGAAAAATCTGCTCATAATGGCACCATTTACTTTATGTTGCCATGTCTTTACTTAAAGGGCAATTAGTAGTAATAGAACTGTGTCCAAAGTATATAGGTGAGCAGAGTCTGTTATCCTCAGTGACACCGACTTGGGTTAACAAGAGACAGTTTCTTGAGAAAGATATAGCTGTTTACATTCTGTGCTCCTAACTGAGCAATCAAATATACTTCTATTTGTTTACTCTAACAACACTGAAGGTGCATAAGCAATGGGATTGACCTCTTGGGCTTTTAGTGGAGTCATTTAACAATTGGCTTTAAGCATTCAAGCATAGTGCAAGTCTAATTAAAAATCAAATCCATAGGTATTAATACAGAAATTCTGGACCTGTTCTATAACCGTAAGAGACAGAGGCAAAGAGACGGAGTAGGTGGAGCAGGAAGAGGAACGATAAAGGATGAGAGACAATTTTTTTTTAGAATTAAGAAAAGTGCTCTTTGTTTAGTCAGGTGTGGAGCCCTGCGGTGATTAGGCACTCATATGGCAGCCATGGCTGTTGGAAGCCATGCAGAACTAACAATAAGCCCGATCTCCATGGGCCAATTAGCCTTTGGAGTTCTCATGTAAAACCTTTCATGAAGAGCCTGTGAATAGAGGCCATTACGGACAGAGAGCCATGCCAGAGGAGCTGCTGTGTCTCCAGTGGATATCGTCTTCCCTGTCCAGTCAAGCCTGCACTTGTGACAAGTGCCAATGTCCTGAAACTGTACATGCGGGCTACCAGGGAATAGAAAACTGACACTACGCCCTACTGGAAACCAATTACAGCTCTTAAATCAAAGACTCATCGCCCATTACAGTGGGCAGATAGGGTTGATTGATCCCACCAAAAATCATTAATTTGGCGATAAAGCTCGGATTGTGGTGGCCATCATGACCTGTATCTTTGGCTGCGAGGCTTTGAAGTCCTTCAAAGTATCAGGAAAGTGTAGTTTTCTGCTGCTGACTCTAAATCGCTGTGTGCATGGTTCTTCAGGGTTAAGAAAACCATTTTTACTTGGAAAGGTTTGAATGACACTGAGGAAGGGGCTTGAATCATCCCTTGGTCTGTTTGCAGTCACTGTAATGGTGGTAGCCGCAGCCTCTTCATTCATGCTCATGCAGTGTGCAGGAAGACTCAGTACAGTGTTGTTCAAAAGTAGATAGAGCCATTGTTGAGTGAAGGCTGCACGTCTTCTTGGGAGGACACGTGGAAAACCTGTTTCATGTTTGCCGTTTCGTTAACTGCTGTGATCTGTTAATGTGTGTAGGTCGACGTTTGTTGTGTGAATGAGAAATGAGTTTGTACATGCTGCTCTTTTGACACATGCACATGGTCGTGTTTGAATGTGTGTGAGTCTGAATGTGTGTGCGATGGCCATGCGCGGTTATGTTTATGGCTTTCGCAGACTAATCATAGCGCCGGCTGAGGTCCCTCCTCATTCCCGATTCTCCTCACACCCCAGCGGTGAGTTTTAAGTCACGTTCACAGTGAGAGGTAAGCATAAGCCCCAGCTGCCAACTTTGGAGAGAACAAGAGCTGAACCCAAAACAACAAGAAGGAAATAATTTTGAACGCTTTGTTTTTTTTTTCATATTTGCTCTGCTCTCCTGAGGCACTGCACTCTGAAGCACGGTTTGGGTAACATCCTCAAAGCTTGGCATTTCCAGTGAGGATTAAATACCTGGAATTTGAAGTCGCAGGAAAATGAAAAACTGTCTCGCTTGCATCAAAGAGCAACCTTGTCATTATTAGCTGTAGAGGGAGAAATACGCAACCTGACATAAGTGAATATTGTCTCCTGCATTCGTCTTTCAAGGTGTCCTCTATTCTGTCAGGATGCTTACACTGTACCAGCCGAAAATGTTACCGATTTAATTGGGATTTTGTCTGACAAGGTGTGCCATTGGAACTGCTGGAGAGTTTCCTGTGATCAACATTGTCACATTGCTCAGAGACATTTTATTTGAAAGAAGTCCCCAAATGGTAATGGTTTAAAACTTGTAGCAAAGTTAAGAGAGATCTGGTGTAGTTTGTTCGACAGTTTCTGGAGCTAAATGTGATCCTCTATTACCACAAAATGAATCATAATTCACTGTGAAGTAAAGTACTGTCACACTCCATATAGTTCATTTTAAGGAGAGATAAAGGGGTCTCTCAATCAAAACAATAACAAAAGACCTACTTTGATGATGTTGTGAAGCAGCGTGGCATCAAAGGAGTTGTTGTCTTCAACACGTGTTCTTGTCCCCTGATTTTCTTGGGTCGCTTGGATCCCCGTGCATTTGCAATTACTGGAAGAGCTTCAGCAACAGATCAAAGAGGCAAATGGAAATGAATAATCATGAGCCATTACGGGTCACCAATACCACCAGTGGAAGGAAAAACAGTCCACTGGCTAACTGGCTTCCAGTATGTTTTTGTGCGACCAAAATAAAACGTCCCATTACCTTGAATAAAATTGAGGTTTTCTCTTGGTTTGAACATTTTGGTGATGCAAGTCAACAAAATAAAATAGATGTAGTCGTTTTAAGACATATCAATATTAATTCATTTTCATTTCCCATTCATCTCGCACTAACAAGAGTTGAGGGAAGTCCTATTGCATGTTACTCTAACTGAGACATGGCACATGGAAAAACAGCAGTGCGTCAGCTGCAGTGCATATCAAAATCTCTGTAGAAACAAAATACTTGAATTTGATTAAATTTAGAGCCTGGTCTCTTGAAATATGGGGAAATGAGCACAATGTTAAAATACTGACGCATGAAGAGAGCAGGAAATACATTTCAACAGCATGTAAAGATTACTTGAGTGTGGATGTACTGTTCCTGATGTACTGCCGACTTGTGCAGTGGGAAATGAGTGCTGCGGTCATGGTGTTGGACAGGTGGATACATTTGCCTTCACCTCTGACATCCCCGTTCCTGCCGAGTGAATTCAACATTTCTTACCCAAATTGTTTCTCACTTAAGCATGAAAAACTTGAAACCATTGAAATTTAAGTTCCCGTCCACTCGTAATGGTGTTTCATTGTTATTTCCTTCACTATGTTTGACCCTTTACTTTACATAATGATGTATGTGCAAAGTATAGACACGAGGAAGCAGTCTCTTTTCAAATTAAAAGTATACTCTACACAATGTGGTGTACATTATGAATTAAACTCACTTTTTTTGTGGATAAACCAGATTTTTTTATCTAAGTTGATGAACAGGTGAAAATTCTGTGAGAGAGAAAATATTTCCATTATTCATATCACTGACAGAATTGCTGCTTATTACAGGTCAGTGTTTTTGTTGCTAATATGAATGTTCATCTAACAGGTGGCTCCAGAATGTCTGGAAGGAATCGGCTCCTGTGACATAATAGAATATGGCAGAAACACAGCTTCTCTTTCTGCTCAGATTCAACCGCTCCTGTGATGATGGTGAGACAAGTGTTTGCATCAGTCAGGTGGGACTTAACAAGTTGTGTGTGTGTGCATGTGTGTTTGTGTGTGTTGGCCACCAAGCTGGAAATGAAGACAAGCGACCTGTACTGCGAAGTCCGGGGCAGAGACAGAGAGCAAGAGAGAAAGAGAGAGAGAGAGAGAGAGAGAGAGAGAGACCAATTTAAGAGAGAAATTATCTGACTATGTTTGATAGATCCCACTGTTATGTATTTGGTTTTAAATGAAAATTGTAGTCATCCAGCTCAAGCGATATCTGAGGGCTTATGATTTGTTGTGTGGATACACAGCCACCCCTGCAATTCCATCAGTCCCCAGTAGCTGACAGGAATGGATAGACTCTATTAACGTAGCTACGGGGGGCCGAGGGCTGTGTTGTAACTAGTGCTATTAATCCACATAGTTGGTCTATCGAGGTGTTACCCTGCACGGGATCAAAAGGAGTAGCCTCCTGTCACAGAAACACCCCCTGAATTTAAACTGATTGTTTCACAGGATTGAGACAGATGCGAGTGCTCTTTGTGATGTGGGAAAATCTGCAGTTTCCTGCAGGTTCACGTCATTGTTTCTCATTTAGAGCAGAATGATATGATACAGATGATCAGTTTGTGGCACCTTTTCAAGCTGCTGCGATGGTTTATGTTAAATTTGTTTCGTAACAACAGAATAGTTTATCCTTACTGTATTATTGGTTTTCTCTGTACTTCGTTAATGTTGAATTTCTGAGCTATTAAACCTTATTAAACCAAGTAAAGATAAGCTGCATGTGTCAATGCGTCCCAATGACTTCTCAGTCTTGATATCCATTCTAAAAAGGGACACATGGGCTTTTACACTGTGTACATTAGCAATTTAGATCCAACATGGAGAATATTGTTTGAGCATTTGCATCTCAAAGGCATCATTTTAATTTTTGAAATTAGTCTGGAGCTGAGGTGAGTTGGTTTCTTTCTTTTTTTTCCTTCTCTTTTCTACATTATAGTACTTTTATGTTGTGAGACCTGAGAGAGAGAACACAGTATTTTTACAATTGTATATTAAATGAATAAAAATAAAAAAAAGAAACATACAATGATCCATCACTGAAAGTGCTGCACCTTTTTGGTATAATATTACAAAGGTTACACTGACATTCCTATTGATGTAAAACAAAGGGATGGTAATGTAATTTTCATTTCATTGATGCTGCTGCCATTTGAATATAAATCAATTGTCTTTTGTTTGTGAAATGAATAACTAAATTAGTGCAACTTTACAGCAATCACAAACTCAGAGGGACAACTTTGTCCTCTGAGTACATCCACATAGTATGTCCTTCATGTACTGTAATACTAATGTAAATGCAGGTAATGCAAGTCTGTTGAGAAAAACACTACATGTCCACGTGAGGATCCCATTCCCTCCAAAAGCCCACAAATCATAATGATCTTTACAGCATTCATTAATGAATGACACCTCAGGCATCCGCGCAAGTTTCCCTTTCAGCTGGAAAATGTCTCTCGTAAAATGTGCAACTTATATCGATTGTTCTAAATGTTAATGTCCTTTGAGTCGGGACATGTGGTATTTCACCATTAAGGCTACAATAAAGCACGTAGTATTGTAATGATATTTACCGACAGCTGTTCCTCGGCTTCTCCCATGGGGGCTGGGGGGGGAATGCTGAATGGTAGTTTTCTTTATTGATCAATGGGAGACGAAGAAGAAAAATCTAAATGTCAGAAGGTAATTTCCTTGACAATATATCTGCACAAGTGAGGATGGAAATTTGGCATTACGTGACCCAAAAGACAATACATAACTTAACTACATATTTATTCATCCACATTTCATAAATGAAAAATTGGCTCAGTCATTGCATTCCAGAAAAATGTATCCGCCACTCAGCACAGGACATTTCAGAAAGCTGTGATAAGTGGTAAATATGGGTATTATTTATGAAACATTCATTATTAAATTATTTATTCTGTCAGAAATTGAGATTTAGGCCATATTCAAATGATTTGACGTCTCTGGAGCCAAAACAAACCTTTGATTAAAAAATACTCTGGATTTTCTGTCATTGCTTAAGACATGAAACGAATGATAACTTTGTACCAAAACGTGGTGGTTCTTCAAGGAAGGAGCTGGTGGGGGAGGGAAGCCGCGGAGCAATGTAGTAGAAGCTGTTCCCATAATTGCTTCGTTAAAAACCAGTTGCTTTGTGTGTCCTAGAGTAATTAAGCAGTTGGAATTTTACATTACACTAGTGAAAATTAACAAAGAGCACATCTGGGTGTCCCATAGGTTTAGTCATTAAAAAGCCCATTATTTTTCAAATTACTTTTTCAATCTTTCAGCTCCCCTAATCCAGCGGTATTTCCCAAAAGACAAGTTCCCGTTCTTGTTTTGAATGACTCCTTTAGGAAAGTTAAACATTTAGCGGATGGTGTGGCCTTCAATGGCTGCTCCTTGCTGCTGAACTCCATAAAAAAGAAAAAAAGAAAATGTGGAGGAGCGGGAAGACACCTCAAATATACCAGATCCACACATTCCAGTCTTTAATGACGGCAGTAAAAAAAATCCACTCAGCTGAAAATGACAATAACTCACAAATGTATTAAATCACTGAATATTTCTCAGTTTGTTCTGTGTGTCCTTTCCAAAGCTTCCCTGACTGACCAGTCTCTTGTGAGAAGCATGGCAATCATTGGAAAGCAATACCCTCACTTGAATGTGCCCCATTATTCTTAATCATAATTGAAAATGTTCTCGTGGGGGAAAGCCGACATCAGAAAGCGTCACTGAAACCATCATATCATCATTAAGAAATATGTTGTTTTGATTTTTGTCAACAGGGGAATCTTGCCAATTCCTTGTAGAATATTTTTGTTTTATTCAAGATGTACAGAAAGGAGGACCATTAAAAAAGATCTGACAAGGAAAATCTATTTTGTCCTGGCAAGCGCTTTTAGCCTCCCAGGGACACTTATCTCTCAATAGTGCATGTAGGAAGTGCATAACGTAAATATGCTTGATGGAGGAGTCATTTTCAATTTATTGTCACTGTTATCATTGTATTAAAATCACATAGATGGCCTTTGTTTTAAAATCACTAAATTAAGGCTCAACCAGCCGACTCTTCCTGATTACTGTGCAGTTAAAACTGACTTGAGGAGGGGGGGGGGGGGGGGGTCTGTCCTGGTCAACCATACATCTGGTCTAAACCATACCATATGTGCAGGAAGTATTTTAGACCCCTCTGGGAAATTGGCTTCAGTATAAATGTCTAATCCCTGACTTCAACTGTTGACACCAATGTGTTGAACTGATTCATTGAGAATCTGTTAATGTTTCCTATTACAAACCCTTAAAAATACCCAAACAGGTTGAAACCTGGCTTTTGATTAACAAAAAGCATGCCTCAGAAATTGTTATTAAAATGTAAATCAATGGGAGAAACACAAGGGAGACAATAACGTCTAATTCTAGGGGAAAGACCACTACAACGATGTACATGCCCCGGGGCTGAGTATATTAGTTTTACATCAAATCATCCTGGATATAGGAGCCGGGTTTATTCTCCCTGTGGTTGAGGTTTGCTGTGAGCATTTCTCTCCGATGCAGCTATCACGAAATTCAAGAGTACACAGGACCATCCATGAAAAGGCTTCAAACTGAAAAACAGAAATTCATGGCTGGCATATCAACAATGTTTTTCTCTTCGGGGGCCACTGGTGCTCCAACATCATAGGCATCCTTTGGTAGAGACAAATACATATACATGACCTGCTCTATACATTTGAAGTTGGTTTGCAGCACCACTAGGTTACTGGATCAGATGTAAAATTATAATGTGAGACACAATAACTGCGTGTGAAAAATAAAGGTCGGATCGCAATCCTCAAGCATTTACGATCTATGCTCTAAATACACTGTATATGTTACGTGTTGCAAGTTCAATATTTTAGAATGAGATTGTTGTTTACGTCAATGTCGTCCTCTTTACCATGTTCTTTTTCCATGCTATAGCACTAAATGTCACGTATCAAAATTCATCAAATGGAAAACAGTTTAATGGTGCTCTTTCTATTCGAGGTTGCACAGTACCACAAGCAGAAGGTTTTTTTTTTTTCTTTTAAGCATGCATGGCTGATTTAAATAAAGCATGCTTCCTATGCAGAGTCAAGTGAATGAAACTAGTAAATCTTTCATCACGATCCAGATATAATCTCAAGCTGTGGCTAACTTTATAAGTGCCACCTTTTTCGAGGAAGGGAGCATGGGCATAATGTACTCGCACCTCCTCAAAAATTCTCAAAGAGGACAAAATATAGGGAATGAATTATTTACCAACGTCGGAATATTTCTGGAGGTTGGCAACAGTGGTGGAGAGTAGCCAAGTCTTTCATCCATGTGAGACTCTTGACAGTAGTTGCTGCTGTAAAAGCCAGAGCCCAAGATAAGAGAACGCTTTGACCAGCTTTGCCTCCCCATGATAAATCTTTATCATTTTAGGTGATGGCCTGACCTCTAAGACGGGTGCTGGCCAAGGGGGTCCTCATTAATACAACTTGAAATCCTCTCGGCTCATTCCGTCTATTTTCTTGATGCCTGTGACCTTTCCAGGATTGCAGCTATCAAACGAAACCCCTTTTTGAAGCCAAAGACCTGGAGAGGAGTTTGAAAAGCAGGTTGTATGATTCTGTTTGGTCAAAGAGGAGGAAAAGCAAAAGGGACCCTTGTGTATTCTTCATTGCTATTAACTGATGTTGTCTGGGAATTTCTTGTGACAGAATGCACTCCAATTCATTACCTGTATTTGTCTATCCCTTCCAGCTATTGAACGACAACGACTGAAAGTAAAAGGCCGTGTGCAGACATGAGAACAGGCCATTTAGCTTGCTGTAACTTTCAGTAGGTCACAGAAAACCGCTGCGTAGTCAGACTTGAGAATCCCAGAGATGGGATTTTGATGGGTATATGAAGGTTTTGCGTCGCGGTTATGATTACCTGCAACCACAAATGCTTTGACTGAAAATGTACCGCATTATTTACGATGTGTACACAGACAACGTCCTTCAGAACTGTGAAGTCTTGTAGGCCTTCATATGTGGATTGTTGATTTGTTGAAACCATGTATTTGTCAATAGCTCCACAACATACAGTAAACTAGTCCTGCTATATACCCACAAGGTTATTTTTCCCCTTCAAGCTGCATTTCTTCTTCTAAAGAAGCTTTTGTTCTTTATGTAGACTTCACAGAGGGAAGAACTAAGATCAGGGTACAGCCTGTATCCAGGCAACCAATAGTTTCACAACAAACCAGATCAGCATGCTAACACAGATGTACTGTACATGCAAAGCCTTATAAGAAAGTAATAGTATTAGATTGACAATGGCTGGTGTCTTGTACCCCATAGAGTCATACATTTTTTACTACCCTAAAATGACAGAGCGGTTATTAATTCCTTTAGGAAATAGAGGCTTAGTGTCACAATTAAACCACTGACTCTAATTATAGTATGATTAATGGTATGGTAATTGCGACCCTTTCATGAAGTACATTAACTCGGTCAAAATAAATCATTTTGAATAAAAACACTGAAATCCCAATGATGGAAAGACAATTGTGAAGGGTTAAAGAACAAATGTGAACTGAAAGCTACCAGTCATGTACATTTGCAGTGCATATATATATATATATTTATTTATTTATATATGATTGGTAAGACAGGCTTGAGTCTCAGCGCTGTGATATTTGTAAATTGCAAGCTTAGCTGAGCATTGACTGTATTTTCACTTTAATCATTAGAACATGTGAAACAACTTAAATATATAATAGGTCATTAAATTATGTACTTTATTCTCCTTTATTTAATTCATTTTTTACATTTCACGGACATTTTTCCGTGAGACTCGTATAAATTCAAGGTATATTGGAGACTCTGATAAAATAATGGCAAGGTTGAGCAACATCGTATTTTTACAGAGTCTGGCCTCAATATTTAAACGATTTTGGCAAATAGACTAAGCTTTTAGCAGAGCCTTTTAAGAGCTGAAATGCTTCGCTTTAATTCATGCACATGTTATTAGCGGGTCTGAGGGGGGAAGAGCCGAGACAAATTGATCTTAAAAGACACAAACTAGTGTAAACTGCCCCTCAGACATTTGTTTAGTTGTAGTGTTTATCCCATCACACAGCACCTGTAATTTCTCCCATATGGTGCATAACTGATATGGATTAAACAATTAAGACTGTTTTCTCTGCATGACTTCTGGCTGCTCTCCCTGCCTTGAAGAACTGTGTTTCAAATTAAATTGCCCCAAAAGATGAGGCTGCTTTACTTCCCGCAAACAATTAAACATGACAGGTCTTATTATCGATAATTCAAGAGAAAGGGAGGTGTTGTGACTCAAACTTAAATTCAGACCCTTTGTTTTTTCCTGAGAAGACGACGTTCTCTTTGTCTGCTTTTTGTTTGGTTTGTCATATTTGCCAGTTTTTCTAATGAATCTTCTGAGGCTACAGAGCTTGCTGTTGAGTTGCTGCAAACATTAAGGTCAGTGTGAAAGTCACGAAGGAAAATCAAACCAACTTGAATTCTAGAGTGAGCGGATTATCGTTGAATAATTTCTTAAAAAGATTTCCACCGCAGACGTACACAATGTAAAATGCAGAGAAGCAGAAGCAGAACGTGAGCTCACACTCTGATGCAGATCATAGCTACTTGTGACACATGTTGCTGCAGATGAGCAGTCACATTTGATATGTGAGACAAAGCAACAGAGCGTAATCCTGTTGTATGCCAACCGCCAACACTCACGAAAGTCACTCGTTTGAAATGAAATAAAAAGGGGATTTTAAAAAGTGAAAATTTCCCGTGATTAATTTGAATTAACAACCCTTTGCACACGTCAACTATGGCAAATTAATGCATCTCCCCATCACAATCCACCGCTTGTCATCGCATATATGTTAACACATGCATTCTCACAGCCTCACTGTGGAAGGGTAGAAAAAGAAGTACGAAAAAAACGCCTTCTGATTGAGGGAGAGCTCAATCCAATTAAGCTTTATAAAGAGTGAGGACAGGTGTACTAGTTCTGTGGTGACTCAAAGATTTGTGACAATACCCCAAAGCAAAGGCTTCAACCGCACAAAGGACACCCAAGTGTGTTGGGGTTAATTGGATGACCCAATCCATCTCAATTAAAGACTTTAAGGCACACATCCCCCTGTGTGTGTGTGTGTGTGTGTGTGTGTGTGTGTGTGTGTGTGTGTGTGTGTGTGTGTGTGTGTGTGTGTGTGTGTGTGTGTGTGTGTGGAAATTGAAATCGGCTACAGATGGCTCATCCTGTGGGGTTGCTCCAAATAATTGCTGGCAGATACCACCAGTGGGGGGGTGGGTACATTTCTTCACAGAGCCATAAAATACTTTTAAGTATTTGGGTCAAATTCAGTGTTGACTAGCACCATGCGTGCCTGATGATGCTAATGCTACAGAAGGTTATGCTTTCACAGACAGACGCTGTGCTTAATGAGGACAATTTTAAAAACAGAACTTCGGAGGTCCATGGGTGAGTGGGAGATATTGATGTTATTTTATACACCTGTAACAAAATAGGCCCTCAAACCTGGCAACAATATAGACGTGGTGGGTGAGCTGATTGCACACGGACAGCTATAAGTACATCGGTTCGCACCTGGTATTAGAATCTGTCTCCTAAGGTGTCTCGAGTGACCACTTGGGATCGTATCTAATTTCCCCGCTCAATATGAAAATAAACACGTACGTCATTGCTGTTTGCAAAGACCCGATATGATGATGTTTTTGTTTGTGTGTGTCTGTGTATGTAAGAGAGACGGTGAGAGAGCAGTGCAAGGAGGGGCTGAGCGAATTGATGTGCTGCACACGGCTATAAAATAGGAAAGAAATTGAAAATCAATACGTGGCGGTCAATGTTGATAATGTGGCAGGGCCCGCGACAAAGAAATCAATGAATGAGAGGCACAGAGAAGTGTAAAAATATTTTCGGTTCATTAGGAAACTGTAGCGGGTCAGAGGAAGTCAGGGGTGCAGAGTTCCCTCAATGTGGCCCAGGATGCATGTTGTGTTGACCCTGCCAGACCACCCAGTATGTTAGAGTCACGGTCAAAGATCAACGCAGGATTGCCCAAAACATTATTTCACAAACTATGCAGTTCCCTGGTTAAAGTTTTAAGTGTTTATTAAGGCATGTGCACAATCATTGAACTGACTGTAACCCTTTTTTTTTGCAGCTATGATTCAATGTGCAGTCATTAGTCTTATACTGCATACATTTATAAAACTTTTTAATTTGGTACAATTTTAATTTGGTACAATTGTAAAATAGAAAACAGAAAAACAACATTTGGTCGGCTTTATCAAAATGATCTAAATGGATTGGCAACACAAAAGCAATGGAACGTGTGCAGTGCAACACAATTTACCTGCAGCTCAAAAATGTAATGGAAAGTGATGTTATCATTTGAATCGAATGACGTCCCAGTGGAGACTAACTGATGTGTTTTCATCATGGCTTTAATAAAAAAAAACTTATGTGTTTAATAACAACTGCAATGAAACATGAGTATATGTTCTTATTTTATGTACCAATTTTAAATTGTTTTTCCCTTAGACCTAAAGAAAAATGTCCACTCTTATTCTAGATTGTTCTCATAGTAAACAAATCAGATGAAGAGACCCGAAACAGTGTTTTATTCTCTTTAGTCTAAACACCAAAAAGAGCTGTGGATTATATCCTTAAGTAGGATATAAGAAGTAAGAATTTGTTAAGAATAAGAGAAGAATAAAGTTTATCATTTGACTTCCTTTATAGACTTAGGTCCAATCCCATTTCACCCCTTAGCCCTTCCCCTTCTTTTTGCGTGTTCACGTGTAGGGGTAGGCTGTCCCAATACCCTCACTTCAAACCTAGGGGTACCCAGAATGCCTTGCGAATCACCGGCAAGCTGGGAGAGAGACCCACAAATGTAGTATTTTCTCTATTAAGAAGGATTTATAAATTACGATAATGATTGTAATATCTTAGTTTAATAACATTTCAATGTATTATGGTCGCTTTTTTCACTACAACCTTAAATAGTCGTTAGCATTTTTGGCATTAAAATCCCTTATTTTCACATAATTTCATATCGCACCCCCCCTCTTTGAAGACACATGATGCACTTGATTGAACCCACGTATAGCATCAATGTTACTGAACTAAACTGCTCCTCTAATAACAAAGCATCCTGGCAGGGTTTTATACAGACCACTGCTAGCAGCCTGAAGCTGTGTGCTTTTGATTCATACGTGAAATAATGCAGAGCATCCAAGCTTTTCAATTTTCAAATGTCATTGACTACCGATGACGTGTCGGGTTTTCGCAACGACTACTGGTGATGTAACGGCTTCTTGAAGGGCTGTCCCAATTCGTAGGGGAAGATTTCAACCACTACCCCTTGTGACTCAGTTTCAAGGGGCAAGACAACCCTCGAAAACAAGGGGTAGGGGTACGGCCAAGGGGTGAAATGGGATTGGGCCTTAAGTACACAAGGTCGGTGCCTAAATCATCCACTGATATCGTGATAACTTTCAAGATTTCATTACAGTTATAGATGCATTTCTTTTTTCTGCAAATATCTTAATACCTCTGCACTTTCAACATATTGAGCTGCAGGTTTATTGGATCCTATTCATATGTAAAAAGATGTCTACAATAAAAACTCAATGGGAAGCCATCAAGAGCCCATTAATTAAACAAAATGCAGATTTTCTCTTTCTGGAAGAGATTACAGCTGAAGGAACATCTGCTATCAATGTCTCGGTTGTATTTTTTGTGTGTGTTTTGTGCTTTTCATTGAAGCACAAAAAATATGATTGATTGCTTGAATTCATTTTTTCACTACATTGGTTAATCGTCATCATCATCATCACAATGAGAAGACACAAAGCTGTTCTTCTCTTTGTGATGTATAATCAATGGGAGCATGGCACCATTCAGGAGCAAAATGGAAGTGTCAAATGTGACTCATGTTGAAGGTTTTATAAATAGACACTATACTCTATTAGGGCCAAATGTGCAGATAATACTGATTACACATGTCGCACACATTTATTAAAAGATTTAGTTCAGAGAATGACATGCCGGGCTAAGTCCACTGGAAGATTTCAATGGCCACATTTCATAATTACTGTGGTTATGTTTTGAAACTTAATTATGTGTATTTGTAATACAGTGTATTAGTAACAAAGTAATACATTACACAAAAGTAATTGTATAATATTAATTTCTGAAAAATCGATGTTGGAACAGCCATTACCACCCACAATACATGAAATGTGCAGGTGTATGACATAAGAGCACATCATACTTGTATATTTAATGTATTCAAGTGAAAGGTTGAATTTAACTTCATAGTAATACTGAAATTATACACATATTTTAACAGTTTTTTGTTTTCAAGTTTATTAATGTTTGAGCTGTTAGTGTCTACTTATCTTCTAACAAAAGACAAGGAATATAGTATTGATATAATACAGCATATCAGATGTATGATTTTAATCAACTTAAATGTAAGTACAAAATACCATTTCCCTATCCTCCAAAGACTTTCGATTTGATTATAATTCATACGTTGTTCCGTGTGTTTGCTATGTAAAAAAAACTGATGTAAAGGATAAATCTGACCTTGTGAAAAAATGGATGTGTAAATAATTGACAAATTTGCATTGACTCCAATTACACTCATGCCCCAGTTATCAATAACCTACATGGTTATTAGAAATGTAGGGATGAATGCAGAAACATGCAAAGACATAGGGATCGAAAAAGACACACAAGCAATACACACGCACACACAGATATTCCCACCCTGGCCCACTCCCACCTCTCAATGGGCATCTCAGTCGTCTGTGTTGACACCTATGGAATTGATTTCCCATGGCAGCGAGGTCCATCTATTGCCACAAACATCGGCGAGGCTGCAGTCACATCATGTTGACACAGAACACAATCACTTCTGCTTGTCTGCATTGTTCCTGTGGCACAAAAAATAAAAAAATAAAAAAGACAAGGATTAGAAGACGTCCGGTGGGATGCAACGTATCATCTCTGAGATTCAATGTTAACCTCATTTTGTCATTAGCACTGAGATGCTCTCGTCTGCACATCAGACAGGGAGGAAAGCAGCTCTGTATTTCAAAGGCTTTTGCTCCTCCAAATGTGCACGTGCACACACACACACACACACACACACACACACACACACACACACACACACACACACACACACACACACACACACACACACACACACACACACACACACACACACACACACACACACACACACACACACACACACACACACACACACACACACACACACGGCTGTATCAACAGAGATTGAAGAAGAGTAAGGTGTTCAAGCTCAAATCCAGTGGGGCAGGCTTTAAAGACCTAAGTTGGCGAATGATGTTGAACCTGTGACATAACCCAAACAAAACCATATCAGGGACATATAGCTGTCAACAAATGCACCATGTAGACGCATTCAACAACAAAGTGCCATATCAAGTTCTCCCACTGTAATTTCAATATTAGGATTTGACTTCTCCCCAGAATTCCCTATAAGCTTGGGGGGAAAAAATGGGCACAAGATGAAAGATTTACATCAAAGACAGTCGTCGACAAGACAAATGCCTCATCAATGATGCTGTGACACGGAATCAATTGAACTCACCAGTAGGTGAAAAATTAAATCCAAAGAGGGAAATGTTTTAATGACGGTCAAGCTTGTGCAATTCTAATTGACCGGCTGTGCAAATATGGAATGCATACATGCATTCAGCAATCCTTTAACACCTAGACACCAGTGTTGATTTTGTAATTACAAGACATCCAATCAGATTTTAATCGCTGGCCACACAGGCCTGTTTACATACGTCTTTGTCTTTGCTTTAACACCCGTCATATTTGTTCTGTCGTCATTGCTTCCTTCAATTTGAAGATTCTTGGATTTTTAATTTTTGCAAAGACATGTGGGTCATCTGCCTTGTGTATCATTGCATAGGTGCTGTATTGTTCTTTCAAAATGTGAGAAAGAAATATTGCTAGTATGAAACATTCAGCAGAAACCTTTGCTTTTCATCCAGCAGTATGTGCTGTAGCCATGAACTTCAACGGCTCCATAATCCTTTGTCTGTCCAGCATTGATATTTTGAATGTCACAGTCTAGACTTATTTTGTGCATTCTCATTCAGGGAACTACATGGCAATGCCATTGAAATATGTTGTCATTCTGATAGCGTACAATAGAGTTTGCTGTATCAAAGTTTACCCACAAGTTATTTGTAAGTGTTAAGGTAATTCATCTTTTACAAGCATGTTTCACAGAAAACACATCAAAGCCTCCATGAAGTTTCCAACTTCTGTGCCTGGGACTTCTCCAATATTGGATTTCAATTCAGTCAGGGTGTGGACCGCATTGATATTTTGTTACAGCAACAGATGCAGCAATTATTAATGAAGACATGTCCCAAAGGTAATTACAACACTAATTTGGTTACGATAGACTGGTCAACTATCTGATTTTCCCATTGAACCGATTTGTTTGACCAAACGTGGGAGTAATTACCCCACGGATGGGGAGTGACTCTGCTAACTGTTTCAGATCATAAGGTTCCTACCACAGTCTCCAATAAACTTCATTAATCTATAGACCGGCACCACCATGTCATTATCTGATGAAAGGTCTGAATGTGTGGCTAGAATGGACTTTTTCATTGATACAGTGCGTAGATTGAATCCGTGGTCAGTGATAGAGGTAATAGTTAAAAGTGGGTTTTCTACAATATACTGTTTGTTTCAGGTGAACATGCAGTGATAAATAGAGATCTATCTCCAAACTTGGTAAAATGAGCCACGGCCATCTAATTTTCTTGGAAGTGACATGTTGAATCTGAAAACAAAACCCGCACATGAAAATAAAAATATTTTACTGTAAAATATTCACAGAGTGAAGGTTATTCTTGACACAACATATCCTTCATCTAACGCACTACAAACACACATTTTGTGTTGAGGACATTTGCAAAAAAAAAACAGGTAAAAAAAAAACATTTTAATTAAAAGAATTACAAGCCGAAGCCAGATAACTGTACAACTGCACTTTCCAGCATCAGACAACTTACGTATCTAGTTCAACCACTCTGCATCCACACTTCAGTAACAGTTATTGATATACTGAATCAATAGCTTACTGATCATGTGGTTTATTTGATGTACTGCTTAAAAAAGCTATTGCAGATCTTTTAATTAAGTTTTTGATGTTATAAAAGTCAGATTCAAACCTTCAATTTTTTCTTGAGTGCAATCAATATAGAGCAAAGGGCAGTTTGAGTTGTAGATGGACATGTGACATGATTTGTGCAGAAAACATAACATTTGAAACTTCAGTGATCAATTTAACAGTTACACACCAGCCACTCATTTACTGCATCCAGCCATTGTATCACTCTTCACTGCTCCTCATGGCCCAAGCCTCTGTAGCTAAGCTATGCTAGCATAGGTCACCATTTAGCACATGAGTTTAGCATGCTAACCTGAAACCCTGCACAGTCATTTGTTGTCATTTTCTGAATGCACATTATTTACCATTAACAGGTTTGTTCACATTAAGTGTATCACACTCTCACTCACGCACACACATGTATTGAACTCAATCATGAATACATTCATTGCAAACTTACATTCATCACTTTGTTTGTTGGGATGACCTCTCATCCATTTTACCTGCCAAACAGGAAGTGAGAGCACCCAAAGGTACTTTAAAAAAAGGGGGGAGCCTGGACTGCACCATGTTGGCTGGAGTACGGGGAGACCTGCACCTACAAGCTGGTTTGCCAACCGCCAACACACAACAGAAGAATTATAGACAGCTTCCATGTTTGAAGAAATAGTTTCTTCATAAGTGGGAAATTTGATGATTTGGCATTGTTTTCATAGAAAAAGTGTTTTTTAGGTATTATTCAACTGTAAACCAACTCTGGATTGTTGGGAGGCGTACGAAGTTCCTCCTGTATAAAAGGTAGGGATTGATGGTCCTTACAAGAAAGTACAGAGCTGATACAAGCAGCAGGTGATAACTACCTGATAGCATAGCCAAGGTTTTTCCTCCGTAGACTGAGGAGTTTATCTTCTTTTGTGTATATCGCTTATTTTTCTTTTAAACCAAACTGAGCTGCTTTGTTTATCTGGTGTAAATGACGGATAAGATATTCACTGAGTGAAAGTTATTCTTGCCACAAAATATCCTTTGTCTAATCCTTTCATGCACTACAAACACACATTTTGTGTTCAGGAATTTTGCAAAAAGAAAACAAGTAAAATTGTATCTGCATGGAATAACGCTTCTGCCAAACTGGCAATGGAAAAATGGTTGTATAAATTAACAGGTTTATAAATCAAGTTGTAGTTTCCAGCTCATGACTATGATATTTAATTAGTCACGTTATATAAAGAAGCAGTAACAAACCACTGACTTAACATCAAATGGTAAATGTTCTGTATTTATGTACTTTTCTAGTTTTGATGATCACTCAAAGCACTTTACAGTACAGTTTTACCATTCATCATATCACAGCACTCTCTCTACAGTATCTCACCTAGGACACTCTGGCATAGGGGAGACTAGGATCGAACATTAGTGGGTGACTCGCTCTATCCCCTGAGCCACAGGCACCGATCAGAGAAAGCAAGGTAAGCAGTTCTTAAAAAGATGAAGGTTAAAGTAGATATCAATTAGAAGTCAAATGAAGTGGAAGGTCTCCGTCACATAAAGGATGTGATGTTCCCTGCATCCTTCTTCTAATTTACCAACCACTGTTCTAACTATTGTCTCTGGAAGTTAGGTTGACTACCAGTCATTGTAAGTAACTTTGTTTTCATGGGTGAACCTGTGTCCCATTCATTTATGTTTTGTATATTATCTGTGCATATGTGTGGATAATCCTGCAGTCTTTGACGAGTGACTAGCTATAGCCACAAGTGTGTTTATCAAGCTTTTATTGAACCGTTCTGAGATCAGTTATGATATCGCACTCATCTTACACATGCACAGACGCATGGTGAAACTGTACTTGCGCATTATAAAAGTGTTGAGAGGTAGTCGTAGCTGGTGAAATATACATTGTGACTTATCAACTCTGTGCAAGATGTGCAGTAAGTTTGAGAAGTTTAGGACAACACACTGTTCCAGCGTAACTCCTTTCAGGGATAGCTCTGTGCGTAGGTTGTGTGTGTAGAGAAAGAGAGAGAGCGAGAGAGCGAGAGAGAGAGAGCGAGAGAGCGGGTGTTAGGCACTTATGTTCACAGATGTTAGCAGGGCATCTGTGAACATAGCAGTGCAATGTATGTGCACTTAAGGCTATATGTCAATAGATTAATGCTACAACACATCAATACCCAAGCCAAGTTCCTGTGTCTTCACCAACTTCAGCCCTAGAGCAGAGCACACATCTTCCCTGCAAAGTGCTCCCTGACTATGGTCTGGACAATGAGCCAGGAAGGGTTATAGGAAAATAAATCATTTGTTGCCACTGGAGTGTGTCATTGTCAGCTAATGGTAATAACTCTGGATATGATTTTAAGATATTATTCATTTGTACTACAAATTGGATATATTTAGATCACTTCAACTGAATCTTTTTCAGCCGGGAAGTAATGCCGAGTGCAGGAGAAACAGGCAGCTCGATAATTTAGGAGATTCAGTACTTCTGTCCTTAAAAGTGATGTTAAGTGTGTATGCATGTGGTCCAGGTATTACTCAGGTTGTGGGAACCTTAATCTGTTTACACAGTCACATTATGGAGACAAAAAGCAAGAACTCATAACTTAAATTATTAAATCTTAAGGTGAAGATATGTTTTAAGGTTAAGTTAAGGTTAGGTTTAGGTTAAGGTCAGTAGAAGTAACTGTGGTTAAAGTGAGAGGGATTTTTACATCAATGTAATGTCCTCTGAAGTCATGGAGACATGACTGTGTCGTGTGTTTGTGTGTGTGTGTGTGATTGTGTGTGTGTGTGGGGGCATGTCTATCCATAGTTATGAGGGCCAATTTTGGTTGTTTACCATCATTGTGAGGACATTTTGGCTGGTCCTCATAAATTAAATTGGCTTTTTGAGGGTTAAGACTTGGTTTTCCGGTTAGGGTTAGAATTAGGTTTAGGTTAGGGTTAGGCATTTAGTTGTTATGGTTAAGGTTAGGGTAAGGGGCTAGGGAAAGCAATATGTCAACGTCACAACTATAGAGAGACGCATGTGTGTGTGTGTGTGTGTGTGTGTGTGTGTGTGTGTGTGTGTGTGTGTGTGTGCACGTCTGGGAGGGGGGGTATCATATCCTGACAGGGACGATAACCTGATGATGCTGTAGAGGATATGAAATGTGCCCTTAAATTGGCACGATAACATTGGTAATGACCTAAACTGGTCTTTATTAACAATCTCCCAATCTCTCATAATACTGACATTAACTATAGATGATAATTTTTATAATAAAGGCCGGGTACCTAGAGTCCAAGAAAGATCCAATTATGTTACGTACCCCGATGTATAATAATGAAAACACTACATTGTTCTGGGTAAAAAAATATCTCACCATGGACACCAGTTGATCCTATAACAGCATCAGGTCAACACATGACACAGAAGGGGGGAGATTGGAAGTGGCATGACATTCTACTGTATATGGTGTGAATTGTGTGGCTCAAAACATTATAGAAACACTTTTGAGATCCAGAAATCCCACATTGTGGTGATGATTTGGTCTGTGGCCCTGATGAACCACCTTGTGAACCCCTGCAGACATACACCAGTCACTGCAGCAGGGGGCGGGCGGGAAGCTTTTCTTATCACACTTGGCCAGTCGTTAGTAAAGTTGAAGCCTGTCCTGATGGTTTTGGCAGCAGACTAACACTTTGGAACGTTTGAGTAATAAGCCTCACCAGTTTAGGCAGAGGACAGTACTGTACTCTTTCTTCCTTTCCTTTCCTGCCTGACACACTCACACTCACACACACACACTTCAACATGCCAGTTTCTCCGTGCCTACCACCTAATTAAGGCCAGTCCTTGCAGTTTCCGCTCGAGAGAGAACTGCATTCTCCATCTCCTTCAAGGCAGTCCAGTGCGTCAGTTGTATTTTCAAGGCACACTGATACCGGTGCCATATTTTCAGGGGTGAACACCTGCATGTTTGACATCTTGTACTATTTGATACCATTTCTTTAAAATGGCTGAAGGAGTCTGCTAGTTTATAACAAGATGTAACATGGCACAAAATAAAACCCAGCGCAGAATGCTTTTGAAACCTAGTTTCTAATCACAGATGCCTCCTATGTGCACACTTTGTGTTTGAAAACTGTTGCCTGGTGTCATGATCAACTATCAAATGACATGTTGGTGTTAATAATGTAAAAAAAAAAACACATATGCTGGCTTGGCAAACACTCGCAAGCACAAATGGCATAATGTTGATTCCTGTCCCATGTTTGATGTGCACATCTTCTTCCATACAAGTGCACCAGGTCCACTGATCAGCCTAATTAACATATTAATTGTTTACTTGTGTCCTCACACTGGTTTCCAGGGTGTTGCCTAAGAGATGAGGTATGTTTTTGAGCACACACACATCGCTTAGTGCGTTTGAGCGGAGGGTGTGTGACCGAGAGTGCCCGAGCGCACACTTGTTTATGCACGACATTGTTGTTCCTGTCTACACTCGCCGGTACATGTGCATGAGGGTGTGTAATCAGAGCCGCTTTGGAACTTTACAAGAAGTCATTAACAGTCAAGACTATTGTGCAGACACCATGATTTCAAAGGTGCTCCACAACAGCTTGTGCGGCAAGGGCTGATTGAACCAGAGCACTTGAAAGGGGGAGAGAGACGTCAGGTTCGCAGCATCCTGTCGCGGCCCATCTGCCTCTCTCGCTGCTCCCGCCGTCAGTCTCCTTTGTGAGGAGGAAGGGGTTTGAACATCAAAGAGCAGCCGTGCTACCTTGGAGACAGAAACAATTAGTAAGGGATCTGGTGAAAGGTGGCGTAGAGGAGAACCCCCGTTCCACGATGTTCAAAAAAAATATATCCGGGCATCGCAGTGAAGAAAGGACAACACTGTACTTCATAGAGGGGTGTTGTGTATGACTCACATGTTATAGAACAACTCAATATTTAAGGGGTTTGTCTAAATGCACAAAAAAAAAAAACGTTGTCTATTACTGTGTGATGTTTTTTCCTCTTGATACTGTCATTGTGCCTTGTCATATTACAACACAGACAGCAACATATGGAACTAGCCCAGATTAGACAACCAACAGATAACACCTCTGGCTGTGATAAGTATATTCTCATTAACACTTGTATCCCGCTGCATCTCCACAGCAGCCCGACTTTAGTCCAGAGCAAATCTCAGGGGGGCGATGCCTCATATAGAATACCCTTGAGCTGTTTCTCAGCGATCTCAAATCTCCTGGATGTCTTTGCTGCCTCGCTGCCGAAGCAACCCACCTACTTTCAGCCGTTTGCGTTTCATTAAGAACGCGCCGTTTGAGTTGGCTTAGTTGCCTTTTAATAATGCATTTGTCATCAGTGACCAGGGCAGCTGAAGGGGTGAGACCAAACAAACACAAAATTAGGTCAATATCACCTGGTCCTCTATATTGAGGTCGAGCACTAACACATGGAAGGAAGACTAAAGGCTCGGTGCAATTTACTCATGTGCTCCGTTTGTAAAAGTTTCATTTTCACCTCAGCGACGCTGCCACTGCTGACAGCACTCACAGAGTTATTCTTGGACAATAGCAAATTGTAGTTAACACGTCTGAAAGTGACTTCTCACTTCTCACTTATCCACATAATATATGCACTGTACTTTTTTAGTATATTTATCAGCACTTATGTATTTTATACTAAATGTGTAAATTCCACAGTCGGAGTTTTATTCATGTTAATGACTCTTCGATGCGAACAGATACGGGGATGCTAAAAGAAGACAAGAGAAGATTGGTATACATAATCAATTTGCCAGGAAATGAGGAAAACATATTAAAAGGACAGACCCTGAATAATTAAATTCAATTATCAGCCGAGGCAAAAAGAAAAAAAGTAATAATAGACCAGAGAGCAATAATTGCAGTGTTCTTCTTTGTGCATTTTCTTCACATGATTTATTGTCCCATATATTTTTTTAAATGTTGCAGCCAGTGTTAGACATAGAAGAGCTCCGCGCGTGTGCTGATAGATTTAGGTGGGACAATATTAATGGATGCATTAGATGTGATTGGACATCAATCTCATCAAGTGGAGGACATGCACAACAGGACGGACAGGTTTGTATGTATGCATGGACGGACACGCACCATTAACAGGTAACTGAACCTCAACTCACCACCACTTCTTGTCATCATCCTCAACTTGCTGAAAGGCTCGTTACACATTGTCGTTGATTTCTTTTCTGTAGTTAGTGAGCGTCCACTGCAGGTTGTATAATCTCATCATTTTACTTCTCTTCATTAAGCAAAATGAGCATTTTTATCTGCTTGTACGTGGGTGGACGGGCAGCTCGCCGTTTTCTCCTGATATTTTGTGTGGAGCTTGAGGAGTTTCTTTGTTTGATGTTGTTGTTTTTGTGCGTCTCTAGCTAAAACATAGTATGGAGGGGGAGATCTCTTTTCAAGGTTATTGCACTTACAGTTCCACCCACGTCGGTGCTGGGGAGAAGACGAGAGACACAGACAATCAGACAGACACCAGCTGACCGAGCTCTGCAGACCTGTAGGCATGTGAACAGCAGAGGCGGTATCAATCCATGGAATGAGGCCGATGACCGATTCCAATTCAGGGCCACATCAAAGAGTGTGAATGCAGCAGCACTAACAGGGATGCTGAGGGTCAGGGACACTGGCTGAGGGATTTAGTCATTTCGGGGCTTATGTGAAGCACCATGGAGAGCAGCCATAAAAGCACAATGTCACTTTGTGACCTGCAGTTGGAAACATACAAACCTGGAGCGATGTGGGGTTTGTGCTGTTTTGACACACTCCGACATGCACAGGGTTAGTGACTTTCACACATACGCACAAACCCACACACAGACACAAAGATCAAGACTTAAAGAATAAGACGACTGTGTTTCTCGTATTTTTTACCAGCAGCGACAGCCTGGCTGGTATTGTTTTCACCTTTTGAGTCCGTGTGTGTTTGTCATCATGGCAAAATGTGGTCTTGAGGACACCTAATGTAGCAAGTACCACTGCGTCGGCTTTCAAAACACTGGAAGGTGTTTGTATAACTTTCTGGCTGTAGACATATTTTGTCGCAGCAATAGCATCACAATCATGTACAATCCCCCCTCAAAACATGACGGGTGTGTAATCTACCTGCTATTTGTCTGTCTGTGGAGCGCACATCTTGCAGATTGTTTATCTCATCAGTTTCACACCTGGAATGTGTATTGTAAATTCACAGAGGAAGTGCAGTGTCAAATTTGGTTTGATTTGGACATGTGATACTTTCAATTTTAGTAAAAGGTGAACGTTTTCTTCTACATCCTGGGTTGATTACAACAGTGGCCAAAAACTGGCAGCCCACACTTCAAAATTGGCTGAATTGAATTGTGACTGTGTGCCCATGTGATAATGTAGTAGCGACTACCAAGTACTCATGTAAAATGTTGTAATGACTACTTAGAACTCAGCTAATAATGAAGTTTTGACTACTTAATTATTATGTAATAATGTAGTAATGACTACTGAGTGCTCATGTAATAATGTAGTAACCAAGTTTTCATGCAATAATGTAGTAGTTACTATTTAGTACTCATGTAACGATGAAGTAATGACTATTTAGTATTCAAGTAATTATTTAGGTTTGACTACCTAATATTAATGTAATAATATTGTAATGACTACTTAGCATTCATGTAATAATATAGTAATTACTTAGTACTCATTTAATAATATAGTAACGAGAATTCATGTAATAATATAGTAATGGCCACCCGTGAGTCATTGGTTGGACTGTCCATATGTTAACATCAGCTACAGCTAATCCCATCTCATGATGATCTCTGGTTTCCTCCTCTCTCACTTTAATCACTTCCATCCTTTTTTTCCTGTCGTCCTTTCCTCACATCTATTTCTTTTATCTCTCTCTCATAGACACAGACAAATGAAAACCAACACGTATATTTCTCCGTGTGCATAAATCCAGTGCTGTATTTTCTAAGGATGATGATAATAAATGACAGTGGTAATTTTGCGACAGTCAATTTGCCTCTGATGTCCAGTAAATTCGCAGCATTTTTTTTCTTTTTTTTTTCGCTTTAACGCAGCTCTGCTTGACAGCCATATATTGTCTACTTCCCTGACATTTACTGGGTGCAACGACACTCATAGGAGACATTCAGATCGGTCTCATCCACATGAAGCGCTCCAAACATCCACCCGGGATTAGTCTTGCAGTTTTTAGGGCCAATAAAGCTCACCAGGTGCCGTTTCCTTGTCAGAGAAGACCTTGTCCTTCAATAGTGGGACTTTTTTTCTCTGTATGGGTAATCAAGAAAAGCTTGTATGGCCACTGGATGAATTTATCAAGTTATGTTTGCTTAGCAATGAGCTGGGTCAATGACATAGATGCCACAGAAGATGGATTTTTTCATAAGATGAGGGGAGGGAAGAGGGATGGACATAACCACTCTTACTCTGAATCCTTTCATTTTACTGGTAGTTCTGGGACACGTATTAAATAATTACTTACCGTACATATAGTTATTATGCTCCCGTGTATGTCACAGAGACTATCATTAGCTTTACATAAGAAGGAGGAGACCCATCACAAATTTGAAGGAGATAATCTTTCCCTCTCCTTCCTCTTTGGAAGCACACTGTCCACATCAGCGTTAATGAGTGCCTGCTACTGTCGCGAGCAGCTCTCACATTTTCACCCAGTTGTTATGCCGTAATGAATCAAACTCTCTTATGAGTGCACCGTAGCATGCTGAGGACAAACCAGGGAAGCTACTTAGAGGCACATCTCAGCTGGGTGAATAACAATTTCAGCTCAGTCTGTTCACAGATGCATTTCTTTTCCTCTTCCTCACATCTGCACATCTGTCCTTATGCGTTGTGACTGATAGATTGCTAATTTTGCTGGAGTTCTCCGCCAACATGGCTAATTTAAGTCTTTTTATGCACAGACTTACACACCCCCACATAGCAATGCTGCCCCCCAGTGCACGCAGCAGTTGACACCGAGCATCAAAATGAACGGGGGCTCCGTGGTTTGTCCTTTAAAATAAATCTGCCCCTTTTCGGTAGCATGCGTTTGATTTCTAAACCAAGTGACATAATTTATTTTGTCCCTTCTACATAATGCATCGGAGACATTGAAGTTGTGCTTGCACTCCACAAACAAGTCCAGGGAGAAAGAAAGGAGTTACAGTGTCATTGCCTGAGTCAGTGCAGCTGTGATATTGCAGCTTTGGATGTGTAGCTGGCATCTATCCAGGAGCATGCCATCCCTTCCATTCTTCAAAGTGCATTTATATTACTAGAACTCTTGGCAGACGGGCCTCTCTGGTGGATAAGGCTGAAGCGCCTCCCAGACTGACGATGATTACGACGGCTATAACATGAAAACTGTTATTGGCCTTGTTTGGTGATGGTTATTACGAGTGTATCAAAAAATGCACACATACATCTCCCTCTACCCCGCCTCTTCAGAGCCACGGACATGTATAGCCACTAATGAATAGGGGGATTTTCAGTGATTTGACATGTGTCATAAATATTAAATGGCTCTCTGCCCTTGGTTACCTTTGCTGCCAGCCAGAGCCTTTGCCGTGTAAACCGTAGCTGTTTAGCTTTCTACTTATTGACAGAGGTGACAGTAGGGGACATTTCAAAGACGCCGCTCAGGAGTTCAAACCTCTATTGTGAAATGTTCTTTCTAGTGCATTTCTAGTGCTTTCTAGTGGGGTATCTGTTAAGAGCTTATCCTTTGTTGTGCAGTTATTTTGCTGTGGTGGTCGATGAAACAATGAATGTACATCGCAATGTGAAGGACAATAACAATGGAAACATCGACTAAATGAATTACCTAAAAGTATCATTTTCTAGTAGGCTACAAAGTTGTTAATTAGGTACATTTCACACTGTGTAATTAATGTGAAGGATTATATTACATGTATTGTGATTGCATTACCAGCATTAATAAAAAGGTTAATTTATATACTGAGAATTATTACTGTGTAGTTCAGAGTTGCAGTCTCAGATATTTATCAAACTGAACTATTTTCCTCTATAAGAATATTCAGTAAGGCTGCCTTGTTTCAACAGAAAGTTATAGAATTGTAGACTATGCTGAAGGGAGTTCATTATTATCTGTATTGTATTACCCATAACTACCAGTACAAAGGTCATTAATTCCAGTCATGTATATATGACCATGAGAATGCTATGTTGTGGATGAAAACCCCAAGTAGAGTTTGGGTCGTCTTTGTTTCATTCAATCAGCAGATCTACTTCACAACACTGGGCATCTGCATATTTTATGTGAGTTTGTGTGTGTGAGAGAGAGAGAGAGAGAGAGAGAGAGAGAGACTTGTCATTGTTGGCATCTGGTGAAAGCTAGTGAGCTAATTCACTGAGGCAAGACTTGAAGGCTATGGATATGAGAAGGGTTTTTCAAAAGAAAAAGGAGCACAGGTGCGGGGCAGGCTGGAGGTGGTGGAAGAAGAGTTATATCGTGTTGCTGCAGCAGCAGATAAGACAGGATGTGAGAACAAGCTCAATGTTGGTGAGAAAGAGTTTTCTTTACTTAGCTAGTCTGGCCCTCAGTGTCTCTCAGACCTTTTTATCACAAGGTGCCTATTCATGAAAACAAGAATAGCCAAGGTTAGACTTTTTCATTTGATTAAATCTACAATTATCATCATAAATAAGATTAGAACTTCAATGGGGATCAGAGTCTCAGAATGTTATCAGAGCCCATATGGAATAATGAGCATTAATGACCTTTTAGCCTCTATTGGGAGGAGGATGGAAGAGTGCATTATATGTAGTTTGCTTATGTATAATGTGAATGTAATGTTTATAAGAGAGCTGCTGGAGAGGTGCAGAAGAGAGAGAGTATCAGACAGATATGACACAGGGTTAACACAGACAGTCATTGTTCAAAAGGGGCACAGTTCAACAGGAGCACTGAATAGAAGTAGGAGCTATGATGAGACCAGGGATGGTACAAATTGAACAAGGCATTACAAACATACAATCTAGCATGTGACTGTTTATAAATGCTAAGGCTACCTTGAACTAGAACACTCCAGTTTTTGCAGTTGTCATGATATGCAAGCTGCTCAACTCATCCTGCAGGAGCCAGAGTCTGCGCTGTTGTGATCATGAGGTGGAGCCGCCGTACTAAGGATAAGACGGGTACTTTCTAGCTTGGTCCATGTCCCATCTACTGACATGGAGCTAGCAGGTTATATTACCCATTCCGCAGCAAGCCACCAGGGTGCGATTGAGGTGTTTTGGCTTTAAGCTGTCATATTTATCATCTTTATATATATTCTTTGGTTGAGACAAACTTTCCAAACCATGTTTCTGCTGTAAGTGTGTTTGGCTGCTCAGTCAATTTATTTCATAATTAAAGTTTTAAAAAAAAATCTTATTATTTATTCAATTTATAAATTTCAGAGTGAGACATTACACTATGTACATTTCAGTAACTTGACCAGTAGCGCAACTCATTAAGCCGAGGCAGATTCTGAGTAGAAGTCACAACACAAGCAGGGGCGTTTCTGATAGTTGACAAGGTCTGGAGCTAAGCCCAGACCATCTCGGGCAGAGGTCAGGGTGAACGCGTGCCCAGGGCCTGTGCCAAATGTTTTTTCTCCTTTCTTCATAGGCCTTAATCCCTGTAACACACGGGAATAAGTGGTCTTGAAACGCTTGCATCTCTTCAGCTTCATTTGACTGATGAATCATTGCCTGTGTGGTGTTTGACTTTGACATTTTAATCTGTAAATAGCACGTACTGTAGGCTTTTGGCCATTTTCTGATAAAGCTGTTTGCAAAATCAGTAAGTGAATAGTCTGCATTTACATTATACCCTGTGTGGCAACACATGGACTATAAGGCAAAACTTCCATTTTAAGTCAAATTTCTCTCAACATCCTTTACGGTGACATTTAAATCAAGAGTTTAACGTTTTGTTCCAATTGTTCTTCAAGGTTAAAAAATAAAATGTTAAAAATGGAAGAGGAAGAGATTTTTACAATACGTTCTACAACATTCAGGCCCCTCGCACACATGAAGTTTGACAGCCATGTGGCAAGCTCCCCAGCTGAGGGGGAGCCCCTTTGACCCCAGACCACCAGGAAGCTGCTTGAATCCAAACCCCTTTTTATTCATATGACCAAAATATTTATTGTGTGGCTGGTAAAAATAAGAAGAAATTAGTAGAAATTTGGAGTGCTGCTTTGGCCACATTAATAACACATGGAATGGAAATGTTATGTTTCGAAATCACAGTTAATCGAGATATGATCAGTCCCTCCCAAAAAGTTCAAAACCCCTGCATTCATTACGATCTGAGACGCAATTTGCTTCCATATGTTTCTCATGTGACCAAATAAGCATGAAAATGTCTAATCTGTGACAGTGTGGCCGAAAAAGTCAGACATGATCCAGCTGCTGCTAGAACAGCTGATTTCCATTTACAGAAATAGTGCACATCAGCAAATCAAAATGTGGGATTGTGGGACTGTCCACACACGCCACGTTCAGGTTTCACAGGCCATTTTCACATCAGACATTTCAATTTGACATAGAAGTAGAAAGTACCTGAGTGTCACCAATAACATTAAGGTGTGTTTGTCTCCAGCAGCTGACGCCACAGTAGTAAGAGTTTGCTTAGCTACCACGAGTCATTAAACCAGTTGTACTCAAATACTGCTGCCAGTGGGCCTCTTGATTTTTGTTACTGCTGCTGCATGAGGCTGATGGCCGAGCAGCAGCAGCACTGTTGGCATCCTATCCATAGCAAATGAAGACACCAGAGGATTGACTCAGTATGGAAACATATCACTCAGCCCCGCCCCCTCCCTGCAGTAGCCGAATTATTACGTCACATTATTTAAATCTCAGGATGATAATGGATTTTTTCCATCCAGTGCAAGTTAATTTTTTAAAAAAAGGGCCGGACCCTTGTAAGCCTGATTTAAAGATGCCAATGAATATAAGCAAGATCTCACCGTGAAGGACCTGTGTCACTTTTTATCAAGTTGTAGCTACAGTATGACTATTATGTACAGTAAAATCAATTAACTATCTTTCATTAAGCAGTAAATGCGCTGGAGGTTTCAAGTGGACAACCATCTGCTTTTTCCTCTGACAGCAGTCTGGGTAATATGGTTAGCTCTCCCTGGCAGCAGGGGAGATCATTTACTTGGCAGCTAAAATGTTTCAATATGCTCAAGTGAATGTGTGAAGGAGGGTGATGATGAAAAGAGTATACATTCAGCAGATCCTCTTTAAGAAAATGAATCCTTAAATAGTTCCACACGATGGTTTACACTCGTTGCAGCACCACTGGGCAAAGAGCACCACGTGATTTCTGTTTTTACAGATTTTCCTCTTTGTTTGTTTGTTTCAAACACTGCTGAATGATTTCCCCATAAAAGCCATTACTCCCTTTTAATATACAATAAGCCTGTATTTCTGAGGCAAGTATGCGGCGGAGAGATTAACTTTATTCATAACGAAATTGCACCGCAGTGCAATGCACATCTCAGTTGTGGGAAATTTTCCTCATTTGAGTTGTGGCATGGAGTCCCCATCCAATGGATGAGAAGTGTGCTGCTGTCATACTAACGCCTCCCTAACCATACGGAGTGTTTGTTTTAGATCCCGGACAATAAGCAGCAGTATAAACACTCCCCCACATCTCTCACGGCTGGGAGGCCTGAGCTGTAAAATGCACAGATTGATAGAGCAATGTTCAATTCCTCCCCTGAGTTAGAAGGGCGAACTCCTGTGGCGCCCCTGCATCAAGCGTGCCCTCCCAGTGACTTGGCACTGGAGATAAACTTTCCCCGACAACAATGCGTCATCAGTGGCAGCAGCAATGGGGCCCTCTTTTATTGCCGGAGCACCAATGTTGAACAATTAACGGCTCGCTGTAGTCCCACAGCACAAAATACTAGAATGGCCAGGTAAGCACAGTCTTTCACTTTCCCCTTGCTCGCCCAGTCCCTCCACCCCCACCCCAGTACAACCACCACCTCTACCCCTCCTATCCCCAAACCTCATCCCCAAGGCCTCGCTGCAATGCAATGCAATCTCTCATTGCGCTCTGTTCTATAAATTGCCAACAGCACGAGAAGGCAGATACAAATAAAGGTGATTTAGCCCAAAGAGATGCTGAGCGATGGCTCTCATTAGTCCAGAGTGGAGACCAAAGTCGAGATTTAACTGAGAGGGATTCCTGGCCATTAGTGCACTGGCAGCGGCTGTATTGATAGGTTTTTAATAAGTCGCTACATTAATGGTTATCATGAGTGAGTGGGTTTATGGTGATGGGAAAAGGCAGAGGAGGGGAGAGGAAGTCTCCGATGGGTTTTCTGTCAAACTCATCCTCAGCTTGGCTGCTGCTGCCAGCAGCTCGAGCATGTTCCTCTGCAGGTTGACAATTCATGTAATGCAAACTCTCTCTGGTGTCTGTATATAGCAAATAGCAGAAAAGGTGCCTGTTCTAGCTGTAAATTGAGTGACAAAAATGTGCAGAGGGTGGTGTCAGTGATGAACGACGCCGGAGGGATGTCTCCTGTGTGCGCAGAAGTCTTCATTTCCTCCTGTTAATCAGTTGGACTAATTCTTCCCCTGTTCCATTTTTAACCTTACAGTGTCACTGCCTCCAGTTGCTCTAATTGAAATATTAGCAGCCGGTTAAGTAAATGAAGACAATTTAATCAGTCCCCTTCTCGTGCCTTGCCTGTCTTTCCCTTTTTTTTGTCCTTTTCCCATGCGACGGTGTGATCTTTCTATTAAAGAGAGAAGTTGAGAGATCAATTTACATGGTCTTTTTTTAACAAAGCTGACAACTCCATTGTTTCAGTGCCAAATGAAGCTGAGATTAACCTTGTTTGAATGTGAACTTTGCCAAATAATGTCAAAGTCTGCCAGCAACTTTTTCCCCTCGTAGTCTCTTTCCCCAGTCACCAAAAGAAATCCTTCAGGAGACGTTGGGTCTGAGGCGCCAGGCGCAAGGAGGCTGTCCAATGAAATCCCAATGGTGAGTCGTTTCTTTCCAAAGCACAGAATTTTAACTTAACTTTCCATGGATTTCAAACTTGCACTAATTTTCTGAATTCAAATTAGTCTCACAGGGGCCGAAAAGATCACTCCAGTCCAGGACTATTTGGATAATCAGCCTTAGGGTGTTTGATGAACAACTCCTAACGAACTTTCTTAGTTTCTCACCTGCACTTGGCTGAAATAAGACCAATAAGAACTTCAATCAATTCAATCAGAAATAAAAAGAAATGTGCAAGACTAATGTAATTGTAAGGTGGCACTGGCCCCAGCTGAAATCTGATTGGCCCCTGAATTCAGTAGTCTTTTTTTATTATTTAAATAAATTATATACTTACTAGAAATACTAACAATAAATATGATAACTGGTTAATATTTGTTTTATTTTATTTTCCAAAGTTTTTTTAGTACAAAATGTGCTTGAACAAGGAACAATTTTCAAAACATATTTAATGATGGATGGCTTTGGTGACTTAAATGTGAACCTTAACGAATCAGGAACTGTGCATGGAGGCTGTCATATAATTGGCCCCTGTGTGTAATTTGTGGCCCCTTTATGGACTCTGATTTGGAAAAATCATAGATCTGCTACAGAATTATGTAAATTCAGATCGTTAGTTAGTCGGGTGTTGTCTGGATTATATTGATACCAGAGATCAAACTTTCATCAGTCAGCTGTCAAATCAATACTGATACTGGTGTAATGGCCAGCATTTACTGATGAGCTCTAACTCTTAGTCCACCATTACTTAAAGTTACCACTGAAGCACTGAAGGGTTCATTTTCCAAACAAGATTCATTTTTAAGTCAGCTTTCTCTTTCTTTAAATGCCTGCTGGCCTTGGTTTACACTCATGAAGACTTTAATATAAGGTGTCTGATTCGTTCACCCCTAAGTTAAACTCTTGAACTTATTCATTTCGATCAGGCACATTATTATTTCCTGCTACCTTGGCTGATCCAGCATTCAGAGAATGTGTTCAAGGTGTCAATATTATGATCCTTACAGCTTCGATTCAAGCCTCTCCCTTTTCTGCACTAAAATGATCTGTATTTCTGTGTGCATCTATTGAGTCGACCCTCACATGTCTACCAAGGTCCAGATGCACACAGCATTGGCTGCAATCACAAGAGTGACCAAAGGCTGGGATACACTCAAAGTAAAATATTCTTATTTTGGTTGTCGTCTAACCATGTTTGAAGGCAAAAGTACTTATACCCGTTCCAAAAAACACTCTCAAAAGTGAAGACAAAACAACTGGCATCATCTTAATCTGTGTAAATCTGTGTATGGCTGCAAATTTGCTGGATCCTGCAGTTTCAGTCAGGACTCAGGTCTCAGCACTAGTTCTTTTTTTTTTACTTTCTTTAACACTGGGACTTAGGGTGTTTGCCTTGACGGTGGATTGCACTCTCCAAGCACTCTTCTAAAGTAGTTGAAGTGTGTTTTCAGCTATATGGCCATTCAGAAAGCCAGCTTAAGAGAGATTTTTACAATTCATGTAAAAACCAGAATGTTATAAGACAAGATTTTGTGAAATACCTGTGCCCACGGCCTGTGGTTTAATTTCAGTTGGCACTTAGTGGAGAGCATGCCCCCGCCACGGCCCAAACGTCCCCTTAAATTCAATCAAGCTACACTAAATTGCACACAGTCATACATATCAGACCCCTATATATGCCTTTTATTCATTAAGATCCATGAGTTATTCTCTGGGAAGTAAGTGAAAATGTCAAGGGTTAGGGTTAGGGTTAAACACATCTTGTAATATTAAGTGAAAAGAAAATCCAGGGTCCCTTTGACCAGTTCCACGCCAACATTTTCCTTTCTCAGCACATGCCCCATCCTTCCTCCAAATTTCATGGAATTATTTTTTGAATCTGGCTTACAAACAAAAAAACAGGGGCAAAGACACGACCTCCTGAAACATAATTCTTGCAAAATAACAGCATAGATTTTGTAGTTCAAATTTCTTCTCCCCACTTTTTCCCCTCACAACCTCTCTGTGTCTCCCTTGGTGCTTGGTGTCGTAAGTAATAATGCGTTTCATCGTGCCATTATAACCCTGACAGGAAAGGAAAGGTTCTGCAGTCTAATCACATGATGCAGCTGACAGGTGAAGAATTTGTCATAATGATGTCTGAGAAAACGTTAACAGACAATTTGGCACAGTGACGGTTTGTCTATATAATATCTTAATAGTCTTGCAGCTGCAGATGGAACAGATGTGGACAGATGCACCATCAGGCCGGGGTTTTCTAAATGTTTCTAAATAAATCTCAGCTCATAGTTGATACTTTTCCAATTAAGTCCAGGACTTCTTCCTAATTTTACCGTTCATCTGGAATTGAGATGACAGATTTTTCAGGGTAACGGTTCTTGAACATTAAATTAGACATTGTGCAACGATGTCTTAACTTTTCATCATTCTTTTTGCCACCAGCTGTTCTCGCTGAAATGCTAAAGCGTGATTAATATTTAAATCATTTTTTAATCATTTCAGCAGCAGGGCTGATTCAGAAACCAAGTGTAACTGTATGTCGACATCAAATCGCCCCTTTCCCTCAAAATGAGTCATATTGCCTCTTCTACCGCTGCACAAAAAATCTAACTTTACTTTCCTCATTATGTCTCTTTTTTCTTTCTAATTAGAATATGATGACTTCATGGCCACAGGAATATTTTCAGGGCAACATCGTCACAACCCTTGTTCTTCTTACTTGTAAAGACGTGGAATTCAACCTCATTTTACTCATGCACTTATACCTGGGTCGCACTGTCAGCGTTGTTGCAGCAGTCTGCTACTGTCAGCAATATCTTTCTCCACTTAGTTTATCTTGGACAATGGCCATCAATAATAAAATGTTTGATTTAATTACATTACACATTTAATTTATATTTGGTTTAGAAAGAGAGTGATTAAGAGTTGTATTGTAAAACGACTGCTCTTTACCTAGTGTTCTAACGTATTGATATATAATAACTTACACTTGGTTTCTGCTATGACATACGTAGTCTCCGCTTTCTCCTTTAACAGCATGCAATTACTATAATGGTTGTAAAATATTAAAACATTTTTAGGTCCCTGACATATTCAGGTATTACAAACTCAACGTTCTTAATATGATGTCAATATGTCTTTCCACTGTCTGTTTCTGTTTAGAAATATGACCATCATGCATGAACAACCTGTGTGTCACTGAAACTCTAGATGACGTGCTGCTACTGCGAGGCTCGACCTAGGTCTAAGACAGTCGTCTCACACAGGCCGTATAACCTGGGCGCCAAAATGGAGATGTTCTGCAAACATAACACACAGGTAAGTCATTCACCAGGGCCTGGGCCTTACTGCAAGTTAAGGATGAGAGTATGAGCTCTATGCCTCACAGAATGTAAAATGTCATATGTGCTACATGCTTAAAACAACACACCGTAGGCTTTGTCACGAAAACTGTGACTCTTCCATATAATTTCATTAACTCGTCTATCAATGTTTTGCAATTACAAATCAATCAGTATTTCAGATAGCACCTTCGATTTACTCGAACCAGATAATTTTATTTACTTTCAAAAAGTATGTGCATTTTACAGTGAAGCACATGAAGAAAGTGGAGCAAAAATTGAGGCGAAGCAATCAGCTGATAAATCTTTCTTTTTTCTTTTTTTTTTCAGTTTCCCTATCTGACGTGAAAGCCTGATAACCACCGCCACCCCCCCTCCTCTTCTCTTGCCCTTCACATCTGTGTGTCTGCACAGCAGCGATAAGCAAATCAATATCCTGTCACTTCTCATTTTTACTTGCCCAATTCTGCTCTCTGCACCCTCCACAAGGTGACGAGCTCCTGCCTCGCGGTCTGGACTGGACAATGTCAGTTTCCTCTTTGTAGAATATTGTCTCTCAAGCGACTCTGAAAGACACACCGATGCCAACATGTTGGTGCCGATGCACTCAAGGAGTAGGTGCTCTGATGTGCTGTACCCTTTGTCACCTTCTTCAGTTCAAACTTGGTTCATCAGATGAAATAATAATGTGAGTTGCCTTGCAAGATTGGTTATGTTGGTGTTACTACTTTGCTATATTGAGATGCATTGTGCTCCCACTACAAGTGAGGCCTTAGAGCTCTTATGCAGCGACAGTGCAACGCTGCAACATCACTGGCTTTATCACAGCCGCTCCAATTTATGAATCAATTCCAACTGATCTTTCCAAGATAATGAAAAGAAGGTTTGTTTCGGATACATTATCCTGCATCCACGTAATTACCTTAAAAACTATCATTGTAGTTATTTGCAGGTATGTTTGTGATTTATTTCTTTGGCATTAATGAATTTCAATCATCAGATTCTATATTCATGCTGAAGACTTGCAGGAGATAAAGACTCCATGCTTAATGCCCTGAATATTAAACTAAATAGCTGAGCAATACAACCAGAGCCACAGAGGAGTTACGCGTCTGAAATCACTAAAAGCTTCCCTGTGCTTCAAGAAAGATGTTAAAATAATTGTACATCTATTGGCAACAAAAGATTCAAGGAAGTTTTGGTGCATATGACTTGAGAACTAAATGTAGTTGTCGGAGGTTACAGCTAAATCACCAGAGGTTTAAAAAAAGTTCCAGGCTCCATCAGAGCTGCTCTTTTAAATAAAAGACTGCCTCTGCCATGCTTTTCAAGGTAAAGCACCGTGCCAACTCAATATAACCTAACTATGCTCATACATCACTTGGAATTGTGAGAAACGCTCACCCAACATGTCCGAATTCTGGTTGTAAATCACTTTGGACAGCATTATTGGTCAGAAGCCTTTCCCCAGATTATGAGCTTTTTTATTTTTCAGAGGTTGATAGACATATGTCAAGATGCAGCCAAAAACAGAGATAATTGAAAAACAACTCTGGCCTGATCTTTTTGGAGGGCTGCTAACATTCAACAGGAGAAGGTTGAAATTAATTTAGTTGGAGCCACTCAGGCTTTTTATTCGCACATTTCTTGTCTAAGGGCAGTGCAGAAGGAGATGTGTTTAAATATTCAGTGCCCAAGGCAATGTCAAATAACAGCGGACCCTGATAAGATTTTCAAGGCTTGCCACAGAAATTAACGCCTTAAACAATGATTTCTTGGAAATATTTATTGGGGCTTTTGGTTTGGGTTTTAGAGAATGAACTGTGGAACAGAAGGATGATGTGTCACTCCATAGAATCTTTCATATCCTCAACTCGAAATTGACAGTCATGGAGTGGGCATAATGAAATATGAATTGAGCCGCAGACCATCACTAGCACATTAATGATTTCTGCCAAATGTGTATCCTCCAGATTACTCCTTATCACCACCAAGACACACGCTGGTGTCCTGTATTGGGTAAATAAACACCAGCATGTGAATGGGCAGGGCACAACACAACCTAGAAGGCTTCATGTCCATTTTTGAAGTCTGCAACCATGGGCTAAATGGAATTGACAGCCATGCATAATCACCTGCAGTTTTAGCTGGGGGTGCTTTGGCTCGCCAGGGAAACAGCCTTGTTGAGAGCAGATTCAGCCCCCAAAGCCCCATTAAACTCTAATCCTAAATGGGGTTCCATGCCCTGACAGTTTAGGAGAAACACAGCACAGTTATACATTTCTTGCCAAATAGATTTGGAAACTATGCTGCTGGGATAGAAATATAATATGAGTTAGACAGTTATATTTCTTGTTTCTATGTTTACAATATATTTACAAAGAGAACAATAGTTCCACTTATCTAAACTGTCTTAATAATCTATTGTGTCACCATCCCACATATCTGTCAGAAATACAAGGATTCACATCCTCGTTTGCTTTATCCTTGATACCACGGGGCTTGATACATAACTAATTGATTCAACCTTTCAAGAGACTTGAATAATGCAATTGTTCCTTTTGTTCACATAAGTGTCCCCACGGGACCTGCTTGATCAATTAACGTCAGATGAACCGTTGCTTTCATTACTTTCTTTCTCAGCGAACCTTACGATGGCGCCAGCGAAGAGAGTCAGGCAGATGTTTGGGAGCCTTCATTTTGATGCTTGATTTCATTTGAGCTGTGTATGTCTGTGGTTCATACCATATTGGGTTTTAACTTCTTGTGAGTGTTAGGGTTATATAGGTCATTAATTATGCCTCCTTTATGTTACTGGATTATTATTATTACATTACATTTAGCGACTTACAGTTAGTGCATTCAACATCTATGAGGGGCCATTTTAGAGGTTTAATATCTTGCCCAAGGACACTCCGGCATGCAGATGGGGAAGCCTGAGGATCGATAAAAAGCCCCAAAGTTAATATATATATAAAGTATAAAAGCCCCAGAGTGAAGATATATATTGTATAAAAGCCCCAAAGTTAAGATATATAGTACAAAGGCCCCAGAGTGAAGATATACATAGTGTAAAAGCGCAGTTAAGATATATTAAGCAATAGAAATTCTACCACAGCTTCACTAAAAGCATGGACATGAAATATGTAACTTCTTAAAATGGTTTGTTACTGTTAAGAGCACAACTTGTATAGTTTGGTTGTAAAGACTTCCCTCACCTGATTGGTCCTTTCAGAGATTCCTTCAATTTCTAGCAATATGATTGGTTAAGGGGCGGGACTAACCGAGGCAGGAGAAGGAGCGCGAGTACTGTCTGAGGCGGGTAGTGTGCGCGTGTGTGCGCGTGTGTGCGTGTCCCTGTCAACACACCGGCCATGAAAGTAAGCCAGATATTAAGATTAATTAAATTAAAGTCGCCTGACTCGTTTGTAAAAAGTCTGTTATACGTCTTTTAGGTGTTTTTTGACAGCTTCAGAGTGTTTAGGGAGCTAAGCACAAGTCTTTGAGCTGTTAGCCTGCTGCGTAGCTGTCAGCTAGCGTCCTTGCTAGTTTTGTGCTAACGGTGTATGTGTGCGTGAGCATCACCAGACCAGGAAAGCAGGGCCGCACCTCTGGCTCCGAGGGAGACCCACCATCGTTCTCCTTCCTGACCCTCAGGACCTAGGAGGACCGTTTTGTTTTCTTCATGAGGACACAATGAGGACTATCTCTTCTACCGTGTGTGGGACCACGTTTGGACAAAGTAAGGAGACTGTCACTGAACGGTGGGACCCCCCCTGAGGAACCCACTGCGGCCCAGTGAGGGAAGACCATCACTGCCCTGAGGTACCACACACACACACACACACACACACACACACACAGGCCAGCAATGAAGGTTTATTTGTGTTTATTGACGCTTTTGTTTTATTTTCTGAAGTGGGCCCACAAGTGTTTGTGCTAAACTGTTCAGCCTTGGTGTTGTGAATAATTAATTTAGTGATTCAGGTTATATTTAAGAGAGAATACCAGTAATAGCTTTTGAGAAATCTGGTCAAGGTTGAGAGGTGCAGTTGTAAAGACGTTGTGACTTGTGGTTTAAATTCGCCATAAGAACATTCCCACAACAGATTAAAGGGTAATTAGGTGATTTTCATTTTTATTAGTACAGTGACTATTCTAAGAGCCTACTTCAGAAGTATTTCTTGTCATTAGTAAGTCCTCCTGAACAGTAATACAATACATTGCCGCTTTTTTATTGTTTGTGCATTGTGCTTGTACTTCGAAGACAAATTGTCAAACAGGAAGTGAGTTTTTGTTGCCATAGCGTAGATAAGCACCTGTTGCGGGTCAGTTCGTCTGTCTCAGTCCATTTAGGTGAAATAAAAATAATCAACATGATCTGACGATGATTTTTTGTGACCTATGGACTTGCTGCTATAGTTTATCAGAGGATGTAGAACAAGTTTCAACTGCGTTTGCAGACTCACGATAAGGCATTACATCAGTATTAAAGGGTAACGTAAGGGAAGTGTGTTTCGTTAAAGAACACGGAGGCGCTATATTTAATGCTCTGGGATAGAAAGGGCCACACATGGTTATATGTTTCACCCACATCCACTCCATTCATGGCGTCGCAGAAGGGGAGGACTGAGAGGGAAATGTGTATGTCCATGTTTGTCAGCATCCTTACGCATCCCCCCTATTTTTTATGACAAATCCCACACACATTCAGGTGTGCTCCTGCCCATGAAACTATCTGACATTACTGCACTGTGATTAAAGTAAAAGCACCCGTGTCAGCATAAAATGACAAGGACTGACGTAAAGCATGTGCATTTCCAAACCCTTTTTTGAATAAAGAACAGTTGAGTGAGTAAATACAATTATCTCTGTCCTTGAAGTGAAGTCATGAGGTATATTTTTAGTGCGAGTATAGGATGATGCCAGCGGTGAAGTTTACAGTTCAGGTTAGGGAATTTGTACGGGAAGAAGAATGTGCGTGTGTGTAAATACAGGCAGTGTTGAGTTTACTTTGTGCTTGTGTGTCAGGGGGAGTTCAGCTAAAAGTTGAAGTGCGAGTGGGTGGCTGTCATCACAGCCACATGGGGGTCACACAGAGAAACTAGAACATGTCTTTTGTGTACAGCAGAGACAGATCACCTACTTCTTTGGTTGCATAATGCTCTCAACCACGCAAAGTCAAGACGGTCAAGTTAAAGTCCAGTCATGTCAACTGTAGCTACTAGTTACTGTGGCAGGGATGACATCTTAAATGGATTTTATTTGAAAAAGAAAAGTTGTATTGGCGCGTTCATACTGCACAACTTTGGAGTTAAAGTAACTTTGCAAAGAAACTAATTATATCTCAAACTATTGAGTGTTTACAATGTAATTTCACCTTTACTGCTTTGCCTTTGACTTTCCGATGCTTTGAGATTAGCCTCGGACTGGACTTCAAAAACTGTAAAATGACATTGATTTATGAAATCCCAAACACACCTGTGTAATCCCTCACTCATACAAACAGATGATTTTATCTGAGGTGAAAGTTTGGACAAGATACAAATCCTTCACCAGTCATGAAGCATCTAATAAGGTCTTTTCAGGATACATGTGGGGAATGTGCATTAAAAGGATAATGGTCCATTACAGCCTGCGGAAGAACAAAGGCTGTGAAGTTTTATTTTGCCTTTGAGAGATACTGTGACCTTGTGATGTCTGTGCAATATACACAACCCACAAGTTAGGACATGATCACTAAAACAAATAGACACTATTGAACAGGTATGTGCACCTGCAAAGTTTCACAGTGTCCTTTCACAGTCACACACACCTTTTTACACCCTCACATATTCAGGTTCCCACCCACACTCACCCGTTTCAACACATTAGTACGCACACAACTGCACAAGCTAGCTCTCTCACTTTATTTCATAAAGCAGTTGGCTGAACATCTATAAATAGCCTGTAGGGCACAGCACAACCTCAATTTGCCACCCCCATACACTCCTATAGCAATTATCCCAAGGTTTATTTCGGTTAAGCAGTCAAGCACGGGGAATAAACGACTCAGCCCATTCAGCAGTGGTTAATAGGAATGAGAATACTTAATAGCAGCCCGCGATCAATCAGATCAAAAGGGAACGAGTCGAATAAGCTAATTTGTGCATTTCACATGATTTTGGAGAATTGTAACAAAAATCTTTTTTGACACATCTCATTTTAATTGGATAATTTCAGGAATTTTGATGTCATATATTTTGAGGTTGAGGAAAGGGCCCATGGCACAGTCATGTTCTGGGCTGCATTATCACCAGTATACAACAAAACAGAATTTTGTCCATTTAATACAATTTTACTTGTTTTTAACCAAAGTTTTATAAGAGTGAAGACAAGTAATTTGGAAAATAGAAATCTTTTAATTTAACTATCATGAAATTGCCATATTTAAGAAACAACTGCGAATTTAGTCAGAAAGCTACAACTTTAATTTGAGAGATTCCAATATCTTTATGCATGCGTAGCTGTATCATGATGTTTTCAGGTTGCTCCTTCATACTTCTTGGAGGAATTTCTTCAAATTTGGTACAGAGGTACACTTGGACTCAAAGATAAACTGATTAGATGGTCACGGGTCAAGGTCAATGTGACTTCACGTTTTGTGAACGTGATTTATCAGGAATGCCTGGAGGGAGCTATTTTACATCTGGCACACACATTTACTCAGATTCATGGATGACCTGATCTAGAAGTTGGTGGTCAAATGTCAAGGTCCCTGTGAACTCACACCACACATTTTTGGCTATAACTCAAGAATTGATACACTTATTCTGACAAAATGCACTTAAAATTTGTATTAAATTATTTCAGAGTCTTCACTACATATATTGCATGCAGTGTGCATCTGGACAGACAGGGATGTATAGTGCAGCTTGACTGGTTAGCGGAGGCACACAACCGCAAGGTGGTAATTCTAGTTTACTTTTAAAATATTTTGTATGTCTGCTTTTATTTTTGATGACAGCTTTGATTCATTCTCCCAGGCATGGATGATACAACTCTTGCACAAATCTGTGGAGAGAGGTCCTGCCAATCTTCACAGATGGTTCTTTTCAGCTACTCCCTGCTGGAGGGGTTTCGTTGCTCTACCTCCATTTAAAAATACAATTGAAAAAAAAAAAAGGTTTTTCTAGTGGATTCAAGGCAAGTAACAGACTTGGTCGAGTCATAGTGTGCACTATTTTCTTTTTCGTGGAAATTATGCAGTGTCTTTTGGGTTATTTAAAAATCCCTCTCATGCTAAGTTTATTAAAACTGGGAGTAATTTTTTCACTCAGTATTAAGGTAAACACATTTCATCTCATGTCATTTCCCCTTACACCTTTTTTGCACTCATGCAGTGTCATGGCACACTCCCACCTGAACAGGTTCAAGCCAAAATACCGCCTCCCATCTGATCCACACAATTTTATTTATCCTTCTTCAGACTGAAGAATGTGCTGCAAAGTTTCATCAGGTTTCTTTTGAGTTTTGTGCCATTTGGTGAGCAATTGTTTTTTTTTCTTGGACACCATCCATAGAGGTTGACTTCAAACTATGTCCTTTGCAATGTTTAAGCAATAAATTCATCACAGAAAATAATTTTCCCTTGTAAAAAACACTTACACAAGTCAACACCTCACGACTATCAATGCAAGGTTGTGCAAATAGCAAACTGTGTGTGGTGTCATAGCATATCTGAGTATATATTACTAATAATACTAGTGTTAATAATATCACCCTGTTAAACAGTGTGTAAATACAAAAGTTATACAACTGTCCCTGCCTCCCCTCCTCTCATCTCTCTCTCCTACTCCCCCACCTCTCCTCTCTCGCCCATTTCACTCCTTTTAACCTCACAGCTCAAGGAAGAGCAAACCCACCTCGAGTCTGGTTCTGTTAAAGGTTTTGTACTCTTAAAAGGTTTTTTTTTTTTTCACTGTTTTCACATTATTGATCAGAAACACAGAAAAATGTATTGTCTCTAGGTGTCATTCAAGCAGCTGATCTTCATATTGTCTATGAAGCATCATGTCAGACTCTGGGTTATTTATTTTGCACAAGGATACTAAACCCGACATGCAGATAGATTAGGTAAAAACCTACTCTACCTCCTGAGCCACAGCCGGCCACATGCACTTGGCATAGTGTGAGCATGACAGAAACTAATTTATAAATAAGATGTTTCAGCTTTAATCATCATTTAGTTAGAGTTTGGTAGTTATATACTGATTGTAGAGTGGCACTGGAGGTAGAGCAGGTCGTACACCAACCAGAAGGTTGGTGGTTTGATTACTGTCTGGGTTATGACCTGCACTGCAGCCAACCCCCAGAGGGCAATCAAGATGCTTTGTCTTTTACTTTAGGGGAGCAGTCATGTTGTCCATCTTTCAGTTTATGTTCGAGACTTGGAAGGATGAAAAAGGAAACATTTGCAAAATCAGACATTTGGTATTTCTCACTCTGTCACTGAACATGTATTCATCCTGAGAGAACCCTGTCTGGTGCAAACTGTGCTGAATACTGTCCTCTGGCTCAGGGTTATGGTGTTATACTGTGAACTCTGCAAAAACATCTGTTTAACGGACATGCTTTTTTTCCCCATAATTTGGTTTATTTCACCTGAAAATAAAAAATAATAAAAAAAATAAATTCCAAGAAATCCCATCCAATGAGCCATCTGCCTTCAAGGATAGCTTCAGTCTGTTTCAGTGGGCAGCTTACTTGTTGTAAGACAAACTAGGACAATTGTGAACCTGTCCTGTGAGCCCTCCATTACACACTGATTGGTGATGTATGGCTGTGGCTGGCTAGTGAATGGGCCCTTCCTGCAGCCAACGGGCAACATTTCTCCCAGGACCAGAACAACATATGTTCTCTTCTCCCACGGCAATTTAATTAAAGGTGCTGCTTATTTGCTTGTGGCGATTATGAACTCCCTGCACAAGGACATTAGTTTTCTCAGGGGGACTGCCTTTGTTGTTCACCATTATCAAACAAAGGATAAGGAAATGGTAATTTGGTTCATGGTGAATGGGGCGGGCTGCAGCCGCTGCTTATTTTTCCCTATGTTACATATCCCATATAGCAAGCTGAGTATAAAAGGTTTTTCTTGCACAGCAAAGATTTATACCAAGTGGTGAAAGTATCTCTCCGTAAGACAGCTATTGTGTTATGTTTGAAGGTTATAAAAATCTCCACTAAAAAATAATAGTTGCTGAGCTGTACCAAGTAAAAAAACCCCCAATACAACGCAATACATGTGCTGGCTTTCTCGTGCCTGACAGCTGATAAAATTGTAGCCAACCATGTGCCTGAATAGGAATCTGTTATGATTTTGTGATGACAACATAATTGCTCACCAGTCAAATCCCTGCAACTGCTGCAAAGAAACTGCTCTTCAAAGCCTCAAATGCTACTTTCCCAGAGAAAAACACAACCTAAACTGCTGCAGTGGATTTGCTCAGAGGCAACAGTGCACAGCATTGAAGGGAACTGCCGTGTGCGTGTGTGTGTGTGTGTGAAACCCTCGGCCTTCCATGCCACCACTGCCCCCCCCTAGGTCATTAGTCGTTTTTCAATACTAGGTACGCCAAGTTCAGACTCCCGCACTTTGGAAGTTTGAAGTTGTCAAGTTTGACTCAGAAGTCCAGACTCTCTGAGAAGGGAGACCTTTTTGCAATTGGAACAGCAGCACTCCTGTAAATATTAGCTCAGGTCAGATTACACAACTGTATCTGACTGTTCTGTGACAAAACCATTTCGGGCAATAAATGGAAGTTGATATCATACATGTAAATCAAATTCAACATGGACCAACCTGCATTCATAAATTTTTCCTTTTTATGTATTTATTTTTATTGAAATGTAGTGGTATATCTGTAGATATCAAACCCACAGCAGCAGCGCTGTTGTTAAACTGTTCAACAAATCATGCATTTATTTTGTATTCAGCTTTTTCTTCTCAGACAAACTAGCAGTAAAAAATATTATATTTCAACTCTGAGAGCAAATTTCATCTTCTAAAAGGAATTTTATCATATATCACAACACTGCAGACGACAGAGCCGGCGGTGAATTGCCAAAGGGTTTGCTAAGATTGTTCTTCTGGGACGACAGAGCATATTGAGAAAAAATATCAAAACTTTGAAAAAAAAGCTTTGAGCCTGGCTCTCAGTGTCCAAAATTGCTGTTTGTCACACGCTTCATTCTGGGACACTTCACTTCCCACAAAGGTCTACACAAGTCACTTCCCGATGCATGCTCGATTAATCTAGAATTATTCCAGATATTTTATCAGCACTTGGCTACATGCATACTTTGAATGACAACAGTGCTTCAGTTGTGATTGATTCACAAGAAGATGTTCTGAGAGGAACGCGGATTGTGGTAAACAAAATAAAAACTCGTAAAATTCTATTATGCAGAAATGAACCAGTCAACCTATAGTTCCACTGTCATTACAAAAGAACATGTATCTCTGAGGGAATCAACCCTACATTGTTTGAATATGATCAGGTCAGTCAGTTCATGTTGAGCAGCACAGGGACATCATGCTAATCCTACCCCGGGCACAGAGGGCAGTACCTACTCTTCCTCTCTCATCTCCGTCACCTTATCTATGTCTTTTTTCTCTGTCCTCTCATCTTATCCTGTATCTGTCTCCCGTTCTCAAAGCTGAGCTTTGAGTGATGCAGTCTTTTCATTTTTATCTTTTACAGTGAAGAAAGTAACCACAGGGTCAACTGATATTGATATGCAAATGTTAACAGCCTTCGCAAGGATAATTTTGAATGAAAATATAAATATATATGGTGTACCTTAGCTGAAGATGCATTTAATCCTTTTAAAAAACCTGAATTAATAGAAAGACAAGTATTTCAAGTCTCATTGACGGTTTCAGTCTGGCATTGGTAGGATAATAAAGTTGGTTAACAAGCTTTCTGGATTGTTAATTCACTACAGGGACACTAGCTAGCAGACATCACCATGAACAGGCCACTGTTTAACGTAGTGCAGGAGTTTTGGTCAGAAGATGTCTGCACATAAAAGACACTGAACTACAGTCAAAACTCTTTCGTTACTTGGTTCACGTTTCGGCAGATTCAGCTGCATGTCCGCTTTGGTGACATAACCAAAGAACCACCGTGTTGCAATAACGATCATTCAAGTCATCCACCCACCCACCCGCATGATCCCACACAAGCAACAACGCTAGAGATCAGTGTATCTTTGCAGTACCAATGTTGATATTTTTAGGCAATTATTTTACAACTTTTATA